>NC_083430.1:25244507-25893007 GCF_020745735.1 Hemiscyllium ocellatum
AAAAATTTGGTCGTGTAAATAAATGAATGGGTAGAATGTTTAGGCCCTGCCAGATGCAGCCAAACATTGTCACGGGGATCCAAAGTTTCCTGCACCCAGCAACTCTGATCATGTGCTTGACCGAGAGTGGATTAGGTTTGTTTGGAGTTTTCATTGGTCGAATTAAAGGAGGCCAGTAGCCTGCATTGAGAACAGAGGGAGTACCCAGGAGGCAATGGTGTTGAGGTAATGTCATTGGATGAGTAATTGCAGAAACCCAGGCTGATGTTCCGGAACAGAGTTGAGAGTGTGGTGCTGGAAAAGCACAGCAGGTCAGGCAGCATCTGAGGAGCAAAAGAATTGAATTCCTGATGAAGGGCTTATGCCCAAAACGTCGATTCTCCTGTTCCTCGGATGCTGCCTGACCTGCTGTGCTTTCCCAGCAGCACACTCTCCACGCTGATCTCCAGCATTTGCAGTCCTCACTTTCTACTACTTCCTAATTTTCTGGAACACACATTCACGTTCCATCATAGAAATGGTGGAATTTGACCTTGGGTTGGACATCAACTCGACACTCCTAATCTATGGGTGTCCCACGCATGGCTGGATTGTCAGCATACCTGAGGGCCTCCTCCTGGGCCTGACCAAATGGCTATTAACAGGTCCAGGCAGCAGGCCATGGAGGAGCTTATATTGCCCAACTGTCTGTCCCTCACATGTGCTTATCTGGGTGTCAATTGAGAGGAAATGTATAGTATTAGAATCTGTTAGAGACCAGTGGGCAGTGACCAATTGTCACCATCTTCTATTCTGAAAAATGATTCATTTATTCATGCTATTTCCAGTCGGTTAACCTATTCTCAGACCATGCCAGTCCATACTACCCCCAATCTTCCTTGCTTCTATTTAGCACACAATTTGTTATGTGGGACTTTATGAAAAGCTTTCTAAATATCCAAGTCTACCAATCCATTCATTTATACTCATGTTTTCTGCTAATTATATTCTCAAAAATCTCCTGTAGATTTTCATAAATCAATATTGACTTTGCATAATCCCGTTAGTGTTTGCTAATCATCCTGTTACCATAGGGTTTAAAATAGGCTCGAGCATTTTTTGATGCTAAGATAATCAATCTATAATACACAGTTTTCACCTTCACTTTTTAAATACCTACCAATCTTTTAACTATCCTTCAATCTCTAGGGAATATTCCAAAATCTACAGAATCCAATGTATCTGCAAATCCATGGTCACCTCCTTTAGCACTCTGGGATGACAATTATTAGGGCCTGGGGATATACAGTTTTGACTTCCATTAATTTCCCTAGCACTGTTTTTTACCCAATTAATCTCCTGCAATCCCTCCTATTCAAGAGTCTTAACTCCGCAGCATTATTTATTTCTGTCTTCTTCTGTGAATATAGAATAAAATATTTGTTTAATTTCTCTTACATTTCCTTGTTCACCATTTTCAATTCTCCCATTCCAGACTGTAAAATGCCTACACTTGTCTGCACTAATCTTTTCAGTTTTAAATACTTATAGAAGTTCTTACAGTCTACTGGATTGGATTATTTCATTTTCTATCCCAATGGAGAACTCTATCATGCAATGGTTACTGTTTCCTAAATTACCTCTCACAACATGATTATTAATTAATCCTTTCTCACTGCACAAAACAAATTTAGGATAGCCTGTTTTCTCAATATCTTAGTGTAAAAATAATCTTGTACATACTTCAGTAATTCTTCCATCACATTATTAATACCAATATGGTTTGCCCTGTCTATATGTAAATTAAAATTACTAGTAATATTTTTAGCATCTTTGTTGCAAGCATCTCTAATTTTCCATCTAATACCATCTCATATCTTGTTGCTGCTATTCAAAGGGCTACAGACAAGTCTCAATGAATGTTTTGCATCTTTCTGCTTCTTCGCTCTACCCAGACTGATTCTGCCTCTAGATTCCCTGTGCCAATATTCTTTCTCTCTGATTTCATCTTTCACTACCAATGCCATCCCACCTCTATTTCCATTTTCCATGTCCTTCCCAAGGATTGAATACCCTTGGGTGTTCATTTCTCAACTGTGGTAACCCTGGAGCCATGTCCTTGGGCTTGCAATTACTAATTTCACTGCTTTATTGTGAATGCTCTGTATGTTTTGATATAGGATCTTTAGACTTGTTTGTTTGACATTTTAACGGCTTTTTTATACTATAATCTTATTCACTGCTCGTACTTGTTTCCTCTGCCCTCCACTTTTGCCTTCCACTTTTCTGCTTTTCATTTCCATCTCGTCTCCTCAGCTATGTTCCCATTTCCCTGCCATCCTAGTTTAATCCCTTTCCCTAATGATGAGCAAACACCTTGCAAGGATGTTGGTCCCTGTCCTGCTAGAATGCAACTCGTCCAGCTTATATAGATCCTACTTTCCCCAGAACTGGTCCCAATGCCTTAAGAATCTAAATCCCTCCCTCCTACACTGTCCCATCAGCCACACATTCTGTTTGTTCCCCTATTCCTGATCTTGCAAACATGCACAAGAGTAAACCTGAGATTACTACCTTTAAGGTCCTGCTTTTTAATACATTTATTAACTTCCTATATTCTGCTTGGGACGACCTCATCCTTCTTTTTACCGTCTGTCATTGGTATCAATATGGACCATGATATTGGGTGGTGCTCCCTTCCCATTCAGGATGTTCTGCAGTCACTCAATCAAGACAAAAATTTGTTAAAGAGAGAGATAGCCCAGAGAACTACTGACTCCCTTCCTGGAGGCTTCACTCTGACTGGTGGTCGCCTATTCTCTTTCTGCCTCTACACTCTTCACCGGTGGTGTAAGCACCTCATTTACATGCTTTTCATGATGATCGCAGCCTTGCAGATGCTCCATAGTGAGTCCAATCAAAACTCCAGGTGCAAAATATGGATTTCCTGTAACTGCAGTTGTGTCATCACATTGGACACTGAAAGTGCCATATCACACAGGAGGAACATTCCAACTGAGGCAAGCTGCCTTACCATGACATTTCCTTAAATTACTCTCTTTCTATTTACTTCTCCAAGATTAATGAATGATAAACATACACCAAGGTGCTTACTTTATTTTCTCATGCTTCAAACATTCTTAACCTAAAAACCAATTTTACTTTAATGACCAGATAAGAGAAGTACTTACCTGGCCTTACTTACACTTGTTTGACACTTGTCCTGCGCTGGCTCCAAGTTTTCCCTGCCATGTTACTCTTGACTATTATCAAACTCGCCCCACCTCATGCAGCTTTTCATCTCCTGGTCACCTTGAGACTGAAGACAGAGAAAGAAAAAGGAAAACAAAAAAACCTTGTTCTCTTCTCACCGAATTCCCTTTACACCAAACCTGCAGTGTTACCTCTCTGTAGACCAGAGCCCTCCCATTTCCAATTCTCCTTTCCTGCATCAAGAAGTTAGACAGCATGAATTCCAAACAGGTAAATCAGAGCTGCAACTCTCTGACTGCGTGGCCCAGCCATCATGCAACTGCTTCTTCTGCACAGTGTCCCTGCATGGTGCATGACCAGCATTCTCCTTGACCTGTCACCCATGCAATTAAACCTTAGCAAGTATTCGCCTCCCCACATCATCGTGCTTGCTCTTGAACCAAATCAGACGCCACTTCAGGCCTGCAACACTTTGCTGTGGAGCTGACAGACACCTACAACTTACTCATTTCTGCCAATTCACTTCACCGCATGTTTCATGAACTGAACGGGATTTTTTGTGCTGATACGGATATAGAACTCATTTGACTGCCAGCCTCTTGTCTATTTCATGTTGCTTGCTTAACACATGTTGACTTTAGCACTGAGAAACAGGCTGGCCAGCTTCTGCAATTATGTTTTATTTTTAGTGAAGGGGGAGAAGTAGACAGCGTGTGAATGAGCATTGATCAGTAAATCTGTCCGTCAGGCAGGGAATGACTTGCGACTGTTTGGTTCAGTGTTACATCAAGGTCAGAGCTGCAGCACATGCCGTTGGGTTAGGCTGAGTGCTGACCCTTGAGCATGTGGTAGCAGAGTGAATATGGTGATAACTATCCTCACCGAGCACAGGAGGCTATTGCCTTTCTTACAGCGCACTGAAGAGTCTCTTTCACACAAGGCACAGCACTGATCCATGCTGTAATTTCTGACCGGGCTATCTGGGTTTCTTAGCATTGCCTCCTTTGGGGATCAGCTGTAGGCATTTTGCCCTTCAGTTGAAAACCTTGTCTACCCATTCCTCCTGATCCCTGTCCTGTTGTAAGAGTAAATGTGCTGTTCCACTGAGATATTTTCAAGGTCGAGCACCACTGGTTGGGAGGTAGTTCTGGCTTGAACTGTGTGAAGTTGTGTGCAGCTAGGCTTAACTATGCTGCCAGAGGCATGTAACCTAGGGGGCTTGCCAGAGGGGAACACTTCCACCTCTCTCTGGAATGTGAACCACTGAGAAACGTAGTTGTATAATTAATTAGGTGAAAAGCAAATGATTGCATGAGAAAATTCACCACATGCCATAACAATCAAATGGCATGTAACTCAATCGGCACCACACTAAAACTACAAATGGAATAATCTAGCCCAAAATGTACTTGGAATAGGTGAAAGATGGAAAATTAATTATAGCAGCCAGACAAAGTCCATAAATATGAATCTTTCATATCATAGATTGTTATATTATTCAACCATGTGGAATAATGGTGATATATCCTGACTTTTACTTTTTACAAGAGGGAACCACTTTTTTCCTTTCATCAATTTCCTCTCCTAAGTTTCGCATTAACTAGTCTGTATCTCTCTCTTCCTTTGAAAATTCAGAATTTAATTTAAACAAGATTCAAATTGAAATGAAAGAAATAACTTGCATTAATATCGTGCCTCCTACAACTACAGTATATTCCAAACTGCCTCAAAGCCATAAAGTACTTTTGAAGTATAGTCACTGTTTCAATGATGTTGGTTGTGTGATAAATGTTAACCAATAAGAAATGTTAAGCACTAAGAAATTCTTTTTCACTTCAACTGATCTTTTACACCACAGAGAGAACCTCGTTTTAATCACTCATCCAAACATGTCGTGCTCAGCTGAACTGCGTGGAGGTATCAGGCTACATTCTGTGCTCAAGTCTGTGAAGTTTGAGCATTTGACTCACTGCCAAGACTGATACCTTAATTAACTATGAACACAAGGTTCCGTTGTGTTCTTGACAACTTGCTAATTGTAAACACATTCTCACATCTTCTTCAAATCAAAATTCCTAACAAATTGCTTCCCAAACTGGGTTTGATCATTAAACAATAATTTTGATTGCAGAGTTGACCTTGTGTATCTAATTACCAAGTATTTTGGTGTTCAAAACCAATGTGGTGTATAATTATCAAAATTAAATGCAATACAATAAAGTGTAAAAATGCTAAAGAACTGAGTGAGATCAACCAGGGTCATATTGAATGATTGAGCAGGCTAAAAGAGCTGAATGGTCTGCTCTTCCTCCTATGTTCTTGTTTCTACACTGAACAAAAAAGAAATAAAGAATTGCAGGTGCTGAAAATCAGAAACAAAATCAGAAATAGCTCAAAAAACTCAGCAAGCCTGGCAGCATCTGTGGAGAGAGAAACAGAGTTAATGTTTTGGGTCCAGTGGCCTTTCTTTAGAACAATGAAGTGCCTTCCTGTGAATTTGCTTTTCCCAGAGTTGCTGTATTTAAATTTGAGAGTATTCATATATAGTAAAAGGGTAACTCAGATGGCCCAATAACTACTCTGTAATTTAGAATGAGATCCAGATTTCGAATGACCAGGGAGGCATTGGAACACACAGACTGAAGTAGCACATAGAGTCTAAAATTTCCAACTGGTTCCAAGGGAATTACCAGGAAATTGTCCAAGGAGTGGTTCCCTTCATCTGAAATCATCTGGAAAAACCCCTTATGTCAGAGAATTCAGAGGTCTGTGATTCACATAAGTTCAATAGCTACCCAGGAAATGTTAGAGTGTTAAGAACCTATTCTAACTCTTAGGTAACTGCTAAACTGAACCCTTGACTCACCACTGACCGCACCAATTCCATGTCTCAAACCCAACAGCCCCTGACCTGATCGCTAACGCCTGCCAGATGTGATGTCCCACCCTGACAGTAAATGGAACTTCTGAGCCATTATCAGCAGCACATGTCCAATTGCCACTCCATCTCCTTACTGTGCTTGTGAAAGTGGAAGGAAATGGTAAAACAGCACTAATAAAACTTATGGGAAATACCTCAGGATGAAGTGCCAGCACACATCAAGCCAATGTCTTTGCACATAAAGGAAAGTAAATGAAATTTATTAAATTGTAAACCAAACAAAATGTGTCAGAGTGGATAATACACTGAAATCAACAATTTGAGATTAATCCAGTACTTTCCAAAAAGTGACCCTAATTGTTCATCATTTTCACATTTTACGTGCTTGTTAAACACACCTGTATGGTAGTAATCACTGGTGGTAGAAAAGCAATGCTAGCTTTCATTTTTCTTCTTGTCATCAATGTAAAAAAATGAGAAATTTGTCTGAAAGTCAATTAACTTGAGTAACATCTGGCATCAGTCAGTTGTCATGACCACAAATTCACATTGTACTTCTTGCACTTCTGCCATGTTGTGTTCAAAAGCATTATCTGTGACACACAGTACATCAAGAAATTTCATTTAGATAATCTAGTAAAACGTTCCAATGCAAATAAGGTGATGCATAATTCTGAAAATTATTTTGTTTGTTCTGACAAGAGAAATCAAGATTTTTCTTACTTCCTCTCTAGCTTAAGGATATTTCTGCTTGTTTTACCAAGAACAAAAATAGCTGTTTTTGTATGACTAAGTAAAACAAGGCTAACAATTCTTTTTGTTTCTTGCTGATCATTTCTCAATGGATCAGCAAGATTCGGAGGGATTCGTTACACTGATTAAAGTGAACTACTTTTTGTTCATGTATTTTCCTAATTTTCTTTGATCAAATATGTCACATGGCTTCATTTCGCTACAGTATATGAACAAAAACACCAAGCGTCAGTTACCCGGTTCAAAACAATTTCCACATGTAAAGACTTCAAATTTAAATTGCAGAATTTAACTTTGTGGGGTTTTCTTGCCAATTTCACATTACCCATTTCTTGTGAGGTATCATTCTTTGGTTCCGGAGTCACAGGACCCAAACCTGTATCTAGCTCAAATGTCCATTAACCATCTGAGAATTTTGACAGTTATTGTTTAATTGCAGAGCGTAGCTGAGCCCAGTTATACCTTCAACAAATATAAGCACAAATATATTCCAGAAGTACCAGTCAGGATGTGGTTACTGTGGTTGGCTTTCTTCTACTTAACTCCAGACTAATTGATATATCTGAACTGCTCTGCTGGTTAAATCTAAAGGATCATTTTGCAATGGGATGACTCTAACTTGAAGCATCTCAATCGGAATTTGAGTATCAGAATTGATGCAATGATGTGGCCCATCTCATGAGTGCGCCTCCATTTTTTTCTTTAATGGAATGGGGGTGTTGCTGACTGGGCCAGCATTTAATGCCCATCACTTGATGCCCTTGAGAAGGTGGTGGTGAGCTACCTTCATGAACCGCTGCAGTCCATGTGGTGTAGGTAGACACACAGTGCTGTTAAGAAGTGAATTCCAGGATTTTGACCGAGTGACAGTGAAGAAACAATGATATGTTTCGAAGTCTGGTTGGAGGAGAAGTAACAAGTGGTGGTGTTTGATGTATTTACTGCCCTCATCATTCTGGATGGAGAGGTAAAGTGGCATTAATTCCAGAGGACCATAGGTCTGTTCTCTCATTGGACAGAGATGAGCTGATGTTAAGTTAAATCTAACGGTCACCAAGTCTAAGGTACGGGACAAGGGTGAGAAGTCTGCACCTTCATGGTCACCTCAAATGTTATTGCTTGTGGGTTGAGAAGATGCTGTCTAAGGAGCCTTAGGGAATGTCTGCTCCTTCTTGTAGATAGTACACACTGATGCTCATTAAACTGCTGCTACTGAGAATCATTAGTTGAAGAAGTGACAGGCTGTGAATGCGGTGCCAGTTAAAAAAGTTGCTCTGTTCTAGAGGGTGTCAAGCTTCTTGGGTGTTGTTAGAGCTGCACACATCCTGGTAAGTGGAGAGTATTCCATCAAACTCTTGACTTGTGCCTTGTAGACAGACCTTCAGGAGTTAAGAGGGTAATTATACATTGCAGGGTTCATAGCCTTGATCGGTTCTTATAGTCACTGTATTCATATGACTAGACCAATTCAATTTCTGATCAATGGTAACTGTAAGGGCATTGATATTGGTGGATTCAGTGATGGTGATGCCATTGAATGTCAAGGCTCAATGATTAGATTAGATGGCTCAATTAAGTGAACTATTAGGTGGTTAAAGGGGAGGGCCTGGCATAGTGGTAAATCAAACCCAGTTTCATGTACTGTGGATATGGGTTCAAATCCCCCCTTGGCAAATGGTGAAATTTTAATTGAATAAAAGTTTAGAATTAAAAAGCTAGCCTAGTGGTGACCATATAACTATTGCAAATTGTGGTAAAGACTCATCTTGTTCACTAATGTCCTTTAGAAAGGAAATATGCCATCCTTACTTTGTTTGGCCTACACATAACTCTGGATCCACTGAAGAATGGCAATAAATGCTACCCCATCCAGCAATGCCTACATCACACGGACAAAGAAAAATGAAAAACTCTATCTTCTCGGAAAGCATCATTGCCTGGCATTTATGTGACATGAAAGTTATGTGCCACTCATCAGCCTAAACATGAATATTGTCCAGATCCTGCAGCAGTGAGCCTGCACACCTAGCATTAAACTGGTAAAATTAGCTTATTACTGTGCTTTAAAGTTTTCATGAAGAAAGAAATGCAAAATATATGGAGGAGTTTTCCCACTTCAGTCTCCCATTGTAAAATTCAAATTACTAGGATATTCATTTTGAAGAAATTGCTCATCCGCAGTGGATGATTTTCCTTGCATTCCACCTAGGAGTGTAGCAGTGGAAAATATCTCTCATACAGTTACTTAATAATGTACGTGTGAAAATAAATTGGAAATGTTGTTCTTTATGGATGACAGTGCTGTAAGATAATCATCACTGTTTATCATGTTGAATGAGCCTTCTGCTAGATTTGCCACCACCATCTCTTTCCTGTAGGAAACTACTGGACTTATTTGGTTTAGTGTTTTATAGGAAAACCACATGGTCATGTAATGAGAAAAAACTCTTGCCTTATACAATAAGTAGTTTATTGCTTGGTAGCAACTATGTACAGGTCACATTAATGTGGTAGACATTGTTACAGAGACAGACTAGATCGTAGATATTACTTGTTCAAGATCGTAGGCTGTTGTCCCAGCAAGCCCGTGGATAGTGCTTAAGAGAGTCCTCTTTATTAACCTTTCCAGACCCTCACACACTTAAACAACATTTCCCCCACCACCACAGACTTGTTTCCTATTCTAAGTATTGATTTATTCACCTCTATAATTAAATTTACCACGACACAATCTGGCTCCAAGTCTCTGGCTTCAAATGATACTCAAAACAATACTCAAGCAATTTTGTTAGAACGTATTCTTTTTGGACATGAGAAATTGATAAATTTCAGAGTTGGAGACAATTGACTTTGATTCTTTTCTTGACGGTGTGAGGACTGAAAATCTCTTTAAACTGGAAGGCCTTTCATTTCTTGAATTTGCTTCACTGAAGATGTCTCTCCGGCTGAAACAGGCAAGTGCTCCATTGGAATGTCTGGAGGACCTTTAATTTCACAAAATTCTTTCACTCAGCTGATTGCCCTGTTGAAATAATCACTTTCTTTTTGCAGTAGCCTGAATCACAGCCAGATAATTTCTTTGACATAGTATGCTAGTCTGTGAACAGGGCATTTCGTCTTGGCCATATTCTGAATCTTTGGACTTTGATCATGCCTTCCCATTAGTGCTTCCATGGAGTCTTCAATCTGTGTCAGCAGATTTCTATTTTATTCTATTGGCTGATAAATCCATGGTAAAGAGTAGAGGTGATGGCCTAGCGCTATTATCACTAGACTGTTAATCCAGGCACCCAGACAATGTTCTGGGCACATGGGTTCAAATCCCACCATGGCAGATGATGCAATTTGAATTCAATAAAAGTATCTTGAATTAAGGATCTAATTACTACTATAAATCCATTGCCAATTGTTGGGAAAAACCCATTTGGTTCACTAACTTCCTTTAGGGAAGGAAGTCTGCCATCCTTACCTGGTCTGGCCTACATGTGATTCCAGCACTACAACAACGCGGTTGACTCTCAACTGGCCTCTGGGCAATAAATGCTACCCAGCCAGTGACACCTTCATCCTGTTACAGAATTTTTTAAAATCCTCTAATTTCAATTTGGTGATTCAGATGGATGCTTCATTGACTGTCTGTGATTGCATTATTGTTGAAACAAGCGTGCTCACTTCCTCAGTCAGACTACTTGAAGCTTGCTTTTTGTTTGGAATACCAACTATCACTGGTACTGAAAATTCTAACTGAGAGGACAAGGAATTGAAATTCTCTGTTTGAAATTACTTTGTCAGAATCAGTCCAGCGGCTGACATCAAAATTAATTCTGTCAATACTGTTTGTTTTCCAAGCTGAATTGCACTCTGAATTGTGTCAATGAAGACTCACCAATGAGCTCAAGTGGGGTATGCTGCTCATTGGCCATCTCATCATTTGTGTTTCCTTTCAAACCTTATTGATTCTGAATTCTCTATAATGTTGACAGCAGTGGAAAATATTTCTGTCAATTCAGTACAGATGCAGGTTTCCATATTACTCACCATAGGAAACAAATTTATTATGCCAACGTAGCGGTGGATACTATTTTTTGTTTCATTTCTGCCATGAGTCTAGACCACTCTATAAAATATTTTACCAGTTGTCACTTAACTAATTTTTCCATGACTGACTATCCAGTAACTAAATATTTTTTCACCTGATGCTCCATGAATGACTTTTCTTTGACCCATGGTTTCTTGACATTAACAAGTTTTACCCCTTTCATTATTTGAAGATTCAGGTCAAAACACATTCATGCTCAAAAATGTAGTTTCTTGATTGTGAAATATGTATAAGTTCTCTGTCATGTTGTATCCATTGTGTTTAGAGAGTTGATTGTAGCATATCTTTCATATTTTGTGCTATACCTCCTGGACCATGCATTACTTTCAATAGTAGACAGTATTTCTTCAACCATGGGACACTGATAATACAGAGACACTGGTGAAAATATTGGCTTTTCTTCTATTGTAGTTGTGTTGCACCTCATAATCCTTTCTGTGTGATTCCTTGTAGCTCTGAGAACATATTGAACTTCATCACATATTTGGAAAGTGACCTATTGTTTTCCCAGTAAAGCATTCAATTTGTAATAGCATATGCTCCTAAGTGCTGACGGTAACTGATAATATCTTGTATCTATTGTACTTGCAGCATTTTTTTTCTCACAAGTGTCTGGAGGAGTTCTGACCCCTAAGAACTGAATGGATTCTGCTGGTTTCAAATGAGAAGGTTCTCCCTCTCCTTTGAGGACTCACTTGTGCTGCTTCTGGACATGTCTTTCACTAACCACTTGAATGACTTCCTCTGGAGTAAAACTCCCTGTTGACAGTGATACTTTTAACAAAGACTCATCAACGATTCCATTAATAATTCTATCCCTTATAAATTCTGACTTTAAGTCTTCATGATCTCATTTTACCATTAATTCATACAGAACTTTAATGAAATTATATTTGAATTCCCCGGGTTGCTGAACTCTTCCATTACACCTTGCTCCTTTCAAATATTTTATTTCTTCTGAAGTTAAAGTAATTCTCAAAGTTTTTCAGAACTTCATCCAAAGAACCTATTGCTTCTTTTACACCCTAGCATGCTGCAACATCAACAATGCTTCCAATTCTATACAACATTATGTTCACTTGTTCAGCTTCTTATTTAGTGTCTAGTTTGGAAGCAGTCCTGTATCTTAAGGACTGCTTTTTCCAAGATGTTCAATTCTGCATTCTATTTGCCCCATCTCTGAAATTAAATCTGCCAGCAATAATATTTCTGCTGCAATGGCTTCCAGATGTGATTTATTTTACCCATTACTGCAGTTTTTAACTCTGCAATATTGTGATGCAGCGACTGTGTGCTGCTGTAATGAATGATTTCTCCAGCAGTTTTGCGCACAAAATAAATGAATCCTGCCATTTGCAAGTAAAATGAAAGCTTTTTATCTTATGAGGAAAAATTAACATTCTTGGTTTTCTTTACATTTCTCTAGTTGCTTTCTGCTAATTGTATTTCATTAATGGCTTTACTGAATGAATTTGGCTGCCTGCAGCTTTACAACAATTGACATTTTCTTACCAGCTTTATTGAATGAATTGCACTCTCTATGGCTCGACAACATAAATTTGGTTCCTTTAATTACTTTTCCGACAAGATAACCACTGTCTGTAACTAAATATAATCCCTGTTGCTGTCACATTTTATTCTGAATGAATCCCACTTTGTGCTGTTTAGATGAATGCTTACCATCTTTACTGCGGTTTAAGCAATAGATTTCAGCAACCTCAATATTTCCTAACTTCTTCTTTTGGTAGATCTTGTCTGTTCAAGCTTCCAAAGTGTATCTTTATCTCTTTAATTCTGGCTTTGTGACTGCCTAGATCTGTGATCTCTTTCTAACTTGTTTCTAGACCTTGATTTTCTGTAATGCAGCTATGTCTCTTGGTGTCTCCTTGCTATAGCAGTGACACTTAATGTGAGCTTATAGCTAGCATTTACAGCCTGTAAATTGAACTAATTTTAAAGTTTTCCTCTTGCCTACCAGGATTTCAACAGACTCTGTTGTCTGTTTACCTTCTGGCTGAACACCAATTTATTACTGTTTCTATAAATCATAGAGGGTAGTGATCATAATTCTGTAAGTTTTAAGATAGTTATGGATAAGGATAGCATTGGTCCTCAGATGAAAGTGCTAACCAGGGGGAAAGCTCATTATAACAGTAATAGGCAGTCATTGGAGAAATTAGATTGGGGATGGCTGTTTGAGCATCAATCCATACCTGACATGTGGGAATCTTTTAAATGCCGGTCGATCAGAGTTCAGTTGTTGCTGTGAGGATAAAAGATAAGGATAGCCAGAGCAGGAAACATTGGTTGACAAGAAATATTCAAAGGTTAGTGAAAAAGAAAAGGAAGCAGATGTATGAAAAGGAAGCAGGGAAGTGAAATCAAGCAAGGCCCTTGAGGAGTATAAAGGAAGCAGAACAGAACCTAAACAAGAAATTGGGAGGCCTAGAAGGGGTCATGAAATGTCCTTGGTAAGTGGGATTAAGGAGAATCTGAAGAAATATTATATGTACTATGAGCTAAAGGGTAATGAGGGAAATGGTGGATCCACTCAAGGACAAAGGAAGGAATTTATTCAAGGAGCCAGAGGAAGTGGGTGAGGTCCTTAATGATTACTTTGCATCAGTATTCACCATGGAAAAGGACATGGATGATGGTATCATGAGGGAAGAGTATATTGATATTCTGGGTCTGTTCCTGCGCTGTATTGTTCTATGTTGTACATTCTAGATCATCAACAGCCAATGCAATCTGCAACTGTCTTGAACTGACTAATCCTCTAGCTTTTTCGAGTCCCTAGCTCACTATTAGTTCTGTGCATCTCTTTAAGAAGCCTTCTGAAAGCTGTTGTTACAGATATCTGTCCACCACGCATGTGACAGGCAGCAAAGTAGGGTCTGCACCACCTGCCGCTATGTTGTAAAATGACTCTGCACAACAGCTAATCAGCTAGTCTGAGGTATCTGTTGATTTGTTGTGACTATTCTCTTTCCAGGTATGGAGCTCAAAGTCCTGCTTGGTCTCGTGTGGTGAGGAAAAACCCTTAAATTAGATTAGATTTATTTTTGTCACATGTACTGAGATACAGTGAAAAGTGTTGTTTTGTGTGCTATACAGGTAAATTGTACCATAAAGTGCAAGAAAGGGTAGCAGAACAGAGTGCAGAATACAGTGTTACAGTCACAGAAGATGCAGAGAGAGAGATCAGAATTAACATTTGAGAGATGTGTTCAACAGTCTAATAACAGAATGGAAAAAGCTGCTCTTAAACCTGAACAAATGTGTATTCAAACATTTTTATTTTCTGCCCAATGGAAGAGAGGAAACCAGGGTAGGATGTGTCTTTGATGATGTTGGTCGCTTTTGTGAGGCAATGAGAAGAACTGATGGAGTCAATGGATGGAAGGCTGGTTTACATGACAGACTGGGCTGCATTCATGACTCTGTAGTTTCTTGTGGCCTTGGGAAGTGCAGTTGCCATACCATGTTGTGATGCATCCAGACAGGATACTTTCTATGGTGCATCTACAAAAAAAAAGAGTCTTTGTGGACATGCCAAATATCCTTAGCATCCTGACAAAATTGAGACATTGATGTTCTTTTTTGACAGTTGCATTGACATGGGTGGACCAGAAGGGATTATTGGTGATCATGCTCAAGAACTTGATGCTGTCAATCATCTCCATCTTAATATACTATTCAGTATTAACCCTTTCAGATCCTTACACCCATGTTCAACAGGCCGTGTTCCTTGGAAGGACATTCCTGATGAAGGGCTTATGCCCAAAACATCAACTCTCTTGCTCCTCTGATGCTGCCTGACCTGCTGTGTTTTTCCAGCACCACAATTTTTGACAGTATTCCCTGAAAGTAAATCAGTGTTTGCATGAGTTTCCTCTGGGTGCTTTGGTTTCCTCCCACAGTCCAAAGATGTTTGGATCAGGTGAATTAGCCATGCTAAATGCCCATAGTGTTAGGTGCATTAGTTGGAGGGAAATGGGTATGTGTGTGTACTCTTTGGAGGGTCAGTGTGGACTGGTTGGGCCGAAGGGCCTATTTCCACACTATAGGGAATCTAATCCAATCTAATCTAATCAGTGTACTGATACAATGCAAAATTCTTGAAGTTTTAAGTCCAGGTTTTCTACTTCAGAATAGTTCCAGTTTTCTTGGTCATTATGACTTCTTCCATAGTTCTGTTCAAAACTTAGCCTGTACAAAGCAAAACAAATTCCATGTGGAAGGTGTTTTTAGGGTGGTGGCTTTTTGTGTGTAAAAGTATGAGTCAGCTAGGTTGCAAAAAATGTTTCCTAATTTATGGCTGCTTTCTTGCGCCAAAATAAATATTTCAGTGTCTAAGAAATTAATGCTTTCCTTCAGCATTATGACATTAAATTATTTTAAGGTTGGTTGATGAATTCTTCTGTGTTTGCCTTGCTGCGCATATGTCAACAGAAATACATAAGGTTTTGTGACCTCATGACTGTATCACCTAATACATGGGTTAGTAAGACTGGTAAAAGAGCCCCCAAAAATCAAACAGTAACCCTCATATTAATCATCCTGAGATGATCTAAAGAATTATTTTGACTCCTGTTCGTAAATCACAAGCCACAAGCTTATGGTGATTTTAACCAAAAAACTGAGCAGATGTGAGAAAATATTTTTGATATAGTGGTATTAAAAATGTTCTTTATTTTCAAATCTATCCATCGTCTCACACCTTCCTATCTCTGCAATCCCTTCAGTTTTACAATCCTTTGAAATATCTGCAATCCAATTCTGGCCCCTTCCTCATCAAATGTCTAATTGTTTCAACATTAGTCTTCTTGCCTTCAGCTGCCAAGACTCTGAGTCCTAGAATTCCCTCACAAAACCTCTCTGCTTCTCCCTCTCAAATCATTTGAGAATCTTCTTACAACCTTCGTCTTTGGACAAGCAGTTCTCCCTTCTCACATCTCCATAAGTGGCTTTGTGGCATGTCAAATTTTGTCTAATACTGTTTCAGTGATTTTTCTTGGAACATTTTACTGCATTGAATCACTTATAAATATAAATTGTTGTTTTTGTTGTAATCAAAAATGCATGGCCAGAAAAGGTGGTGGAGAAACTTCAATAGTAATATTCAAAAGAGAATGGGATAAGTACTTCACGAAGAATTATGTGGAGTTATGAGGAAAGGGACAGGGGTTGGCACTAATTAGATAGCTCTGTAATGGGCTGAAACAGCTCAAAGTGATTTACTGTATCAATATGTGATTCTATGGTTGTCTTAAATGTGTTCACGGATAGTTATATAGTTAATTTAGCAATGGGTGAACAGAAAAACTTTGGTGTAATTCAATTGGAATTCATCCTCTCACAGCAAACATAAACACAGATCCATGACCACTGGAAACACTCACTTATTTAAATTGCAGAATTTGAAGACTGACAATACAGAAGGTTTATCATTATTTAAATGAAAAATAAGTTAGGTCAGTGCTTTTCTTCTCAGGCTTGGTTTCTACTTTCAATCATTTCATCTTTTCATTCCCCACCAACATACCATCCCCTCACTCATTCATTCACTTCCAGATCTCCTAAAATCCTAAAAACAAAGTCTCTTTTTGTTTCCTGTGACTAACTACCCCTGTTTTATATGCATGCTCTCCGTTCCTTATGATTATTTTTATCTGTCACTTGTCTCATCCATATCGTGATGATCTGTTAATACATAATTGTCTTTTCGCTGGTTCCTTTCCTTTGCATTTTGTTAGGACTTTGGAAAAAAGAGCCAAACAAATGTTTAGAGGGAAGATTTATCGCCCTAGAAATTCCTGGAAAAACTGGTTTTCATAGGGACAATGGGACCCTCCATTCATGGTTGCTGAGCAACCTTTTATGGAGTTGGCCTTGATTTTCAAACACCTACGGAATCCAAAGGAAGAAGGCCTCAAAAGCCTGCAATAAAGTTGCAAAGCCCTCTCTCTCGGTTGAAATCGGTGATAAATTTCAACATCTTGGTATTTTAGCTACCTTGTTAACCTTAGTTAAAAATCACTCAACACCAGGTTATAGTCCAACAGGTTTAATTGGAAGTACTAGCTTTTGGATTGCCTCTCCTTCATCAGGTGTTAACCTTAAGCCAACCTCTGACTTCCCAAACAATTGGAACCAAACAAATTCAAACCTTAATTGGAAAGCCTTCCTTTAGTCTACAGCGTCAGCAATTTGATTTTATCAACCAGAAACCGAGTGAACTGGGGCAAGTCATAAAATTGTCGAGGAGAAAGTGAGGTCTGCAGATGCTGGAGATCAGAGCTGAAAATGTGTTGCTGGAAAAGTGCAGCAGGTTAGGCAGCATCCAAGGAACAGGAAATTCGATGTTTTGGGCATAAGCCCTTCCTGAAACGTCGAATTTCCTGTTCCTTGGATGCTGCCTAACCTGCTGCGCTTTTCCAGCAACACATTTTCAAGTCATAAAATTCCATATTTTGTTTCTCAGACTTTGGCCAAAAAGGCTGTTTTTCTTTTACTCTTTTCAGAAGATCATCTCTGCAGAATCATTGTCTTCTTTGTTTGTACTGTCAGTATGTTTGAGTTGGAAATAAAAAATGATATTGTTTTAATTTTTAATTATAGCTTAAAGTTAACAACTTGTTTCTAGAACTTAGTTTGCTTTGTAATAAATGAATTATCTTTGTATTCATTCCAGAAATCTAGTGAAAGTCTATTTTGTTCTGGATAGCTATACAAAAGGGAATGGCTGGCCATTTTTATGACTGAATCAAAACTTTTATGCTTATGTTGCAACTCATGGAGGGGTGAGACTGGATTACTAGCACATTTCCTGCAGCCAGTCGTTGCAAATTTTACCACATATTCCATCTTCAAAACATTCTGCTCCTTTTACATGGTACAGAAATTTGTGACTGTAATGTCCTGGTAAACAGGAGCCTGGCATTTAATCATTCAATATCCCACAAGAACATCAAATGATTTGGTTGCTGATATTTGCTTTGTAACTGTAATTTATTCAAAAATAAGAGGAGGAACAAAGAATAGGGTCAAATATAAGTAAGATAGGAAATAACAAATTAATTTAATTTCATGATTCCATTAATGGCATGAGCAACTTGATCTTTGCCCCAGTAGTATGTAATGTTATCTATAGATTTAGATAGATCAGTATCATATAAAACTTTTATAAGTGTCATAACTACTCCCTAACATAAAAGCAATTCTATAAGATCTATGTTTAGATTAATAGAAGTAACTACTTTGGATTTTTTTAAAGTGGTTGTTATGTTTGAATGTGAATTTTCCCCCTGACTGATGATTAGTTTTCCATAATGCAACATAGCACATACGATTTATCAATAAAGTGTGTAATCTTCTCTTGTTGCATTCAATAGTTCAAGCCTCAATAGGCCATTGTACATTCTTTTATCTTTTGCACAGGCCCACTGTTATTGATGGATCATGGCAGGAACAAAGCAAATAAGAGTGGGTCATTTAGCCCCTTGAACCTATTCCACAATTTAGCTAGATCATAGCTGATCTGTACCTCATCTTTATTCATTTATCTTTGATCCATATTATTTGATATCCTGCCTGACAAAAATCTATTGATCATAGTTGTGGAAATACACAGTTGAGCAGGATCTACATTTGAGGGATTTCCCAGAAGGATTGTCTGAAAGAAAAAGGTTTCCTGATTTCATTCCAAATTAACTGGGCTCTAATTTTATGTTTTTGCCTTTCCTGCTCTCATTCCTTCTAGAGAAAATTTCTCTGGGGTGAACTTAAACTACAAAAATCGTGATCATGATCAGCTGGAATGTAAAAATTTAAAATCCCAAGCATATCCTCAACCTGCCTCCAATGGTCCTACTTCCAGGATTAAGAAGGGATACAGTAAAGAAAGCTGGCCCATTGTAATGTGAGAATGGGGAGTTAAGAGTAGATTCTATATTAGAGTGGTGCTGGAACAGCACAGCAGTTCAGGCAGCATCCAAGGAGCAGGAAAATCGATGTTTCAGGCAAAAGCCCTTCATCAGGAATAGAGGCAGAGTGCCTGCAGGGTGGAGAGATAAATGAGAGGAGGGTGAGGTTGGGGAAAAAGTAGCGAATCCTCTAGCAAGGAAGCCCTTGTTTTTACCTAGTCGATTTTAAAGCACAGCAGTTCAGGCAGCATCCAAGCAGCAGGAAAATCGCGTTTTGGGCAAAAGCCCTTCATCAGGAATAGAGGCAGAGTTGATTTTAACCCTACTGCGAATCCTCTTGCAAGGGTGCCTGCCTTGAAGAAGATTTCCTCCTCTCTCTACAAGAATCTCAGGGAGTCCCTCTCCCACTGCAACTCCCAGGTACTCTATGCTACTTTCTCCCCACCCCCACCCTCCTCTCATTTATCTCTCCACCTGTATTCCTGATGAAGGGTTTTTGCCCAAAACATCGATTTTCCTGCTCCTCGGATGCTGCCTGAACTGCTGTGCTTTTCCAGCACCACTCTAATCTAGAATCTGGTTTCCAGCATCTGCAGCCCTTGTTTTTACCAAGTTAAGAGTAGATAATAAGGACATAGTGGATGAGGCAAGCAGATATTTTAGTTCTGTCTTCACTATTGAGAACACAAAAATGTTTACAGTAATGACTCTAAGTCATGAATTGGAAGGGAGAGAGGAACTTGGTGAAATTATATTCAGGAGGGACTAAGTGTGAAATGAACTGAGGGAGATGCAGGCTGGCAAGTCTCTGGGTCCAGATGGATTTCATCTTAGGCTCCTAATAGAGATGGCCAATGAGGTAGTAGATGCATTGGTTTGGTTTTAACTTTCCAAAATCCAATTGGTTCAGGAAAAATTCCATTGGACTGGAAAGTAGCAAAAACAACACCTCCATTCCTGAAGGGAATGAGGGAGGAAACTATAGACTAGTTACTTTGTCAGCTATCATGTGAAAGGAGATCATAAAAGAGTTCATGGCTGTGAACTTAGAAAAACCCAAGATAATTGGAAACAGTCAGCATGGGTTCAAAGGGAAAACATATTTAACCAATTTATTAGAGTTCTTTGGAGGAATAACAAATACTGTGGATGAAGGGAACCCTGTAGACTTACTATACAAGGATTTTCACATGGCGTTGAATAAAGTATAGGTTGCATTAAATAAAATGTCATGGTGTAGGCAGCAACATATGAGTATGGATTGAAGATTGGTTGTCTGGCAGGAAACAATATACATGAACAGGTCACCATCTGATTGGCAGAATGTGATTAGTGGAGTCCCTCAGGGATCTATGCTGGGTCTTGAAAGTTTTATAATGTACATCAATGATTTAGTAAGAGAGTAAAGGCATCATAATTAAATTCACAGACTACACCAAAATAGGTATGAAAGTATGTTGTTAATAAGAGATGGATAGACTGAACAAGTGGACAAAAATCTGGAAATGCAGCACAATATAGAAAATGTGAAACTGTTCACTTTGACAGCAAGTCAATAAAGGCAGAGTTTTATTTAAATGGAGACCAACTGCAGAATTCTGAGAAATAAAGTGATTAAGGTGTTCAGGTTTATGAGTCAGAAAAGGTTAGTATGCAGAGCATCACACAATCAAGGAGGCTAATGATGTGCTGTTCTTTATTTCAAGAGGAACTGAACATAGAAGTAAAGATGTTATGTTTTAATTATACAGCACATTAATGAGATCAATTACAAATACTGTGTGCTTTTCTCATCTCCTTATTTAAGAAAGAATGTCAAAACATTGAGATGGTTCCAAGGAGGTTGACTAGTTTGATATAACTGGAATGAACTCCTTGGGTTATAAGATTGATTCGTCAGGCTGGTCTTATTTCTGCTGAAGTTTAGAAGAGTGAGGAGTGACTTGATTGCAATGTAAACAATCCTGATCATCGCGATAATGTAGATTTGGAAAGGATGTTTCCATTTGTGGATCAATCCAGAACCAAGGGGCACTGTTTTAAAATTTGGGGTTGCACTTTCAGGACAGAGATGCAGAGAACTGTTTTCTCTTAGGGTTATACAACCTCAGAAGGCAGTGGCAGTAAAGTCCAGAATATTTTAAGGCTGTGGTGGATAGATTCCTGTTAGGCAGGGAATCAAGACATTTTGGGATAGATGAGAATATGGAATTGGAAACACAACAGATTAGCCATGACTTTATTTGATGGTGGAATAGGCTCAAAAGACTGAATAGTCTGCTTGTGTTCCTATTTCATACATTCACAATGGAGAGAGAACAGGAGACTGACAGTCTTGAGGCTGGGAGCTTCACCTTTAACTTCCCATACTCCACTTGGACAGGCTAATTTTCCCAGGTATTTCAAAGCCCAGGAGCCAAAGAGAGGTGTGGGAGCTGTAAGATAAAGGTAAGAGCCCTCTAGCTCTACTCGTGTATCAAAAGGAGCAGATCAAATGGAAGCTATCCCTATCACATCGTAACTCTAAGTTATTCCACACCCTTTCCTCATTACAAACTGGAACCCCATTCTCTAATGCTAGGGAGCAGAACCTTCCCCCACATATCCTATCGCCATCAGCAACTGTAGGCTCCTTATTCACAGCTCTGGCTGATACTTGTTCCAGAAAGTTGTTTGCCCTACATATCTATGTTGGTTGATCAGGCATACTTGCAGGTAGAATCCTGTTAAACTGAGGAGGATTATAAAGAGGAGAGCCAACTCACCCCTTCTAAGCTGATCATAACAAATGGAAATGAGCATTTAGAGCCAGGAAACAGCGGGCACTCTTGGAACATGCTTCTATTATTTTTCACATACAGACCTAGTCTCTTCCAAAATGGCTCCTGCAAATAGCAGTCACCTGAAGATAATTGTGGAGTTTTGAGTTCTTTCATGCAATCCATGGCTAGCATTTATTGTCTGTCCCTGATTGTTGTTGAAGTGAGTAGCTTGTTCAGTCATTTCAGAGACTAGTCAAGTACATTGAGATGGGTCTAGTGTCACATGTAGGGCCCAGACAGGTACAGACTGCAGATTTTCTTCACTTAAAAAAAAATTACTGAATGAGCTGGGTTCCAATTATAATTTCATGGCATCAATACTGAAACTAGCATTCAGTTCCATATTGGTAAAAAAAATCTAGTCACTTAAGTTCCAGCAGCTGCTGTGACAGGATTTGAGCCCAAAGCATTGGGTTGGTCGTCTGGATTACAAGTTCAGTGATAATACTATTAAATCAACATCTCCTGATGGCCAGCTGATAACTCTGTGGTTTGACAAATCTACTTGTTAATGTGAAGGGATCCCTTTCTGCCCTTGTAGGTTGTATGGTTGACATGATGAGTCAAGTTGGCATGACGATGCTGTGCACAATGCCCTAGATTCTAGGCAATGATGTCAACTGATAGTTACTTCTTGTTTGAGGCAGGTATAGATAGCTGACCAGGTGATTTGTCATATAAACCAAGTGGTGACTTGGATGTACTTTGTGGTGTAGAAACATTTTACAATGACAAAACTAGAGAAAGAGCTGTCCTTGAGGGTCAGTGTAGAAGGAATATCCCAGCACTATGACAATGTTTTTGTATTGTCTGATGTCCCTAAATAGTTTGGTTCTAATGTCTGCCCTGTGTATGATTAGATTACTTACAGTGTGGAAACAGGCCCTTCGGCCCAACAAGTCCACACCGACCCGCCGAAGCGCAACCCACCCATACCCCTACATTTACCCTTTACCTAACACTACGGGCAATTTAGCATGGCCAATTTACCTGACCAGCACATCTTTGGACTGTGGGAGGAAACCGGAGCACCCGGAGGAAACCCATGCAGACGCGGGGAGAACGTGCAAACTCCACACAGTCAGTCGCCTGAGTCGGGAATTGAACCCGGGTCTCAGGCGCAGTGAGGCAGCAGTGCTAACCACTGTGCCACCGTGCCGCCACAATGATAACCTGAGTGTTTATGATGCTTTCAGTGCATTTGCCTTTCATACCCGATCTTGAATTTATTTTCCTCCTTTAAATTGCTGAATGCTTTAGGACACCCAATAGAATTCCTATTTGTACGTCAGTTGTGGTTGTAAAAGATTACTAAATTATTAAGAGCAAAATAGAGTGGTTGCTGGAAATTTGAAGTAAAAACAGAGTGTTGGAGAAACTCAGTAGGTCTGGCAAGATCTGTGGAGAGAGAAAAACAGTTAATGTTTCAAGCAGAATTTCTACTGAAGAGTCATACTGGATGTGAAATGTTAGGTCTGGTTCTGTCTACAGATGCTGCTAGAACCACTGAGTTTCGCCCGCATTTCCTGTTTTTATTATTAAAAGCTCATCTATGATCAACAGCATTGTCCCCAATATAAGTTGGAAATTGTCTTAACTGAAGTACAACACATTGGGAACACAGTTCCATCTATCTAGTTTCAGAACTTTAACTTATCAAAGAGAATGGCATATCATGCCCATTGTGCCAATACCACTCAATTAATGACTATGTTAGGAAAATGGCAAAGATAACAATGACTAGAAGTCCATTTTTAAATCCAGCCCAAGGGTAAAACAAATACAATTCATTGAACTCTAGAGACCCAGATCACTTATCCAATCACTCCCAATATAATAAGTTCCTTATTCAGGCTGAATAATTAAATTTATTGTACCAATCCAAGCAGACAATATTTACCAACTAGTCCCATATTCCTCAGTCTGAGCACTGAATATGGTCAGACCAGCACATGTTATTTATCCTTTGCACATAAACTCTCAGGGACCATGTGGTAAGTTTGATGATAAGCTTAAATGATTTCATTTTGACAAGGAAAATTCCATGAAAGAGGAGGAACAAAATTCTGAACAGGCCTTTGATAAGCAATCTGCACACATCTTAATTTAAGAACTGATATCTCCTCAGGGTTGTTTATATATTTGTTAGAAGACTGACACAACTCCAAAGACGCTGGCATCCCATTTCAAGTTACCCCTTATTTACACATGCATAGGACATGACACTGATCCAGCTTCCTCAGAGCCAGCTCTTACAGTGAACAGAACCCCAAACATTCCTGTTCATATTTGTCAACCAGGGCTCCCTGATTTGGGGCTGTTAATCCTGTCCAATCAGGAAACCCATATTTTGAGGTCCACCTCATTACAATAACTACAGCCCTCCCCCTCAGTCCAAGGGATAGGCCAGTTCTTATTTTTGTAGCTACTCCTGAGGCATTTAAAAACCTAGGCATGTTCTTCCACCTCTTCCCCTGATACAGGTGACATGGTAACACACATTACCTTGCCTCTTGCACCTGGAGCATCTCGGAAGAAATTCATCCTCTTCAAGCAGCAAAGATGTCAAGGAAGTGATATCCGCCAATTCCATGTCAGATTCCAAGATTTCTTCACTGTTTGAGGGTGAGAGAGAACCCATGGGTTCCAGAACAGTCAGAAAGACTGTTGAGGAGCCAGGCATTTTTCTCTCCCACAACCTTTGCAAGTTTGTAGCTTTCATTTGGTCCATGTGCTTGATCAGGACTGTCGCACCGACCCAAACTTAATATACTACTGGACCTGACCTCAAGTTGACCAGGCATCTTACCCATGCAGGGCCATTCCCATGGTTCCTACACCAAAGTGATGTCGCTCACTTAATGGAGTCTTGTGTCTGACGATAGTGTTCCTGTTGCCATTTCACAATCTCCCTACCCAGGTCTGGGAAGATCAGATTTAACCTGGTGCACACAGTCTTCTCCCCATTAGCAACTCTACTGAAGCTATCCCTGTGGTTACGTGAGGGGACATACTATTATTAAATAGGAACCAGAACAGTTTGGTATCTAGTGAAGCTGTAGTTTTTTTCCTTAAGCCTGCCTTCAAAGTATGGACTGCTCTTTCTGCCAGACAATTGGATAATGGATGGTATGGAGTTGACCTTGTATGACAAATATTATTCAACTTTAGGAAATACACAAATTCCCTGCTGGTAAATGATGGCCTGTCGTCTGTGATTCTATGTATTGTAAAAGATGCATGCAGTTTTTATATCATTGTCCACATGTTTGACAAATGAACTCTATACATGTCCAGCCACTTTGATTGGGCAACCATAATGATTACATTGGGCCAAGGAGCGGAAGATGGAGTTTAATTTAGATAAATGTGAGGTATTGCATTTTTATAGGGCAAATTAGGGCAGGACTTTCACACTAATGGTCAGTTGGTGAACAAGGAGACCTTGGAATGCAGGTTTATAGTTCCTTGAATGCAGAGTTGCAGGCAGACAGTAGTGAAGAAGGCATTTGATAAAGTTGCTTTTATCGGTCAGTGCATTGAGTATTGGAGTTGGGAGGTCATGTTGTGACCATACAGGACATTGGTTAGGCCCTGTTGAAATACTGCATTCGATTCTGGTTTCCCTGCTTTAGGTAAGATGTTGTAAAACTTGAAAGGGTTCAGAAAAGATATCCAAGGACGTTGCCGCTGAATAGGCTGGGGGTGTTTTCCCTGGAGCGTCGGAGGTTGAAAGATGACCTTAAAAAGATGTATAAAATCATGAGGGGCATAGATAGGGTGAATAGACAAGGTCTTTTCTCCAGGGTATGGGAGCCCAAAACTAGAGGAGATAGGTTTAAGCTGAGTGGGAAAGATTTAAAAGGGACCTAAGGGACAACATTTTTCATGCAGAGGATAGTGTGTGCATGGAATGAGCTGCCAGAGGAAGTGGTGGAGGCTGGTACAATTACAACATTTAAAAGACATCTGGATTGGTACATGAATAGGAAGGGTTTAGAGGGAAATGGGCCAAATGCTGGCAAATTTAATTAATTTAGAATATCTTATCGGCATGGATGTGTTGGACCAAAGGTCTGTTTTTATGCTGTGTATCCCTATGAATCTATGACATTGAGTCCATGAAAGGTCTTGCATAGTTGACACAATCAAGTTTAGAGTTTTCCTGGCCATTCCCATAAATGTTGGGGAGCTGTTGGTGGTCATTTTTGTTCTTATTGGCACTCAGGGCACTGTCCCACTAACACAGCTATGCCCGCAACCAATCCTGGCCACCAGATATAACTTCTTGCCAACACCTTCATTTTGGAACCTCTGGAAGAGTTCATCCAGTAACTGGCAATGACCTTTGTTCATTATTCCTGATGAAGGGCTTTTGCCCGAAACGTCGATTTTACTGCTCCTCGGATACTGCCTGAACTGCTGTGCTCTTCCAGCACCACTAATCCAGAATCTGGTTTCCAGCATCTGCAGTCATTGTTTTTACCTTTGTTCAGGACAATCAATTCTTGCTCTCCATAATAATATGCCATCCTGTAATGGAATCTTCTCCCTGGGTCTAAAGAGTTTAATTCAGGTTATGATGGCCCTTTGCTTTTGCCCATCACCATCAGCTGATTCAGTTTCACCAGGACTGGATCTTTCTGCATCCAAAGTCTGATGTTGTCAGGTTTGTCTGGAAAATCTAAAACCATTATGGACTCTTTCAGCTGTAGTACCACTGGTGGTATATCTGTCAGTGGATGGTGGCATCCACATATGCCGTTTCGCCTCTTGGACAGTGTTCCAACTTGTAATTATACGCACTTAGTATTAGAGCCCAATACTGAAGCCAGCCTGAAACTGTGGGTGACACTGCCTTATCCTTCTTAACTAAACCCAGCCGGTGTTTGCAGTCTGTTATTATTACAAATTTACAGCCACAAATGTATTGGTGGAACTTCCTGACTCCAAATATGACCAACAAACTTTCCTTATCTACCTAGGTGTATTTATGCTCTATCAGCCGAAATCCTGGCAGCTTTCACTATTGGGTGTTTCTCTCCATTGGGCCACCCATGAGTTAATACTACCCTGATGGCATACAGGGAGGCATCACAGTCAATACTAGATCTTGCTTGAGATCATACTGTGCTGACACCTCAGAGGGTGATAGCTGTTTCTTCACTTCCCTGAAAGCGATGACTTGACTATGTGACCATTTCCAAGGCTGATCCCTTGTTAAGAGCTGATGCAAAAGGTGCTAGAATGGAGGTCAGGTTATGCTTGAACTTTCTGTCAAAGTTTACCCACCCAAGAAAAGACCCAAGCTCTGGTACAGACATGAGAATGTCAGGACAGCTTTGATCACCCTCATTTTAACTTCCAATGGATGTAACTCAAACCTGTCAACTCTGTAGCTCAACTGCATCACTCGGGTTGCTTGAACACACATTTTTCCATTCTAAGGCATATGCCTGCCTGGGAGAAATGTGTAAGCACTATGTCCAACTTCTCTAAGTGCTCCTTACTGGTGTTCCCTGTTATTAGCACATCTAGATAAATGGCAACCTTAGGTAGATATTGTAAAATGTTCTCAATCTTCTGCTGAAAAATTGCACAAGCCAGTGATACCCCAAATTTCAGTCTTGTATATTGATACAAACTCTTAAGGATATAAATTGTAGCATACTTCTGGGAATCCTCATCTAACCTTAAGTGCTCGTGTCCACATTCGTGAAGGGCATACCTCCTGCCAGGTTGCATATAAATCCTCCATGTGAAGGATTGGGTATTTATTCAGCTGCAATAAGCTCTTTACCATTTGTTTAAAATCCCCACAAAGGTTAACCAGCCCGTTGAGCTTCATAGTCAGTATGACTGATGCTGCCCATTCCACAAACTGCACTGGTTTGATTATTACTTTATTTTCCAGCCTTTTCATTTTTGCCTCTATTTTTGCCCATAAGGCAAATGGCACTGGGTTTGACCTTGCAGAATCATGGAATTGCTTCCTGGTAAATATGCAAGGCGGCCTTGGCTCCTTTGATAGTCCCTGGACCATCCTGAAAATCACCCAGTATTAGGACTTCACTCAGGCAGCCATTTTCTAATGGAAAAATATCGAGCCAATCTAAGTGAATCTTCCTTAACCAGTTTTGTCCCATCAAACTTGGGCTGGACCCTTTTACTTCAATCAGTCGCAACAGAATTAGTTGCTTCGCCTAAGAGACCGTAACCGAAGGTGTAATCTTAATCTGTAAATGTTCCTCAGTATAGGCTCTCAGTCTAGCCGAGGTCTTGTGTAAACTTAAGGTTTGGAGTCTTAACAAATATGGTTAAAGGCTGGTTCTGCGATCACTGAAATGACCATGACAGTATTGACTTCCATTAGAACTGGGTGACCTATTTAATCAGGCAGTTATTTTGGTTGGTTCTGATTTGGATGTTGCTAAGCAATTCAACTCTCCAAACCAGATGTAGGTGGACTTTCCAGGGTGTGCACTCTGCTGGATACTGGCCTATGAGCTCTCTTACTCCATTTAGGCTGAGTGGGACACTTTGCTGTCTCAAGTCCACATACGGGCAGTAACGGCAATAGCCTGCCAGGCCAGACCCTGAAGAAAATGTTAATGTTTGACTGAGACTTGGCTTTGGTTTGGAGTTTTGCTGTGGGCTGACCTAGTGTCCCTCTGTTCAGGATATGACCTGAGTGAGGCTGTGTAATTGCCTTCACTGAAGTGGTGTTCCCCCCAAGCTCAGTCAGATGGTGAGGCTGTCCACTTCCATCAGAATACCCTGCAACTCATACTCCACCTCCCACACTTTCTAATGATAAAGCCAGTGCCTGTTTGAAGTCCAGGTGGGCTTCAGCTAGTAGGCACGTTTGCAATTATCCCATATACCAAACGGTCTCTCAGCATCTCATTCATGGTTAACCCAAAATCAACGCCTGTCAGTCATCTGAACCTTTTCAAAAATCCCAATACAGATTCCCCTGGTTCTCAAATTGCATTTCAATCAATAATATTTCAGAATTACAGGAGGTTTGGTGTTGTAATATTCTTTAATTCTGTCAAATCTTGAAATGTCTTATATCTGGTGCCTCAAGGAAAGTTAGGCTCCTAATAACTGAAAAACCGCAGGCCCACTAGCTGTGAGGAGAATTACTCATTGCCTTCCATTTGCCCCAGTGTTTTTTGCCTGGGGAAAAAGCAATCTTTCCATATACTGGGCCAATCTTCAGTGGCAAGGTCAATCAAGTCAAGCTTCCCAAATAACAGCGTGATGCCAGAAATGAGAACCTTAACTCAAAGATGATTGTAAAAAGGCATGTCTTAAAGAGCATGCTTTTCTCTCCTCACCACTGAAATAACTGTACAGAGACCAGCATTCCATCACCAAGTCATCCCAAACTTACACATGGAGCATCTTTGACACTGATCCTGCCTCCTCAGAGTCAACTCTCAGAGTGAGCAGAACCTGTGGCACTCCTGTTTATATCTGTCAGACAAGGCTCCCTGATTGAATCAGATTAACAGCCCCAATCAGGGAACTCATATTCCCCCTGACTAACACACCTAACACTACAGGCAATTTAGCATGGCCAATTCACCTGACCTGCACTTCTTTGGATTGTGGGAGGAAACCGGAGTACCCGGAGGAAACCCACGCAAACGCGGGGAGAACGTGCAAACTCCACACAGACAGTTGCCCAAGACAGGAATTGAACCCAGGCCCCGGGCACTGTGAGGCAGCAGTGTTAACCACTGAGCCACCATGTCTGTGTGGGTTTCCTCCAGGTGTTCCGGTTTCCTCCCACAGTCCAAAGATGTGCAGGTTAGGTGAATTGGCCATGCTAAATTGCTTGTAGTGTTAGGTGTGTTAATCAGGGGTAAATATAAGGGAATGGGCCTGGGTGGGTTGCTCTTCGGAGGGTCGATGTGGACTTGTTGGGCTGAAGGGCCTGTTTCCACACTGTAGAGAATCTAATACAATATATGTGTTTAAAAATTGCACAATACCAAGGAAAATCATTTCCGCCAAACTTTCCTGATGTGGAGTCACCTGTACTTGGTTTCATTTACATTCATTGGTCATGCTTCCAGAAAACAGAACATTTAGATACTATACAATAATGTCTTTAAAAAAGATCAGAAGATGAAAGAACTCCACTGGGGTTTGTAAACAGAAAAATGGGGATTTATACAATCAAGCAACTGTTTTCTTCTTGCATGCATTGATTTAGATGTTATTATAACAGAAAACTTAATTCCATACATTCCATTTTTGGGCAGTCTGATAATTCATGTATAAATAAGTTCAAAATTCACAAAACATCCCCTCTGATTACCAAACAATTTGATGCTCATCACAAAATGGTTATTGTGCTATTTTCAGAATCTGCAGAAGAATGCAACAGAAGCAGGTGCAGCCTCATCAAGTGCGAACAGAGACACCAAGGTGTAACACTACTATTATGCATAATTACAGACATTCCACCCAACGTGCACTCACCTCTCAGGTAAACCAAATGGAAATGTTTTCCAAGCTGCTACAGCAAAAGTATTTAAAAGGACAACTAATTTGGAGGTAACTCAATAAGAAGATCTTTCTTTCTTTTTCTTTACTCTGGGGACGCGAGTATTGCTGGCTGACCAGCATTTATTCCCCTTTCCTAGTTCCCCTTGAGAAGGTGGTGGTAACCTACCTTCTTGAACCGTTGCACTCCAATCACTTTATGTTCACATAGCAATTTGGTTGACCTTTAACTGTCTCCTGGGTAATTAAGGGTGATGAATAAATGCTGGGCTCAGTTGGTTATGCTCTCATCTAAACAATGAATAAAAGAAAGTAGGAGATTCAAGATTTTGCACCAGGAGTGGTAAGGACAATGGCTGGGTAGAGTTTGACTTGCATCGTCGGCTTAATGCAAAACTAATAGCTGACTCTTGTGGTTGATCTCAGGATTCAATGACAGCCCAAAATCTGAAACAGCAATGTCTTTCATCATGCCAGGTTCAATGCTACAGAGAACATCCTACAAATAATTCACTTCAGGTGGGCAGATTATATCATGATCGCAAATATGGGCCAAATGCTGGCAAATGGGACAGATCTTCAGTTATTTCACAGCAAACCACATCTTGGTGGACAGGAGAAATAAAGAACAAGAGATACTAAGATACCCTAAAACTGTTCCTTAAAAACCTCTGGTGCAAAGATAGTCTCCCTTGAGGAAATTCTACTTCCAACCAGCACAAATTGAGGCAAGTACTAGAGTTTGGTTTAACATGATTTAAGGACCATTGATATTGCCAAACTGGCAATGTCGGTGGAGTAGTGGACAGTTTAGAATAATGCTACAGGTTGCAGGGGAACTTGGATAAACTGCAGAATTAGACTGAGACATGACAAATGGAGTTCAATGCAGCTAAATGTGAGGTAATGCACTTTGGGAAGATTGACAGGAAGGCAGAGTATTGGGTCAATGGAAAAATTGTTGGTAGTGTGGATGTGCAGAGGGATCTTGGAGTCCATGTACATGGATCCCTGAAAGTTGCCACCCAGGTGGATAGTGCTGTTAAGAAGGCATACAGTGTGTTAGGTTTCATTGGTAGAGGGATTGAGTTCCGGAGCCGCAATATCATGCTGCAACTATACAAAATGTTGGTGCAGCCACATTTGGAATATTGTGTACAGTTCTGGTCGCCATATTTCGGGAAGAATGTGGAAGCATTGGAAAAGATGCAAAGGAGATTTACCAGGATGTTGCCTGACCTGGAGGGAAGGTCTTATGAGGAAAGGCCGAGAGACTTGAATCTGTTCTCATTGGAAAGAAGAAGGCTAAGAGGGGATTTGATAGATACATACAAGATGATCTAAGGATTAGATAGGGTAGACTGTGAAAGTCTTTTTCCTAGGATGATGTTAGCTTGTACAAGAGGGCATAACTACAAATTGAGGGGTGATAGATTTAAGACAGATGTCAGAGGCAGGTTCTTTACTCAGAGTGGTAAGGGCGTGGAATGCCCTACCTGCCAATGTAGTTAACTCAGCCACATTAGGGAGTTTTAAACAATCCATGGATAAGCACATGGATGATGATGGGATAGTGTAGGGGGATGAGCTGAGAATAGTTCACAGGTCGGCACAACATTGAGGGCCAAAGGGCCTGTTCTGCGTTGTGTTGTTCTATGTTCTAGATCTGCAATGCCATTAGAGATTGAGTTGCAGGAATTCAATCCTAGACATTGAAGGAATACTGGTATATTTCCAAGTCAGGATGGTGAAATGGCTTTAAGGGGAACTTGTAGCTGGTGGTATTCCCATGTATCTGCTGCCCTTGTCCTTCTAGATGGAAGTGGTCATGGGTTTGAAAGGTGTTGTCTCAGGATCTTTGATGAATTTCTGCTCTGTATCCTGTAGATGGTATAGACTGCTACTACTGAGCATTTGTGGAGGAGGGAGAGGATTTTTGTGGAGATGGTATCAATCAGGCAGACTGCTTTGTTCTGGATGGTGTCAAGATTCTTGAGTATTGTTGGAGCTGCACTCATCCAGGAAAGTGGTATGTATTCTGTCACATTCCTGAATTTTACCTTCAAGATGATGAACAGGCTTAAAGGAGTCAGGGGGTAAGTCATTCATTCCATGAATCTGAACATCTGACCTGCTCTTGTAGCCACAATATTTATAACAGCTAGTCCAGTTCAGTTTCTGGTCAATAATAAACCCCATGATGTTAAAAATGGGGGAATGTGGCAACAGTAAAGCAAATGAATGTCAAAGATGTTTAAATCCTCCGTGGAGCGAGTTTTAACTAAAACTTGTGTGGCTTAACTTTATCTGCAATTTGTCAACCAAAGCTTGGTCGTTGTCCAGTCTTGATGCATTTGGACACGAACTGCCTCAGTATATGAAGAGTCACGAATGATGCAAAATATTGTTCAATCATCCATGGACATCCAACTTCTGGCCTTATGATGGAGGAAAGGTCATCAATGAAGCAGCTGAAATGGTAAGGTCCTGAGGAGTGTTGCTGAACAAAGAGACCTTGGAGTGCAAGTTCATAGTTCCTTGAAAGTGGAGTCGCGGGTAGATAGGATAGTGAAGAAGGCATTGGGTATGCTTTCCTTTATTGGTCAGAGCATTAAGTATAGGAATTGAAGGTCATGATGCGAACGTTGGTTAGGCCACATCTGGCATATTGTGTGCAATTCTGGTCTCCCTCCTATAGGAAGGATGTTGTGAAACTTGAAAGGATTCAAAAAGATTCACAGGATGTTGCCAGCATTGGAGGATTTGAGGTAGAGGGAGAGGCTGAATAAGCTTGGGCTGTTTTCCCTGGACTGTTTGTAGATTGAAAGGTGACCTTATAGAGGTTTATAAAATCATGAAGGGCATAGATAGAGTAAATAGACAAGGTATTTTCCCTAGGTTGGGGGAGTCCAGAACTAGAGGGCATAGGTTTAGGGTGAGAGGGAAAAGATTTAAAAGGGACCTAAGGAGTAACTTTTTCACACAGAGGGTGGTGAGTGTATGAAATGTGCTGCTGGAGGAAGTGGTGGAGGCTGGTACAATTGCAACATTTAAAAGGCATCTAGATGGGTATATGAATAGGAATGGTTTGGAGGGATTTGGGTCAAGTTCTGGCAAATGGGACTAGATTAGGTTTGGATATCTGGTCGGCATGGACAAGTTGGACCAAACAGTCTGCTTCCATGCTGTACATCTCTATGACTCTATGAAGTTGGTTGGGCCTAGGACACTATGCTAAGAAACTCCTGAAAAAATATTCTGGAGCTAAGGTGACTGACCTCTAACAACCACAACCATTTTCATTTGCAGTAGGTGTGACTCCAGCCTGCAGAGTCTTTTCCCCAATTACTTTAGTTTTGCTAGGACTCCTTTATGCTACACTTGGTCAAATACAGCCTTGATGTTAAAGGCAGTCACTCTCACCTTGCCTCTGAAATATAGCATTTTTTATCCATGTTTGAACAAAGGCTGACCCTCCCTGGTAGAACCCAAACTGGGTGCCAGTGAGCAGGTCAAGTAAATGCTGCCTGATAGCACTGTTGATGACACATTCAATTACTGAAGACTAAGAGTAGACCTATGGGGTGGTAATTGCCAAGTTGTCCTGCTTATTTTGTACAGGACGTACTTGGGCAATTTTCCACATTGTTGGGTGGATGCCAATGCTGTTGCTGTACTTTTACAGATTGGCTCGGGGAGTTGCAAGTTCTGGAGCCCAAGTCTTCAGTATTATTGCTGGAAAGCTGTCAGGGAACTGCCTTTGCAGTATCCAGAGCCTTGAGTCATTTCTTGAAATCACACGGATTGCGTCACATTGCTGACTCCTGGCGCTTTTTTTATGTTGGGGATTTCCAGAAGAGGCTGAGAATGGGTCATCCACTGAGCACTTCTGCTGAAGATTGTTGCAAATGCATCAGCCTTATCATTATCACTGATGTGCTGGACTCACCAGTGATTAAGAATGGGGATATTTGTGGAGCGTCCTCTTCCAGTGAGTTAATTATCCACTATCTTTCATGGCTAAACTCAGTAGTACTGCAGAAATTAGATCTACCTGTTGGTTGTGGGATCATTTAGCTCTGTCTGTCATTTGCTGCTTATGCTGTTTTTTACTTAACTAGTCCTGTGTTATAGCTTCATGAGGGTTGACATCTCATTGTTTGGTACCTAATGTTGCAACTGGCAAGCCCTCCTCCATTCTTTATTGGGCCAGAGTTATTGCTTAATGTGATGGTAGTTGTAAAGTTGGGGATATGCCTGATAATGAAGTTGCAAGTGTTTTGGAGTACAATTCTGCTACTGCTGAGATGGTCCACTGTGCCATATGTGCACAGTCTTGAGTTGCTAGATCAGTTCAATATCTATTGCATTTGGCACAGGGCTAGTGCTGCACTGCTGTTTTGATTACCAGAGTGTTTCTGAATAACTTGTTGCTGCTCACTTTTTTGACCTTTTACTCTCAGTAAGCTTTATTTCCAATTGAGATTCAGAACCCTGGAGAAAGTCAGGACTACAGACGCTGGAGAGTCAGAGTCGAAAAGTGTGGTGCCGGAAAAGGCGCTGCAGGTCAGGCAGCATCCAAAGAGCAGGAGAGTTGACATTTCGGGCATAAGCTCTTCATCAGGAATGTGGAGGGAGAAGGAAGTTGAGAGATTGAAGGGGATAGGGCTGGGGGGAAGGTAGGTAGGATGGTGATAGGTGGGTGCAGTTGGGAGGTGATTATAATAGCTTGCAGAGATCATTGGCATTGGTTTTGACTCAGTGATATCACTCTGGCCTCTAAATCATAAGGTCGTGGCTTAAAGTTCCATTGCTGAAAGTTGAACACATCATCTGAGATGACACCTCAGTCAGCACTGGTGGAATGTTGCACTTTCAGAGATACTGCCTTCTAGACAGGGCCTGGAACTAAGGCCCACCAGCATTCTCACAACAACATTAAAGATTCCATGGTACTATTTGAAGCTGAGTTCTCCCAATGTCCTGCCCATTTGCAATCACTCAATCAACATCTGAAAAAGATGATCTTATCGTTTATTTCATTACTGTTTTTGGGAGCTTGCTCTGTACAAATTGACAACCTGTTTTACAAAAGTAATTACACTAAAATACTTCATTGACTGTCAAGTATTTTAGGATATCACAAAGCTGTAACATGAATTGAATAAATGCATTTCTTTTTATCTCTTTAATACAAATCCTATGATTTGCTGTCCTCGTCCCTAACCTCTTCCCCAGCATTGTGAGTTTTTATACGTTCTCTATCTCTCTCTTCAAGTTGTGACTCTTACAGTAGCTGTCTTCTACCACATCAGATTTCAGCATTACTGTCTATTTGGTTTGATCTGGCAAAGAATCTGACCTGAGTTTCTCATTAGGTGAAGGTTTAAGTCCCACATGCCCGCAAGGTGTTGATTAATGATTATGCACAAATATAGGAGGAAAGCTGCAGCGATTTTGAAATGAAAGAATGGGGCAGTGACACTAATTGGCAGTATTTTCTGTCAGAGACCCAGGATAAGATCAATGGGCTGAATGTCCTCATTCTGGACTGCAACATTCTCGAATATTCTATAGTGCAGTGTGACTTTGACGTTTTGGTTTGACCTTTATTTGTCTGGTTGTTTACTGGTCAGTTGTTTTTGTTAATGTGTTATTCAACAATAAACGTGTCGGACAGCTGGGGGCCAAAAGGACACACAGAGTACAAACTTGAGGCTGTACCCCTGCCATAACATTGGCAGGGTAAATAAAATATTTTTTAAAAATATTTTTATAAAGGTACAGTCTGGTAAACCTTTTTGGAGTCGATCTGTCTGGTGGCAGGTCACCGGGGCAGGGTTGGTGTGTGTTTGAAACATTGGGGATGTGCCCTGGGCACGGATTTGCTCAGACAGTTGACGATGTTCATGTTGATGGATGTCACGGATCTCCGGTTTCTCCTTTGTATTTGCAGCTGGCGGCTCTTTCTCAGGTTTCAGCTGTCCTGGAGATTGCTCAAGCTGCCAACCAGGGACCAGGTGAAAGGGCGCTTGCTCCCAGCCAAAGTTTCACTGGGAAATTAATCGGGAATTAAGTCCCTACCTAAAGGAGAAAGGTGACACAGTGGAGGTAGAGCACAAGAAATGGCGAGAGGAGCAAACCTATTACCAGCAAGGCAATAGAAAGTGATTGAGGCCACATCTAAAGACAGGGTCAGAGCAGGGATCGGTGCCAAGCAGACAAGGCGCTGAGAGTCTGGGAGCGAGCCAGGGCGACGCGGTCAGAAAGAGAGGGGGAAGAGAGCATCAAAGAGACCACATGAGAGAGGTTCAGCCACAGGAAGAGCCTCCCCGAGAAAGAAAAACAGCAATCTGCAAACAAACTCAAGTCATCTTTTCTCAAACTGGGAACAGCAGAAACACACAGTCGGGCGCACGGAGTGGACAGAAACGTTAAACCAAGGGACAACCCATTGGCAGATTGAGCCCAGGACACATCGCCAAGGTTAAAAGGGGGTGAAAAAATAAAACAAGAACTGTTACCGATCCGCGGTCGCCATCCAGAGAAAACAGAACAACCACCATCAACGTTCAGCGAAACTCCAGTGTACAGTGAAGTGCCGCCAGAAATACAGACAGTATCTGCAGGAGATTATTCATTTGTCCCATCGACATTCAGAAACAGTCTTGACAACTGTGGGTGGGGGATTTTCACATCGCTCCCTCAGTGTTTAGAATATTATACATATTTGTTTAACTAAGACAGAATGAAGCGGCTGTATGATGAAAGCTCCTCCGACAGTGAGCTGGACGAGATGATCGACGTTGGCAAAGAGGAACATTACTGGTGAGTAACTTCAATTTCTGTTTCTGCAGCCACTAAATCAGGTGCTCTGAATGTCTGCAATTTCACTTCAATCGCTCGCTCCCTCTCTTCACCTGCTTAGTGTTTACTGATACAGTACTTGACAAATCTGCGGTTTTAAAAGCGGTTTGTGTTTTTCTCTGAGGGGATGTGAATAGAATTAGCCTTTCGGAGGGTTTGAATCAGCAGACACCCACCAACTTTGTCAGAGCGTCAGGATCACAAGGAACAGCAGCCCCCACGAAGTGATTTTGGTGAACGGGGGAAGATCAGTTGGAACCACTGCACATCATTTTTGTTCCACTAAATTAGATCCCACGCAAAATTCTGCCTTGATGCAGCACAAACCGAGCAACACTGTTTTTATATAAAGTAGATGTAAATATACTTTTCAAACCTACTAGCTATGCCGTACGAAAGCCTTTTTGACATGTGTTTCTGCCATTGAAAAACAATTCATTGAAATTTTTCATTAGTAACGTGACAGATAACTATCTACAGGGACAAACATTAAATACTGTTTCCGTTTACAGTCCTGTAACTCAATCAACTTCACCCACAACAACTTCTCACATTCTGGCACGGAAGAGGAGACGCGGGGTAAGTGGTCAACTGATCATTTCTGGCAGGCAAATGACCGACCAGATTTTATTCAAAGGGTATTTAAACATTCTTCTTATAGATTATTGAAAAAAGAAGACGGGACAGAATTAATAACAGCTTGTCTGAACTACGCCGTTTGGTTCCAACAGCTTTTGAAAAACAGGTACTTAATGACCTCAAATTGATCTGAATTTCAGTCTCAGGTTAAATTGTTTATCCCTACACAAAAATTGTATGAGTGCAGTAAAACTGTGTGAAGCTGATATATGCATAAAACTACTTATTAAAATTATTTCTTCAAAGAGCTTTGATAGTTATTATTGCTTCACACCACATATAAGATGGTAAATCTGAATGTCATGGTGCAATTCTCTTGTCTCACATCACAAGAACCTGTCAGCAAAAGCCAGTAACAGATATCATAAACTAATTGAGTAATATTCAACAATATCTCTACCAACTGACTGTACATTCGTTCCTCCCTCTCCCTTCCTTCAATCGCCCCACCAGGAAAGACAGTGTGCAGTTGAAAGTAAAAACTATTCAACACAATATCTAGTAGACAGCATATTGTACTATTGGGATAAATACTTTGCTGTTTCACAATGACTTCAGTTTAGCTTTCAGTTTCTGTGTGAGATTGTATTGAAGAGAGAGCCTCGCGTGTCAAGTATGCAACAATATAACTGAACCAATCTAAAGTGAACTTTCCAAACTTTTGAAGTTAAAAATTTCTACACAATCTATGTTGCTAAAGAGCAGCCACGCCAAATTACAGGAAAAATGTGATTACATGACAGGGGGTGCAAATAAGATTCACCAGGATGCTGCCTTGGATGGAAAATTGAAGTTGTGAGGAAAAGTTGGATCATCTTGGGTTATTTTTATTGGAGAAAAGCAGACTTCGGGGTGGGGGTTAGGGTGGGGTGTGGTACAAGATCATCCAGAGTGGATTAGGAGAAGTTATTCCCCTACATGAAGGGTCAGTCACGAGGAGACATGGGTTCAAGGTGAGGGGCAGTTGATTTAGGGAGGATGTGAAGATAAACCTTTCTACCCTGCCTGTGGGGCGGGTTTCTTCATATTCTTTAAAAAGTACCTGGATGAGACTTGGCATGTCATAACATTCAGGGCCATGGGCAAGTACCAGTCAATGGAATTAGGTTAAAGGTTTCTCACATGTTGGTGCAAACTCGATCGGCTGAAGGGGCCACTTCTCACTGTATGGTACCATGTCAACTTGACTTTTACAGATAATAATGTTTTATAATTTAGCATCCTGGACATTTTCTAGAATTAATTGTGTAGCACTGTGTTTTCTCCTGGCTACAAAATGCTTGGGACCGCTATTTCAGAATAATCTAAAAGTAGTTATAGAGTCATAGAGATGTACAGCATGAAAACAGACCCTTTGGTCCAACTCATCCATGCCAACCAGATATCCTAAATTGATCTTGCCCCATTTGCCAGGACTTGGCCCATATCCCTCTAAACCCTTCCTATTCATGCACCTCTCCAGATATCATTTAAATGTTGTAATTGTACAGCTTCTACTACTTCCTCTGACAGCTCATTCCATACACACACCACCCTTTGCATGAAAAAGTTGCCTCTTAGGTCCCTTTGATATCATCCCCTCTCACCCTAAACCTCTGCTCTCTAGTTCTGCACTCCCCCAACCCAGGGAGTTATCTATTTACCCTAGCCATGACCCTCATGATTTTATAAACCTCTCTAAGTTCACCCCTCAGCTTCTGATGCTCCAAGGAAAACAGCCCCAGCCTATTCACTCTCTCGCTCTAGCTCAAACCTTTCAATGCTGGCAACATCCTTATGAATCTTTTCTGAACCCTTTCAAGTTTCAGAACAATCTTCCGATAGGAGGGAGACCAGAATTGCACACAATATTCCAAAAGTGGCCTAACCAATGTCCTGCACAGCCACAACATGACCTGCCAACTCCTATACTCAGTGCTCTGACCAATAAGGGAAAGTATACCAACTCTTTCTTTACTATCCCTTCTACCTGCGACTCCACTTTTGAGGAACTATGAACCTGCACTCCAAGGTCTCTTCACATCCTCCCTAACTCCCAGGACCTTACTATTAAGTGTATAAGTCCTACCCTGATTTGCCTTTCCAAAATGCAGCAACTCATACTAATCTAAATTAAACTCCATCTGCTACTTCTCAGCCTATTGGCCCATCTAATCAAGAGGCTGTTGTACTCTGAGGTCATGATTTGGAGATGCCGGTGTTGGACTGGGGTGTACACAATTAAAAAGCACACAGCACCAGGTTATAGTCCAACAGGTTCAATTGGAAGCACACAAGCTTTCGGAGCGACGCTCCTTCATCAGATGACTATCGATGATACACATATCTCAGCAAGGGGCCCAGTAATCACTTCCTAGCTTTCCACAGAGTTCTAGGGTACACTTGATCAGGTCCTGACGATTTATCTGCCTTTCTGCGTTTTAAGACATCCAGCACTACCATTTCTGTCATATGGACATTTTTCAAGATGTCACCATTTAGTTCCCCATATTCTACATCTTCCATGCCCTTCTCCACAATAAATACTGATGCAAAATACTCGGTTAGAAAGTTCCCCATATCCTACAGGGCGCTCTGGAGGCTTCCTGATGAAACATCGATTTTCCTGCTCCTCGGATGCTCCCTGACCTGCTGTACTTTTCCAGCACCACTCTGATCTAAACTCTCGTTTCCAGCATCTGCAGTCCTCACTTTTGTCTTGGTCCTGTTGTCTCCCTAGTTACCCTTCTATCCTTAACGTATTTATAAACTCCCTTTGGATTTTCCTTAACCCTATTTGCCAAAGCTATCTCACATCCCGTTTTTGCCCTCCTGATTTTCCTCTTAATTATATTCTTACTGCCATATACTCTTCTAAGGCTTCACTCGATCTCTCTTGTCTATACCTAACACATGCTTCCTTCGTTTTCTTAATCAAAACCTCAATTTCTCTAGTCAATCAGCATTTCCTACACCTACGAGCCTTGCCTTTCACCCTAATGTGAATACACTGTCACTGGAGTAAAAAATGAGGTCTGCAGATGCTGGAGATCACAGCTGCAAATGTGTTGCTGGTCAAAGCACAGCAGGCCAGGCAGCATCTCAGGAATAGAGAATTCGACGTTTCGAGCATGAGCCCTTCATCAGGAATAAGAGAGAGAGAGAGCCAAGCAGGCTAAGATAAAGGGTAGGGAGGAGGGACCAGGGGGAGGGGCGATGGAGGTGGGATAGGTGGAAGGAGGTCAAGGTGAGGGTGATAGGCCGGAGTGGGGTGGGGGCGGAGAGGTCAGGAAGAGGATTGCAGGTTAGGAGGGCGGTGCTGAGTTGAGGGAACCGACTGAGACAAGGTGGGGGGAGGGGAAATGAGGAAACTGGAGAAATCTGAATTCATACCTTGTGGTTGGAGGGTTCCCAGGCGGAAGATGAGGCGCTCCTCCTCCAGCCGTCGTGTTGTTGTGTTCTGCCGGTGGAGGAGTCCAAGGACCTGCATGTCCTCGGTGGAGTGGAAGGGAGAGTTAAAGTGTTGAACCACGGGGTGATTGGGTTGGTTGGTTCGGGCGGCCCGGAGGTGTTCTCTGAAGCGTTCCGCAAGTAAGCGGCCTGTTTCACCAATATAGAGGAGGCCACATCGGGTGCAGCGGATGTTCACCAATATAGAGGAGGCCACATCGGGTGCAGCGGATGTTCACCAATATAGAGGAGGCCACATCCGCTGCACCCGATGTGGCCTCCTCTATATTGGTGAAACAGGCCGCTTACTTGCGGAACGCTTCAGAGAACACCTCCGGGCCGCCCGAACCAACCAACCCAATCACCCCGTGGCTCAACACTTTAACTCTCCCTCCCACTCCACCGAGGACATGCAGGTCCTTGGACTCCTCCACCGGCAGAACACAACAACACGACGGCTGGAGGAGGAGCGCCTCATCTTCCGCCTGGGAACCCTCCAACCACAAGGTATGAATTCAGATTTCTCCAGTTTCCTCATTTCCCCTCCCCCCACCTTGTCTCAGTCGGTTCCCTCAACTCAGCACCGCCCTCCTAACCTGCAATCCTCTTCCTGACCTCTCCGCCCCCACCCCACTCCGGCCTATCACCCTCACCTTGACCTCCTTCCACCTATCCCACCTCCATCGCCCCTCCCCCTGGTCCCTCCTCCCTACCCTTTATCTTAGCCTGCTTGGCTCTCTCTCTCTCTTATTCCTGATGAAGGGCTCATGCTCGAAACGTCGAATTCTCTATTCCTGAGATGCTGCCTGGCCTGCTGTGCTTTGACCAGCAACACATTCACACTGTCACTGGACTCTTGTTTTCTAATTTTTGAAGGCTTCCCATTTTCAAGCTGTCTCTTTACCTGCGAACATCCGCACCCAAACAATTTTTGAAAGTTCTTGCCGAATACCATCAAAATTAGCCTTCCTCCAATTTAAAACTTTAACTGTTAGAACAAGTCTATCTTTTTCCATCACTATTTAAAACTAATGGAATTATGGTCGTTGGCCATAATGTCTTCCCCCACTCACGCCTCAGTCACTTCCCCTGCCTTATTTCCAAGAGTAGCCATGATGTGGAGGTGCCAGTGTTGGACTGGGGTGGACAAAGTTAAAAATCACATGACACCAGGCTATAGTACAGCAAATTTATTTGGAAGTACAAGCTTTCAGAGTGCTGCTCCTTCATCAGATAGCTAGTGGAGCAGGATCATAGGACACAGAATTTATAGTGCATGACACTATGATCTTTTGCTGATGCAATATATTGCATCAGTGTATGACACTATGATCTTTTGCTATAAACTCTATGTTCTATAATCCTACTCCACTAGCTACCTGATGAAAGAGCAGTACTTCCAAATAAACCTGTTGGACTATAACCTGGTCTCGTGTTATTTTTAACTTTCCCAGGAGTAGATCAAGTTTTGCACTTTCTCTAGTCGATACATTCACAAACTGAATCAGAAAATTTTCCTGCACACACTTAACAAATTTCTATCCATCTAAACCCTTCACACTATGGCAGTCCCAGTCTATGTTTGGAAAGCTAAAACTCCCTACCATTACAATCCTATTATTCTTAAAGATAACTGAGATGTCCTTACAAATTTGATTGTCAATTTCCTACTGACTATTGGTGAGTCTATAGTACAATCCAAATAAGGTAATTATCCCTTTCTTATTTCTCAGTTCCACCGAAATAACTTCCCAGGAAAGCCTCCCTAAGTATAGCAGTAATGCTATTCCTTATCAAAAATGCCACTCCCCCTCCTCTCTTACCCACATTTCTGTCCTTCCTAAAGCATTTGTATCCTGGAACAGTCCTATCCATCCCTGAGCCATGTCTCCATAATTTTTATGATATTCCAGTCCCATGTTCCTCACCATGCCCTGAGTTCACCTGCCTTCCCTGTAGACCTCTTGAAATAAATGCAGTTTAATTTACCTTGTTCTCTGCTTTGTTCCTGCCTGCCCTGACAATTTGAGCAGATAGATCCATTGTAAACTGTCAGATAGAACTTGTAATATAACTACATCATTAAGACTGGCAACTATAACTCATGTTTTGATCTTCTAGTGTTTAGTTGACCAGACCTGTGTGTAGAGTGTACTAGAACCCTATAAGAGTAAAGTAAGAACATAGTGTAACGGCAGTGAAAGTGTCACTGAACACTTTTTTTATTCTGGATCAGTGGTGCTGGAAGAGCACAGCAGTTCAGGCAGCATCCAACGAGCTGCTCGTTGGATGCTGCCTGAACTGCTGTGCTCTTCCAGCACCACTGATCCAGAATCTGGTTTCCAGCATCTGCAGTCATTGTTTTTAACCACCTTTTTTTATTCAGTCATTCAGGTCCTGTTTCTGAAAACCAAACAAAACATTTTATAATTTTGTTCCTTCTAAGTAGACATCATACTGCCTACAGAATCTGGAACCAGAATCAATTACCTTTCAAATGCTTTCACTCAGTCTTTCAGGCCTTGTGTAATCTATAAGTTATTGATTTCAAGCATGACGCCAAAATTTCTTATGGTGAGCTCAGCCTTTGGCTCCATAGTTTGCAGTGGTCTTTGTTTCTTGTATCTTATTTTCTCCGAGAGATTTCTCCAAATCTCTCTTCAACCTTTACCATTATTTTTAAAATTGACAGTGAACATTCATTTGTTCCTCCTAAAGAACCTGCTAAAGTATTGGTGTCCAATCAATGCTGTGACAAGAACAATTTGAAAACTCAAAAACATAGGGTGGAGTCTTATCATTTCCCTGGCTGTCGGTTGCATCAAGATTTTTGGTGGGTTTCTCACCACAAAACCTAGTGGGATATTTCATCATATCTTACCATTAATGACTTACCCTGTCCCTATGACACTCTCTACCCTGGTTCTAACCTCATCTTACCCCCAAAGATTCCTGAAACAACTCACCATACAGCAGACATCCATTAACCTCTGGCATCCACACCATCTTTAAAAGGCAGTTGTGTACTTGGACAAGTGTTGCGCCTCAACAGCAATGTAATGGCCCAGAGGTCACAACCCCACATTATCCTTCACTCGTAGCCAGTATTGCTGATACTCTGTCACCCCTACACTGCTATGCTCTCATCCTGTTTGTTGTTTAACCAACAGGTCATACAGCTTACCTTTCCTTAGCTACATCCCATCTAAGCACCCTCACTAAGTCCCTGCCACTCTGTTCCCAATAGCCGTTAGAGATCCACTGCTTGTCATTGTCCAGTAGGAGAATATCACATACAGACAAACAATCTGATAATTCCAAAGATGAGCTTTTACTTACAGCCAGCTAAAGTGAGCACTGCCTTTGTGTGCCATCCAGCAAGATGATCTGTGCTTTAAAGAGCATATCAATATGGTAGTGCTGACAACCTTTACGTTCTGGCTGAAGCACTAATATGCCAACAGGCATTGCACAGAGTGACAAGGATGCTGTGGGCACATAGGTAGGCACTAAGTGAGCAAGCACTAAGTGAGCAAGCACTAACTGAGCAAGCACAAATAGAGCAAATGAACAGCCCTGAGATACAGCCTACTCCAACCTGTGTGTTGTGTGTCTGTTCCCTGCTCACAAGGTATCCTTGCAGCCATCTATCACTGTTACTTGTTGGTATGCCCTGCAATGCAGGTGAATCAAAGAGGTGTTGTGAGCAGTTGGCAACTATCAGATGCCAATGTCTGTGTGTGAAGGCTGTATGCGCTGTTTCCCATGGATCATATCCTGAGATGTTTTTCATGCAGGATAACATGGAGGCTCTTCGCAGCTGGTGGTGAGCTGAGGTGACTCTACATTCCATGTTGAGAATTCTCAGCACCTGGTTCATTTGGCAGATTTTGTAAAATTGGGAGCTGTACATTAATGAGGTGAAATGTGTTGTTGATTCAAGCTAGTAGTCCCTGAATATAGAACTTGACACTACCCAGACAGAACCTTGCCTCACACTTGGCAATTTTGTAAAAGATGTAGCAGGCTGCTCCCCACCTTCTTACACAATGCTTACACAATTCTTCTCATAGCGCACATTGTTCAGGTCCTGATAAGATTCTGCCCATGGTTTTGACATGTACCTCAACTACTAGTTTTCAATTTGTTTGGGCTTTAAATTGTCAGATATCTGGTACTGAATAAGAAAGAATTTCCTCCAGTTTAATGTTACAAAACCTGAAGCTACTGCCTTCAGCCTCTGCCACACACTCCATTGCCTATTCACTGACTCTATCCGTCATCTTTGTAACTGTCTGAGACTGGACCAAATTGCTTGCAACCTCAATGTTATACCTGCAATGCGCTAAACATTCAACCACATATTTGCACCTTGATTAAGACCACCCATTTCCACCTCCACAATATTGGCTAAATCTGAGCCTGTCTCAGGTCGTCTTCTTCCGAAACCATGCACTGTATGTCTGATACCTCAGACTTGGAAAATTTCAACATAATTCTGTTTGACCTCCCACTTCCCACCCTCTGTGAATTTGAGGTCATCCAATATTCGACTGCCTGTGTCTAACTTTGGACTGTTCACCTTCTGTTCTCTGATTTACACTGTCTCCCTGTTAAACAATGTCTTGACATTAAAATTATCATCCTTGTTTCCATGGTCTTGTTCCTCTATACTTCCTCATATAATAATTAATTCAGTGATTCATTCACTTGCTCACGCTTTATAACATTGACTCATTCATTCAGTAATTCAGTGTAGTCAAATCTGTTTCTCATTAATTACTTTGTGCATGCTATAGTTATTATTCATTTTAACCAAAGTTTCATTGTTCTGTTATTAAGGGGTCATCCAAGCTCGAGAAAGCTGAGATCCTACAAATGACTGTGGACCATCTAAAGTTGCTGCATGCAACAGGGGGTAAAGGTAAGAATGAGATAGTTAGTGCTCTGTATTCTGTTCACTTTAAACCACCATTCCTTTAATATAACAGCACTGTGAAGATGTTTGAATCAGTTTATGCAGGAAGTACGTAGGAAGTACTTTTATATGTCAAAGTTAACATGAGAGTTTTGAGGAACGTTATTGAAACCATTCAAGCCTTGTAAATCTGATTTTGGGGATGTTAAAACAGGATGTAATATCTGTCCTTATGAATGTTAATGAAGAAATGGGCATGATTGAAATATTTGTTTCATCACTTTGTTCTCCTATTGTCTTTTAATTGCTATGTGCTACCAATTTGAACAAAGAGGCCCAAGGCTGCAGTCACGATCCAGCCTAGTAAATAACACACTTACAGAGTATAAAATCTGGACTGAACACTACCAATAAAGTCAACTAATAAACAAGATTAGCTGAAAAAAATAACAGACTTCAGTTAATTGCTTTGTAGAGCATGAACTATATATCTTTGATAAAGAGCTTTGAATGTAAGAATTAAATTGCACAGACTCCTTTCTCAGTCTTTCTCTGCATAATGGTTTATCAAAAACTAAATAAGCACAACCACTTCAGCTATGTCCTTCATCTTCATATGAAAGAAACAAGGAATTTTCATTTATGTAATACATTTCATGACCATATCTTCTTCATCTTCCTTTTCTATGCCTGGTGGCACATAAGCAGATAAAACAAGTGCTTATGTCAGTTTCTATGACTACTTTGGCACCTTCCACAGCTGTCAAGGCTTTGAGTGAGACAGGAACATGGAGTTTCTGGCTCAGAAGCTGCAATACAACCCACTGCACCACAAGACCTCTATTCTTGACCATAGGAGATTTCCAAACATTTCATAATCTATGAATCTTTGAAGTATAGTCATTGCTATTACTGAGGCAAACGCAGCAAACAATTTATATAGTACAAGCTGTTGCAAAATAAATCATTCACAATTAATCAGATTAACCAATTGAGGAAACTTTCTTTATAGTGGCAGACATAGTTTGGGCATATCGCCCAGAAACCAAGTAAACAACAAATAGGTCTTCAGTGTTCGGTAAACTTTGATAGTCTCCTATGAGGCAAGGTATTTTCCTTGGATTGGGGGAGTCCAGTACTAGAGGGCATAGGTTTAGGGTGAGAGGGGAAAGATTTATAAGGTACCTAAGGGGCATTTTTTTCAAGCAGAGGGTGATGTATGTATGGAATGAGCTGCCAGATGAAGTGGTGGAGGCCGGTACAATTACAACATTTAAAATACATAGAGTGATATGGGCCAAGTGCTGGCAAAGGGACTAGATTAGGTTAAGCCATCTGGTCGCATGGACAAGTTGAACCGAAGGGTCTGTTTCCATGCTGTATATCTCTATGACTCTATGACTCACTTACAGAACCATTGCTCAAGCCTTGCACATGCTGTTAGCTTTCAAGTTGACACCCATCTTTTCCTAAATTCCAAGTTCAATTCCCTCCATGCAGATTTCCATCCCTGATCAGAGTACCAAACCCTTTAACATTATAAATGCTATTCTATATTTCTATCACAGAGAATTTCAAATGACCCTCCCCCTTGTCTTTCTTGACAAATCTGCAGCCGTTAGCACAGTTGAACACACCGCCCTTTTCTCATGCCACTCTTCTACAAACTGCAATTGTGATTCGTAACTCCGTGATTAATAGTAATTATACTATTCACCTTGATGAATGTTAAATCTCCCAATTCCTTGAAGCAGTTCACATAAATGTATGTTACCAGCCAAAGATGTTTGTTTCCCTTGCTCCCCTGTCAGAAACACCATTGCACATTTGAACCAAATTTCCACCGAGCTTCTGGCAAATAATCCAAGTGAAGAATAAGCAGATCTGAGAATTTCCTGGCCACCACAGAGAGGTTAGGCTGACCTAGTCTCTTTCAGTTTGGGAACACAAGTGAGGTACAAGATAATCAATCGCCTGCAATCACATCCAGAATATGTCTTTGGTCCAGTCATTTGGGTACAGACCAGGAGTAATAAATGGTTGAAGGAGGTAAAATCGAAGTGTAATGTCCATCGCTGGGAACCTAGCAGTGCAAATGTTACTTATAGTTCATTTTCTAAATTAAGATGATGTTAAACAAACAGGTGAATTCCCAGAAAGGTTAGAAAAAAATTATCGTTAATATCATTTTAGAGACCAAAATAAGCTTTTCAAAGAGTACCATCCATCAACTTATTCCGAACAGAACAAGAGTCCAGGGCTCATGCAAACTTTAATGCAAGGACAATAAAGGAAAATTCATGGTGCTACGGAACAATGGGAACATCACTTTGTAATAGGTGTGTGCAGCAGATTTGGAGAGAAGGAGAGCACTAATTGCCATTCATATATGTCTCAATAGCAGCAGCTGCAGAGGTACAGACCAGAAGGCTAACAACCTTTTGGAATTGAATAAAACACACTTAAAATGCAGATTAGAGAAAGTGCATGCAAGTTGGAACTGTTCGCAGAAATGCTGAGGTTCTTGAAGAAAGCTATGAATTGGCCAGAGGTGAGGTTAGGTTTATAGCACCACAAGTGGAGAAATCGCATATTGCAGGCATCACTGACCATTGTTCGAGTTGACGTCTTCCTTGGGATCTCAACATAACCCTCAAAGCCTAACCTCCTCAGGATCTCCCCACCTCCTCATAATCTGGTCACACATTTTGCCAAGTAAACTTAGCAGTCAATAATTTGTATGCGTGTTACGAAGATATTGTTGCCAAGACATAATCACATTTCAGTTTTGCTATCTTATGTTACAAATGTATGTCAAGGTTCAAGAATAATTTGAAAGAAGTCTATAAATGAACAATCTCAAACTAAGGATTAAAATGCAATGAAATGATTTAGCAAAAACGTGCTCCAATTTGATAGCATTTCTAAAGCTTTCAAAATATTTTCCTTGCTTTTGAAGACAGTTACATTACTTTTACATCCAAAATTGTGGCCTAAAATTGTTAACTGCAAAAATTAAAAATATTAACTAACAAAAAACTCAAAATAACAATTGATTGTCAGAAAATGTACACATAATGTTGATAATATTTTACATAAAAATACACTTTTTAATAAAATTTTTAAAATACTCTTTTACATGTGACTAAAATCCAGGACTTTTCAAAATCAAAACCCAATCCTCGGTGCATGCTATAAGTTAATATTGACCTTTACTCTTTCTTGTTGTATCAGAAGATAACTTCCATGTGTTAAAACTGTTGTTGAATTTTGGTACCCTGATGTATCCATAATTAAAGTGAAATGTTGCGTATTAATAGAATTAGTTGAAAAGTTTCACTCTCCAACTCTGATAAGAAAAGTCAATTATTAATGTATTTTTAAAATCTAGTTCCATTCTACTGTGCTTGGCCACATAGTGACAGAACCAGATCAGAGTTTAGAAGAATGAGAGAGTAGTCTCACAGAAGTCTATAAAATTCCAACAGGATGAGACAGAGAAGATGCATGAAGGATAGTCTCAATGACAGGGGTTTCCAGAGCCAGAAGTCGCAGTCTCAGGATTATAGATAGACTTTTTTAGGACAGAGATGAGGAGAAATCTCTTCAGCTAGCAAGTAGGGAGCCTGTAAAATTCTCTGTTGTAGAAAACAGTTAAGGACAAAACATTGAATATTTTAAGAAGGGGTTAGGTATAGTTCTTCGAACTAAAGGAATCAAGTGTATGGGGAGATAGAGGGAGCAGGGTACTCAGTTGGATGATCAACCCGTGGTCATATTGAATGGCAATGCAGATTCAAAGAGCTGAATGACCTAGTCTTGCATGAATACTCAATATTTCTATGATTTTAGACTCCAGAATTAAACCAGTGAGTAATATTTACAATTAGAACCCAAACTTTGTGCTCATTTTACATTCAACCTTATAAATTCTTTCAAGTTTTGAAAGGCAATGCAGCATATCTAAGTTTGCAGGTGACATTTGTTATGAAGCACAAGGTTAGTAGAAGGGAACAAGAAGTTACAAAGAAACATAGATAGAATGAGCAGGCAAAACAAAAGCAGATAGATTCAAAGTGGAAATTTAGGAAAAATTAGTGTATTTTCCTAACAGTAACAGTTTAGGAGTTGTGGAAAAGGGAAATATGTCTTCATGTATACATCTGTACATTGTTTGCAAAAAGTAGGCAAGTGTCAAATGGAATGCTTGTCTTTTTGTCGAGGGCATTCGTATCCAAAAGTGAATAAGTAAGGATCCATCTCAGGTACTGTGTCAACTTTGGATGTCAAACCACAGCTAAATATATTGACCTTGGAGATTTACCAGGTTAATATGACAGTTTCAATTGTTAAATTATGAGGAAAGGTTGTGTGATTTAACAACAAAAAAGGGTTAAAAACTCTTATTCAAAGAGGAAGATATTAATCCAGTTCCTGATGATTGTGCGTATTCAGTATAAACCAGTCTATCATTTAGCAATATGGTGACATTAAGATTATTATTTATATGATTACCTTGGTATTCATTCAATGTGGTTTTGCTTTGCAGTAATGCAAAACTTGCAATGCAAATCCACATTTGAAATTTCACCTAAATTTGGCAAAAATCTGGCATGATGCTCATGCTTAACTCCATCTTTCTCTGGAGTCGGTGGGTGTTGAATAGATTTGAACCAAACTCTTGAGCTTTACACCAATGCTCCAGTTGTCATACAAATCCAACTTCAATGGCGGATCTGATTTGGAGAGACTGTAAAGATAGTCATCTACTATCTGTGTTAACATATCATATTTATGCGATAAAGAAGGAGTGTTCTGCTGCAATCCAGATCAAAGTCAGTGGTTGGGATAAGGGAAATATTTACATAGCAATTAGCCATTGATGTGCCTGACCTAGAAACTTTGATGCTGCTGTTGATGAGTATGAAGGGTTGAAAAATTTTCCTTCTCCCAGTATTAACCTCAATGACGTATTGCGAATATGAAAGCGGTTTGGGATTAAAAAGATGGAGATACACTGGGTTAATAAATGGCAGAGCATAACTAACAGACAGACAGTCTCCATGCTGCCCTCATGTTCCAACTTGCAAAACACATTTTAAAGATTTGGAGAGGAGAACATTCTGAATAATTTTGGCATACCTTGTTTGAAACTGAAGAGAAAAGTTTAGTGGATTTTGATTATTTTATTGGTGATCTTAATGTTGTTTAATTTATAGTCTTTAGTCAATTTTGATGTAAAATAAACCTAGACCAGTGTTGTTTTGAAAAATTTTGTTCAAACATTCACCATTCAATGCACCTCTCTTTTATGACTAGGGTGTGTTTGTACAGCGTACAGTAATACATTATTCAGTAGGTTAAATCAAAGCTATGGAAAATGTAGGCAGTAAATGCTTTCATAATAGTAGCAGGCCAAGTCATCTACATAAAACATTGGGTTAAACAGATGCATGGAAGATTGCAAAAACATAGAAGTGCTTTACTTTTAACATTCACTCCACTAGGAGATATAATAAATCAATTATGTCACTACTTAGTCTCTGGGAGGACTGAATCATATCTGAAGGAGGCTGGATGGTCCCAACATGAGAATACTTTAATTACTCATACTGTATTCAGTTTAGTTGACCAACCTGGTCTGACATGGAATGAGATCGGTCAGGTTGGAACCCAGTTTCTAGCAGGTGTAGAGCTATACCACAAAATTGGATACAATTTGGCATTTAGCTGTAATGAACCCCATTTTCATTTAGCGACCCCAGAAATATGGCAAATGCTTCAAATCAAAAAAATGCAGTTGGTGGGTGTCTTTCAAAGACTAAAATTAATGCACTTCTTTCAATGCAAATTATAGCTTCAAACAACGTCCAGCTTTGGCTGTTCTGGCTTAGGAATAGTTATAATACTGTCCAGTGAAATATAAGTTCAGCGACAAACAAACCAAGGAGCTAAAATCAAGACCTTCTAGGAAGGAGCCAATGGTTTAACCTTATATCATACCCGGCACATTGTGTACAGTTATTGTAATTAAACTATAATAACATGATTTGACTGACTGCTTCTTTGGGGTGGTCTTTGGCTGTGAATTTGAAATTTAGCTTCCTGAACCGTAGTGGTTGTGCGAAGTGTATGTCACAATGGGCAAAAGATGTACAGTATTGTGATAATTATAATGTTACATCTAAACCCAGATGTAATTGATTGATTTAATATTTCAAATAAAAACCTATAAAGTTTAAGCAATAAGTCTGTAAGTTAGCTCACTTACTGAAGATTTGTTTTTAGACGTTTTGTCATCATAACTAGGTAACATCATCAGTGAGAGTCTCTGATGAAGTGCTTTTAGTATGCCTCGCCTCTCTGTTTATAGGTCTTGGTTTCTTAAGGTGGGTGATGTCATTTCCAGTTCTTTTTTCTAAGGGAAGGTAGATAGGGTGTAAATCGATCTGTTTATTAATGGAGTTCTGGTTTGAATGCCATGCCTCTAAGAATTCTCGTACGTGTCTTTGTTTCGCCTATCCTAGGATGTGTACGTTGTCCCAGTCAAAGTGGTGTCCTTCCTTGTCTGTATATATGGAAACTAATGATAGTGGGTCATGTCTTTTGGTGGCCAGTTGGTGTTCATGTATGCTGGTGGCAAGTTTCCTGATAGTTTGTCCAATGTAGTGTTTTTTACTATTCTTGCATGGTATCTTGTAAATGATGTTAGTTTTGCTGGTGGTATCTAATGGATCCTTTAGGTTCATTAGTTGCTGTTTAAGTGTGTTGATAGGTTTGTGGGCTACCACTGATGATGTTACCTAATATGGTGACAAAACATCTGAAAACAAACCTTCAAGCTCAGCGAGCTAACTTACAAACTTATTGTCAACCTGAGCTACAAATCTTCTCAAAAATTGCTAGCTTAAGCAATATTTATTTCCCAGATCTAACTGAGCATTTACCTTATTAGCTCACTACATCCTTTCAAGTTGACATACAACTCGTTGATGACCATGTAACTGGATTTTTAACATTGTACCAAATCATAATCACAGCTGAACAATTTATATGCACTGAAAAACTAGCTTTAACTTTAACTTTACATTTCTGGAATGTCAAATTTCTCCATGAATATTTAAAATTCTACAGATATTTAAATAATTTTAAAAATATTTGTTCATGCTATTTAAACGTCTATCTTAATCCAGTTTATGCATGCCAATCACTATTACACTTGCTGCACAATGAGTAACAATTGAAGAATAATGTGTTTTTTTTTTAATTTTGTGGTTTGCTATCTGTGAGAATACTTCAATGTGATTACCTTCCTAGTCTGGTTTCAGACATCACTGGCTACCCTCTGCTTGGTACTAAAATGAAAGTAGGAGAAAGTGAGGACTGGAGATGCTGGGGATCAGAGCTGAAAATGTGTTGCTGGAAAAGCGCAGCAGGTCAGACAGCATCCAAGGAGCAGGAGAATCGACGTTTCAGGCATGAGCCCTTCTTTCAGGAAGAAGGGCTCATGCCTGAAATGTCGATTCTCCTGTTCCTTGGATGCTGTCTGACCTGCTGCACTTTTCCAGCAACACATTTTCAGCACTAAAATGAAAGTAACACAGGTAATGGCAAAATCCACACTACAAAAATCACTGGATCTTTTCCATGCAGCTTCCTGCAGTATCAGCAGTGAGCAACATCACTTCACTGCTAAAGGTAAAATCCAGACCTTGTTCTTAATTTTAAAATGACTCAATACATTCAACAGTTCAATAAATTATTTTAAAAGCGTACACTTCAGCTTCTTTAGTTTCTTTTTCAGTTACAGCAAATTTACTTTTATATATAATATTTTTGACTTGTTAAGACCGAATTTTCCTTTTAAATGTCTTTTGCAGTATTTAAACCTTAGCCATAACAAATCACCATAATTCAAATATGTACCTGATCTCCTTTATATTAAACTATATTTTGAGGCTCCCTAACTGGTGTTTGCCAATATTTATCCTGTTATTAATATTGCTTCCCTAGGTTTATGTTTCATCTATTGATAGACATGAACATTCAGACGAAGGATTTACTTCTAAAGGATTGCATCATGGGTTTTATAAAAGCCCAAAGCCATTGAAGAACAATTGCAATGAATTCTATAGATGGTCACTCTACAATACTTATTAAAGTGTAACAATGTTAAGCAATGTATAAGCTTTGTTGAGTTCATTCTGCTAACTATTACTATTTTGTTGATAGGCTATTTTGATCCTCACTTGCTTGCTGTGGATTACAGAAGTATGGGATTCAGAGAATGTCTTGCTGAAGTCATAAGGTATCTCAGCTCACTTGAACGATTTCAAGGCCATGACAACACTGATCCACTAAAAGAGCGTCTGGTATCTCATCTCAACAACTATGTGTCTGAAATAGAGCCTACACCATTGGCACCGGCTTCTTTGATCCATCGAACCTGGACTTGGCCACACCATCAATTAACTACTTTACTTCCACAGACAGCAGAAGGAGGACAATTACCATGCATGGATACTCTGCAGAACCCAGCTTTCCTGACTGGCTCTGCCTTAGCATGTTCCACATCTTCTCTGAGAGGAATTCCTCTTGAGAAAATAGCCTCCTCAGTGATATCACCCACACACAGTCTTCTCCCAAACATGACATCATCTAGCCTCAATTTCTTGTCAAACCTGGCATCGCCTATTCATAGAGTGCTGTCCAACATGACATGCACATTTCCTGGTGTTCTATCCAATGTAAGCTCAACCAACAAAATGTTGACTGGTGTTGCTGTATCTCCACAAATTAGTTCGCCCTTGCTGTCACCAGCTTCCAGCACCAGCGCCATTCATACAACAAATCCAACTGCAGCGATTCCTGGCTCTTTAGGACTCTTTCCATCTGTATCACATTTCCGACATAATCCCTCTAGTCAAACAAGCAACCTGAGTGCTCGCAAATCCCAGAGGTCATGGACAACTGCGATTGGGGCTTTCTGAATCTAGCCTAATGAGGAAAAGATTTTAACTATACTTTTTTATGATGATATATTGTGATATAGAAAGTATATTGTGCCAGAAAATATCCTGATAGGTTTCAGCAATTTGTAATCATATGCAAATGAGAGAAAATATAACTGAAGTTCATATCAATGCATCTCACAAGTGCAGAAATTTCCTCCAGCATCCAGCATATGAAACAATTGCTTTTAACCTAATAAATTAAGTATTGTAATTCATATAGTTTACTCCACCCTTCCTCACTGTAGTGCTTTTGTTTCTCAAACCAGGCCTGGTCACTGCAAGTACCTTGGATAGAAAAGTAGAACAGGATTTGTGTTCAACCTTTAGTGACCTTCCAGTCCCCCTTCATTCTTGGGCCTTGGGCCAGTGAGTTGAATGCACAGTCAGTAGAATTCCTGGTTTTGCAAACCTGAGCTTTAAAATTAGTGGCCTAGATATCAGATTCTCACTCATGCTCAGGAAGATGCTGACTGAGGATGTGGGCTGAGCAGAAGGACCTCCTCAGGTCCTGCCTCCACCATCCCCTTTATGTGCAGCTCCCCCAACACCCACTTGCAGTGCTAAAAAAGATTTACACCTGAAACATCAACTTCTCCACCTCGTGATGCTGCCTGGCTTGCTGTGTTGTTCCAGCCTCCTGCCTGTCTGCCTTAGGGCTCTGGTATTATGTCCAAAATTATTAAAAATAAATAAGTCATACAGCTTCCCTCCAGTCCTAACCCTCATGCTTCCTTATAGCCCACACGACTCCCCCCTCCCTGACCCATGCCAATCATGTCACCTCATGACCTGTACCCACCCCCTGACTCCCAGTTTCCATGCCAAACAATGCCCCTATAACCACCCTCCTTCATAACCTCTTCTGCCAACTTAGTTCTAATACATGCCAACCCATTCCTCCCTAAACATCACCCTTTGTTCTTATTATCTACATGAAAACTCTCACAGTCTCTCCAGCTAGGAATCTATGCAGATTTGAAGTAAAATGAAGTCCAATAAAATATATTTCTACATGTGTATTACAGACTTCACTACATTGGGAAAAAAAACTTTCATCCATAAAGAAGTACTCAATTTATATTCAAATGACATCTTATAATATCAAGCATTTCATTTGATTGCTCAATCCCAGACAAGAGCAGACATTGGAATTCATAGCCCCATTTCAAAGCGTCTGTCCCATTTAAAGATATAAATCAAACTGTAAAATTGAAGCACCCTGACCTTCATAATGGATAGTTGTGAAATCTATCAAGCAGCAAGAATCTAGGAATGGAAATTTTCAGTCATTTGTCAACAGACAGATGAAATTGCAAGCATTTATTTTAATACAACAAGAGTTTTAAAAACCTTGACAACTTGATAACTCCCATTGACAGGCTCTCTTGATATTTTTGACAGATTCCTTTTCACAGGTTCCATTGACGTTTTTGACATTTTATTTCTGAAGATCTGTTGACAGTTTCAGTGAGTTTGACAGTTAATGTGAGTATGCAACTCGTATCATACATGCAAGCCTACTTTTTACAATTCCAAAAGCCACTGTCCCAAAGGGTACCTCATCTATCCTAAAGGTGTTTCAGAAAAATGCCCAATGGGTTACTATGCTTTTTAAAGGGATATCCTAGCTATCCAAAGAAATACACAAAGTTCATATCTGTCCTTACCACATCCAATTTGCACATCTTGGGTTTCACATTCTTAGGCTATCAAAATTTGATTTGAGTGGAGGCAGTTGCTAACTTAAATAGCCAGGTGCTTCCATGTGCAAGCTTGAGCCTTCCCCATTCCCAGCCCATCAAAGTAAGAAGTACTGCCTTTGGGTCTGGGACTTCCAATTTTGGGCACTTGTGCCATTTTCATCATAATGATGAAGAAAATCAAGTCATTGATGTCACCCTATAAAACGAAAGCTTCACGTTCATTTCTGGTACAAATCTGGTACTGATTTGTTTTTCAATCCCCTAATAATGAAAATCCATGCACATGCTAAATGTAATTCTGCCTTATGTTCCCTCATTTTGCATTTCTCAATTGTGATCTCCAACAGTAGCTATTTTCTTTGAGTTGTGGATTTCGACATTCTGCATTGTAAACTGGTTGACTATTGGCCATATTACTCTATAATGAGTCAATATACTGTTAAAGGGTAGGGTTAGTTCTTTAATAATAATGGAGGGTACTTCTACTGTGCAATATTCCACTTTGTTGTCTGGAGAGAAAAGGATGCAAACTGAAAAATACAGCTCAGGATAGGACTTGATATTTCACAAAATTTAAATTTCATTACCTACTGGGCTATAGAAATATATTCCTTTTTTGATAAAAAAAAATCTATGCAGAGTCAAAATAGTTCAGCTTTTACAATTCTGATGATGCTAGAAATTGTTCAGGAAATATCCATTAACTATCATTCTAATCAGATATGAAGTAAAATGGCTGTAGATTTGGTACAGCACCAAGAAAGAACTGTTATTGGTACTTCTATGGGTATTGTATTTGGTACACAGAGAGACCATTCAGAGAAATCAATGGCTGATATTTGCAATATTTGTAGTCATAGTAATACTTGTGTTCAGTAAACACACTTAGAGTGAATTTATGACTCATTATGTTTAGTATTTCCACAAATGATAGATATTTTCTAATTAACCTGCTCAGAAATGTTATTGCATACCTCTGGAGCAGGTGAAGCATGAATCCGGACCTCCTGACTCAGAAGCAGGGACACTACATCACAAAGACCCTTACCCACAGATAATTAGCCTGCACAGTTTGTCTTGGACAGCCTGTTTAGATACCAAGATACATTTAAGGAGAAACCTAATATTTAGACTCATCACCAAAACAATATTAATTCAGGAAATTTAGACCCAATAAAATCTCACTGATGTTTGTTAGAAGATAATTAAAAAGAATTAATTTAGTTAAAAATAAATAGTTGCAAAGCCCTTTGGGACTGTGGGGCATAAATTTATTTTATATGCAAAGATTTACGTTGACTTTCGGCTGAGCAATACCTTGATTCAAAAATTCAAATCCTTCTTTTCAATTCCCTTCATGGCCTTAAATCTCTCCCTATCTCTGTAACCTCCTCCAGCCCAAAAACCCCCTGAAACTCTGCACACTTTCGGGCCTCATTTAGTCACTCTACCATTGAGATCGTACCTTCAGTTCCCTAAGCCCTGCAATTCCCTCCAAACGTCTTTAAGTCTCTTTAACTTTTTGTTCTTCTTTAAGGGGAAGGTTTCTTCTTTAAAGACAATCCTTAAATTGTAGTCCTGTGACCAAGCTTTTGCTCATCTGGCTGAATATTTCCTGATGTGTCTCCATGTCAACATGCTCTCTACAGTGTTCTTACATAAAGCACTTTTGAATGTATTTAATAGATTAAATATGTTCAATACAAGTTGCTGATTTTGATTTCATGCAAAAACAGGCAATCACAAATCTCTACATTTCACCCAATTATTTTTTACTTATTCAGTGAGCAAATTGAAATGTGGATTTCTAATTCATTATTTCCTGGATTGTGCTCTTGCTCAAAATGAATGTACACTCCATCATTATCCCCTGGGCCCACACCCAGACACACCCCTCCAACTCCGCATAAGATCCACCCATTCCATTCCTTAAGATGCCCCATCCAACGACATCGTCCCCTCTTGTCTCCCAGACATGTACATCACTTCCAATACATAGATTAGATCTGCTTCTCCACTCCCAGTGACATGGCCTTCTGTCCAGACCCACTGATGTCTCTGACCTTCTGATGCAAATTGACCCTTGTCCCTGAGGACATCACCCTCATGGGCTATGAGGATTTTATTTGCAAACACCAATAGTGGTCATGTCAGAATGTAGGTGAGGGCCTGTGCTCAGTGCAGTCAAGGGGGGTGATGGGAGCTGTCCATTTGGTTGAATGCAGTGTGTTTGCTACACAGGCAGCTGACACATTCTGTAGATTTTAGATTGACATCTTGGTGCACCGTATAATAAGATGTTCCTATTTCCCCATCCTCTCGCAATCCCCACCATATACTAGGGGTGTATGTGGCTAGTGCCCATTGATCATGCCCAGAGATGCTGTTGTGTGGTAACCAACATGGAGGCTCTCCTCAGCCAGCATTGCACTAGAGTCACCATACCTGTTCTGACCTCCATGTTGAGGCTTTGCACTGTCTAGCTTGGCACCTTTGATAGGATAAGAAACAGCATATTAAAATGGCAAATTATGATGATAATGAGGTGTTTAACAAGTAATATATCCCCTGAAGTAACAAATCACCACTTCATAGTGAAAAAGAAGTCACACTGCTTGGCAAATGCCGACAGTTGTTCCCGATACTAAGATAGACTTTGCCAGATGTCTTGCACAATTCTGTCACAAAACTTGCCATAGCCTTGTTCTCAGTCCCCGATAAAATTCTGCTCATAAACTCGATGTAAGATGCTGTATATAAGCCTTGTATTAGCCATCAGGTGCCCCTAAATATGCGGTGCTACTGAAGTGCATTAACACCTCCAGTTGAAAACAAAAAAGCTTATCTTTGTGACAACTTAAAGTTTAAAAACTGCTCCAATACCTCAAAATCTACATTACAAAATTCTTGAGGAACATTGAACGTATCAATCCTTTCAAATAATTGAAGCTAAATTCTAACTGATTTAAACTGATCATTCAAAGTTTGTGCGAAGATTTGTAGCTCGGGTGCTTGTTGTAGTGGTTCTGTTCGCCGAGCTGGAAGTTTTTGTTGCAAACGTTTCGTCCCCTGGCTAGGAGACATCATCAGTGCTGTGGCGCCTCCTGTGAAGCGCTTCTTTGATGTTTCTTCCGGCATTTATAGTGGTCTGTCCTTGCCGCTTCCGGGTGTTAGTTTCAGCTGATCATTTTACAAAGCAGTTGTTTTTTTCTGTTGAAATTAATTTTTTATGGCAGGCACTCTCAGAATTGACAGCCACAATGGACATGGGTTAAACGTTCAGGCTTTTCCCATCTTAATTTTATCTCATTGGGAGTTGCTCAAGTGAAGAGCTTAACATCTGTCTGACATGGGGAAGTGGAGACAGAAGACTGCAGTCCTGAGACACCTTTAGCACCTCTGGGACTGCAATTTGGGAATTGGGAGGAAGCTGAAAGCAGGAAAAAACTTAACTGGATGGGGAGGGAAAAACTTGTTTGAAAAGAAATTTAAAAATCATACATCAGGTTATAGTCCAACAGGTTTTTTTGGAAGCACTGGCTTTTGAAGCGCTGCTGACAACTGCTTGATGAAGGAGCAGTGCTCTGAAAGCTAGTGCTTCCAAATAAACTTGTTGGATTATAACCTGGTGTTGTGTGATTTTTTAACTTTGTCCCCAGTCCAACACTGGCTCCTCCAAATCACGAAAAGGAAGGATATTTTATGTGAATACATGTCACACGTCGCATTTTTATGGGACCTCAATTTCTAGACAGCAAGTGACTCTAGGTCCCAAACTGCTCCAAGTTTGTGTGTCAATAATACAAACCAGATTTATAGAATTACATCTATGTCTCAGTATTTAATGCCTCTTATTGGAGCAGACTGGCAGGGTGTTTTCTCTTGAATTAATTACATCATTATAAAACTGAAGCACTCCACATATTCCGTTCTAGTCTTTCCAATCTTCCACTTCAGTCCCTTATTAAACAGTCATGTATGTTTTGCAGACACATAATGAGATTGGTCTGTCGTGGACACCCCAACTATTAACAGCAAAATCTTACATTTGTAGCATAGTCATTCCATAGAAAAGAATATTGAAGTTTTGCTGTTTGAGCATTAAACAAGGAATAAGAGAACTTTGAATGGGGGCATCATCAATGAGAAAGGTTTTGGGAGGTTTGAAAAGGAGGGTTTTCTCTGAAATTCAGAGGGAAGGGAATTATCTGTCTCTAACCTAATTGGCAAAGCAATGATTAAGTTAGGAAAGTCACATGATTATCAGTATTTTCTACAAGTTTGGATGCCTATTTCCTGTACAACACGCTACCCTGCAGAGTGGTAGGAAGTAAACTGAACCCATGCAATTGCTTGGTGTGAGGGTGCACTGAGACTAAGGTATATCAAAACCCCAACAGTACTTACTGTTGTTTACAGAAAAGCAATCTTTGGAAAAAGTTTATATCATGGATTTTTTAATATAATAGAAATAATGCTATGAAGTAAAGCTCTGAAAACTTATTTGAAAATGTAGGAATATCGCTAGTTGATCAGTGTATAATTTCTGAAACAAATGCACTTAATCCCTCCACTATGTTGGAAACCCATAAGAAACCCCATTTTAAATCTGAACTATACATATTGATTCTGCACCATATGTATTTTCAAAATGTATTGAATTTTGTATGGTTAAAGGTTTAAATATCTGCTGAATTAATAAATATGTATTGGGTTTAAACCACCAAAAGTGTGAAATGATTTCATTTACTTCTGTCTCCTGCTCCTATCTCAACAAAACTGATAAATTTTAAATCTAGTTTTCCATCATGTTGTCCAGGCACTAAGCTAGCCAAGTAAAACTGATATAGCAGCAATGGCTCTGTCTCAATACCTTTGTCTCAGAGTTGTTTGTTTAAGTTCCAATCCATGTCTTGAGCGTATAAATCCAGGCTGACATTCCAGAACGATGCTGAAAAAGAGGGGCACACTTTCAAGATGTGATAGGATGTTAATCAAGGTGTTGTCTGTTCTCTCAAGTGTAAACGATCACATGGCACTACTTCAATGAAATGCAGGGCAGTTTCCTTGATATCCTGACCAGTTTTAATGTTGCAATCAATATCACAAAAAAATAAGATTATCCGGCGAGTAACATTGTTGTTTGTACGACTTTGTTATGTACAAATTGGTTTCCACGTTTCCTACCTTGTAATAATAATCAAAAATGCTTCAACAGTTGGGAAGGCCCAAGATTGTGAAAGGAACATTATAAATGTAAGTCCTTTGTTCTTTTTGAAATAGAAAAACATCAGAGATCAAGGCATGTATTTGGACTCCTGGGTCAGGTGTGCAGAGTCAGAGCATTTCCTAGCTCTGCAAACCCAACATGGAAATAAGGAGCTCAGAAGGTAGACTTTTCTTTCAGAGTAATGGGAGCCTGATTGAGTGACCTCAGGACGATAACAGAGACTACCAGGTACAAAAATGGGTTGCATGGAAAGCCTGCCTCAGTGTTGAAATTTAATTTCAAAAAGGACAAAACAAAAGGCGGCACGGTGGCACAGTGGTTAGCACTGCTGCCTCACAGCACCAGGGACCTGGGTTCAATTCCCACCTCAGGCGACTGACTGTGTGGAGTTTGCACGTTCTCCCCGTGTCTGTGTGGGTTTCCTCCGGGTGCTCCGGTTTCCTCCCACAGTCCAAAGATGTGCGGGTCAGGTGAATTGGCCATGCTAAATTGCCCGTAGTGTTAGGTAAGGGGTATATGTATGGGTGGGTTGCGCTTCGGCGGGTCAGTGTGGACTTGTTGGGCCGAAGGGCCTGTTTCCACACTGTGAGTAATCTAATCTAATCTAATAATACATCCCTCCAGCTCTTACACCTCAGTCCTCTCTCCCACACACTCCCTGTGATGCATCCACACAAATCCAAGTCATGCCACCTCATTTTCTCCAGCCATCACCCGATGCCTCCTAATGTCATCCAAGCCAAGATAGTCCACCCAAACAATCCTTATAACTCCTCATGCACCTCATACCTTGTTATGAAGCCACAATGCCCCATCTCAGCATTTCATAACTTCCAAGCCAACCTATGCCTCCATATCCATATCCCACCTTATCACCCCATGCCACTAAATACAAACTCACATTAACACATGCCCACACCCAATCACCCTTACACCCACCATGCCTAAGACAAGCCTAAAGTCCCAAGCTGAGATGAAACTAAACATTGTTCGATAAAATATTTGCAGCTTGTATTGGAGACTTTTCTGTATTGAAAGACCATGCACAGTTATAAGAAGCATTTATTAAATTTCCATTCTCTCAACAAATAAAGCCTTATAACAAGAAACGTTTAACTAAAGTGCACAATTCCATATAACAAGAAGATTGGAATTAAATCATAGCCTGACATCAAAGAGTCTATAACCACTTGCAGCTGTCAATCAAGCTGTGAAATGAAAAACACCCAGCTGTGATAATGGATGGTTGTGAAATAAGTCATGCAGCTGTAATTTAGGGCTGTCGATCCTCAGATTTACTGCCAACAGACAGAGCAAAGTGGTAAGCAATTATTTTTAACCACTCCAAACATACTTTTCAAAGATTAAAAGAACAGCACACTTTTGAAAATCATGACAGTTTGACAAATCTCTTCCTACAAGACTCTGTGACAGGTCCTCTTAGTACTTTTGACAGCTCTTGTTGACAACTCTATTTCACAGGTCCTGTTGACATGTGCTTTTGACAATTTTGACATTAACTTTGACAGAACAATGAACTCCACATGAATGGGTCTGTATACCTTCCACACACAATTAAGCCTACTTTTAACAATAATGAGGGCACCCCAATAATGACATACCCCAGAGGGAACCTTACTTCCCAAAGGTGTCCTGAGATCAAATCCAAAGGCATACCATAGCTTTTCAAATTTACCCACAAAGTTCACATCGGCTCTAACCACATCTTACCTGCACACTTTGGATTGCATACTCTGAGGCTCCCAAAACTCCATTTCTGTCAAGGCAGTTGATAATTGAAGTGGGAAAAATGCAACCCAACCACACTCCCGCCCCCGTGAAAAGTGGTTTTCTGTTGCAATGAAAAGCTACCCTAGCTTGGCCAAACTAACATGATTCAAATAGAAAACCTGCAAATTTCTTTTTAATTCTAATGTGAATCATCTATGCAGAGACATAGATGTAGATAAAATTATGCATTGACACAAGTAAACTTTTATTAGTGTACAGAGGCATAGACAAGTGTGTATAGACCTGGTAAATTCCACCCAAATAACCATTGAATACATCAGGAAGTACCAAGCTTTTCAAGCCTTTAAGTCTGAGCCACATTTTGTTTCTCTACATGAGCCACTGTGAATACTCCTACACTCTTATCTCATCTCTACACCCTTGTTTAGATCTTGTTTACTGTGTCCCAAAAACATTTCCATTAAAACTGTGATCTGTGCAAACAAATATTCACCAATGTCTTGATTTCCTTTATATTCATCTTAAAATCATGCCATTTGATTACCATCATTCTCGCAAATGGACAATCTTAATAAATCCATGTACCACCTTAGTAGTACTTTTACGTTTTTCCTAAAACAAGATGGAGTTCCCTTTTCATTGTATGTAATTTGTAGTATGTAAATTCATCAATCTGTGGAAATTTTAATACAGGGAAAAGAGAGTTCCAAAGAATTGCTACATGTGATACATACAAAATTTTAACTACATTCAATATTGCCTAGGAACAAGGACAGGACTCATTCAAAGTTTCCAGTAGATTACACAAAACAGTTGAAGTGGATGACCAAAGAGTAGTTAACAGATTACAGGCAATTACAGAAATAGAGAAGCAGGCTCCACAGTAAGCACTGCTAATATTTAACTGGATTGCTGTCAATGCAACCGACACCACTGTTCTGCATGTTGGGCTCAGGAAGACAACCCAGGATAGTGACATAGTTCTGTGCCAATTGGATTCAGGAAGGAGTTCTAAGAGCCAGTTGATGCAACTCAACACGATGGAAGCTTAGGGAAAAGCTGAGAGCTGTACTAGCTCGGTGAAGCTAGCAGTCTGTGGACAAGCTGAAATTGCATATGTGAATATTCGCTGCAGTAGAATTTCCAGGGTAGTGGGGTGGGAATCAAGCCTCACTTTGCCCACAGTTAGCATAAAGGTAAAGATCTTTAAAAATATGCAGAATTCCCCAATTTACTTATCATTTAGACCCAGTTTGATGGAAAACATGGACTATGGTTTTCTAATTAACGGCAATTACAATTTATTACAAATAAATAGAATTAAACTACAGATAAACAATTATTAGCCATCGACATATAATTCTACAGATTAAAACTCCAAACCACTCATGAAACTTGCCTTACATATACACATCTGGACGTAGGTACAAAAAAAGATGTGTTATGAGAGAGTGGGAAAGTAGATTACTGATCTTGTCCTCATGAATTGTTGACATGATTCTTTTACTGATTAGAACACTGCTTCTCAATCTTCCTTCTCCAGATTCACTTTCTCCAAGAGGTGCTGGGTGACTGGTTCACACCTATGAATTCATTAAAAGTCACAGCTCACAGCAACTGATGAGGGGAAACACACTCACTATCTTTAGGCATGAAATGCCTGTATAGCTCCTTCCCTTCCGGAGGTCTGATTGCTTTTGACTAAACAGTCACACTCTCAAGCTTTTCATCAACATGGGAACCAATTACAGCAAACTTTGTTTTAACCGGCACTTTATGAACTGGCACTCTTAATAAACCAACAAAACGTATATACCTTCATTCCTAATGAAGGGCTCTGGTCTGAAAGTCGATTTTGCTGCCCCTTGGACGCTGCCTGACCTGCTGTGCTTTTCCAGCACCACACTCTCAACTCTAATAGAGATGCCTGAGATAAAATGGAATTAGGGAACAAGTATGGTTATATTTTAGTTAATTGATAACTGGGTGAGCACTTGACTGGGTGTACATACAAGAGGAACAAGCATTCAGTGGTATTGGAGTTTGTGGTGTGTGAGCTAAAATCTGTCTAGAAAAGTATATGACTGCATGCTGTCAAACCTACATTTAACCTCTGGTATTTAGCAGTACCCTGTCTTTAGCTTGGTCTGACTTGTTTTTCACAATATCCTTCTTTCACGTTATTTCTAAATGCTAAAACTAACCTCTTGCAATTTTAGCCTCAAGTATGGGACCCAAGACATGCTTCACAATCCTCTCTTCTGTTCAAAGCCAAATGAGCCATATGTACCTTTTCTCCCTATTCATTCCATACCCAGAAATCAGAAAAAAGGTATCCCTGATATGTATCCAGGCAAAATTCGCGAGACAATCTGTCATATCAGGAGCAGCACAGTGGTTCAGTGGCCCAATATTGCTGCCTCATAGCGCCAGAACCTGAGGCGTTTCCACCCTTGAGCGATTGTCTGTATGTATGGAGTTCTGGATTAGAGTGATGCTGGAAAAGCACAGCAGTTCAATTCGCATCCGAGGAGCAGGAAAATTGACATTTCAGGCAAAAGCCCTTCATGATTCCTGATGAAGAGCTTTTGCCCGAAACGTCGATTTTCCTGCTCCTCGGATACTGCCTGAACTGCTGTGCTTTTCCAGCACCATTCTAATCCAGAATCTGGTTTCCAGCATCTGCAATCCTTGTTTTTACCTGTATGTTTGGAGTTTACATATTTTCCCTGTTTATGCCAAAGCTCCTGTTTCCACCCACCGTCCAGTAGTGCAAGTTCGGTGGATTGGCCATGCTTAATTGTCCTGTTGTATCCAGAGATCAGCAGGCTAGCCATGATAAATGTAGGGATAAGGTGGAATACCCTTCAGCAGATCAGTGTAAACTTGATGCCCAAATGGCCTCTTTTTACACTTTTGAGATTCTGTGGTATGTACAAAAGCATACACATTTACACAGTCCCAGAGACAGTGCGTATGGATGTGTGTTTTTTTTTTGCAATACAGGCTTTATATAGAATATCTTGTATTTCTATAGTGTTCTCACAACCTCACAACAATGTAATTTGTTGATAAATGCTAGTTAGTCACTTTTCTGGCATTCTGTCATAGACAATGTTATCAATGGAGTGCCACCACACATGTATCTATAATTTGTAGAAGAAACCAGAGTAAGATAAGGAAAACAAAATACTGTCAATGCTGTAAATCTAAAACAAATGCAGAGAACACTGAAGAAACGTAGCAGGTCTGGCTGAATTTATGAAGAGGGAAATGGTTTAATATTTCGAGTCTAGTATGGTTGTTATGAAACCTTGGTGAGGCCGCCTTTAGAGTACTGCTAGCTCTTCTGATAGAATTCTGATCACCTTTCTATAGTAAGGATATTGTTAAACTTGAGAGAGTGCAGAAAAGATTTCCAAGGATGTTGCCAGGACTGGTAGGTTTGAGTTATAGGGAAAATTTGAATAAGCTGGAACATTTCTCCCTGGAGCATTGGAGACTGTGGGGTGACCTTATAGAGGTTTATAAAATCATGAGAACATGAATAGGGTGAACAGCCAAGGTCTTTTTCCTAGGATGGGCAAGTCCAAAACTAGAGTACATAGGCTTGGGTGAGAGGAGAAAGAGTTAAAAAGGAACCTGAGAGGTAATTTCTTCATGCAAAGTGTGATATGTGTATGGAATGAACTGCCAGAGGAAGTGGTGGAGGCTGTAACAATTACAACACTTCATGGATGGGTATATAAACAGGAAGGGTTTAGAGAGATATTGGCCAAATGCTGGTAAATGGGACTAGGTCAGATTAGGATGTCTAGTCAGTATGACAAGTTGGACCAAAGTGTCTGTTTCTGTGCTGTAAAACTCAATGATTCTATGACTTGAAACGTTAACTCTATTTCTCTCTACAAATGCTGCCAAACCTGCTGTGTAAACCAGAATAAATGTTTTCCATCTCCATGTTTCTTCTATTTCATAAAACCACATGTTTCTAAATTATTTTCACTCTTTGCATGAAAACATAAGACCCAGGTTTTGTGCTTCATTGAGATCTCCAACATAATGCATCAGGAACCATGACTGTAGCGCTGTGGTTTTCCCTATATTTGTCATTTCTAATATAAAAACTTAGCGATGCTTGCTCAGGACGCAAGTGACTTCATATTGCTGAATATTTACACTGTAATTCTGCTTCTGATCTGGCATTATCCAATTCAATCATTGCTTTGATTATTGTTTATACATTATACTGGATAACTTACTAATTCATAATACTAAACCCAAAGGACACAGTTTATCCAATGTTCCTCAGTTCAAACTTAAATGCACTCTTCAGAACCTAACTATCATCCATGACATGGAGACTGACAATGGAGTGTTCAACACAAATCCACTATCCACACAGTGAGGACATCCAGGCATGTGCAAGAAATAGTTCGACCACCATATGTTTCTGATTGTAATCTAGTGTGTCAGCAAATTCTGGAAGACTTTTCTCATTCTTTAGGTTTTTCTAAAGGACAAATTAAAGGGTGATTGAGTATCAGATGTCAATGAGCGGATATTAATTATAGTTTAAAAATGCAAACTCAGGCTGGACTTAGATGATCAGACACACGGATTTTATAAATTTAGAATAAAACAAGAAGCTAAGAAAACATACCACTACAATAAGATCATTCCTGCAGAGACCACGTTGCATCAAAATTTCAATAGATCAGAAATCTGGCTCTACGTTCAAAAGTGCTCGCTGACAGTTCTTGACATTTGTGGGAACAAAAATATTGAGTTCTTGATATTTGTGGAATCACATCTGCAGTAAGAAGAGAAAACGCTGAGCTAAAACAATGGATTGAATTTCTGAGCCCGGCAACAGACAGACAGGGCTCCAAACATTATGAGGTTTCCAAAATACCTGCCCCCAAGCCATTTCCTTTGATGGCCATTTTGACCCACAAGGCAGGGTAGTGAATAGGCTCAGTTAATCTGAGGATGGGATGCCAGCCTCCTGGCAGGCTAACAGGTCCTCCTTGACAGCTGGGATGGAATTGCAAGCAAAGGTTTTCCCACTGAAGAACTGCTCATTTCCATGGGGGGCACCTAGATTAGCCCCACTCAACATCATTTGGATATCCATTCTTGATCATCAATCTCTCAAATACCAAACAATATTACTGACACATAGTGTGAATAATTGCTTTGACAATAAGATCAGGACTGAACTAATGTTAGCAATTAGACTGGATGATTTTATTCCCCATAGTATTGAAACAGCCCTTCGGTCCAACAAGTCCACCGAAAAGTAACACACCCAGATCAATTCCCCTATCCTATATTTATCCCAATTAATGTACTTAACATTATGGGCAAATTAGCATAGCCAATTCACCTGACCTGAACATCTTTTGATTGTGGGAAGAAACCAGAGCACCCGAAGGAAAGTCACGCAGACACGGGGAGAATGTGAAAACTCCAGGCAGTCACCCAAGGCAGGAATCAAATCTGGGTCCCTGGCATTGTGAGTCAGCAGTTCTAACCATTGAGCCACTGTGTCGCCCCCAAAAGACAAACTTAAGGTGAAAGAAATGAACTCTGAGATATTGCCAACTCAGAATCCTTATTTCTTCTTTTTCTTTAAAAGTCTTCCTTTTCATCCCCCCCAGTTTTAATTCCTGGCAATTTCAATTTTTATTTCAAATTTTCAATCTGTACAGATGTTTTCCCCATTTTTGAATAATGGTGATTAGTCTTTCATGAAGTTTGATAAATAACACATGCAATTGACAAAATGTTGAATGTTTAGCAGTTTTAGGAACTGATAGTGGAAGGTAGACAATAATTAACCAAAGGATGAGTCCGGATTCAAAATATTATTTCCAGCATCCGTAGTTCTTTGGTATTTTGCCAAAGCACAAAGCAAAGCTAAACTTAAAATTGACATTGGATCCATTAAAACCCAGACACACACACACAGATGAGTTCATTATTAAAAATGGACCATGGTTGAGTTTTTATGGTGTTTCATTTATTAAAGTTTTCAAATGTTCCCCATTTACTGTCACAGGTCTTTCTGCTCTGATTTGGAAACTTGATCTGAAGTCAATCCTCTCCTCCACATTAATTAGAGCTTCCGTCTTTAGGCACACTGCTGAAAATAAAAGGTTAAAGAGCACTTGTGGGAGCAAAAATAGGTTTGCAGGTCACCTAACATTTGTCAGAAGTGCAAAAGTTTCAGATATGTAGACTTTAACAAGTACAAAGGCAGGAAGTGGGAAGATGGAGAGAACAAAAGGAAAGTTCTGTGATTGAAAGGCAGAAACAATTGATTGACAAAAAGATGCTGGGTAAGTCAAAAGCAGATGATAATGAAACAAGTAAACAAACATTGGGTCAAGAGGAGGTGTAAATAAGAAAAGCTGCAGTATCAGCTGCAGCCATCTGAAACACTGGGGGCAGAGGTTATGATCTGACGTTGTTGAACTTAATGTCTAGTGTGGAAAACTGTTAAGTGACCAGTTGAAAGATGATATTCTGTTCCACAAGTGTCCATTGAGTTCTTTAGGGAGAATGTAGGAAGCTGAAGACAAAGAAGTTGGAGTGGGCTGAGGAATTAAAACAAAAGGTGATTGAAGCTAGGACCACACGTCTAGGTTTACCAGAAGTTTCTGCAAAGCAGTCATTGATCTGTACAGAGTATTTGAACTCCCCAATGGTGATGACAGCATATAGTGAGCAGTGAATACTGAAGTGAATGAAATACACATAAATGGCTGCTTCGTTTGAAAACAGTGCTGGGGTCCTGAACAGTGAGAGGGTGAGAGCCATTTACATGATTGGTTCCAGGAATGAGAGACTTCAGTCATGAAGATCGATTGAAGAAGTTGAGATTGTTGTCCTTGGAGCAAAGTAGACCTGACAGATGTTGTCAAAATCATGAGGATGCTGGTTAGAGTTGATGGGGAGAAACTGTTCCATTTGCAAAAGAATCAAAAAGGGAAGATACAGATTTAAAAATGAAAGTGATGTCAGAAAAATACTTTTTCACATAATAAGTGGTTTGCATCTGGAGTGTACTACCTAAAACTGTGGAGGCAGTTAGGGAATTTAACGGGGTGTTGGGTGATCAGTCAAATAGAAACAATGTGCAAGTGTATGGAGAAAAGGCAGGAGAACGGCATCATGTCATGCTGCTTATTTGGAGAACATATTGTCTAGAACAATTCCATAATTGTATGCTATTGTGAAAAAGGTGGTGCATTTCATTCTCAGCACTTGCATGGGAAGGTATTGTGGAAGTGGATGGTTGTTTTGGGGATGGGATAATGAGTGGAACAGGCTAATGTGGAGGGTACAGTTCCTTTGGAATGCAGAAAGGAAAGGGGATGAAAGGATATGTTTGGTCTTGATGTCATGCTGTACACATTGAAAATGGCAGCGAATGATTGATTAAATGTGAAAGTTTATGTGGTGGAATTTGTTGCTCTGTGTTAAAGGAGAAGGAGTAATCCCAGAATTGCAGGAAATGGCATGGAAATGGCATGGAAATGATCAAGGGATCTGTCAACGTTGATGAGCATAATCCTCGATTAAGGAAAAGGAAGAGATATCAAAGCCTTCATATGTAAATTGTCATTCTCACAATAAATGATTATGTCCAGATTATCCAGGAGCATAGAGTGCTTGAAGGAAATGAGGTGGAGAAAATATACTCACATTAGCATTTAGAGTTAGCTTGTTTAGTTTGGAAATTGCCTATCCTGAGAGACAGAGAAAATAAAAAGGGGAAGTTGAGAAATTGGAATCAGAAGATTCCAGATAGATCACACACTCCCAACCACTCTGGCACTGAAAATTAAGATTTCCAAATGCACAATATCATTTCTTCAGACCTTAATAATTGTAAGACATTTATGAAGAATGTTCTCATAATTCTCATCACAACATGACTTTTTATCCATACAGACAGAATAGACATTCTTTTGGACTGAACAGGTCCCTGCCAAAGTGGTGGATACATAAATGCATCTGAAGTGACCTAGCATGCCACATTCTAGTAGATGGACTGCAGTGGTTCAAGAAGGCAGCTTACTACCACCTTCTCAAGGTCAACTAGTAACAGACTTGCCAGCCAGCCCATGAATAAATTTTAAAAATCAGTTACAGAAGAAAATTGACCCCAGACCATCCTGCAGCAACTAATATTGGACAACAAATGCCAGAAACACTCACATCCCAAGAAGTAATATTTTAAAATGCACAGCTTGTGTTACTCCCTACATCACGTTATTTCGAAAATCGGTGACAAGAAATTAATTTCCTTGTTTGAATTTGAATTTGTCTTCAGCAGTGTTGGTACCAGATGCCGTTCTGCTATGTGTTTGATCATAATAAATAAAACATTCAGTCTTTGAAAATGTGAGATCAGTCTGAGTAAAGTATTTGAGAAACCCCAGCTATGTTATCAAAGATTCCTACTGCCTGAAAGAGCTCTGGACAGTTGCTCAACAGAGATGTGCTTGAAATGACAGAAGATAAATGAGAGTCTTTCCCATTTATTTTCTTACAGTACTGAAGTTTGTCTCAAATTCATTCTGTGTTATTCAAGCAATGGGCTTTTGTTGCAATCTCTCGCTTTTACTTTGGAAAGTTTCTACCACTGGAATGAAGGGACATAATTCATCTATCTTGCACCAGAAGGACAATCCATCCAAATAAATCTTGCTATTTTGCTTCTCATGTTGGCACTGCTGCAATATCTTTCCCTTTCTCACCAGTTGATTTAATTTAGGCCTGTTCAATCTTCAGGTGAATGTTGAGACTCTGAAACACAGCCAAATACATACAGCTCGGCACATTTTGCCCTGGTTTGTAGTCAGAGTAATAACTGCCTTCCCTTGGCATTGGATTTAACTTTGACTGTGAAGAAGGATCTTCCCACCAGACTTGTACAAGTGCAAAGAAACTGCTATTTTTCAGAAGCCAGAAAGTATTCAGCTCAAAAGATATATGGCATGGCATTTCAATACTGCCTGGCACAGTATCTGTGTCAGGAAAGCTTTAATAAATAAGTTCTATCAATAGCTCCTTAATATACTAAATGAAATAAAAGAATTATAATGAACCTTTTTGTTTCCTTCAGTCTGTGTCTGTTGTTCTTTAGTTATTCAAATACTGAGTGTGGATGAGTTTGACAGGAAAATTAACTTCAAAGAGTGTCTGAACCTGGTACTGAGATGAAGTAGAATTAACACCAGTCAGCTCAGTAACTAAATTGGGGTGTTCCAGCTTTCATCTGCAGATATTAATTGTGAGCTGTCTCTCCTTTCATCCCTTGCCTTGGCTGCAATGGAATGAATGTTTAACACAACAAAAATAAATCTCTAACATTTCTATTTTCAAGTCAGTAATCTTGGTCCATTCTCAATATATTGAGATCACTGAGCAACAGTGAATAATCCTGGTAATGTCAATTATTCACACATCCCCCAGAAATGCACTGTGCCCTCTGAAAGAAATTGGGGTAAAAACAATGCAACCATTCTATGGGATTGCTGCTGTAATTCCAATGGGAATGGAGTGGGGAAAACATCACCCAGGCTCCAATCCTTAAGCACCAAATGTCTATTTTTTTTTTAACTCTTACACTGTGACCTGTGGCCGTCAGGAACAAAAGTGCATCCTGTAACTACCCCGCTCACACACATTTGAGATCATCGCTAAAAAAACAAAGTCAAAAGGACAAAATTATACAAGCAGAGCTGGAAACCTACCATTGACTCAAATGAACAATACCACAGGAAATTTACCAGTATCTTACAAGAAAATCAGTGGATGTGGAGAACTAGGCAAATGTGTTAAATGAATCAACATTTAGTTTTTGTGAACTACATTCAGTACAGCTCTTGATGACCTGACCTGAAATTGACATTGATAACATTGGAGGGTTGCAATAATATGCATTCATTGATATTACTTTTATAATAGCTACATGCAAAATATTAAATTAACCCAAGAAAAAATATTGAGACCCAAATTAAATATTATCAGTAATACTTTAAAAGATGTTGCTCAGAGTGGATGAATGAATTGACTATGGCACCATGGTACAAACAGCCTTTCAAGCTAGCTGGGGAACATTGATAGGAATGTGGTGGTTCTTTGTGACAGTTCAGTGAGAGAGATAGACACACTTCCCTCCATCCATGAGTGAGAACGTAGAAGGCTATGTAGCTTGTCTTGTTGTAGGCTTCAGGATATCAGCTTTGGACACAATCAGTACTTGTGCTGGGAGAGTGAGGGTCCAGTTGTCCACACAGGCAACAACAATATATGTCTCACCAGGATTGACGTTATTCTTAGGGAGTATGCGTAGCAAGGACATGACTTCCAAAATTGAGAATCAGGCCCTCAAGTGGGTTGCAAGCTAAAATTTGGTGTCACAAGCTCTGAGAAAGAATTGTTCATAACGGCGGTCTGATCAACTTACAACAGCCATGCCCTCACTCTCAGTATTCTCACTGGGGTGTTGCAAAAAACCTTCAAACCTGAAAATGGGATCCAGCTGGGAAAAAAATTAGGAAGCACTGAGCTAAGGATTAAGCTAAAAAGCAGAATCTCAAAGATTATACTCTCTTGATTATTACCTGAGCCATGAGCAAATTGGCATAGGGTAAATAAAACAAGAGAGCTGAATGTGAGGCAAAAATAGATTTCAATTTGTGGGGTGCTGGCACCAGTTATAAGGAAAGTGGGAGCTGTACCAATGGAACAGTGTTCATATGAACTGTGCTGGGATCAGTATCTAGTAACCAGTCACATAACTAAGGTGGCAAGAAGGCTTTAAACAACATAATGGGAGTTAGCAATCAAGTGAAGAAAGATCTAATAAATTAAGGAGAAAGAACAAGAAAAAAGAAACAAGGTTGCAGCAAAAGAAATAATGTTCAGAGTGTGGCAGGAAAGGACAAAGTGCACAAACTTAAAAGGGCACCAGAAAATAAGACTGGATATTATGAAAATAGCAGAAAGACAAGACTAAAGGCTCTGTTTTCTGATTGCACTCAGCATTTGTATCAAAACGGATGAATGAAAGCTCAGTTGGAAATAAATATAAATCATTTTTAGTTTCAAAGGATAAAATGGAAGTTCCGTTTGAGTAGAGATAATAAGTAGTAAAGGTAAGAAAACATTTGTTGGAGTATGTCATAGGCCCCCTAACAGTAACCAAGCTATACAATACTGTATGTGGGAGGAATTAATGAGGGCTTGTGAGAAAAGGTCCAACATTGGTGCCATTAAGTCATTTTTGGGTGATTTAACTATATTTTATATAACATATATATATATATATATATATTAAAACATATATATATATACACATATGTATAAATTTGACAAATCAGATTGGCAAAGGCAACCTGGATGATGAGCAAATAGAGTACTTTGAGGATAAGACATTCTAAAACCACCAGCAAGCTGGATTCTCGTCTGGATCTTTGAAATATGTAGTGAGACAAGATAAATGAATGACTTCATAGTAGGGTGGCCTTAGGCAGCAGACCTGGTGACACCAAATGTTAGCCTGCAACCTACTTGAGATTCTGATTTCCAATTTTGGGAGCCCTGTCTCCGCATAATATGATGAATTTTATATTCAATGTTTCAGAAAGAAGAGTGGATCCACATCAAGTTTTAAACTTAATTAGGGGAGTTATGAGGGTATGGAAACAGAGCTGATAAAGTGAAATTAGGTTAAGGGATAACTGAGGTGGAAGACATTTAAGAAGATAATCCACAATGCATACAGAATATACATTTTAGTGAGAAAGAAAGACTTTAGATGAATGACACACCATTGGTAGAGAGTTAAGGAAGTTAAGGATAGTGTCAAATGGAAAGAGAAATGTAGAATTTCATAAAAGTTCACGTATTAGATGGAATGTTAAAATTTTTTAAAATGAGTTTAAAAAAAGGAACTTACAGTACGAGAGAATGCCGCTGGACATCTCAAACTGTATAAGTTTCTGTAGGTATCTAAAAAGGGAAATAATAACTAAAGCAAATATTTAGAGTCATAGAGTCATAGAGATGTACAGCATGGAAACAGACCCTTCGGTTCAACCCGTCCATGCCAACTAGATATTCCAACCCAATCTAGTCCCACCTGCCAGCACCTGGCCCATATCCCTCCAAACCCTTCCTATTCATATACCCATCCAAATGCCTCTTATATGTTGCAATTGACCCAGCCTCCACCACTTTCTCTGGCATCTCATTCCATACATGTACCACCCTCTGTGTGAAAAAGTTGCCCCTTAAGTCTCTTTTATATCTTTCCCCTCTCACCCTAAACCTATGCCCTCTAGTTCTGGACTCCCTGACCCCAGGGAAAAGATTTTGCCTATTTGGTCCATTATAAAGTGAGTGTGGGGAATTAATAAATGAAAATAGCGGATGAACCAAACAGATATTTTGCATCAGTCTTTACTGTGGAAGATACAAATAAAATCCGAAATATAAATCAGGAAATAAAAGGGAGCGTAGAACTTAAAGCAATTACAGTCACCAAGGAAAAGGTACTGAACAAATTAGTTAAACCAAAAGCTGGTAACTCCCCAGGTCCTGATAGGTTCCACCCTCGGCTCTTCACATGAATCACTGCTGAGATAATAGATGCATTGAATTTAATTTTCCAAGATTCGCTCCATTCTGGAAAGGCCCAATCAGAATGGAAAATAGTGAATGTAATTCCTGTGTTCAAGAAAGGAAGGAGACAGAAAGCAAGAAACTACAGATCAGTTAGCTTAAAATCTGTCACAGGAATGTATTTTTAAGGAGATTTTACCAGGATACTTGGAGAATCTCAAGGCAGAATTCATATGGTATTGAATTATTGAATTGTGTTTGACTAATTGATTAAAGTTGAAGGAAGTTATAGTAATGTGGTTAGAGGGGAACCTGTAGATGCAGAAATCTTGGATTTCTGGAAGATGTTTGACAAGGTGTCATATCAAAGATTACTACATAAAATAAGAGTTAATGCTATGGGAGTAACATTCTAACACAGACAGAGGATTGGTTGGCTAACCCAAAAACAAAGCATTAGTATAAACAAACCATTTTCAGATCAGCAAGGTATAATGAGTTAATTGCCACTGGATTATATGCTGGAACCTCAACTCTTCTGAATAACCTGGATAAAGGGATTGAATGTATGGCTGATAAATTTGCTAATGATACAAAGATACATAGGAAAGTAAATCATGGAAAGGACAGAAGGAGTCTGCAATGGTATTTGGATAGGTTAGGGGATTGGGCACAAATTTAGAAGAGAGAGTATAACGTGACAAAATGTAAACTAGCCTGTTCTGACAGAAATAATTGAAAAGAAACACATTATTTAAATGTAGAGAGATTGCAGACATCAGAGTTCAGAGGGGACTGAGTGCCCTGGTAATAAATCAGGAAAATGTTAATACACAGGTTCAGCAAGTAATTAGGAAGGCAAATGAAATGTTGCTGTTTATTGCAAGGGAATGGAATTTCCAAAGTAAGGATGTTTTGCTACGGTTGTGTAGGGCTTTGGTGAGACTGTATCTGAAGTATTGTGCACACATTTGGTCTCTTATTCACAAAAGCACATTATTCTATTAGATACAGTTCAGAGAAGGTTCATTTGACTGATTCCTTATATGGAAAGGTTAGACAGAGTGGGCATGTATCCTGTGGAGATTTGAAAAATGAGAAGTGAATTGTACTGATGTATATAAAATCCTGAGGGGATTTGATGGAGGCGCTTCTGAAAGGATGGTTTCCATTGTGCAAAAGACTAGAATAAGGAAATGCAGTTTGAAAGTAAGTTGGGGGGTGGGGCTTTCATTTAAAAAAAGATGAAGGATTTGTTTTCTCTCTGAAGGTCAGGAGTCCCTGGAATTCTCTTGCCCAGAAAACAGTGGAAATAAGGTTTAAAGCCAGGATAGCTACATTCTTAACTAAAATAGCCATCGACAAGTATAGGAGGTAGGCAGGAGAGTATTGTTGATGCCACAATCAGAAGAGCCATGCCCTTATCAAATTGTAGAGCAAATTAAAGGGGCAAAATAGTCAAATTCATTTGTTTGTATGTGGAATATATACATGAGTCTTGTATCTGTGTATATCTTTGAAGTGAGTTTAAATATTTGAGATTATGGCTAATCTTCTTTCTCAACATCATTTTTCTGTACTTTCCCCATATCCCTGATGTTTTCCACATATAGAAATCTATGGATCTCACTCTTGAACCTGCTCAATGACTGATCTTCCACAAAACCTCTCAGGCATAGAATTCTAAAGTTTCACCATCCTCATCTCAGCTGTAAATAACCTCTCCCTATTCTGAGGCTGTGTTCCCTTGTTATAGACCCTGGTTCTTCTTAATACCCCTGTTGGATACTGCTCCTGGAAGATATAGGCTATCCCTCAACACCAAGTTGATGACTGCTGTCAGGAATTCTCAGAAAGGAGAAGTACAAACTGCATATTGAGCACATCACAGGACAGTGGAAAATTAGATTTTGATGCTTCGAGTGCTCAGGTATTGCACTGCAATAAATGCCTGAAAGGGTGTCCCATATTATCCTGCTGTGGTGCACACTCCACAACCTCACTCAACAAAAGGGGGATGTCTTTGATGAGAAAGAGTTGCTAGACTGCCTGGAAGGTGGAGGCAATGGTCATGACATGAGCCAAGAGGTTGCTGACAGACAGGAAGATGCCAGGGCAATGGTCCAACGAGGCACACAGGCCAATGACAACTTTATTACAGATCAATTCCAGGGTGATTGACAACTGATATAAGTTTGTTTTTATATTATGGGTTTTGGAAACCAGCCAGCAAAGAGCCCATTGCTCCCACTTAGCGACATAGATAATTGTTCGGAAACTGTTTAATTAGTGTTGTAAATAAAGGCAACTCTTATTTTCAATGCGCTGGTACTGTAATCTCTTAGAAGTATTGAACTACGTGGGCAAACCTAGCTTTTGTACCTGTATAACAGTCCATACTTCCATAATTGCGGGGTCCTGGAGAGAGGCACAATTACCGTCCTTGCCTTTAGCAAAGAGCTGAAAGAATAGGGTACATGAACCATGTCGCATGCTTCCTAGTTCCCCTACATCTTGCCTGATGCCACCTAGTCACTATATTCTCTTTCTATCCCTTCAGTTGCAGGGAACATTAGATTCCTTGATAGTGGTGTTGCAATTGCTGAACATCGTCAGTGACTATGTTTCCACTATAATGTGCTGTACAAGTGCAAACACTTTTCTCCTATGCCCTTGGGAGAATTAAGTCCTTCAGATCTTAGTAGAGCATTGTCCATCACTTATTCTGAGAATGTTTTTCCTGGCTAGGAAGACCATGGCTAGAAGAAAGATTTTTCCATTCTGTACCATGCAGAGTCACGTTGCCCCATAACTCACATGGATTGTCTCTGCAGTTTTCACAATGTAACAATCTCAGGCTCGGGATCTTCATTCTGCCCATTTTGGGCAAAGTCACTTTCCTTGAAATTAATCTCAAAGTCTTGACTGTCATACTGAATGTTAGGTCTTTGTTTATCTGGGTCACGAGAACAACATCAGGCACATACTATGCTGATGGCTATAAAAAGTGTTCCAGTGGAGGCACTGCTTTCACTTCAGATAGTCACATCAACACCTAGTGGCACAATGGGAGATTACAGCAAAGATTACAACAGTGCAAGTGAATATACATGAACAGATGAGCAGAATCGATACATTAAATGAATTCCATATGCTCTAAAAAGGCTGGCATCTTTCCATGCCTACTTCTATGTCAATGTAATGGCCAACATCCACAGCCAAGATGGAGGCAACAAGCTGACTGCTACTCCTCAGCCATCAATGGTTTTGTCAGATATCTGTTGCAGACTCGGACTCAATATGGCCCTGGTGTGTGGAGGGCCTCCTGAATAAGTTCAGGTACACCCTCTCCATCTTGAGCGACTAGAGGGAATGGAATCACTAGCACTGAGAGGATGGAGAGTCAAGGTGCCTCTAGAAGTGTCCTGAGATGAATCTCCCAGAGTGCCTGGCTGGCATTCCTCTTCCCTTTGTATCTCCTGGCAGTTACTATCTCCTTGTGATGAAAGGCATCTGATTGAGGATAAGGCACATTGTACTCTTGCCATGCCATTGTTAATATGTAACTCTGGCTACAACAATGGATTCCAGGTTCAAGAGTTTATCCAATAGTCTCAGAACATTCTGCTGAATCTGCCCATATGGATAACTGCTGCCCTCTCTACAGAAGCAGCCAAGTGCTTGTACATCAAAGTCACCACAGTTGGATGACCTCCATCTTTGCTTTAGTATTGAGAGAGCCTCAGTTAACTGCCTGAAATTTGTCTGCCTGCCTCAGCACATACAACATATCCCTATTGGCCACATACAGAGTCAGGTCGTCAGTATGAGGCTCAACAGGTGCCTGCTCTCCAGCAGTCTCTGATTGTCAGAGACCTCCATTGGCTGTGAATCAATGTCCTTGATGTGCTCACCAGAATGTCACCCTGAGCTGACTGTGCTGAGGTGAGTGTCTCTATATTGGTGGCAAACGCTGTGTCGGCACCTTCTCTGAGATTCCAGAGATAGCAATCTCAGAGTTGGTGCTGCTGAAGCGGATTGTGAGCTCTGGCACTTCCTCCTGTTCTGGCCACTTGTACCTGCATTGGAGAAATAAAAGAATTAGATGCTGAGAACTGTCAGAATGTTGACTGCACAAAGTGGCAGCTATCACACATTCAGTGCATCACCTAATGAGGTGCTGACCCTAGCAGGCAATTGTTTTATTGTGCCATGCTGTGCCCCGATGCAGTTAGACTTTGGGATGTCCTTATGAGTGTCTGTTATCAGTGAGTTGACAGTGCCACTAACCGTCATGGAGGGAAGGAACCAGTTCATCATTGTCCTGAACTCATCCAGGTTCTTTTATGCAGGTCACTGGAGTTGACCTAGGGCTGTGACCTCAGTCCAGTTTGCCCACATCCCTCCAGCTGCCAGAAAATGACATTGCTATATTCAACAAATGGCCTGCAGCAGAATTCCTGCAACTCGTTCATGAGGCATAACTGAAACTGGGGACAGGGGTGTTTGTTCTACTGGCTTCAGAGACATTCCAGGAAGAGGAGAGGGAGTCCAGCTCAGGCTCCAGCAGTGCTGCAGGGTGGCAGTGAGCGAGGTGCTGTCCAGTTGGTGCTGAATATGGTGGGAACATCTGGGGTGAGAACCCCCTGCTCACCTCATGAGATTCACTGTTGAACTCGCAAAGCATCTCACTTGATATGTAATGAGCTGAAAACCATGTCACCACGAGAGAAACCGCATCCGGCCCCTGAGCAGAAATAATGGTCTCTAACACACCCAACTACATGCTTAGACTCCATAATTAAAGATTCTTCCCAAGGAGCTAGTTTGAAAGGGAAGTCGGAAATAGACTGAGCATAACTTAAGCTGAAAGGATCTGCAATTGAATTCTACACAAACACATCCCACAAGGGAAAAATGTCTAAAAGACACAAAACCAGATTACTGCACAGTGGTGTGTTTAGCACCAACTTGATGAGGAAGTGCTGTAGGAATAAGATTTACCCTGTTCCAGACACTGGGGATGAAACCCAACCATCATAAGCCACCAAATAAAGTTTTGCATTTTGGCACCATTCAATGCATCTTCAATATTTAGCACCCATTCCAACTGTAAATTTAAAAATAAAACAATTTTTCGGGAAGAGTTGGAGAAATTTAAAAAAAGGGTATTGCATTACTTTAGGCCTTATCTTTATCATTTGTTCATGTAATATAGATGTCACTGGCTCTTATTGCCTATCCCTGATTGGTCTCAGCGGTGTGGAGCTATCTTCTTGAACTATGCAGTCCATATGCTGTTGATACACCCACAGTGCTGTCTGGGGGCGGGGGGTGGGGAGGACTTGAAGAATTTTGACCCAACGACAGTGAAGAAACAGCAACAAATTTCCAAGTCATGATACTGTGTGACTTGAAGGTGACCTTGCAGATGATGGTGTTTCCATGCACCTGTTGCCTCTTGTCCTTCTGGATGATAAAGGTACGTTTGAAGAGGTCTTGGCAAGATGCTGCAGTGTATCTTATACACTGATAGAGAAAGAGAATGTTTGTGGAGATAGATGAGGTGCCAAACATGTGAATTGCTTATTTGAATGCTGTTGATCTCTTTGAGCATTGTTGTACCCATGCAGGCAAGTGGATAATACTCCATCACATTCCAGTCTTGCAGATGATGGAAAAACCTTGGTAAATCAGGAGCTTAATCATTTGTTATCACATTCACAACCTCTAACCTGCTCTTGTAACCACAATATTTATGTGGCTGGTCCAGTTAAGTTTCTCATCAATAATGATCCCCAGGATGTTACTGGTGGAGGAATTCAGTAATGGTAATGCCATTGAATACCAAGGAAAGGCGATTAAATTATTTCTTGTTGGAGCTGGCCTTTGTCTGGAATTTGAATAGTGTGAATGTCACTTGTCACTTATCAGCCCAAAATTTGGTATGATCAGGTCTTGCTGCATCTGGGCATGGACTGCTTCAATATCAAATGAGTTCTGATCAAAACTGAGTATTGTGCAATCATTGGTGAATAACTGCACCTCTGACCTTATGATGGAGGGAAGGTCATTGATGAAGCAGCTGAAGATTGGGCTTCAGACCTTACCCTGAGGGACACATGGCACCATGTTCTGAGACTAAGATGATTGACCTCCAGCAGCCACAACCATCTTCCCTTCTGTTAGACATGATTGCAATGAGTAATCATCATTATTTCCAGAACAATAAACTATTTATCTCTTTTGTAAAATGAAAAGATCTGTGTCCATTTGCATTCTTCATTTGTCTGTTAAACGTCTCACAGAGTTATGCTGGCAGAGTAGGAAATTCCCCTAGCAAATTCATCCCAAGTGGCTCATCAGACTTAAACACAACTTTATAGGGTACGACTAAAACAAACAGGTCATTGTTATCTATTAAAATAATGGATACCTAGATGTCAGATGAACACATTAACTATTAGTACCAACAGCAAATTTTCATTGGTAATCCTCCTTAAACCTTTTCAAAAGGGTTTGCTTTCCTGCATAAGAAATAAAATTCATTATCCCCTGCAATCACTTAAACTAAAGTGAACTGTCTACAGTACTCAACTGAAGCCAATTTTTGCATTCACAATAGACAACACCCTGCTTGTTTTAACAAAGTGGTTGGATATACATTGGCATCCTTTGAACTGTGCTCAGTCATGGAAACACAGCAAATGAGCCCATTTCTTCATTTGGTGCAATTTTACTGGTGGCTGGAGGCCAGTCTTTGAGAGGCAAGTTCTGACAGAAGTGCTGCACATGAAGCTGCTGAATGTCATGGTGGATTGTTGCTTTTGGCCTTGGTCCTTCCCTCAAGTTACCACAATTCCTGTAGCTACCACAACTGACTAGGCCCCAGATTTATACACTTTTGTCTTCCCTCTTGTTAGCAGACTATAACGTCAAGAGGAAGTTGAGATGTTCAGCAAATTTTCACCTCCTAAATCCATGCCTAAATCCATGCAGGAAACGAATATAGATTTCACAAATAAGTAACTCTAAGAGATATGTCCCCTTGGTTTCCAAAAGTAAATTGAAATTTATTTTAGCAGTGTATTTGTTCCATAAATTATTTGATGGCAAATACTAGAAATAAAGACCTGGCAGTTGGACTGCAAAACCATCAGCTGGCTTTAAAACCTTGATACCCGAATTGAATGTGCGACCAGTTGTGGGAGAAAGCTATGTGCTTGTGATCTGGTGAAAGGTCACAGAGATGAAATTTAAATCTGTTTTCCACTCTGCCAGTGGTACAAAACCAGCTGAGTACCAGTAGCAATTTGGGTTTTTTTTCCAGATCTCCTGCATTCACATTATTTTACTTTTGCTTTGACTGATTAATTGGCTCCAACAGTCTTCATATTCAACCTGCAATTGATCTCAATGTTGCATATTTCTGGCCTCCAAACAAGAGAGAAAGAAAGAAAACAGAGTTTGTTACTGGATATTGCCAAATCCAGTCCAAAACTGAGAAATGCCACATGGACTGAAACACTAGTGGTCATCATCATTAACCATCCCTCACAGCTGAGGCTGACTTTCTTCCATTCTCAGGATGAGCCTGTAGGTGGCGACACAGACTACACACGATCAGCTACACATGATCTGTTACACTTGGGGCAGAAGGTGGTCATGGGAAAGAATGGGTGGGGCATTGGTGTGGTAGTGTGCTCATTTCGCTGTTTTCACCTGGCTTCCACTTTTTCCCGATGGCAAGTCTCAAGATGCTCGATGTCTTCCTAGATCTCATCCTCCACTTTGGAGGTTCTTGGGCCAGTGATTCCCAGGGGTCTGTGAGAATGCTACACTTGGCCAGAGAGGTCTTCAGAGTATCACTAAAGCACTTCCTCTGTCCACCTGAGGCTCACCTGCCATTTCAAAGCTGGGAATAGAGCACCTACTTGGGGAACGTCGTGCCATTTTGGGGACAATGTGCCCAGTCCATCATAGGTGATCAAGGCGGGGGCTAATGCCTCCGTGTTGGGGATGTTGAGGACAGTGGTTAGTGCATCTGTCTTCCCAATGGATTCGCAAAAATCTTGTGCAGGCAATGTTAGTGCTCCAGTACTTTAAGGACTGTCCAGTCTGCTGTGGACAGTCCACATCTCAGAGTCATATGGGAGGGCAGGAACCACAGCTCTGTAAACCATGAGCTTGGTGTCAGGTCTGATGTTGTTGTATTCGAACACCCTTTTCCTCAGGGGGCCAAAGACTGCGCTAGCACACTGAAGGCAGTGCTGGATTTATTCATCAATACCTTCTTTGGCCAACATTGTCATCAAAACTAACAGTTGAACTCCAAAGTAACAACATAATGTATGTCTGGGCTAATGCTGTACCTGCCCATAATGCCCACTGATGTTCATTGTATCAACCACCAGAACATCAGCATTCCAGAGTAACCACAGGAAAGCCAGCCCTACGGAGTTCTGTGGTTAGCTGTTCCCATCACCACAACCACATTGCCATTGTCATCTTAAAATGAACTTAGTAAATTACTGTTTGCGCAATAGGTTTATTAAGCCTGTCTCTAGAAGGGCTGATTTTGTTTTGCACAATACAATTGCCACTTTGTTCCCCAAACCAGGAGATTCATTGACTCAACATTCTGGATAAAACACTTCATAATTTCACTAAAAACTGAGGTTACTGTTGCCATGGTGCACTCTCCCTTCAAACTCCAGGAAAACAAAACAACACTTCAATTGTACTTTTTGCAGTGAAATGTCTGCTGAGGACACAAAAGAAAATTATTTTTAATTTCATTTTGTTTGAAATGAAAGCAGCCAAAAGGATGAGCACAGCCCAGAAACAAGAAGCTATAATTGATCTGAAGTGAATGTGCAACTAACAAGGCACTATGACTTCCTTTCATTTTGAATATTTGATCAAAGTAAATAGATCAAGTGATGGTATTATGTGGGTTGTGTGATTTATTACAAACACTTATCCAGCAATTGTCACTTGTGTTGTCAATGAACAAATGTCTAACACCCTCACATAACATTCTTTTTCTGTCTAGTTTCATGGAGGGGTTAGTCCATTTAGAACAAAGAAGATTGCTCCTCATTCATTACAATGAAGAGAAGATTGAATATGAAATGAGCAATTTCAACAGCAGCATTTTCTGGATATCTTTCATCATTGCAGAATTTAAACATGGTGTGCCATTAACAGATATCTTTCACCTTCATCCTTTGCATCTTAACATCAAGCCTAAATATCATTACCACATAGTCATTGCAAGAATTTCACTTACTGTGATAACCTTTCCAAGGATCATGAGATATCACAAATTAATCTCTCTATAAAGCTCTTTAAGTGTGAGCTCCCTTGGTAACAGGCAATGGCCTGTCCAGCTGGAACACAACACCTGAGCCCTTTATAAAGTAGCCCCAAAATGAGCCCTCTTGTGACGCAGAGTTAGTATCCCTATCCCTGAACTGAGCAATCCAGTTTCAAGTCCTTCTTGTTCCAGAGGTGTGTAGTAAAATCTCTGAATAGGTTGATTAGAAAAATAAATGAATTTTTTAAAACAGCTCATCCATGGGGGCTCTTGTGGTGCAGTGGTAGTATCCCAATCTTTCACCAGGAGGCCTGAATTCAAGTACCACCTATTCCAAATGTGTGTAATAACATCTCCAAACAGTTTGATTAGAAAATAGGTTAAAGCAGACCCATGTCCAGGCCGCATGGTTGTGGTAGGGGTCATATCTGCTGACTGTCTGCCCCCCCTTACGTGATTATGTTCAGTATCTCTCACTGATCCAGCTCTTGTTAGGGACACATGGGCACCATGAGGGATACAATGCATTATTTCCCCTCCAACTCCATTTTGATTTAGCCCAAGCCACTCCCCTACTTGTCCCTCACTTTGATGGTGTGCATGGGCTTTGCAAGTAAATATCTAATTGGCTGCACAGGTGAATTATTAGTGCCAGTTAATAGTTAAAAACAAGAAAAGCCACAGTGATGTGGTGGTGGCAAAGCCGTTCAGTTGAGTTATTAAACTTGCACTTTTTCCTTCCCACATTATTACTAAGATTTCAAACAACTCAGAATTCTCCACTGACATCTAGCTCCAGTCACAAATTGACAGTAAGAACAATCTATAAAATTACACTTCTGGAGGATCCAAGATGGCGGCGATCTAGGAAGATTGCGTTGCAGAGCTCCTCACTGTGTCACAAGCAGGACCAAGTCCTAACCTGCCCTACCCAGATTTACTGGGAATCTGGAAAGGTCGTGAAGTTCCAAGAAACTGCCAGAGAGCAACTTACCTCAGTTTCCGTTGTCCAGGGATGCCAAAGAAGGGAGCAAGTACATCCAAGGCCGGGTCTAGGGCCCAGCCAGTAGGATCCTCTGACTCGACTTCCTACCAGTTCCTGGTGAAGGAACTTGTGAAATCTCACTAGATGTTGAGCAAGCAGATAGAGGAGAAGCTGGCTCCAATCTCTAACGTGCTGCAGAAACATGTACAGCAGCTGGGAGACCTGAGAAAAGGATGGATGAGGTAGAATGCAGAGTCACAGTGGTGGAGGCTGATACCGGTTCATCCAAGGATAGGATGCAGGTCTGTAACTTGCTTGATCAGGTTGATGACCTCAAGAACCGGGGCAGGAGAAAAAACATTCGGATCATTGGTCTGCTGGAGGGTAAGGAAGGTGAGCGGCCGGTGGAATTTATTGAGGACTGGTTGCTGAAATTCGTTAACTTGGAGGCTGGAATGAGAAACTTAAAGATTGAGAGAGCTCACCGGGTCATGGTGCGGAGGTCAGGTCTGTACCAACATCCTCGTCCTCTCCTGGTGCGGTTTCATCACGATAAGAAATAAGGAGAGAATCGTGGAAACGTCCAGAATCCAGGGGAAGGATCCAAAGGCACTAGTTTATGAGGCTCTTAGATCATGTTTTTCCATGACTCATTAGCAACGGTGATCCGGAAAAGAAAATCCTATGACGGCATCAAGAGAAGACTAAGGGAGCTCGGGATCCAGTACTCTCTGAGGTATCCGGCGGTGCTTTGGATCACCTTAGATGGATCTGGTCATCTCTTTGACACGTCGGAGAAGGCAAGAGACTTTGTGAACAAATTAACTTAATATGAACAATTTAGTATGTACAAATAGTAATGTTGTTTGGGTATGTCTCTGATTTTCCTCAAAAAAGGGAAGGCCATTCGGGCTTTCTTTTCCTATTTTTGAATTGGGAATAATCTGGTCTAAACTATGCTCAGGGGCAGTTGGGATGGATACTTTCAAATTCTATGTTAAGTCATACCAAAGGATAGGTGGGGTACATACCGTTCTTTTTCAAAATTTGTTTGTTCACATTGTCATTTCATTTTCTGCTTGAGTTTGCAGCACAGCTCTAGCTAGGAGGAGAGAAAATGGTTGGGATGGCTAGATGCCTACGTACGGGCCGTTTATGTCAGGTTCAGAAAGTTAAATGCCCTGGCTGCAATATTGACAGTGGGATGGGAAGTTGGGTTTGGGATGTGGAGATGCCCCCTTGGGCAGGGGATGAGATTTTTTATTCAACGCCACTGGTGCTTTATATGTTGGTTGTTTTTTCATTGTATATAGCCTTTGATAGCTTTGTAGGTTTGTTAACTGGAGTGAGTTTAGTTTATATAGTTTTTATGTTCAATGGATCTCGCAACACTAAGACTCGGCGATTTGTAATTTGAGTTCCTCTTCTCTGGAATCTAAATGTTACTGAGGAAGATTATGGCTAATGACTTGATTAAATGGTGTACCTGGAACATCAAGGGAAGTCACTCACCAATTAAGAGGAAAACGGTACCTCTTGAGTCTTAGAAGGGAAAAGGTGGATATTGGTTTATTATAGGAGACACACTTGGATGTTAGGGAGTATTTGAAACTACAGCAGAATGGCTTTGATCAGGTTTACTTTTCATTTTTTAATACCAGAAGTAGGGGATTGGCTATATTGGTCAAGAGGAATCTCCCATTTACATTACTAGAGTGTGTTAAAGACACACACGGGAGGTTTGTAATCCTCAAAGCCCTGATAAATGGGGAAGAATATGGTGTTTTGAATGTTTATTGCCCTCCAGCCAATCCCCTCAAATTTCTGGTAGATGCGTTTTCTAAATTGATCAGTTTCAAGTCCCAGCGTATCATGATAGGGGGAGATTTTAATTGTCTTATGGATCCCACAGTAGACAGGCTGCCCAAAGGCCCCCGATACCCTTTGTACAAACTAACAATTAGTGGATATGTGTGTGAAGTTAGGGTTGGTGGACGTCTGGAGGCGACTCCCCCTACAGACAGAGATTTTATGTTTTATCCAATCAACACAGATGTCACACCAGGACTGATTTTTTTTCTGACCCCTGCAGCAACCCTGGACTTGGGGCATCTTGTGCGATTAGTAATATTACCATCTCTGATCATGCTCTAGTGTACCTGTTGGTTAGGATTCAGGACATTATAGTGGGCCTGAGGCACTGGCAAATGGATCCCTTTATCCTTAAGGATAATAAGTTTGTGGAGTACTTCTCTAAGGAACTTAGGACGTTCCTGAATATTAACTCAGGTGCAATTATTAGCCCGTGCATTCTTTGGGAAACCGCCAAAGCCTATGCCAAGGGGTTAGTTATTTCCTACTCTGCCGGTAGGGAGCAACAGAAGGGTGAGCAGTAATGTCTCCGAGAAGCAAGGTTGAAAGCAGCCGAGAAGGCTTACTTTGTCAGGCCCTCGTTGGCCAAGCTACCGAGGATTGTGGTGCTGCGGTCTGCATTAAATTCTGTGCTCATGCAGGCAGCAAAAAAGGAGCTTACTTTCACAAAACAAAGGTTATATGAGCATGGTGACAAGAAGGGCAAGTACATAGGCATCTCTCACCAGGAAAAGGATTATCCCTCAAGCCATTACGTTGATTAGGGAAGGGTCTGGGAACCTAAAATGTGATTCCAAAAAGATTATGTGGCATTCCAGAGATGTTACTCTGAATTATACCAATCTGAGGGTTGTGAGGAGGGGAAAGCCAAGATGGAGTCCTTTTTCCCGGCTGTGACCTCCAAAGAAGAGTCCTTTCTCAATGCCCCCTTATCAGAGCAAGAGACGCAGGAGGCTGTGAAGCAGTTTCAGGGTGGAAAGGCACCCAGTCCTGATGGACTTTTCAATGAGTTGTATAAGGAATTTATAAGCATGTTGTCAGGTCTGATGCTCAACATGTTCAATGACTAGTACAGTCGTGATCATCCCCTGCGCTGTCCTGCCTCTAAGAGAGGCCAATATTTTGCTTATTCTTAAAAATGGAAAGGTCCCAGAGGACCTCTCTAAGACTCTTGCATTAAGGCTGGAGATCTTCTATGTTAAAGAGGACCATATGGGCTTCATAAAGGGCTGCAGATCATCCAAAAATATTAGTAGGCAGTTTAATGTAATTCAAGAATGTCAACAACAGTCAATACAGGGATTGGTGATTTATCTAGATGCAGAGAAGGCATTTGGCCAAGTTGAGTGGCCATACCTTTTTTATATTCTAGAGTGCTTTGGCTTGGGCGAAGCCCTTATAAGATGGGTGAAAGTTCTCTACAGTGTCCCTCTAGCTGCGGTCATCACCAATGGGGTATGATCAAGCAATTTTAGCATTTTTAGGAACAGTCAGCAGGGCTATCCCTTTTCACTGCTGCTTTTTCCATTGGTGATTGAACAGTTGGCAGAGGCCATTCATAGAGATCCCAATGTATTGGCTCCACAAGTGGGGTCAAAATTACATAAGATTTCATTGTACGCGTACTATACCCTCATTTTTTGTGTGAAATCTAGCAGTTTTGGTCCTCGCCTGATGCAATGCATCAGCTCATTTGGCACCTTTTCGAGGTACAAGTTTAATTTTGCAAAATCAGATACTATGCCTATGGATGGTTTTATGAAGGTGCTTGGTCTCGAGGGCGAATCTCAAATCCAATTTAAGAGGTCACAGGGAGGTTTTATGTATTTGGGCATTCTCATTACTCCAGTTCTTGATCAGTTGTTTAAAACTAATTTTGTTCAATTATTCGACAAAATCAAACAAGTCCTTCAAAGATGGGAGGCGCTTCCGGTCTCAGGTTAGATCAGATAGCGCTTATTAAGATGAATATTCTCCTCCGTTTGTTGTACCCTATACGGATACCCCCCCTGATTTTCGATAAGCAAACGTTCAGGTGACTGGTTCAGCACTTTTATTTGGCATCATAAGCAACCCCTTACGAACTTAGCTAAACTGCAATTGCCTCACAGACTGGGGGAACTGGATCTCCCAGACATTAAAAATTATCAACTAAGCTCGCTTTTATCTTAGGTGAGTGATTGGGCTTATGGGGGCTCTTTTTGAATATGGTTAGATAGTAAAATCTCTCAGGCAAGGTTCCCCCTTACTAGCTAGATGTTTTTGGACAAAATGAGGACAGTTAAGGAATGTTGCCATAACACAATAGTTATCAATACTGTTAAAGCATGGAGGGCAATTTGGCAGAGGAAAGGCAATATTAGCAAAACATTCTTTTTCATACCTGTAATGGGTATTCTGGGTTTTCAACTGGGGATGATGGATTCAGGATTCAAACATTGGGCAGATAGGGGTGTGTCTTGCATGCGTGATTTGTTTGAAAGAGGCAAGATGATGTCCTTCGATTGGTTAGCACAGAAATATGAGCTATTTAACAGGGACCTCTTTTGTTTTTTTCAAGTTCTGGATTTTATTCAAAAGAAGACTACCCTTTTGACTGATCCCTACAAATCCAACATAGAGAGGAGGGTGCTAGTGCTCAGAGTAAACTTTCTGTCAGCAAGGAGGAGAAAGTGAGGACTGCAGATGCTGGAGATCAGAGTCAAGAGTGTGTTGCTGGAAAAGCACAGCAGGTCAGGCAGCATCCGATGAGCAGAAGAATCGGTGTTTTGGGCATAAGCCCTTCTTCAGGAATGATTCCTAATGAAGAGCTTATGCTCGAAGTGTTGATTCTTTTGCTCCTCGGATGCTGCCTGATCTGCTGTGCTTTTCCAGCAACGCACTCTCAGCCCCACTTTCTGTCAGCGCTTTATATCATCAATGGGGAGGGGGGGGTGAGGTGATTCAGGACTTGTCTATATAACAAGTCCAGTTAAGTCTGGTCAATAATAACCTCCTGGAAAATGGGGCATTCTGTGATTGTAACACTATTCAATGTCAAGCAGTGGTTAGATTGCCTCTTATTGGAGATGGTCATTGCCTGGCAGTTGTGTGGCACCAATGTTACTTGCCACTTGTCACCTCAAGTCAGGATATTATTCAGATCTTGTTCCATTTGAAATTGGACTGCTTCAGTACCTGAGGAGTTGTAAATTGTACTGAACATCATGTAATTATCAGTAAACATCCCCACTGCTAACATTATGTTGGAGGGAAGGTCATTGATGAAATTGTGGAGATGGTGGTCTTCAGACACCATCCTAAGGGACTCCTGCAGAGATATCGTGGGACTGGGATGATTAACCTCTAACAACCATAAGCAACTTCTTTTGTATCAGGTATGACTCCAACCAGCAGAGATTTATCCCCTGATTCCTACTGATTTCAGTTTTGCTCCGACTCCTTAATGCCACAATTGGTTAAATACGTACTTGATTTAAAGAGCAGTCACTCCTGCCTTACCCCTTAAGTTGAAATCTTTTGTACATGTTTGAACCAAAGCTGTAATGAGGTCAGGAGTTGAGTGGCACTAGCATACCTCAAACTGAGTGTCAGTGAACATGTTGTTGCTGAGCAAGTGTTGCTTGATGGCACTGTTAGTGACACCTTCCTTCACTCTACTGATTGTCAAAGTAGATTGACGGGGCATAAATTGACCAAGTTGGACTTATTCTGTTTTTGCATACAGGATACATCTGGGCAATTTTTCCCTTTGTCAGGTAGATACCAGTTTGGTAGCTGAACTAGAATAACCTGGGTAGGATTTCAGCAAGTTCTGGAGCACACAATATCAGGGTCTGTGGCCTTTACTTCAGCTATTTGTGAATGTTATATGGAGTGAATGGAATTGGCTGAAGACTAGCAGCTGTAAAGGACTATGGCCAGTGTTATCCGAGCTTGCAATGCATTATTAAGGTGTTTAAATCTTATCTCCTGTTTATTCTGGTGCCTGTTATTCAGAGGCTAGCCCTTTGGGAGGGCAGTGGTAGTGGTGGTTTGGGGGAAGTGGGGAGGCAAATGGCTGGATACTACACTCTGACACCTCCTTCTATTTGGTTAAAGAGTAGAATTGATGAATGCATTTTGTGGGATAACATTATCACAGTTGCAATATGATGTAGGGCACCTTGGAGGAGAGAAGCAGGCAGACAGGGAGAACAAAATCAATTATAGAACAGATTATAGCAATGGAATGCAGTCAATCCCATTCACTCACTGAATCTTAGACACAAGGTAAGACTTCACACTAATTAATTTTAATATTTAAAATAGTAAAGTCAAGCAATTGTCAAATCCATATGAAATGTTTTGGCACTTTCTGTCGACAGTCATTAACATGTTTGCCTGCTGCCCCATTGTGGTGATTATTAGGTACTGTTGTCTTTAGAATCCCGACAGTGTGGAAACAGGCCCTTCGTCCCAACAAGTCCATACCAACCCTCCGAAGAGTAACATACCCAGACCCATTCCCCTAGCCTATATTTACCCCTGACTAATGCACCTAATTCTATTGGCAATTTAGCATGGCCAATTCACCAAATCTGCACATCTTTGGACTGTGAGAGGAAACCAGAGCACCTGGACGAAACCTATGCAGACACGGGGAGAATGTGCAAACTCCACACAGACAGTTGCCTGAGGCGCGAATTGAACCCAAGTCCCTGGCGCTGTGAGACAGCAGTGCTAACCACTGAGCCACCGTACTGCGCCTTGTCATCTTTTACTTATTGGATGACATTTGGTTTAAGCAATTAGTTCTTGAGAGGAATGTCTAAGCTGTGACTATATTAAAGTGGAATTAATAAAATGTAAGTTTTCAAATGCTAACAACTGATGTAATGGTGATAACATAAAATGAAATGGCTTAAAAGTTGAACCAAAGCAGGAAGTTACATTTATATAATGCATTTAATATCCTCATAAAATTCTGTAGTACTTGCTACCAATGATTTATTCTTGAAGTTAATCACTACTGTTTTGTTGGCACACGTGACCTCAATTTCCACAAAATCTGCCTGGAAAAGACAATAAGAATGCAAAGACCTGTTGCATGCTTCCACACTTTTATCTTCATCTGTACAGAGTACAGTCTGACAAACTTCAAAGGCTACTTAATCCACTTTGCTTGATGCATAAGAATGTTTGGATAGCATTCCCACTTTAAGTTTTGGATTCCCGGATAACTGGGTCTCTTTCTGGGGTAGGTGGGACCTCTACAAACAGGACCAGCCAGGTACAATATACTGGGGGGGGTTTGCTAATGATGTTCCAGTGAGTTTAAACTAATTCAGCAGGGGGATGGGAACTTGAATGTAAGTTCGAGTAGAGATGGTTGAGAGTAGGGTGGTCCGAAATATAGTTTCAGGGTCACAAGAGGGCACCAGCAAGCAAAACGCTGGCCTTGAAGTGTGTTTATTTCAATGCCAGGAACATCCGGAATAAGGTGGGTGAAACTGTAGCATGGGTTGGTACCTGGGATTTTGATGCTGTGGCGATTTCAGAGACATGGGTAGAGCAGGGACAGGAATGTTATTGCAGATTCCAGGATTTAGATGTTTTAATAAGAACAGTGAAGTTGGCAAAAGAGGTGGGGATGTGGCATTGTTAGTCAAGTATTACGACTGCTGGAAGGATGTTTGTGGACTCATCAACTGAGATAGTATAGACTCAGATTAGAAACAGGACAGGAGAGGCCACCCTATTGGGAGTTTTCTATAGGCCTCCAAATAGTTCCAGAAATGTAGAGAAAAGGATAGCAAAGATGATTCTCAATAGGAGCGAGTGTGACAGTGTAGGGAACTTCAACTTCCTAAATATTGACTGGAAATACTATAGTTTGAGTACTTTAGATAGGTCAGGTTTTGTCCATTGTGTGCAGGAGGGTTTCTGACACAGCATGTAGACAGGCCAACAAGGGACCCGACCACATTAGATTTGGTACTGGCCAGGTGTTAGATTTGGAGGTAAGTGAACACTTCGGTGATAGTGACCACAATTCAGTTATGTTTACTTTAGCAATGGAAAGGGATAGGTATACACCACAAGGCAAGAGCTACAGCTGGGGAAAGGCAATTATGATGCAATTAGACAAGATTTAGGACGCATAGGATGGGGAAGGAAACTGCAGAATATGGGCACTATAAAAATGTTGAGTTTATTCAAAGAACAGCTACTGCGTGTCCTTGATAAGTATGTGCCTGTCAGATAGAGAGGAGGTTGTCAAGCGCAGGAGCTGAGATTTACTAAGGAAGTTGAAGCTCTTGTCAAGAGAAAGAAGGTGGCTTATATTAGGATGAGATGTGAAGGCTCAGTTAGGGCAATTGACAGTTAAAAAGTAGCCAGAGAGAGCCTAAAGAGAGCGCTAAGATGAGCAAGGAGGGGTCGTGAGAAGTTGTTGGCAGACAGGATCAGAGAAAACCCTAAAACTTTCTACAGGTTTATAAGGGATAAACGAAAGACTAGAGTAAGATTAGGGCCAATTAAGGACAGTAGTGGGAAGTCCGAGGAGATGGGGAAGCGCTAAGTGAATATTTTTCATCAGTATTCACATTGGAAAAAGACAATGTTGTTGAGGAGAATACTGAGAAACAGGCTACCAGACTAAATGGGATTGAGGTTCACAATGAAGAGGTGTTAGAAATTCTGGAAAGTCTGAAAATAGATAAATCCCCTGGGCCAGATGGGATTTATCCTAGGATTCTCTGGGAAGCCAGAGAGGAGATTGCTGAGCCTTTGGCTTTGATCTTTAGGTCGTTGTTGTCTACAGGAATGAGTACCAGAAGACTGAAGGATAGCAAGTATTGTTCCCTTGTTCAAGAAGGGAAGTAGAGACAACCCTAGTAATTATAGACCAGTAAATCTTATTTTGGTCATGGGTAAAGTTTTGGAAAAGGTTATAAGGGATAGCATTTATAATCATCTCGATAGGAATAAGTTTATTATTGATAGTCAACACGATTTTGTGAAGGGTACGTCATGCCTCACAAAGCTTACTGAGTTCTTTGAGAAGGTGACTAAGCAGGTGGATGAGGATAAAGCCATTGATGTGCTATACATGGATTTTAGTAAGGCATTTGATAAGGTTCCCCATAATAGGTTACTGCACAAATTATGGAGGCATGGGATTGAGGGTGATTTAGCAGTTTTGATCAGAAATTGGTTAGCTGAAAGGAGACAAAGCGTGGTGGTCGATGGGAAATGTTAATCCTGAAGTTCAGTTCCTAGTGGTGTACCGCAAGGATGTGTTTTGGGTCCACTGTTGTTTTTCATTTTAATAAACTACCTGGATGAGGGCGTTGAAGGATGAGTTAGTAAATTTGCTGACGACACTAAGATCCGTACAGTTGTGGATTGTGCCGAAGGTTGTTGTAGGTTACAGAGGGACACAGATAAGCTGCAGAGCTGGGCTGAGAGATGGCAAATGAAATGTTATGTAGAAAAGTGTGAGACGATTTACTTTGAAAGGAGTGACAGAATGCAGAGTACTGGGTGAATGGTAAGATTCTTGGTAGTGTAGATGAGCAGAGAGATCTCGGTGTCCGTGTACACAGATTCCTCAAAGTTGCCACCCAGGTTGATAGAGCTGCTAAGAAGGCATACGGTGTGTTAGCTTTTATTGGTAGAGGGATTGAGTTTCGGAACCATGAGGTCATGCAGTAGCTGTACAGAACACCGGTGTGGCCACACTTGGAGCATTGCGTACAGTTCTGGTCACCGCATCATAGGAAGGATGCGGAAGCACTAGAAAGGGTACAGAGGAGATTTACTAGGACATTGCCTGGTGTGAAGGGAAGGTCTTATGAGGAAAGGCTGAGGGAAATGAGACTGTTTTCGTTAGCGAGAAGAAGGTTGAGAGGTGATTTAATAGAGACATAAAAGATGATCAGAGGGCATTATGGGCATGTAAATGATCATTGTATAGGCATATGGACAAGAGTGGAATAGTGTAGGTTAAATGGGCGTCAGATTGGTTCCACTGAGTGGCGCAACATCGAGGGCTGAATGGCCTGTACTGCGCTGTAATGTTCAATGTTCTATGTTCTAAATGCAGGAGGGATATTGCAGCCAAGATGTACTTGAAATTGCATTGCCTTAAATTGCAGTTTTAATATCTGTTAACATTACTTTGCATACTCACAAACAAAGATTTTCAATGAAGACCCACAATTTGACAACATGTTAGAAATTTCTTTCCATTAGAATGTGTTCCTGGTTATTTCAGAGTGATAACCAGGTGAGGTTTATTCATTAGGGCTCAAAATAGGCTGAACAACAAAAATGATCATTTTAGGGCATTTACTCCCCCATTTGTGATTTAAAATGACTGAAAATGACTTTAAAAGAATACTCAATACTTCATTGTCTGACGAGAGAACACCAGGTTTGCTGCAAATTACACATTTTGTGACATGAAAAAGATCTAAAGCTTATCTACTCATACCTGCATTCTAAAGAAAATCGAACAGATTTCAAGAACTTTCCTGAATGATCAGAATCTTGTAATGTTGATCTAGTATTTGCTTGATCCAAGCTCCTTGAATTTTGAGGAACAGGTCACAAAAACATTAATGTAAATGGTTTTGGATGTAACCAACGCTGAAAATTCTCTGATCTTCTACAACCATGAAGCCAATTCTGCCTGGATTCTATTGCTTTTGCAAGAGTCTTGAATCAGTTTATTCACAGAAGACAATAAAATCACCTAAAGGTGGAACATTCTGTGATAATGAGGGGTCCACCATCATACTATATGGTAACTTCTACTCTAACCTTTATCCTCAGGCTATCATTAACAAGAAATTTTGTCAGCTAGCCAAATGCTTTCTGGCCAGAGAGATAGATTCCTGTATTTAAAGCAACAGGTATGTCTGAAATGTGACTACAGTTGCCTTGAAAGCTCTATCTGAAATGAGATCTCATTGATTTATGTAAATAGTAGACTGTTGAGTATAGTGCCTATATTTAGAAAGGAAATAAATCAAACCCAGATATTTTCAACCACATTAGCCTTACATCAATGATAAAAATACTGGAACTATATTCAGAAATAAATTGGAGAGACGCCTGTATATTAATAGCTTTATAACTAACAATTGGTGTAGATTTAGAAAGTTCAGTCCGAGTTGACCATTTTGAGAATGTTACAAGTGGCATCCTTTGAACATTTGACAAAGTTTCACATGAAAGAAACTGAATATAGTAATCCAAGGGAGGTCAGGGTCATTTAAACAAAATGCAGTTATTTGGCAAATGCAGTCAGGTGTGTTAGGGAACATCTGCACTCTATGGTGTAGATAGATCAGTCAGGATCGCCCAGCCTGGCACAGCGGCCTTCTTCTGTCAGGGCCTCCCAGTATGGCATGGCAACCTTCCAGCCTGCCACAGCAGCCTTCTGGCTTGGCATGATGACCTTCTGGCCTGGCGCAATGGTCTCCCAGCATAGCATGGTGACCTTCCAGCCTCCCAGCGTGACCTGGTGACTTTCCGGCCTCCGAGTGTGGATTGGTGACTTTCCGGCCTCCCAGCGTAGCATGGTAACCTTCCAGCCTCCCAGCGTTACGTGGTGACCTCCCGGCCTCCCAGCGTTACGTGGTGACCTTCCGGTCTCCCAGCGTTACGTGGTGACCTTCCGGCCTCCCAGCATGACGTGGTGACCTTCCAGCCTCCCAGCGTAGCATGGTGACCTTCCAGCCTCCCAGCGTTACGTGGTGACCTCCCGGCCTCCCAGCGTGGCATGATGACCTTCCAGCCTCCCAACGCGGCATGGTGACCTTCCAGCCTCCCAGCGTGGCATGGTGACCTTCCAGCCTCCCAGCGTTACGTGGTGACCTTCCAGCCTCCCAGCGTAGCATGGTGACCTTCCAGCCTCCCAGCGTGACGTGGGACTTTCCGGCCTCCCAGCGTGGCATGGTGACCTTCCAGCCTCCCAGCATAGCATGGTGACCTTCCAGCCTCCCAGCGTTATGTGGTGACCTCCCGGCCTCCCAGCGTGGCATGATGACCTTCCAGCCTCCCAGCGCGGCATGGTGACCTTCCAGCCTCCCAACGTTACGTGGTGACCTTCCAGCCTCCCAGCGTGGCATGATGACCTTCCATCCTCCCAGCGCAGCATGGTGACCTTCCATCCTCCCAGCGCAGCATGGTGACCTTCCAGCCTCCCAGCGTGGCATGATGACCTTCCAGCCTCCCAGTGCGGCATGGTGACCTTCCAGCCTGGCGCAGCATCCTCCTGGCATGTCGCTGACGTGGTGTGGAGCCAGGGCCCAGTGTGGACTGGAAGCTAGATGGCCTGCTATACTGAACTATTTTCTGAATTGCTGGTCTTTTTATTTCTGTATTGTCTAAAATCTTGTAACTAAAGAAGCCGGCCCAGGAACTTTTGTATCTAAGTCGAGAGTGTGGTGCTAGAAAAACACAGCAGGTCAGGCAGCATCTGAGGAGCAGGAGAATCATGATTCCTGATGAAGGGCTTTTGCCTGAAATGTCGATTTTCTTGCTTCTCGGATGCTGCCTGACTCTGATCTCCAACATCTGCTGTCCTCATTTTCTCCCACTTTTGTATCGAAGTCAGCACTATAATTGGCGATCTATAAATTTCTCCCTTTACTCATCACAAATGAATATATGTGACAATAAATGCTATTCCATTCTATTCTGTTCTGAGGAGATCTGTATTCATGTTTTGGGGAACACGTGTCTGATGGGGTGGGGGCATTCTGCACCCAGCTTGTCGGCCAGTCTTTATTTTTCAAGTTGCGTCACCTGCTCTATTTCTCCATCCCAGTAATGGCCAATCCCATGTGGTGAGGGCAGTACAAACACTTGACAGTGTTGCTGTGGAATTTTGAACTTCATTCCCAACTATTACCAGTGCAAAATAAAAGGATGACTCATCATCCATGATGGACCAGCCACGACCTTGCCATCTCCATTGCAGGAATGTCCAGTCTAAATCCTCGGTCATTTTGATGTAATCAAACCATTTGCTGAAGATGACATAGTCCACGCATGCTCAGAGATATCAGGAACCATGGGAAAGGTCTACTCTAGAGTCAGAAATCTTTTGACATGTCTATTGAAAAAGTATTCCCAGCTTGCCAAATCATCATCGCATTACTGTCTGGTAAAATAAATATGTTCATAACATGATCATTGATGGTAGAGCTTTGTTCTTGAAAGGTGAGTGAATGTTAAGTTGACCAACATTGAGAAATTCCAAACATTTTCAGATACATTGGAGAACATTGTTCACTGGATAAAATGGTTTTTTGCATTGAGCAATGTGCAAAATCTTCCCAGGCCCTGAACGATGTGGGCTACATTGGGAAATTTGGGAAAATTGAGTGCAATGCCCTTTTTGATGTTGAGAATAAAATATCACATCCTAGATATCGAGATCAGATTATCAGTGAGGAGTGAGACCTATTAATGGACATTATTGCTCATTATCACCCTCATTATTACTTAATGTCACCTCATTCATCCACAGACTCCCATTCTACCAACTATTGCACAGAAATTCTTTGTCAACAAGCCCTGACATGAGATTCAGAGCCAGCCACCTGGTGACTCCAGCTTACTGTGAGCTCCTCTGCACCTTCATCTTGGATGCCGAGCACCAAATATCTCAGGGCTAACTCCATGGCAGCAACTGCTCGCACCCACATCCATTGATATTGGCATCCAATATGTGTCAGCCTCGCCACACCCTCATCTGGGTACATCTGTAACCCACTAACTGTACACTTTGGAGTGCACCACCAGCTCTCATCAGAGTGCTGCAGCCAGAACACTGCACTTGGCCAGGCACCCAGTTTGAGCGAGACCGGATGCTAACTCGTATCCCAAGTACTCATATATTTTGAGGCTGTATTGATGCTCGCAGCATCTGTGATTTACGTCACCTCACCATTTTGCACTTTGCCACTCAGCCAGATCCAACAGCCTTGCAGTCCTTCTGTCTAGCCTTGCCTTCTAGCTCAGACATAAGGCCAGGCAGTCTGCCAGTGATCAGTTAAGGAAGTGGACGTGCTGCGTCGATCACACACCTACACTATATGCCAGTAGTGTAGGCACTAAACCCTCTGGATGTGCCTCCAACAAATGGACATGTCTCAAAGTCAAAGAGGAGTTGTCCTCAGTCGAATCAAGGGAGATAACCTTCAATCAGAATTCCCAACTGAGTCAAAGGCAGCCTCCAGTCTCAATCCAGGGGCTTGGGATGGTCAATCTGTCACTTGAATGGACATGGTCATGATCCTCCTTACTTAGAGGCTGAGGAATAGAATGTCAAACACCCAACCACCAATCTTGGTTCTTTCTGTCTCACTGGCTATTTTCTCCTGTAAAGAGAGAAAGGGAGAGGTTGAATGAGATGGAAGTGAGCGGCCCAGCAGTTGGTTGCAGGTAGCAAGAGGTGGTGAGGTGTGTTGACCGAGCTGGTGAGTGAGTAGGCAGTGCAGAGGTCATGTACGGTAACTGCTGTGTGGGCTTGAGATGGTGAGGGATGTTGCATGAGGAAAAATGTTGCATGTAATGGCAAGAGAGATAGAACATGAGCCTTGGTGGGTACAGTAGAAGAGGTGAAGCGAGGGTGAGGTGGCAGAGAGACGATGGTAGCACTTAGCCTGCAAGAAGTGAGAAAGTTACTGCCCTTCTTCACACACTGCTGGGCATTCCTCCAGATGGTCACCTCAGACCTGGCTGGCAGACATTGGTGAGACCATTGCTGGAGTATTGTGTTCTGTTTTGGTCTTCTTACTTCAGGAAGGACATGGTGGCACTGGAGGCAGTTGAGAGGAAGTTCACCAGATTGATTCCAGGGCATGAAAGGGCTGTTGTATGAGAAGTAATTGAATAACTTGGGCTTGTACTCGCTGTAGTTCAGAAGAATGAGGGGGGATCTGACTGAGGTATATAACATGCTAAAGGGGATTGTAAGGTGGATGTTGAACAGATAACACCTCTAGTGGGACAGTCTCAAACAAGAGGTCATAGATATAGAGTGAGAGGAGGTAGGTTCAAAACTGAGATGAGGAGAAACTACTTCTCTCAGAGGGTCGTGAATCTGAGGAACACATTGTCGCTGTGCACAGTGGAGGTGGAATCAATCAACAGATTCAAGAAAGACATGTTTCTGATGAAAACCAGGATAAAAGGCTATTGGGAGCAGGCAGGAGAGTGGAGTCGGGATCAAGATAAGATCAGCCGTGATCATGTTAAATGGTGGAATAGACACAAAGGGTTGAATTGCCTCCTCCCATTGCTAATTCCTTTGTTTCTATGTGAGGCTAAGCGGTGGCAGAATTAAAACAAAGATGAGGAAGAATTACTTCACTCAAAGGGTTGTGCAACTGTGGAATTGATTACTCAAGAATGTAGCAGTTGCTAAGACACAGAGCAATTTTAAGGAGAAGACAGATAGAGTTTTAATTAATACTGGATTAAAAAGGTTTCAGGAGCAGGCAAGAAAATGGAGTCGAAGCCAAGATGTGATTGTACTAAATGACAAAGCAGGCTTGAGGGGCTCCGATACTGACTTCTGCTCCTGGTTCTTACACACAGTGGTGTGGGTGGCACAGTGGCACAGTGGTTAGCACTGCAACCTCCCAGCACCAGAGACCTGGGTTCAATTCTCGCCTCAGGCGACTGACTGTGTGGAGTTTGCACATTCTCCCTGTGTCTGCGTGGGGTTTGCTCTGGTTTCCTCCCACAGTCCAAAAATGTGCAGGTTAGGTGAATTGGCCATGCTAAATTGCCCGTAGTGTTAGGCGTAGGGGAATGGGTCTGGGTGGGTGCGCTTTGGCGGGTCGGTGTGGATTTGTTGGGCTGAAGGGCCTGTTTCCACGCTGTAAGAAATCTAAGTACTAATATTTCAAAATGACAGCAACTGTGATGGATTTGGTTCGTGTTCTGGCTCAGGTAGACTTAACTACATCCTCACCCAATCCGAGATGGGAAGGGTGTTAAAAACTACAATGAACATGTAGCTCAGAATGCAGCATCACCAAACAAGTCTGAAACCTTTCCTTGGGCAGAATGAATGAATGAACATCAAATCTAGAGCATACATTAACTGTAAATTTAATATCATAAAACATTCATTCAAAGATTCTGGATACAATGTAATCATGGGTTGAAAAGATATGGGGGGGTGGTGAGAAGAAACTGGTTGCTATGTTGCAGTTAAGATGTGCATTGATTATATTAAGAGTAGGTGGGACCAATCCACATTTTTTCCTCGAGTTGGCTGCATTGGGGTCAGAGCAGTCCTTTCTGCGTCACTGCGCTCCGGCTCCAGGGGGCAGCAGAGCTCCATTAGCGGTGGCTGAACACGCACGTCGTAAACCTGCGCTCCTGTTTTACGGCAGGCCGGAAAGTGAGGCTACCTGCGCGGAAGAGCAGAGGACATTTAGGAGGTAAGGGGGGGGGGGTGCCGGGGTGAAAGTAGAGGAGAGGGTGACATGGGGATTATTGGGGGGAGGGGAGGGAGGATGCTGGAAATCAGATACAAAAATAGGAATTTCTGGAAAGACTCAGTCGGTCTGTCAGTGTCTGGGGAGAGAAATGGAGGAAAGGGGACTGGACCCGAAATGTTCACCCTGATCCCTCCCTCCCCCTCCCCCCCTCTCCCTCCCCCTCCCCCCCCCTCCCCCCCCCCCCTCTCCCTCCCCCTCCCCCCCCTCCCCCTCCCCCCCTCTCCCTCCCCCTCCCCCCCTCCCCCCCCCTCCCCCCCCCTCCCCCCCCCTCCCCCTCCTCCCTCCCCCTCCCCCTCCCCCTCCCCCTCCCCCCCCCCTCCCCCCCAGAGATTGATAAATTCTTGATGTCACAAGGAATTAAGGGCTACAGGGAGAATGCGAGTAAGTGGAGTAGAAATGCCCGTCAGCCATGATTGAATGGCGGAGTGGACTCGATGGGCCGAATGGCCTTACTTCCACTCCTATGTCTTATGGTCTTATGGTTTCCTTTGTGTCTATTCAACTAAACTTAGAAAGGGACTGGAGGGGTGGCAATGAGCTCGGGGCAACCGTAGGCCTCTTGAAACCTCTAAAATGGAAAATAACAGTAATAAAAATACTTAGGAGTGGTATAATAGATGTAATACATTTGGGTTGCTAAGATTCAATGTGGCCGATGTCTGTCTGCAGTGAGTACATGAAGGTGGTGGTGAGCTATTCAGAAAATAGTATGGAGGTTAAACTGGCAGAGGATGGGCAGGGATTTGTCTGAAATTGCTATTCCTATATGGACTGCAGATTCTGAAATATGAGTTCATAATTTGCAGAGAGCACCAAATTGTGATAGTGGTAAATATGAGGAAGATTGTGTCCAAATTCAACAAGATATTAATAAACTTCTAGAATGGGTGTGTAAATGACAAATGAGCTACAATATGGGTAAGCATTATGGATCAAGAGAGATGAAGAATTACACATTCCCAAATTGTTAAAAAGAGCAATGGAAATTAACAAGTCCAGTGATTATGTGACACATTTCCCCAATAAACCATCATGTAGATATGCCATCCTTACATGTATTGCTCAGTAACAGCAGTTTGTGCCAACTACACGATACACTGCAGAATCACACCAAGGGTCCTTCAACAACCCATAACCTTTCCAAACTCTGAACCTCTGCCACCAAGAAACCCAGAATCCTGGAATTTCTTGCCTGACTTAATGTTGTCTCACTGTTACTTCAGGGTGTCTGGGTCACCGTCCCAGAACTCCTTCCCCAACAGCACTGCAGATGGGTCTACACCCCAAGGACTGTAGTTGTTCAAGAGGGTGACTCCAGGCCAACTAGAGATGGGCAGTAAGTGCTGGTACGGCCGGTGATGCTAACTTGCTGTGGAAAAAATAAAAAGAAAGGTCCCTTTTGAATATTTGTGGCGATTTGGCATTTACTAATATGCTGCACCTTATTCTATAGGTTAGTGACTGTGAAAGCAATTATCTCCTAAACTTTAACCTATTCTTTTTGCTTCTGCATATATCTATTTATTCTGATCTCCTTAATCTATATAGATTGTTCAACATGTCCACCTGTCATTATCTTATCATTTTTAAAATTTTATTTAGGTTTTTTAATAGTTTCCTAAGCCCAGTCATAGCTGAAGACCTTTCAACAAAGGATTGTTCCAGTGGCCCTCTACTGAATCTCACCCGGGGCCTTTATTATCACCTGATGAATGATCCTTGACTGGGAGCAATAACTAAACCTTTCCCGTTTTTAGATTGAATCAGAAAGTGGTAGGAATTCCAGGAGAGGAACGTGCCAGCCATTAAATGGGAGGGCCCACCACATCACCTGGCAGTTGATTGGCTGCTATTGGATTTCATGGCTCCAGGGTCCTAATGTCAGTGGAAAGCCATGCTCACCTTGAGCTGACAGCTAGTCAGAGGGTGGCAGGTCCAGAACCTGGCAGTGCCATAGCAGGAGTCCACCTGCTCTTGGGATATCAGTCTGGAGGCCCAGGTAGAGGGTCACTAGCCTGAAGGATGACTAGTGTTTTAGTGTGATTTCTGGAGTTAGTTGCAGAAGGGAGAGGCAGAGAAGGGGAACTCAGAAATATTGGCAGGAAGGTTGCTGTAAGTGATCCACTGCTTTGACCCTGGCATCTGTCCTAAGTCCCGTCCCTTAGTCAAGCACAAATTAGATTAAGGGATACCAGCTGCACACACTGCCAAAAAGCTGACAGTCTGCCATACCAGTTAACCAACTTTTTTTTTATTCACTCATGAGATGTGGGTGAGACTGGCTGCTGCAGCATTTATTGCCCATCTCGACTTGACCGTGAAACGCTAGCCCAACCAGCAACCCGTAAATGACTAAATAAAGCTCTTTCTCATCCCACTGGGAGCTGGAGCCCAAGCAGGATGCGGCCCTGACCTGACCGGCAGAGCCTCGGGAGGCCGTGGGGCAGGAAAGTTGAACTTTGGCCTGACTGCACTGAATCCATTTCCTTTGGAGGTGGGAAGTGGGCAGCCAAATCCCACTATGCAGCCTAATTTCCTTCCTCCTGCCAAGTTCCCCACTGCTTTTCATTGTTAGTTGGGTGGGAAGGGTTCCATCCAATATTCTAGTTGATTGTGACTTTTGCTGTGACATAATAGTAATTTTTAGTTTATCTATTGTCATGACAGTATCTCGTAACACTTTGTTTTTGTAATAGCTTCATAGCACTGGTACTGGATTAGATTAGATTACTTACAGTGTGGAAACAGGCCCTTCGGCCCAACAAGTCCACACCAACCCACCGAAGCGCAACCCACACATACCCCTACATTTACCCCTTACCTAACACTATGGGCAATTTAGCATGGCCAATTCACCTGACCCGCACGCCTTTGGACTGTGGGAGGAAACCGGAGCAAACCCACACAGACACAGGGAGAATGTGCAAACTCCACACAGTCAGTCGCCTGAGTCGGGAACTGAACCCGGGTCTCAGGCGTTGTGAGGCAGCAGTGCTAACCACCGTGCCGCCCACCAACTTGTCCAACTTGTAATTACTGTGTTAAACTTCTAGAAGTCCTTCACACAGCATTGTGGATAACCAACACATATGGATTGTAGAGGTTCGAGGAGATAGCTCACCACCATCTCTTGAAGGTAGTTACAGCTTGGTAATAGATGTTGGCCCAGCCAGTAACACTAATGTGGCTTGAATGAGTTTTTAAAAAACCCAGATTCTTCTCCCACTCTGCATGATCCAAGCATACTGCTTGGAGATTGCATCAATTATAATGCCCTGTTTACTTCCATCAGTTAACTCCTGAGTATCCTGTGCTTCCAGGCTCTCAGCTATGCCATTGATTAATCTTCAAGAAAAAATAGGTATCGATATTGACAAATGGTTGCTGATCCAAAGTGGTGTACAACCTAATCGCCGCCCAGCTCGTTGCCATGTATTTGAGAAGGAGTGGATTGAATGTGCACATGGAATTGGGAAGATCAGAGCCACGAAGGAATGTAAACTTGAATTGGAAGATTTCCAAGAATGTTTACACCATCAGAAATTGGTATGTAGCTAGATACTGTGGGGGAGGGATAATGTGTTGTCACAAGATTTCAGAAAGGTGCAGTTGAGAGTTTGAAATGTTCTTGCAGTTGTCGATTTGATTCCTCTAGCTTAATTTAGAAGTCCCATCTATGAACTAAGCAATGTTTCATATTTTTGTAATGGTGGAAGTAGTCTGAAATGTGGATGGCATCCTAACTTAATTCAAGTGCAGATTTCTTCCCCATGTTTAATTGATTTCATACCCATTTATGTACAAGACAATGTGTTGTCAGGATATTTTACTATTGCCCTGATGTACTTGTTACGGTGTAAGGTATGATTTGCCTGGATGGTATGCAAAGCAATACATTTCCCTGTCTCAGTACACATGACAAATGTGTCTGCAAGAGATTACATCTCCACAAACTCCCAAGTGTTTTGCTTACATTGCTGCTTCTTGTTGTCTTGTTCTCAGCACAAGAGGCTGCGTGATATCAAAATGCAAAAGGAAAAGCTAATGAAGGAAGGCAAATACACCCCTCCAGACTACCACACTGGCAACGATGAACAACGACCGTAGCTGCTGCCCTCACTTCATCACATTGGCAAGAGCAACCATCCTCGCAACACTCAGACTGAAGCATTGCACTTGGTCTGCCAAAGATTATTGTGTAAGCTTTCATGCCATGGATACCAGTATACTTGTGCAGATGGTGATAGATCTGTATAATTTACTATTGAATAATTAAATTCTAATTCAGTGTCACACTGCTTGCTCCCTGTGCTTTTAATTTGTTTAAAGATGTTCCAGCCTCAATATTGTTTTGTTGATGCTGTCTCACATTATTGGTGCAGTCTGGAAAACGCACATGTTAAACCTTACGTGCTAGAATGAGTGTATTAGAATTCTCATCGCCCAACTCAATCTTTCTTACTAATCATGGTCTTAGATAGAACTGCACTGCTACCACCTTGATATCTATTTCACCCTGAGTTGAATCTCTGTCCCTTGTACTGTGTTTCACCAAAACCATCTACATGCACTTTGCTAACACCATTTCTGCCCCTGGCTCAGCTCATCTACTGCTGAAACCTTCATCCCTATTTTTGTCACCAAGAGACTCAACAATTGCCTGACCCTAACCCCTGACTAAACTCCCATCTTGCACGCTCTCTATAATCTTAAACTAGTCTAACACTTACCTTAATTCATTCTAAGCCCCTTCACCCAGCACTCCTATGCTTGCTGACTCATTCTTGCTGCTCATCCAGGAACATTTCAATTTATACATTTATTACATTCTTTGTTTTAACATTTCCCTGTGATATCACCCCTCCCTATTTCTATAACCTCCTCCAGCCCTGTATCCCTCAGATATTTGCATTCCTCCAATTCTGATCTCTTGTGCATCCCACTTTCAGTTGTTTTACTATCAGTGGTTCTGTCTTCAGCTCATTCAGCCCGAAATTCTGGCCCTTTTTGCCAAACAAATCTTCCACCTCATTATCCCTTTGAGGCTCTGTAAAACATACCTCTTTCACCACGCTTTTGATTGCCTGGCCCATTTCCTTATATATCTCAATATCAACGTTTGTATGTGCTTCTAAAAACTACCTTAAGATGAATGCAAGTTGTTAGTGCACATGCAGAGTCTGGTAACGATGAAAGCGTACCTCACGGCATAAAGTGCAGTTTTCGGATCATCTGGTTGCCCCTCATTGCCTGCATATATTGGTGTTCAACTCTTGCTCTCCACACATGAGGAACTCGGGTGTCATTCCACCTCCTTGTTTAGGTTTACCAGGTAAAGTGTTCCGATCACTTTTGTGACAATACTTGGAACATACTGGATGGTAATAATGGTAAAATCAATATTGGTTTCAACCCATTCCACAAAGCACTTGATGTCTCCACATTTCAAGCCAGTTAGTGTCATAGATTTGCTGCATCCATGTGCTGACTGCAATGTGAGTGAAGTCATTGTAAGGGTTTTAGTGGTCAATCGCTTTGAAGAGTAGATCTACTTGGAATAACTTTTAATTTCTACAAAGAATTCTCTCTACATCTATTTCCCGTCGCCTGTATCCTCCAGCTCCAAGAACCAATTGTTGTTTATTTTGCTGTAAATTCTGAGAAGGAAATTTTGGATAGTTGTTGATTCAAATATGACAGTGAGCATGATCATGGGAGTACAGGAATGTAAAAGATTGGCTCATTTGAAACATATTTTGATTTTTAAAGTAAAATGGATACAGTTCAAAGTCAGCTAAATCAAAGAGTAATTTTGAAAATATCAGAACACTGCTATATAATGTAGAAATCATTAGCCAATAACTTTCCTAAAAATATAGCCATTATTTGTTTTGAACCATAACTCATACAGCTTTGCTTATCCTTAATTTTGGTCCTTTCCAAAAATAGTGAATAGCTAAAATAAAATCAGTCACAATGTGATTCATTTTTACCTATTCCACCATCATCAATATTTGTCGTAGCTTCAGTTTTCTCAAAATCGTTTCTTGTGTTAATGTACATTGTGCTCTGTCTTCTATTTTAAAATACCTGAAAAGTTAAACACCATTCCCCACAGCCTTGCGTCCAAATCCGTGTATCAAAGTTGTTGCTGTCAGAACTCAATATGACAACATCATATATTTGCGACCAGACAATCTCCTCTCAAGTCATGCTTTTTCATTCCCTCAAAGCAAGTTTTCATCCAACTTTCTACTTGCTAATTCAATGCTCTCACTCTTCCTCAACATTCTTCTGTAATCCTTTTTCAAAAGGCTTTTTGAAAACCTACTTACTCCACATCGGCTGCATTTGCCTTCTTCATCCATTTTATTTGTTATCTCCATTTAGAGTTTTGTTAGCTTTGCCTTGCACAATCATTTGAAATTAAGCTCAGCTGCAGTTATATAGATATTAATGAGTATCATAGTTAATTAGAGATTCCCAAATTATCCCAATGATTGCTAGTTTAAAACCAATGCTGTAATTATGTAGAGTAGAACTTCAATCCCTTTTTAAATTTGCTACTGTCCAGCCCTTAAGCGCACACCCACACATAACAGAATGATGAGATATTATGTCTTATGCTATGCCCCATTTTCCAAAGGGATTGTTTGATACACAGTCAAAGGCCCAGGAATTTTGCCCTCCCTCAGCTGAACTAAATTCTGTAATACTTTAGTATTTCTATCTTTACACCTCACTTTTAACCATTTGTAGTTTTACAGAAAAAAGTAGTATCTTTATAAAGTGTTATGACCAATTTCCATTTAGCCAGAACAAGTAATCTCCACGTTTCAATTGTTAGAAACAGACGATAAAGAGGAGTAGGTCATTTGACCCTTTGTTCCTGCTCAGCTATTCAATAAGATCATGTTTCACCATGCATTGAAAAAATGTGATACACTTGAAGCTTTTTTGACAACAAAAAGTTGAGGTGTGCTTTAGGTGTAACTCTGTGATGCTAAAAATGATCAAGGTGGGTCACTGTTCAGCCTTAGGGTTGAAGGATAGAAGATTTATTTTCTCTTTGATCTTAATCATCTTTTTGTTGATCGATGAAAAAAGACTGAAGTCCAATAATGATCCTCGCACTCCATCAATCTGAATTTACAAAGTACTGTTAAAGTCATTTGCCCACTGCAAGTGGGAAAGCTAATTCATTGTCTGCTTGCATTTCCTTGCCATTGTTCCAGCTGTCATTATTATTGTAAAATATGAGTCTGTATTGTGTAGATGAAAGTGAGATAGCTGCTGGTTCCTGAAAACTTTTTCAAAGCTGCAAATCAATGGATTGTTTAAGTGGACTTTTTTTTAAAACATGCATCAGTCAGTTAATACATTTAATCTAATATCAGTTCTTTTTAAATTCCAAGAAGTAAGGTTTCTAAATAATGGATAATCCACAAAGCATTTCTTTAATCTGCTGATGTCACATAATAGCATACAACCCAATGGGATTCTTTGGAAATGTAATTGTGGTAATGATCAACAGAGTTTTATTTATTCCAGGTGTTCACCATTGTAAGAACTTTTCGTCTAATCATCCTCATTTCCTTTGGCGAAACCTACCTTTGGGGCATTAATTGAAATTGGAGCTCACTTTTAGATGAGCTGATATAGTGTTGCTTTCAGCATCAACACACTGAAACTTTGGATCTCCTTGAGACTCACTGTGGAAAAACTCAAACAACTAGAATTTTTTTTTTAATTCATTCACAGGATATGGGCATTGCTGGCTTGGCCAGAGAACAGATGAAAGGGGTGGCATTGCTGTGGGTCTGGAGGTACATATAGGTAAGGATGGTGGTCTCCTTCCCAAAAGGACATGAGTGAATTAGATGAGTTTTCCCTACACTCAACAAGGTGGAGTGGGGTGGTATGGTCGCTCAGTGGTTGATACTGCTGTCAAACAGCGCCAGGGACCCCGGTTCAATTCTGCCCTCGAGTGACTGTGTGAAGTTTGCACATTTTCCCCATTTCTGCGTGGACTTCCTGCGGGTGCTCTAGTTTCCTACCACCGAAAAAACGTGTAGGTTAGGTGAATTGGGCGTGCTAAATTGACCATAGTGACCAGTGATGTGTAGGCTAGGTGAGTTAGCCATAGAAGTGCAAGGTTACAGGATAGGGTGGGATGGTAGGTCTGGGTGAAATGCTCTTTGGAGGATTGCTGTGGACTCAATGGGCTGAATGGCCTATTTCACACTGGGGGAATCTATGAATCTATGAACAATAGCTTCATGGTTATCATTAGGCAGAGGAACAGGTAGTGTTGAGGATGAAGGGAGGCTGCAGAAGGACTTGGATATGTTAGGTGAGTGGGCAAAGAAGTGACAGATGGAATACAATGTAGCAAAGTGTAAGGTTATGTTTTTTGATATGAAGAATAGAGGCATAGACTATTTTCTAAATGGATAAAGGCTTCAGAAATCTGAAGCATAAAGAGATTTGGGAGCCCTTGCTCAGGGGTCCAAAGGAAATTTACACAGTTGAAATCCTGGGGTTGAAAAGCAGTGGAGGACTCTGGGTCAGTATCCATTGAGTTTAAAAGGAGAGGGTGATCTGATTGAAACTTACAGGTTACTGAGAGGCCTGGAAAGAGTGGACGTGGAGAAGATGTATCCAGTAGTAAAAAGAGACAAGGACCTGAGGGCATAGCCTCAGAGTGAAGGAACAGACCTTTAAAACTGAGATGAGGAATTTCTGCAATCAGAGGGTGGTAACTCTGTCGAACTGATTGCTGCAGTGGACTGTGGAGGCAAAGTCATTGAGTATATGTGAGGCAGATTTGAGATGTGGAGGGGATGCTTCCCCTCATGGGCCGTTCTAGGACAAGAGAACATAGTCTTAGGATAAGAGGTAGCAAATTTAGAACAGAGTTGAGGAACAGCTTCTCCCAAAGGGTTGCAAATCTGTGAAATATGCTACCCCAAAAAGTAGTGGATGCTGGGACAGTAAGTAAAAACGAGGAGCCAGACTGATTTTTAATTGATAATTGGTTGAAGACTTATGGAGCGATGGCAGGAAAATGGGGGTGGGGAGCGTATCAGCCATGATCGAACAGCAGAGCAGACTCGATGGGCTGAATGGCCTAATTCTGCTCCTATATGCTACAAACTTATGATTGGTAAGGGGATCAAGGCTCATAGCGAGAAGACCATTGAGAATGCATATCAGCCATGATCAAACAGACTGGATGCGCGAAGTGATCTAATTCTGCTCCTATAATCTTAATCGCAGGTTTTTGTTAGATTCAAACTCCACCGACTGATGTAGCTAGATTTGAACCTGGATCTCTGGATTAACAGTCCTGTGATAATACCACTAGGCCATCACCCCCTAATTGTTCCTATTCAGGTGATAAAGACTTCTCGCCTACCCAGACTTGTGGAGAAAGTGATCCCACAGATTATATTAAATGGGAAATTTCAGCCACTATGAAGGAGCAGTGATATTTTTACAATAACCTGAAGGTGCTAAGATTTGCCACAATGCTATGCTCTTGTTCTACTTAGCATACAGATAGTGGGAGGAAGATATTTTTGATAAACATTTGCTGTATGCATTTTGTATTTGTACAAACTGTAGGCAGTGTTTGTGATAGAGGGTGTGGGCTATTGAACCTCATGAGTGTTGATTAATACTATAGGAATTAAGTTATAAATATAGATTTTATTATGGGAATAATACAAACACACATGCAGTGACCTCATATTACAAATGTGTTCTAAACACACCCACATGTATTTACCTTTTTAAGCTCAACCAACAGGCCATTTATGTTATGCTTGTTCCCTAAAACCAATTTACTATTCGTTGACATTGAGTCTTGTCACCAAAGACTGTCTGGTATCAGGAGGTAAAAGGCTTCATAGCACAGTTTCAAGACACTGTTAATCCAGAGATCCAGGTTCAAATTTACTTGTACAGAAAACAAAATTACTCTCCAAACTAGGTAGCTGTAACCAGGTAAGCTGTTACAGATTCCAAGTCTGCCTTTGAAACCAGCACCAGTGTTGTATGTTTGTCTCTTACAGACATTCTCCAGAAAACAGTTATTTAACTACACTCATGAAGAAGTTGCATTTTACCCACAAGATTGAATATTTAATTCAAGTTGGAATCCATATACCACTTCACCAAGCATTGCTTCGCCAACAATAATGGTTGTCTATCAAATGGACTGTTCTTTACCAATTGCAATGCGTTTCTTGCACGTTGTTGCAGCTGCACGCATTGTGTATTGGTTTGTCATCAGACTCCTGATGTGAATCTTGTAGGTGCTAGAAAAGGGTTGATGGGATCAGCAGGTGATCCACTCCAAACAGGAGAGCTAGTGTTTGTCTTATTTTTCCACTGAGAGTGTTGTAATTTAAATTCCATTTAGATAGTGAAAGACTTAACTGTGGCACCATTGGCTGTGCTTTCTCATGTTGGAAATAAAAACAGTTGGGGAAAATGCAGCAGGAGTGGTAGTAGCTGTGGAGAGAAAGGTTAATGTTTCAAATCCAATATGACTCTTCCTTGGAACTTGAGAGCTGGAAGCTGTTGACAAAGGGGGAGGTGGTTTGTGTGGAACAGATCATAAAGGTGCCCAGAACAAACCAGAGGGTGTGCTGAGGGTAGAGGGGGAGAGATATAGATTCAAAATTGGTGTGAATGGAAGGTGTGGCGTGTAGAAAATAGGTCAGCTCAGTTCAGTGCAATCCAAGCAAACATGACACTGGGGTAAAGGATTATACTTGAAATGGAGGACTGCACTCATGCTCTGAAGTTGGTGACTTCAATGTTAAGTCCTCAAGACTGTAAAGTGCCAAAGTGACAAATGTAGTGCCATTCCTGCATCTTGTGTAGGCTTTGCTGGAACACTGCAGCCAGCCCAGAACAGAAATGTTAGTATCAGAGTGAGATGGTACATTGAAAGACAAGCCTCTGGAAGATCAGGGTCATTCTTTCAACAGAACAGATGTGTTACCCAGACCAGTCACTTCTTTCAATGTAATCTCATTTCTTCACAGCTGGCAATGCAGTCTCCTCTACATTAGTAAGATTCCTCCCCTCCCTGGAACTTCTATGCATAGACGTGCTCCAAGCAGAGCTAAGCTATTCCTTACTATTCTCACACCTACCAATCAACACTAATTTAGCATCTATCCTCTATCATTAATACTCCGTTTTTTTACTCTAGGTACCCTCACCAATGTCCCACTCACTTCTCCCCATTTGTCCACAACATAAAAGAACATAATTTTCCTTCCCTCTTCAGCCCCATGGAAATATCAATTAGGACTCGCTGTTACTTCACACATGCCCTGACAGATACCTCTCGCACTTTGTTTTTTTAATTTCTGCTCTCCTGCATCTAAGTGATTTCCTTTTATTTCGGTTGTTGGACATGGTCATTACCTAGTATTTATGTCTCACAGATGTTACCTGCTATTTGTCAGCTCAGCCAGAGTTGCTGCAAGATGACATTGACTTGCTTTGCCAGAGGTTTTCTGAACGCAGTTCAAGACTGGAATTGTCAGCAAAAATAACACTCCTGACCTTGGGATGGAGGAGTGGTCATTCAGGAAGCAGTTGAAGATGCTTAACACGCAGTTTGATTTTCTGCTTGTAATTGCGCAATTTATTTTAGATTGTAAGTGAAACAAATATTACAGGTCAGGTCAGTTTTAGAACATAATAAATATAAAACTTTGTGCCTGCAGCAGAACCCACACCATCAGGAAATGTCACCAAAAACATAGATTTTTCAATTAGAAAATATATTTTTGTTTCTGCACTAGATAAGTTGCATAATCCTAAATATGATATTTCTCATAACCATGTTCCATGCAGCTTTGTAACAAGCAAAATTTGTGACTGGGAATAACCAGGGCCTCAAATATGTAACTGTTTTCCTTCATGCTTCTCTCTGTGACCTTTTTACTGGCTTGTTATATCTAAGAGTATTGATTTAATTGATATAATGTTCTATCCATTCTTTAGGATTAATAAGAACTTGAAATATTAAAGTCCAAGTGTACACAAGTTTATTCATCATGGTGTTGCTATGGTAATGATGATGAAACTGAGTGTTTGCTATCTTTACTCCATTGAAACTGACAGCAATTTTAAGGGTTTAGGTTTGTGGAATTCTGTGTTATTCTGCACAGTCTATAGTCAGTATCTCTGCTTCTTCACAAAGTGCAGTAAAGTAGTTCCCTTGACTACAATCTAGAGTGCAATCGTAAATTGATAATGTCCCTCTAGTACTGTTAATCTTGCTGTAAAATCACAGGAAAAATGTTGCATCTTATTCAAGTTGGGGTTTTAACAACACACTAGCTTCATTCTTAGTACAAGATACCCCTTGAAAAGCCAATTTTAGATTTGTGGGAAGTCAAATTAATTCAAAAAGGTTTTATAAATCATGTTTTGAAAATAAATGTTTGATTCCTGTTTATTTTAGGTTCTATCTTAGCACAGTCATACTTTCATTGCGCTAATTTAACTTTTAAGTTAAAGGTTTTAAATGTTTTAAATTTCCTGGTTTGCTCAGTGTGAATACTCAATTAGACGGGTTAGTTAGCTGCTTGCTGACTTAGTTGCTGCTACATACCAAGACCACCCGTTCACTTGGCACCAGATTTCAACTGCAGGTGGGAAGATTACAATTTCCTACCATCAAGATTGTTTGATCTTTGTGGGCAGCTCTCTTTGAATCAGCATAAACATTGTATATACATATATAGTATGTACATTAGACAGTTTTAAGTAGATATGTAGCTCAGGTTGAGATTCTGGATGTAGGTTTGCTCGCTGAGCTGGAAGGTTCATTTCCAGACGTTTCGTCACCCTACTAGGTAACATCTTCAGTGGGCCTCCAGGCGAAGCACTGCTGATAATTCCTGCGTTCTATTTATATATTAGGGTGTCTTTGGGTTGGTCGTGACATTTCCTGTTCTTTTTCTCAGGGGATGGTAGATGGGGTCTAACTCGATGAGTTTGTTGATAGAGTTCCAGTTGGAATGCCATGCTTCTAGGAATTCTTGTGTGTGTCTCTGTTTGGCTTGTCCTGGGATGGATGTGTTGTCCCAGTCAAAGTGATGTCCTTCCTTATCCGAATGTAAGGGTACTAGTGAGAGAGAGTCATGTCGTTTTGTGGCTAGTTGATGTTCATGTATCCTGGTGGCTAGTTTTCTGCCTGTTTGCCTAATGTAGTGTTTGTTACAGATCTTGCACAGTATTTTATAAATAACATTAGTTTTGCTTGTTGTCTGTACAGGATCTTTCAAGTTCATTAGCTGTTGTTTTTGTGTGTTGGTGGGTTTGTGGGCTTCCGTGATATCAAGGGGTCTGAGCAGTCTGGCAGTCATTTCCAAGATGTCTTTGATCTAGGGGAGAGTGGCAAGGGTTTCTAGACGTGTCTACTTGTTTGAGTTTGTTGCTGAGAAATTGGCAGACTGTGTTCATTATGTACCCATTCTTTTTGAATACACGGTGTAGGTGATTTTACTCTGTGCTGCAGTGTGTGTTGGCTCATTAAAATAATCTTCTGTTGCAGCTTCATTTGTGGATGTTGGGATGATTGCTTCTGTTGTTCAATATTTGGTCCATATGTGTTGTTTTCCTGTAGCTGCTGGTTTGAAGTTCCCCATTGGCTGTTTGCTCTACTGTGACATCTAGGAATAGCAGTTTGTTGTTGTTTTCCTCCTCTTTAGTGAATTTTATGCCAGTAAGGTATTGTTGATGGTCTTGAAGGTTTCCTCTAATTTGTTTCATTTAGTGATGACAAAGGTATTATCCACGTAGCGGACACGAAGTTTGTGTTGAATGGTTGGTAGAGCTGTTTGATTGAGTCTCTGCATTAGTGCCTCTGCTAAGAACCCTGATATCGACGATCCCATGGGTGTTCCGTTGGTTTGTCTGTAGGTTTTGTTGTTGAAGGTGAAGTGGGTGGTAAGGCATAGGTCCACTAGCTTGACGATACTGTCCTTCCTGATGAAGTTAGTGGTGTTTGATGTATGTGACTTTGGGTCTTCTAATAGTGTAGTTAATGTTTCCTTGGCCACATTAATGTTGATTGATACAAGCAGGGCTGTTACATCAAAGGAGACCATTATTTCATCCTCTTCTCTCTTAGTGTCTTTGGTCTTCAGGAATTCTTGGGTGGAGTGGATGAGTGGTGTGAGTCTTCTACTCAGTGTTTTAGTCTTTGGTGTAGCTCCTTGGCTAATCTGTAAGTTGGTGTTTCCAGGTAGTGAGACTATAGGTCTGAGGGGGGCTCCTGGTTTGTGAATTTTGGGTAATCCATAGAAGCTGGTGTATTGAATCCAACTTTTTTTTTGGAAGTCGGTCTTATTTATTTCTCCAGAGTTCTGAAGATTTTTGAGTAGGGCTGTGATTCAGTTCTCTAGTTGTGGGTCTATCGCTTCTTGTTGGTAAGTGTTGGTATCTGTAAGTAGTATGTTTGCTTTCTCAATGTAGTCTCTTCGATTTAGAATGACTGTCAAGTGTCCTTTGTCTGTAGGTAGGATAACAATTTTTTTTTAGTCTTTCCAGAGCTTTCCTTTCTTAAGTATTGAGTTGTGTTTCCTTCCTTTTTTCTGCTTAATGTTGGTGTGAATACCTGTCTGGTAGTTTGCTGGGTTTCTTCTGTGTGTTGGTTGTCTTTTAGTGTCATTTCACACGGCGCCTGTAGACCCGGGTTCAATTCCCGACTCAGGCGACTGAATGTGTGGAGTTTGCACGTTCTCCCCGTGTCTGCGTGGGTTTCCTCCGGGTGCTCCGGTTTCCTCCCACAGTCACAAAGATGTGCGGGTCAGGTGAATTGGCCATGCTAAATTGCCCGTAGTGTTAGGTAAGGGATAAATGTAGGGGTATGGGTGGGTTGCGCTTCGGCGGGTCGGTGTGGACTTGTTGGGCCGAAGGGCCTGTTTCCACACTGTAAGTCTAATCTAATCTAATGCTGCTAAGAAATCTTCTTGTCTGCATCCTGGCAGTTGTAATTTAATCTTGTTACTAAGACGGCTCTTTCAGTGTCTGTTAAGGGTCAGTCAGATAAGTTTTTTTTTATCCATGCTTCTGTGTTGTCAGTGTTGTTACTTTGTGTAAGTTTGTCTAGTTTTTTTCTGCAGGTCTAGTTTTTTTCATTGTCTAATATCTATGGCTTGTTGTACTGTGTCAGTCCATTCATGTCTGTTGCATGAGTGAGTAAAGATTTTTACTCCTATACCATGTATTCAAAAAGAATGGGTACACGATGAACACAGTCCGCCAATTTCTCAGCAACAAACCCAAACAAGCGGACAGATCACGTCCAGAAACCCTAGCCACTCTCCTCTAGATCAAAGATATCTCAGAAATGACTGCCAGACTACTCAGACCCCTTGGCATCATGGTAGCCCACAAACCTACTAACACATAATGACAGCAGCTTATGAACTTGAAAGACCCTATACAGACAACAAGCAAAACTAATGTCACTTACAAAATACCTTGCAAGAACTGTAACAAACACTACATTGAGCAAACAGGCTGAAAACTAGCCACCAGGATACATGAACATCAACTAGCCACAAAACAATATGACTCTCTCTCACTAGTATCCTTACATACAAATAAGGAAGGACAGAACTTCAACTAGGACAACACATTCATCCCAGGACAAGCCAGAGACACACACAAGAATTCCTAGAAGCATGGCATTTCAATTGGAACTCTATCAACAAACACATCGAGTTAGACCCCATCAACCACCCCCTGAGAAAAAGAACAGGAAATAACATCACCACAGGAAATGACATCACCCAATCCAAAGTGCTTCACCCGGAGGTCCACTGAAGATGTTACCTAGTAGGGTGATGAAATGTCTGGAAATGAAACTTCCAGCTCGGTGAGCAAACTACATCATTGTACATTAGAGCTTAAGCATAGACTTTGTAATTACAGGTCGTTCTGTATAATGCATATTTCGTCAGCATGAATTGGCTGTAATGTGATTGATGAATTGTGGATGTTGTTTGGATAACAAAAACTTTCTACTGAATGGGTATAGTGATTTTCTGTTTTAGTGATCTTCTACAGTGTGATTTTCTATAGCAGCTTTCCATAGCATGATTTTATATAGCATAATGTTGCAGAGGAACACAACTGTCATATTGTAGCAGAACAACCTGTATAAACAAATTGAAACTGTGGAGTTTAACACATTATAGTTCTCCTTTTAGTGTTGATCAAATGCTTCAAATCATTACAATTTGCCACCTTTCCTACCTTATGCCTGCTACATGTACGTAGCTGTCTCTATATTACATTATTACCTTAAATGGTAAAGTTGCAGTATATAAGAAAAATCTGATTGAAACCGTATTCTATCAGCAAACTGCTTTCCTCACTGACTAGCTGGTTTTTCAATTGAGCTAAAATGATTATTTATTTTCCAGTGTCTTATGAAGATTGTTTAATCGAAAGTTCACAGAATGTACTGTTGGACTGATTTTAAATTCTAATTAAAATGTTTTGACAGAAACAGAAAAATATTCACAACATCCCAAATTGAAGAGGAAGCACTTTTGAATTAGTTATTTGGGTTACACGGGATTTGATTATTGTGGAAAAAAAGACACATTTTGTTGAAACTTTTTACCTTGCCATTTTAAGGACAATTCGGGGGAAACCAACATTTATACTGTATGAGAAGAAAGGACTGATTGACCAGTAGATTCCGAATCTGTTGCCATGGAAGACTATAGAGAACATGCAAATCATTCGCAACACAGTATCCATGTGGTCATTTGAAATTTCTGGGCTATTCACCAATGAACCACTCAAGGAAGCCATTAACATCCACACTGCAACACTGTGTCATGGTGATTTAGACCCACACCTAGCAAGAAACACTGTCCATTGAATTTAAGAACACAGCACGTCAAAGATTATGAGAAGATTTGTAGCTCGGGTGCTCGTTGTGGTTCTGTTCAACGAGCTGGGAATTTGTGTTGCAGATGTTTCGTCCCCTGTCTAGGTGACATCCTCAGTGCTTGGGACCCTCCTGTGAAGTGCTTCTGTGATATTTCCTCCGGCATTTATAGTGATTTGTCTCTGCCGCTTCCAGTTGTCAGTTCTAGCTGTCCGCTGCAGTGGCTGGTATATTGGGTCCAGGTCGATGTGCTTGTTGATTGAATCAGTGGATGAGTGCCATGCCTCTAGGAATTCCCTGGCTGTTCTTTGTTTGGCTTGTCCTATAATAGTAGTGTTGTCCCAGTCAAACTCATGTTGCTTGTCATCTGAGTGTGTGGCTACTAAGGATAGCTGGCTAACTAGCCATGAAACAACATGACCAGCTATCCTTAGTAGCCATACACTCAAATGACAAGCAACATGAGTTCGACTGGGACAACACTACTATTATAGGACAAGCCAAACAAAGAACAGCCAGGGAATTCCTAGAGGCATGGCACTCATCCATTGATTCAATCAATAAGCACATCGACCTGGACCCAATATACCGGCCACTGCAGCGGACAGCTGGAACTGACAACCGGAAGCGGCAGAGACAAATCACTATAAATGCCGGAGGAAAGATCACAAAAGCGCTTCACAGGAGGCTCCCAAGCACTGAGGATGTCACCTAGACAGGGGGCGAAATGTCTGCAACATAAGTTCCCAGCTCAGCGAACAGAACCACAACACAGCAAATCGTGCAGTTGAGTTCAGTTTTAATGGCACCATGTAGGCTGAAATAGGTAATGTTACAATGAGGCCAAAAGTAGGACCAGCTTTTGTAAATATCTTTGTCAGATTCCATAACAAATGTGTCTTTGATGTAATAACATCTAACGTTCTACACCTTGTATATGTCCTTTGTGTAGTTATTGTGGTTGCTGTATTTGAATCTGTGGCTGCATGGATGAATATCCTTAAATGTCTTAATGAGTTCCATCCTGTGCTCATATTTATGTGTGAAATAGAACAGTCAAGTGAGCTGCCTCCCCTTGATTTCCTAGTTGTGAGATCAATTAGATTTTCCACTATTGCCTACCTCAAATCTATCTTCACTGGTCTTTATACATGTTGGGATTCCTACAGTTCCACATGCTAAAGGTATTTTCAATCAGTCTGTTCTAGGGCATTATTACACATGTCACACAGATGGAACTGGAACCTAGGCCTCCCAGGCTGGCAATGAGATGTTACCACTGCCCCACAAGAATGATCAATGTTTTTGGCAACCACATAAATAGACCCTGATCAACTTGTTCATCATTTAAACTTGATACTAAAAGCCAGCACATCAAAGTCACCCTGACAGAAAAGGGGTACCCTGATTAGATCACTTCTTGCTATATATTGCACAAACACATATACTACCCTAAAGTGGTCACACTTGGTCATATAATGTGCCCAATCTATCTCTGATTAACCTGGAAGGGTAAGGTATCTCAAATGTTTGAATAACAGGTGAAGTTCCCTACTATTAGACACTAATAACGTGAATGGTGTTCACCACTAACAAAATGCTGCCACAAAGCCATCGAAAGGTTTGAGACTGAGTATAGTGGCATATAAATTTCCATGCCAGTGTAATGCCAATTATATAGATCATACATTGCAAAGACAGGGAGATCATCTCAGCTGACATTTTTTTTTCATTTTAGCTGTTCTCAGCAAGTAAGTTACTAACCAAACCCAACCAGCCCATGCTTGCAAAACCCACAAAACAACATCCAACATTAGAAATGGTTCTGCAACTGGACAACATTTGTTGGATGATCCTGAGTATGCAAAGAATTATGCTGACAACCAATTTAGGATTGTCAGTCAGGCTTGTAGTACAGTGCATTTGCGTACACTGGAAGCTACATACATTAATCTATAAGACTCTTTGCAGATGGAAAGAACATGCATTCACACTGCACCTGCTTTACCTCAACAAAATAGATAATATATATTCATTGGTTACAGTATTTCCCTGAAGAAATTAACCAATCAAGAGCCAACCTGTCTGGTTTAAAATTTAAAGAAATTCTTATAGGTTTGCTGTCAGTCAGCATTTAATGTGTATATTTTCATTGGCTATATCAGAGTCCATTTGCTAACAGATCACCATTCTCCTCTCATACAATATAAATGTTGGTTTTCCCCTTGAATTAGTATTCTAGCAAGTTGCTCTGATGAATGCAAGGTGAAAAACTTTAACAAAAAGTGCCTTTTGTCAGCAATAAATTTTGAAGTATTGTTACTCTTGTACTTTAGGAAATGTAGCAGCCAAATTATTCACAGCAAGCTTCCAGAAACAACAATGAAATAATGATCACTGTATTTTGTGATGTTTGTTGAGGTATAAATGTTAGCCAAGACACCTGGAGAAACTCCCCTGTTCTTAAAATATTGCCATGGGACTTTCTAAGTCCAACTGAGGAGGTGGGGATTTCAGTTTGATTCTGAAGCAATAGACTGTAACCAACACTGCAGTAGTCTCTCAGAGCTGTTCTGAAGGCGTTGATCTAAATTATATGCTGAAGTCTCTGCAGTGGGACAAGAACTCCCAACCTCCTGACTCAAACTGGACAGCTACCAGCTAATCCACAGCTGTGCAATGGAAAATTTCATGTCCATTGTCTGGGGCTTTTTGATGCATGCTTCCATTATGTGTGGATGTTCTGTCTTTCGATAATAATATCTTATGCTTGTAACACATTTAAAGCAGTAAAATTGACCAAAGATAGGTCACTAGAGCATTATCAGAACTACAGAACAGTGCTGCAATGATTTACATAACTGAAAATGACTCAACCTTTAACATTTTTGTTTTTAATGCTTGTAATTTGGTGAACATATGGACAAATAGGAATGCTGTGCCTATCAAAGTTACTGGTTACCTATGATAAGGCTAATACCAAAATATCCTGCATGGGCCATTCTGTGTTAAAAATGCAGGTTTTTATTTCAATTGAGCTCCCTTCCTCTTTGGTAGACAAAGACAACTTGTCTGCCTATAATACACCGTGTTTCACTGTGTCCTATGGTTGGTACTCTGTATTTTAAATCTTACTACTCACGTTACCTTATACCCTTTTATTAAGCAGGTATTTATTTCACATCAGCATTTGCAAATGTTGTGAGGGAAAGCTCAAGTTAATGATTCATTGATTTCCAACTGAGAATTATGCTATAAATGTTGAGTAGTAACTATTTTTAGTCATTACAAATCAAGAATTATACTTCCCTAGCAATATCTGCCATCAACTCAATAGTATAATTCAATGAAAACTTAATCTTTGCATTGCATTAGCACCCCATGCAAGTGCTGTTAAACGTTCTTTAAAAGGAAGTGATTGCCTTGTCACAAAACATTTTTGAATAAAAATAAAAGTTCATCTAATTATAATGTGAAATAAATGAATCGGTTTGCAGTATAATCCTGAGAATTTTCAGGCATTTTTGCACTAAGATTAAATTATACAATAATTTGAATGTTGCTACATAACTAGTAAATAGAAATTTAATGCATAAAAGTAATTATCAGGTCATATGAATTAAGATAAGTAATTTGCAAAGGTTTTCTCACTGAGATTCAATATATCACTCTCATATTAAAAGCTCTGCTGAAATTAAATAAACATACTATAAAACAGTCCAAATGGAATTTTTTTTGAATTGTTTCATTCATAACTTCTGAAAGTAATTTATGCAACTCATTATTGTGATAATGATGGTCATATGAGCTTGACACCGATAAATGATTATCCTAATATAGGGAACGTTAATTACAGTTGTTGTATTGCCCCATTCATGGCTCTGGAGCTTGTAGTTTGCCATGCCTCACTCTTCCTGTTTTGACTCCATTTTCCATGTTTAGTCATCCCTGTATTATATATGAGAGACATTAAGCTCCACATCGCTAATTGTTTATTGTCCAACAACATGTTCCTGATTTCCTTTCATTGTGCAACAAGATGGTGGCAGGGTAGCAGAGCTGCATGTGGGCTCTTGCCAGAGCCTCATCCATTCCCATCTGCTTTTTATTCTTTTTTATCTCTTTTTACTTCGGCTGTTTTTCTTTACTTTGGCGGCATTGGCACAGCAGTGCGAGTGGGCAATGTGCAAAATGCGGCAGCCTCCTAGTGGTTGGAGGTGGTGACAGAGGCAATAAGTATATCTTCCCAACATTCAGGGCTGGAGGAGCCACAGACCTCCTCCATCGATCAGAGGCAGCGACAGAAGCTCTCCAAAATGGAGCACCGACAACGCAACATCTCGGAGGACGGTAGCCAGAGCAGGACTCTTGGGGCGGTGACTGCCTGACCTGGCAGTGGAGCCAGGGACTCCTGTTTGCAGGAGGCCCAGAGCAGGGACTTCCGGCATTGGTGAAGTGGCAGACTGAGTGATATTCCCGGAGAGGGGACTCATGATATGAGAGGTCCAAGCGGAGTCAGGGACTCCTGTTATTGGTGACGTTGCAGAGCTGGAGACTTCTGGTTGTAAGGCCCGTGTGAGTTCTGCAGAGGACTTGGCTGCAGTGAGTTGGGCCCAATGGCAAAAAGATGGCATCTAAAGAATGGTGGCTCCTATGATGGTGGAAGAGGGGTGCCATGTCGCTGGTGAGCCAACTCATTGTGGACGCAGAAGAACAGAGATAGACTCTTTTCACAGCATTTTACTGATTATTCACTGTCAAATGCAAGTGACAATAAACCATTCAGATTCTTTGTCTTACAAAGTTTGCACTGACAGCTCATTAAATAAGGAAGAATGGATAACAAAGAGGAGACAAGAAAATGGGAAAAAAAGCTGTGGTTTATGATGTCATCTGAAGCCCTCCAGAACCAAAGTTTTGACAATCATCGGAACCCAGATTGTATTACTGCCTTCAGCATCCTAACACCCACCTGCCTCAAGTAGTCAAATCTGTCATCCACCATCTTCACAGAAAGTTGAACTCTGACCTAGTTACAGAGTTGTAAATCAAAATCACGTTGATTTATGTGACTTTGTACTGTCATTTCTATTATAATCAAGCAGTAAATATATTTCTATATAGTAACAATAAACAGAGGAAAGTTAAGAGCATGTATTGAGTTCACTACTTCTATTTCCTTTCCAAAGTCAGTTAAAAGTATTATATAAAGACAATGGCACAGGCTACATTCCAAATCCCCTTATGTGTTAATCTTAGTCATTTCATTGTGGAATTATTAAAGCATAATTGAAGGATTTCCCCACAGCAATGGAGGAGTATTAGAGATTGTAAGATTTGGTTATCTAAAAATTTGACTTGATCAAGCAAATGAGGAATTAAATTATATTTTGTTGAATTGTAGTTTGTTATGTTCAGTTTCTGTAAGGAAGAAAGCCATATGATCAGTGTCGAAAATAATGTTATGGGTTTATGGTTGTATGGTTGCTTTGGCTCAGGCTAATGTAAATGTAGCCGGATAAGTGTGAAGATGTTTTGAGCTAAAAGATTTTTTGTCAAGGACACACTCATACTTTAATTTACAGAATAAAATCAATGTAAAATATGTAAAAGGCCAATGGATACATATAAAAATATATGTACATATCTATTGCTTTGGAATTATGTTTCTTAGTGAGTTTCATAATCTTGTTTTGATCTTGTAAAATATATATCAATTGAGATATTTGGGATGGTAGTTAATCACTAGAAGGTGACACTACATGCTCTAGACAGATACCTAAATGGGTTCATTTGTGCTATTGTGTCTTGGTAAAAATCAATGGAATTGGTAAACATTATAGGGACCTGTCGTAAAAGGGATGATCTGCAGACTTTCTGGAGATATGAGTGTAATTGCTCTTCTTCTCAGCTCAATGACAAACTGCAATTTATTTATAAAAGTTGCTGTTAAGCAGTTTTTAACACAAATACACCTGGTCCCAGCATGTCTCACACAAGTATCAAATTCAGCTTCTCCAAAAGACCAGAAGACCACAAGGTGTGGGAGCAGATATAGGTCATTCAGCCCATTGAGTCTGCTCTACCATTCTGCATGATTGTGGCTGATTTGAACAACTTCAACTCTACTTTCCTGCCTTTTCCCAGTAATCCATGATTCCCTTTCTGATTAAAAATCTGTCTATCTCAGACTTGAATATACTTATCAACCCAAGATCTATATCCATTTGTAGTAAAGAATTCACTATCCATTTAGACATAGAACTACTCTTTTTCTCTGTCTTCTCTGGCAATCTTTTATTCTGAGATTATGCCCTCTGATCCTGAATCCTCCCATAAGAGAAAACAATCTTTCTACATCTCCCTTGTCAAGTCCCCTAAGAAAATTATATGTTTCAGTAAGGTCACCTCTTATTCTTCTAAACTCCAATGAGTACATGCCCAACCTACTCAACCTCTCCCCAGAAGACAGTCCCTTCATACCTAGAACAACCTTGCGAACCTTCTCTGCACTCCCTATGTTGCCTGTGTATCATTGCTTAAATAAGGGATCTCAGATTGTTCACCTTGTGGTCTGATTCATACCTTGTATAGCTTTAACAGACCTCCCTGTTTTTTATGTTCCATTCCCTTTGAAATTCTATTTGCCTTCCTTATTACCTCCTGAACTTGTATGATAGTTTTGTGATTTATGCACAAGGACTCCCATATTCTTCAGTGATGTAGCTTTCTGCAGTTATTCTTCATTTAAATAAATAGAGTTTCTCTATTCTACATGCCAAAATGCATGATTTCACATTTCCTCACATTATATGCCATCTGTCAGTTTTAACCCACTTGCTTCACCTGTCTTTATCCCTCTGTAGACTCTTCGAGTCATCCTCACCACTTGCCTTACCAATCGTTTTTGTGCCATCTGCAAACATGGCTATGGTACATTCACTTTCCTCATCCTAGTCATTATTATATTGTGAATAATTTTGGCCCCATCATCGATCCTTGTGGCACTCCACCAGTTACAACCAACTTAAAAATGCCCTACTTATCACATGGTACCTCATCAAATGCCTTCTACAGGACATCAAGGCATTGAAATCTATGAAAAACTCCATTCACTCTGATATGAAGATGTAGAGGTCCTTTAAGAGAAGCAACGACTGACTGAAAGCACAAAGTGTCCTGAACAAGGTAAAAATGTAACACTTGGTTGAAACAAATAGCTGGAATTGCCGTTAAAGCACAAAAACAAATTCAAATTCAGCTAATCATTTTAAATTATACCCCAAGATGCCAAAATCCAATCGAATTTGAAATATAATGTATTTTGATTACATCAAACCAATGAAATGATCTGACGTTTTGAGGCATAAAACCAGACATTTTGAATAGTTAGAAGAAGAACTACCAAGCCACCAATAAGTACAGGCTGCCAGCAGAACAGCTCTCTGAAAGGTACCTGTCCATAAGAAGGTTGTGCAGCAGAACATTGAAACTGACCTAGAGAAAATCTACAGAGAAAAGTCTACAAAAGAGAATTGACAAAGCTGACTGGTCTTTGGAACATGTTTTTTTGTGTGAATCTAATCGGAATATTTTATCGGACCAGTATTGCAGAGTGGGAAGTAAAAGATAGGTTTAAGAGAAAGGACTTGTAAATAGTTGTTGGCTTTAATATTATCTGTTGGACTTAAAGAATAAAATTGTTAACCTTTACTTTAAATAGTGACCTCTGGGATAGTTCTTTGCCTCTTGAATTTTAACAGATTACGGCTTGAGGTAAACTTTTGCTATGTTGCTAGTTTAAATTAGCAGAGGGGTTTACCCCATGTCATAACCTTACATATATACCAGAGAACAAGAAATGTAAATATATATTCTAATTGTGCTCCTCAAATTGTTAGGATGTTGTACAGTATATAGTTTATGTAATTCCAATTCTTACATATTTCTGCAAAGTCTTATGAGAAATTTTCCCAAGACAATGCTGTACTTCATAATACATCTCAAATGCAGAGTAAAACTAATATTACTCTGAATGTAGAAGCTTTATTTAGCTTTGGGAGTTCCCACATGTTAAGGTACTAATCTCAAGCAGAGTGCCAGGTGAAAACATGCACTTAGTCTTCATTTAGATGGTGAGAATAGTGAATATGAAAATGCAGGTGTTAGGCCATAGCAAGACAAGTATACTTGCAAATAGCTGGCTGGAAAATCATGCAAATATATATTTTCACAGTTTTCAATAGATATTAGAGAAAAAAAAGGATCCTGCTGTTCTGCCCCAAGTTCTGATGTCACATTCCCATGGTCACTTTAGGAATTAGATGAAATAGAAGAAATATTGTTTAAGTATTAACCAACCAAGTTTCCTCAGTCCTGGAGGGAGTAGCTTTTTGATGACAAGAATCCATCGCACATTCAGATATTGTTAATCTTGCATTTATTATGTTTCCTTGGTTTTCGTAATATTTTTAAAACTACTTTTGTGTAATAGTGAGAAATCAGAGTTAATAACAATGATGTATTCAGCATTCAATAACCTCTTTCACAAAATTACATTCCTTGATGTCTGACTTGAACCAGTGTGTGCATGTAGAGACAAAGAGACATAGCCAGCTCATTTTACTTGCTGACCTCTGTACTTGCCTGCAAGGCTGAACAGTCACAACTGATCCCAAATCCACATATCCATTATTGCTGTTATATGAAACAACATTTCTCAAAACGTTTGTCTGGCCTCGAAAGCTGGAAGTAATTTTAAAATACTTAACCCTTGGTGTATGATATAAAAATGTTAAAGTTCACAGATGGGCATTCCCTTTACATTTTAAATTAGCTGTGCTACTCAGGCATAAAATGAACTCAGGTGATAACACAGAATCCCTGCACTGTGGAAACAGGCCGTTTGGCCCAACAAATCCATAGTGACCCATTCTCTCTACCTTATATTTACCCCTAACTAATGCACCTCGCCTACACATCCCTGAGCACTATGGGCAATTTAGCATGGCCCATTCACCTGGAGGGAACCTGCACAGACATGTGGAGTATATGCAAACTCCACACAGACAGTCCCCAAGGCTAGAATTGAACCCAGGGTCCCTGGATCTGTGATGGAGCAGTTCTAACCACTGAGCTACTATGCCACCATAGGTTCAACAATTTGCTCAAGTCCAAGAAGCCTATTCTGAGGTTGGCATCAAGAATGCTAATAGTGGGAAAAATAAGTATTTTATCATCACATTTCAACTGTAGGATTTGATAGTGTGTAGAGGTGCTTTGAATAATGTGTACAGACTAAATGTGTCAGTCTGAAGACTGTACATTTCTTTGTATCACCTTGAACTCACTGCTCTGGACCATGGACTCCATCTCTGGTGCAATGGAGTCATAGAATCATAGAGATGTACAGCATGGAAACAGACCCTTCGGTCCAACCCGTCCATGCTGACCAGATATCCAACCCAACCTAGTCCCACCTGCCAGCACCCAGCCCATATCCCTCCAAACCCTTCCTATTCATATACCCATCTAAATGCCTCTTAAATGTTGCAATTGTACCAGCCTCCACCACAAGCTCTGGCAGCTCATTCCATACACGTACCACCCTCTGCATGAAAATGTTGCCCCTTAGGTCTCTTTTATATCTTTCCCCTCTCACCCTCAACCTATGCCCTCTAGTTCTGGACTCCCCGACTCCAGGGAAAAGATTTTGCCTATTTATCCTATCCATGCCCCTCATAATTTTGTAAACCTCTATAAGGTCACCCCTCAGCCTCCGACGCTCCAGGGAAAACAGCCCCAGCCTGTTCAGCCTCTCCCTATAGCTCAAATCCTCCAACCCTAGCAACATCCTTGTAAATCTTTTCAGAACCCTTTCAAGTTTCACAACATCTTTCCGAAATGAAGGAGACCAGAATTGCACACAATATTCCAACAGTGGCCTAACCAATATTCTGTACAGCTGTAACATGACCTCCCAACTCCTGTACTCAATACTCTGACCAATAAAAGAAATCATACCAAATGCCTTCTTCACTATCCTATCTACCTGCGACTCTACTTTCAAGGAGCTATGAACCTGCACTCCAAGGTCTCTTTGTTCAGCAACACTCCCGAGGACCTTACCATTAAGTGTATAAGTCCTGCTAAGATTTGCTTTCCCAACATGCAGCACCTCGCATTTATCTGAATTAAACTCAGTCTGCCACTTCTCAGCCCATTGGCCCATCTGGTCCAGAACCTGTTGTAATCTGAGGTAACCCTCTTCATTCACATCTAGATCTTAAATGTGGGTAGTCCATCAACAAGTGAATAAAAACTTGGTAGATTTTTGTCCTTTTGAAGTGGAGGAGGAGGAGAGGCATGAAAATACAAAAGAGGAACTGTATTGTTGGCTCCATGGCTGATTTAGAAACAGATTCTCCATGTTTAATACATCAAGGTGGTGATAAAATATTCAATTTGTTCAATTTTCGTAACAATTGTTGACATCTGATCTACCTATCAACTGAGGTATCATACAAATCACTGTCAGCTATTTATCTTCTACTGCTGTTACTTTTAAGCATGAAAAGGTAAACACCTTGTGTGAGAACAGTTTCAAGACAGGACTGTTATAGAATCAAAGACTGTTTTCCAGGAAGTTGCTCTTTTTCAACTTTAATACTGAATGCATTGACATACTTTCAGTACTTTAAGGTAACCAGCAATGGCAGAGAAAAGTTATTTTAAGCAGTCATTCTCCTGTATGAGTATTGAGAAACAAATATGCCAGTTTACCATTCTAGATAAAAAGGCCTTCATTTGTTTCTTTCATGATTACAATCTAAAAAACTAGCTGGCAGTATTAATTATAAAGATCTGAAGGATGAAAAGGTAAAAGAAAATTGAATATTTTGTCACCATCTTGATGTATTAAACATGGAGAATCTGTTCTAAATCAGCCATGGAGCCAACAATACAGTTCCTCTTTTGTATTTTCATCCCTCTCCTCCTCCACTTCAAAAGGACTAAAGTCTGCCATATTTTTATTCACTTTGTTGATGTACTACCCATATTTAAGATCTAGATCTATCTGATGCCTATAATTTGCATTTCAAATGCAGCTAGAACATGAAAGTGAGGTCCACATGAACATATTAATTACACACTGCAACAAGGTTTCTCAGTAATTTTGCTCATCAAACTTAAAGCTTTAGAATGTTTTGAAGTACTTAAAAAATCAATAGAATAAGAACAATTTACAAAGTGGCAACTCTTCAAATAATTTTCAAGCATTCTAATATTGTATTGCTGAGGTCATGTACATTTTCCATTGACAATAACCCCTTCTTTTAAGAGGTTGTTAGCAATGATGAAAATCATGTTCATGAAGTGCAACAGAAGAAATGTAAAACCATTGAAAAGTAATCAATATGATCTTTCATAAAAATATTCAGTTTATGATATTCATATGTTAAAATGTACATCAGACTAAGTTCCTTACATTATGCAATATGGATATTGACCTTCAGGGTTTTGTACAATAAATATAAAAATATAATGACTTTGAATGCAAATATTTTTATGTCTTTGATCAAAACAATAATTATGGAATAGTATCCACATAATCATATCTATTAAGATTTGGAGAAATATTTCTCTCTCAACTGAGTTAGCTAATCTCACCTTGGGGACTACATATGACTTCTATGCCCTAATGCTCTGAGGGAATGAGGCAGAGGGTGTGCAAAGGACAGAGGCAAATATTAAACAGGATACCACTCTGACCAGAGCTCTTCTGGAAAATGATTTGTGGGAATTCGTACATACAATGTCACAGTCAGCTAACTGTGATGTCTTTCACAATGGGATTAGTCTGCTGTCTTAGAATGAGGGTTGATATGTAAAGAATAGTCAAGTGGTAAACGAGCAGAAGCCATTTGGCTGCTGTGAAATCATACTGCAGCACACATAATATTTGTATGAAATGAGGTGTGAAATCTCCCTCATAAAAAGTTTCAACTAAAATGCGAAAGATTAGCTGAAATTGTTAAATGCCATCTTCTGTCCAATTGTATAGAGCTGGTTTCATCTTAACATCAAATGGAACTATTCAATGGAAATTCATTCTGTAGAGCTGAACATCACCAGAAATTGGCTAAAGATCATTTCCAATGAATTTCATGGAGGGCTTCTCTCTGCAAAGCCTGATGCTATTGTCTCAAACTCACCACATTTGGATACATCACATGCCTACCACCCTCTGTTTACTTGATACTAACCCAAATCTCCCACTTGCCATTGGCAAAAGTATCATAATTGCTGGGATATCCAAAAATTCCTGGCACCATCAAGTGCTGGCAGCCCAGAGATCACCTGCAAGGTTTGTGACATTTCCCCAGACATGACAGACAAAGGAACAGTGGTACCCTGCTTTGTGGACAGGGACCTGGAGGTCCTCATGGACCAAAGGAAGACCATCTACCTCTTACAGAGAGGTCACAACACCAGAAACTGCGAGAAGAATCCAAGGTTGCCATCCACAAAAATGCGGTCTCCAGAGAAATGTCCAGCTACACGACAAGATGGTCAATGACTTCTCCACTCTTCCAGGATAAGTGCCATCATCTTCACACACTATCACTTCTACTGCACTCACCTCCCAACAAAGCTCATGCTGTAATATTTACACTATTCCATGCAATCCTCAATTGCTCTCACCCACCAAATCCTCCCAGGCTATAACCTAGTCTGGTCTCTGCACAGCATATTCACTCAATCTCTCCCTTTATCTCATTTCAGGGGAAAATGGCCCACAATAGTGTCAAAAGAGCCAGGATAAGTGCTTGAGAGCCTAAAATTCAGTTCCTCACCACCCATAAGAAGACAATGTAGGCTCTTGCCAGCAAGGACCAGGACCAGGTCAAGTCTCATGAGAGGCAGAAACACTCATGTTTTGCCAACCAAGAAACATTCACAGGAAATATTGGAGAAGCTCAGCTTGTCTCGCAACAACTGTGAGAGAGAGAAAGACAGAGTTAATGTTTTGAGTCCTTTCTTGGCAATTACATTAACCCCTGACAAACTAGGCTTTGAACTTTCCCAAGTTCCCACCCAACCCATTTATCTAAGTTTTAACTTCTCCATTCTGCTCTCAAACCCAGGCTTATTGAGCAAACATGTCATATCTAGTTTTTCTGCCCCCATGCTGATTTCATTGACACCCACCACATTACCCCTTTCCTTTCAATGCTTTATCATCTCCCCTCTTTATTCATTGAGTTTCCCTCTCTTCATAATTGTTATTCCCTCTGCATCACAGCATACTGCCTCTAATCCTCATAATTAAACTCCCCAGCTACTCTCCTGCAGCAGTGTCCACGAACAAACTCTGTTGACGTAATGGGTTAGGACTGATTGTGGCACAAGCCCTTGAACAATTTAGACAAACACTCTGAATTTCAAGACCCAAGACTAATATCTGTACAGCTCCTTGGCTACCTTCCTGTGACTCCCTAGACTGATGGCATGGACCCAGAAGACTAACTGTGGCACGTTCTCTGTGTTGTAAGGTTATGGTCCCCTTCACTGTGACTTCCTTGAGTGATCATCTGACTGTGCTCAAGCCCCTAGACTGATATCAGATGCTGCCTTTGACTTCCTGTGCTGGGACCCACTGACGGAAGGTTATTGCCCTTGACTAGACTGAGGACTATTCCCCTTACACTTTGAGACATGACCACTCAATTAACACACATGCAGTGTGTTTGATCTGTGCACAGTAGGTAATGGTACAAGTGTGACATTGATATAGCATGGTGCAGTACAGCAGCATGAACATATCCATCCTTTTGATGATCGCTGCTGACAACCATGACAGCTGCCTGGCTTTGTGTCTGCACTAAATAGTATAGAAAAAACAGGAATACTGTCAGTCTGTAAGCTCTGGCTGAGGGGGCAACTAAAAAAGGCAAGAATGCTGTGAAATTCAAAATAGGCAGTGAGTGAGTGTTAAGAAAGCAGACGAGCAATCCCGAGAGGCAGCCTGGTCCAACCTATAAGCTGGTGCCTGTCTCTGCAAGCAGTATCCTGGGACAGCATTACAATGAAATGTGCCACTATGCTCCATAGTTCAGAAGTCTATTGCAGGTTGGCTGGAGATGTGCCATGATGATGCAATGAGGCTGGTCAGATGCCAATGTCCATTAATGGGGGTTTTGTATGGTCACTGCACATGGTATATGCCTTAAGATATTGGTGCCATGTGTCAAAGGTGGCAGTCCAGAGGAGCAGGTGGTGAGCTGGAGTCACTCAGTAACATTGTTGGGATTCATGTTGGGCATTTTCAGTATCTAGTTTCTATTTGGCAGACAGAATAACAGGAAAAAGCTTATTAATGAGGGTGAAAACAAGTGATAGTGCATGCTATTAGGCCTCTTGCTCTTCCCTAGCAAGCATCTCATTTTGCCATCCATCACTCATTTGGTAAATGGACATTTTGGTCTCAATGTCAAGAAATTTCTCTCTGACCATCTCACCCGATTTTCCCTACTTTCTCCCAATGCCCACATCATTATTAAACTGGAGAGGATTCAGAAGAGATTTACCAAGATGTTGCCAGGAAGGTTTAACTTATAAATAAAGGCTGGGACTTTTTCGCTGGAATGGAAGAGGTTGAGAAGTGACTTTATAGAAGTTTATAAAATAATGAGGGGTACAGATAGAGTTAATGGTAGTTGTCTTTTCCCTACTTTGGGGGATTTCAAGATTAAAGGGCACATTTTTAAGGTGAGGGGAGAGAGATTCTAAAAAGAAGAGGAACAAATTTTTAACACAGATGATGGTTTGAGTGTGGAATGAACTTTCTGAGGAAGTGGTGAATGTGGGTACAGTTACAACATGTAAAAGATATTTGGAGAAGTACATGAATGGAAAAGGTTTGGAGAGTTATGGGTCAGATGCAGGCAGGTGGGACTGCTTTAGTTCGGGATTATGTTTGGTATGGACTGATTGGACCGAACAGTCTGTTTCTGCTTTATGATTCTATGACTCTATGATTCGGGGACTGGGAAGATTCCATTCATCGTTCTGCTTTATGTATATGCATTCAAAAGGGTAAATGAGGAGTTATGGTTGTAGAGATCAGTTCTGTCAGGGTAGTATTTCTTAATGCCTGTGCTAATTATTCTTCAGGCTATCCATGAAGAACTTCTCTGATAGTCAGGGCAGACTGATATGTCAGATGGCACAGCAGATTTAGCCATTATCTGTTCATTGCTGGGAACTGATCCAAACACAACTCAGACTGATAGGATAAAAATCTACTCTTTCTGATCACAGTAAGGATCAAATAAAATGAGTTTCAAGCAAGTGTTACATTTGTGCAGTGAGCAGCATTTCTCTTGAGGCTGGGATTAAAGCATGTCGCTGAGACAGCTTGTCATCATCTAAGCTGCGCTGTACCTACCTAGAGCTGCACTATATTGACATGCCAGATGAAATATTCAATTTCTAGTGCTTTCATCATTTATATTAAAAATCAATCAGATGTATATTTAGATAACCTAACATAAAATCCATGATGTGCCGTATCAACATCTGTTCATTTGACTTCCCAGGAATGTTTCTCTTCATTCTGAGGATTATTGTGATCATTAATCATTAAATTCCTGAACGCAATTACTGACTTCTGTCATATCCACTGCATCTCAGCATTTAACATTGCACTGTGATTCATAAAAGTCAGCCCCATCTACCTCCAGAATCTTGACAGACTTTAACATTTCATCTGTTTCTATGATCTCAATAATTTGAGCAGTTTGTGTGTCTGGAAGGTCACTTGTGTTTTCACTTAGAGGGATTTGCCACACACAAAAAAAATCATCTGCTTGTATTTAACAGTTCTGAAGTGAAGTATATTTTTCTTTCAGGCAATTTTTCTGTGGAGTTAAGTATAAAATGGAGAAGATTGCATTTCCTGAGAAATAACATAAAATGTCTGTAATAAGTACCATTATTCTGAACATTGAAACGTGCCATTCTACACTGCACTTTTAAATAAAGTTTATTCTGACAGGTTTAAACAACTGATACATAATCCAGTAATTATTTCAGGGAGTGAACCACCACTGAATGTCCACTGGTAAGAACCACCTCCCTCCATTTGTCTCTTTATTTATCTAAATTTCCTAAAGATGCCCAGTAGAACATTTTCTTGTAATAAAATTGTTGTTCATAGGTGCATTCATAAACAAAGGTTGATACTGAGTCACAAAAGGAGATATTGGGGCTGAAGTTTCAATGAGATCACCTCTTTATCTTTGAAAGTTTAAGGAATATAGATCTAGTTACCTCAACATCTCCTTATAAGAAAACCCATCAATCCAGGATTGATCTGGTGCACTTCTGCTGCATTTTATCTGTGGCAAGTATATTTTCCTTTAATAAAGCGAACAATACCATACACATTACTCCAAGTGCTGTCTCACCACAGCTTTATAATATTGCAGCAAGACATCTTCACTTCCTTACTCAAATCCCTTTGCAATGGAAGCTAACATACCATTTGCCAACCCTATTGATTATTGTCTGCATGCTGTCTCTAAGTGACTCATGAACAAGGACGCACAGGTCCCTTTGGACACTCACTATTCCCAATGTTTCACTGCGTTGATTTATGGCCTGTAAAAGTGCCTCTTCTTAATCCCATGCGGTATAATCCTTTGTTTCCCTTTTTTACAACCCCTTTCTCAAATCCATAATGTAGTCACTGTAATTAAAGTGAATTCTGCCAATGAACAGAACTAATGTTCTATTGGTTGTCTTCAGAAAGTATTTAAGTTGATCCCTTCTCCACTGGCACATGTTAATCTTAATGTATTTTGGTAATGTTTCACTGTTTCACTTGCAGTCATAAGACAGGTTTGTGTCATTGTTAGAAATATTTCTGGTTTCAAACATTACTTTGAAAGTGTCAAAGTGTCCAAGATAGAATAATACAGTGACAGCTTAAATTCATTCACAGATTTTGTAGCAAACAGTGATACATTTCTGAGGATAAATTTTGCTATCCTGTGAAGACGATGCACCGTGATTGTGATGATTGACCTCACTTTGAATATCCAGTAATGCTTTTTGTTTTGGCTTCTTGGACATGAAGGTCACAAGAATACTTCACATAGCAATTTGAGGAGGAGATGCCATCAATTTAGTATTTTTAAAGGAAATTTGGAGAATATATCTTCATGCCAAAAGTCAGTTCCCTTAAACAATCCTACACTAAACTGAGGTGAAGAAGTAACTATTTTCAGACACGCAATTTATATTTAGTGTGTGGTAGCATGTACCTTTTCAAAATAAATGGAAATATTCTTAGAAAACTTCTGTCTCTTTCCATCACCTTTTGCCTAATTTTAGTGAGGTCTTTGTTTAAGTACTTTCCTTCTACAATGAAAATGAGTGTCGATAATGTTAGTTGTCTGAATGTAGCAGGCATTATAACTTGCATAAATACAATTTACTTCATTAATCCACCATAACAGAACAAATTTGACCACACATATTCACCAGGATTTATAGTGTGGCTATTTTTCAGGTAGAAAGATTATGGAGTCATTCAGCTGACATTTGGGACTTGGTGACTGGTAAGACTTTCCCACAATCTGCCATCCTATGGGTCTGGAACAAAATAGGGTATCACAATCAAGATGAAATCCAGGAACAGGAAATGAACATTAATCGGAATTCAAAATGCTAATTGGCTGAATTAATTGCCATTATTAATTTTAAACACTTTAAGTGCATTAAGTAATTTTTCCCATACACAAAAAAGTAAATTGCTTCTGCGGGTTATTTTTCCTTCTCCTGTTAAAATTTCACCTCAATGTAATAAAATGGCTTCACTCTATTTATAGAACTATAGTGACAAAGGCACTGAATTTTATATTGATAATATTTTAAAATTTGAAACAATGTAATAATTCTATCACCTACTTTTGGTGTCCATTTCTTGTCAGGCTGGTTGATAGATTGACAATCTTATTTGTCAGTTCCAATTGATTCATTGTGGGAGGCATGATTTCTTATAATACTTGACTTGTATAACATAAAAACATTTCCACTGTTAATTCTCCATCTATGAACTGTCTCCTTAAACTTTTTGTCCCTGCCTTCATCCATCCTCAGCTCCAACAACTAGTGTCACAAAGCTGGTCCTTTTTCTTTCTAAAAGATGTTCCTTTTCTCATGGATACTGTGCCCTTGATTTTATTCAGAGGGGCCATAAAACTCTCCAGGTATCGAGTAGATCAGTATGGTACAGTTATTAAAGGGTATTAAGAGGCCTTATTGTTTATATGTAAAAAAAAGAGACCTCATGCCAAAGTGGTTATGTTTTAGAAGTGACATGTATAATGAAAGGGGAGTGGTCAGCTCTCTAGCCGAGCAGTTCAGTCCAGAACTAGTTAGGAGTTCAGCTGTGTGGAAACAGGTAGTGAAACTCGCTCTCCTTCTGCCCTTCTAACTTCAACCTGTAAGCATTTGTTCCATTTTTACTGTTTTTTTAAAGGGAATTTGCTTATTGGAACTGTTGTATATATTCAGAACAGCATAATTAAGTCTAGTTTGGATAGACTGAGTTCCGGGTATGGGTTCTTTATTGTGTTCTTTGTATTTTATTGTGTAATTTTGTGAATAAAATTTTGTCTGTTTTAAAACCTGGTGGTCAGCCTAGCTAACTTAGTCCAGGTAATTTTCACTGTACACTGACTAAAACAAATTGCAAAGCTGCCTGCTTTTTCTTTCTTGTAAATATTTTTATTGAAAAGAAAAAGGGTTTTGGGGTTTTTTTTTACAAAATTAAAAACTTAATACAAAATAATGTAACCACTTTACAGTATAATAACAGCATCAATATAAAATTTAAAAAACTAACTACTAATCTACTCTACAAACTACCAAAACACAAAATACGATATAAGAAAGAAGAGTCTATATATAAAAGAAAACACAGTATGGTATATAACTAACAAAAAAAAGTAAATAAATAAATAAGCATTCAAAATAAAATTATATCATCATAACAAAACCTGCATTTATAGAGGATTCTTCCTCTCAGGGGCTCCTGAACCAATAAACATCATCCTTATGGCTAAACAAAGGCCCTAGATAGTATGGCTGATATATCTGCATTGGTGTAGTTCAAGAAGGGCTGCCATATTCTATAAAATAATTCCGCGTTCTGGTGTACCATATTCATAGGGAAGTCCAGGGAAATATGTTCCATAACTATCCTATGCCAAGTAGAAAGTCCTGAGGGACTTTCTGATACCCAACTTACTAAAGTGTTTTTCCTCACTCAAAAGAAAAGGATAGAATTTAGTTTCTTCCCGTATGCATCTAGAGAAGGAAGATTTGGAAAGCCCAAAAGGAGAGACACCGGGTCCAACCCAAACTCTGTTCACAAAATCTTTGCCAAGGCATTCGCTACTCTGTCCCAATATCTATGAATCTTATGGCATGTCCACAAACAATGAGTGAGAGTACCAACATCTATTTTACATTTAGGGCACACTGGGGATGCTCCTGCCTTAAACTTTGCAAGCCACTCTGGTGCTATATGAGCCCTATGAAGTAGCTTCAATTGAATAGCTTGAGTTCTATTACAGATAGAGATCTTCCTGACATTTTCCCAGATATCCTCCTTGCATCTCTAAGGAGATTTTCATCCCTAATTCTTGAGTTCAGGTTTTATATAACTGTTCCATGTCCTTCGATACCTTACTACCTAGCGAGTGATAGAGAGTACTGACCAAGGGTGCACCCATTGGCCGACGCACTCTTCTTTCCATATCTGATTTGTAAGGATTAGCCATCAACGTGATCTTTTTTCGTACGAAGTCTCATATTTAAAAATATCGAAAAAGGCTCTTGCTAGGCAACCGGAACTTCTGACGCAACTGTTCGAAGGACATCATGACCTCCCCATCGAACCAATCTCCCAAACAGGAGATGCCTCTGGGAACCCAAATTCTAAATCCAGCATCTATCAAGCCTTCTGAAATCCCAACATTCCCACTATAGGAGTAAAAGGGGAGTTTTTTTGTAGATTACCCTCACCCTGTTGCATCATCCTCCAAGCTTTAATTGTGTTTAGTACTGTTGGGTTTTTACAATGATCTATGATAGTTCTCATCTTGTCCAGAAATAATAGATTGATGAGGGGGCATTTTGATTGGGAAGCCTCGATATCCAGCCAAATTGATTGTGGATCGCAAGAAACCCAGTCAGTCACATATGATAGCAGGGAACTCAGTTGGTACTTTCTAAAATCTGGGAAATCTAGACCTCCTCTTACTTGTGGGAGCTGCAACTTATCTAATCTAATAAGTGGCCATCTATGATTCCAAATAAAAGAACCGAGTCAACCATAAAGCTTATGCAGTTCCTGTCTCTGCAACATCAAAGGAAGCATTCTCATGGGGTATAATAGGCGAGGGAGAATATTTATCTTGACCAAAGCTATTTTTGGTGCAAAATGACTATAGCTGCTGGGAAAAAGCTATTTTTAGTAGTTTAAAAAGTGAAGGTAGGGTAGATTACAATATTAAGGGATGCAGGATTCTCTCAGTCTGTAATGCTGAGGGATGAGGAGATATGTACTCCTGAGGGACTATTGCCAGAAAGCAGACTGGTAACAGGAATTCATGGTGAGACAAAAGGTGCTCAGTTATGTAAAGTGAGGCGAGAGAGTCCAGAGAAGAGTGGAGAGTTTGTGTTGGAGTACTGGACAAACTCTCAGCTCCAAGATTACAATTTGTCCATGCAAATGATATATAGCTGATTCACCAGTAGGTGAACTGCCTAATCTAGTTGAAAAGCCAGTGGAGACACAAGCAACTGAAGAAGTGAAGGATGTTTATTCAGGAATTTTTCCAGTTTGTGTAATCACAAGATTACAGAAGCACAAGCTGAAGCAGGAGAGATCAAAGTCACAGATAAGGAAGCTGACATAGGTTAATCCGTTACTTTTGTTTGATCAGATAAGTAGAACAGAGCAGGAGCAAGGAGGTAAACATGCAAGTATCTTTAGCTCTGTGAAGGTTATTGAATTACAGCAGAAAAATGAGAACTTAAAACAGTTCTATTCAAAGGCATATACAGAGGAGAGTGAATGCATCCCTGTGTGTTATTACTTAACACATGATGTCTTAATGAGGAAATAGAGACCATCACACATTCAAGCAGACGAGAAATGGGTAGAGATTCATCAAATTGTTTTGCCAGTAGGTATAGAAATGAGGTGCTGTGAGCAGCAAGTGGGCTACCACTTGGAGATTATTTAGGGGAGAGGAAAACACATAGGCTAAAATACAAAGACATTTTTACTGGCCTGGACTACACAAGGATGTCGTTGACTTTTGCCAGACATATCATACATGTCACCTAATTGGAAAACCATAGGCAGTAATAAAACCTGCACCTTTATTACCTATTCCAGCATTTGGGGAAACTTTCACAAAAGTCTTGATTGATTGCGTAGGTCTCCTATCGCAAAAAGTGGGAATATGTATTTATTAACAATAATGGATGTGTCATTATTCGACAAAATCAAACAAGACCTTCAAAGGTGGGAGGTGCTTCCAGTCTCATGGTTAGGTCAGATAGAGCATATTAAGATGAATATTCTCCCCTGTTTGTTGTACCCAATACAGATGCTCCCCTGATTTTGGATAAACAAACATTCAGGAGACTGAACAGCTGGTTCAGCTCTATTATTGGCATCGTGAGCAGCCCCTTATTAAATTAGCTAACCTGCAATTGCCTCACAGACTGGGGGGAGTGGATCTCCTGGATAATAAAAACTATCAACTAAGCTCACTTCTTTCTTACATGAGTGATTGGGCCTGTGGGGACCCTTTTTCAATATGGTTAGACATTGAAACCTCTCAGGAAAGTGGCCCCCTTACTAGCTTGCTGGTTTTGGACAAAATAAGGACAGTTAGGGAATATTGCTGTAACACAATAGTTATCAATACTGTTAAAGCATGGAGGGCAATTCGGCAGAGGGAAGGCAATATTGGCAAAATATCTTTTCTTACACCTGTCATGGGTATGCCGAGTTTTCAACTAGGGGTTATGGATTCAGGATTCAAACTTTGGGCAGATAGAGATGTGTTTTGCATGGGTTCTTTATTTGAGGGAGACACAATGATGTCTTTTGATCAGTTAGCATGGAAATATGAGCTTTTTAACAGGGACCACTTTTGTTTTTTCAGGTTAGGGATTTTATTCAAAAAAAGACTACACTTCTGACTGATCCCTACCAATCCGACATAGAGATGAGGGTGGTCAGTGCTCAGAATACACTTTCTGTCAGATGAGTTCAATCGACTCTGCAGGATGTGGGAGAGAAAGGCCAGCTTGAGGTCTCCTCAAAGGCATGGGAAGATATTTGGGAAAACACAAGAATGATATCAATTTGCAATAGGACCCGTGCTTTATAGTTGGAGATTCTCCACAGGGTCATTCTGGCTCTGGATTGTTTGTCAAAGTTTAAACCAAGGGAATTTTCAACATGTCCCAAGCATAAAGTTGGTATGGGCACTCTTATCCATTGTCTCTGGCCCTATCATAAGCTTCAAACATACTGGAGCACTGTGACAGGTGCAATGGTTGGGATTTTGGGTGTTAAGGGTGGAGAAGGACCTGATCTCTCTTCTTCTTGGCCTGCCCAGTGTGTTCCCTGTAGACGCACATAAGAAAAAACTTTTCAACAACTTCACTTTCTGCGCAAGAAAGAATATCATATTAGATTGGGTATCCGAAAATCCCCTGGGCCTGTCGGGTTGGTGTAAGATTGTTATGGAGCATATCCCCTTGGATTTTCTCACAAGCATGGTTCACCACAAAACTGAGAATTTCTATGAGACATAGTGGCCCTTTTTGGAAAACCTGGACACAAATTTGTCTGCCAAACTAATAAGGGCTTTTACGTAGCCATAACGATTGTGCTTTACGAATCCAATGTCCAGACAGGGGGAGCTGCGAACGTATGAATAGGTGAAAATTAATGCTCTCAATATTCGAGAGTTAGTGTTTTGTTTGGCTGAGCTGTATTATTCTTATTTATTAGTTTGTTGTTAGTTATTATTTATTTCGTTAAGTAGTTGGGGCTTTTATTATATTTGCTTTTATATACAAATTTATACATTTGTACAGGAGGGTGGTTTGGGGTTTGTTTTTACAATTTTTTGGTGTTCTTTCTTTGTATTGTTTTATATTTGTTGTACCAATAAAAATCTATTTTTCAATAAAAATGTATTTTAAAAAATAAATAATGGACGTGTCAACTGGATTTCCAAAAGCAATCCCATTATGCAACATCACAGCTAAAAGGGTTGTAAAAGAATTACTTAAATTTTTTACTCGATACAGACTACCAGTAGCAATCCACTCAAATCAAGGATCAAACTTTACATCCAAACTATTCAAGGAGATTATGGATAATTTGGGAACAAAGCAATTCAAATCTACTGCGTGCCATCCAGAATTGCCGGGAGCGCTCGAGAGATGGCATCAAACATTAAAGATCCTGTTGAGGGCTTATGGTCAGAAATATCGAGATGATTGGGACAAGGGAGTTCTGTTTGTAATTTTTGCAATCAGAAATGTACCAAATGAATCGACCAAATTCAGTCCATTTGAATTAATTTTCAGGCATGAAGTAGGAGGACTGTTAAAATTGATTCGGGAGAAATTAATAAGTCAGAATTCAGAGACCACCCATTTGGACGATGTGTCTAATTTTAGAGAATGATTAAATTGAGTTGGAGAATTGGCTAAACAGCATTTAAAAGTATCACAGCATAGAATGAAACAGGAAGCAGATAAGAAATCACAAATTAGCAATTTTGCAATTGGGGATACGGTATTGTTGTTATTTCCAATAACAGGTGAGCCTTTAAAAGCCAGGTTTAGTGGACCTTATCTAATCAAGAGGAAATTGAGTCAGGTGAATTATTCGATAATGACTCCAGAAAGGAAGAAATCTCACAGAGTGTGTCATGTGAATATGCTCAAAAGGTATTTTGACAGGGAAGGAAAGCAAGAGGAGAAGGTGTTAATAATTACAGCACAGAAGGAAGAACCAAGCTCAGAGAATTCTGAATTGGACAATCCTCAAATCATATTGGATAATGAGGAAGTTGTCCAAAATTGGGATAAGTTATTGAGTTATCTTCCACAAGAAAATCAAAATGACCTGAAAGAGTTATTACTATCACACGGGGGGGGATATGCGGGAATAAACTGGGAAGTACATGATGTAGAGATAGGAGATGCTGTTCCAATTAAGCATAACCCTCTAATGTTGACACAGGTTCAGAAGGAGATAGAGCACATGCTCCGAGATGGCATAATTGAAGTGGGTTACAGTGACTGGAGCTCCCCCATAGTCATGGTGCCAAAGTCGGATGGTACCCAACGGTTATGTGTGGACTATTGCAAAGTCACCGCCATTAAAAGACTAATGCATATCCCACTCCATATTGGGAGGACTATGTCGAAAATGTGGGACAAGCAACTTACATTTCTAAGTTGGACTTGCTCAGAGGCCACTGGCAAGTACCTCTGTCAGAGAGAGCAAAGGCAATTTCAGCTTTCAAAACGCCAACTGGATTATATCAGTTCAAAGTCACACCACTTGGTATGAAAAACACTCCAGCCACTTTTTAGAGACTGACTAATAAGGTCGGTGCAACATCAAAGGCCGAAGGGCCTGTACTGCACTGTAATGTTCTATGTTCTATGTCATTGTCAGGTTACCCAATTGCTTTGCTTACATCGATTTTTAGTCACTCATGGAAGGATCATTTACAGCATTTATCGGACTTGTTCGATCGACTTCAGAAGGCAAGCTTGGTGGTAAACTGGGCTAAAAGTGAATTTGCCAAAGCCCAAGTCACGTTCCTGGGCCATGTTATTGGACATGGACAAATGGCCCCACTGGATGCGAAAACGAAAGTAATTGGGGAATTTCCCACACCATCAATGAAAACAATAGTACTAATATTCCTGGGATTGAGTAGATTTTTCTGAAAGTTTGTGCCGAACTTTAGCAGTGCGGCTGCTTCACTCACCGAATTGCTAAAAAAGGTCAAGAAGTTTCAGTGGACAGCGGACTGTCAAAAGGCATTTGACAGCCTCAACACTGTTAACCACTGCCCCAGTATTAGCCACACCGGATTACACAAAGCCTTTCAAGGTGGTTATCAATGCCAGTGATGTGGGTGTCAGTGTGGTGCTGCTGCAGGAGGTTGATGAGGGGACAGAAAGACCCATCGGGTATTTTTCCAGGAAGTTGAACATTCGTCAACAGAAATATTCGACGGTGGAGAAAGACACTTTGAGCTTGGTATTGCCCTTACAATATTTCAGTGTTTATATTAACAGCAATGCATTTGAGACAATCATATACATTGACCACAGCCCATTGACATTTGTGGAAAAATTTAAGGACAAAAATGCCAGACTGTTTGGATGGAACTTGCGGTTGCAGCCATTCAATTTGAAATTGTACATGTGGCAGGTCGCGGAATTGTGATTGCCGATGCATTATTGAGGCTTGAATCAGATATGGAAGCATTCAGTGGTGGGTGTGCCACAGCGTGAATTCGCATGTAATTGTACATAATTGCATGTGTATAGTTAGTATAGTGTATATGTATATTTTAGACTACTAACCAGTTGGTTTTAGAAGGGTTTTAAAAATGAAGCCATCTTTTGATATTGCTGGATCATTTTTTTAAGGGGGGGAGGTGTCACAAAGCTGGTCCCTTTTTTCTCAAGAATACGGTGTCTTTGATTTTTTTTAGAGGACTCATAAAACTCTCCCAGTTCCGGTTAGACTGGTTTGGTACAGAGATGAAATGGTATTGAGAGGCCTTTTTGTTTATAACAGATGAGACTCCAGGTCAAAGTGTTTAGATGTGACCTGTATAATGAAAGGAGAGTGGTCAGCTCTCTCACTGTGCAGTTCACTCCAGAACTAGTTCACAGTTCAGCTGTGAGTAAACAGGCTCTCTCACTCCTTCTGCCCCTTCTAAGTTCAAACTGTAAGCATTTGTTCCATTTTTACTGTTTTTTAAAGGAAGTTTGCTTATTGGGAATGTTATGTACATTCGGAACAGTTTGGATAGACTGAGTTCCGTAAGGGTTCTTTATTCTGTCCTTTGTATTTCATTGTGTAATGTTGTGAATAACTTTTTGTCTGTTTTAAAACCTGGTAGTCAACCTAGCTAACTTACTCTGGGTAATTCTCACTGTACACTTACCGAAACAACTTGCAAAGTTATGGTCTGGGCTGCCTGCTTAAGAAAGTTTTGAGTGGTCTGGCCTAGTCCAGAACACTAGTACAAACAACCTATTGGATATTTGACATTGACTAATCTCAACTTCAGTTGCCTCTACTGCACTCTTCCTTACCCTTCCCCTTGTTCACCAAGCCAAACCTCCCACAATGTTTGCACTGCCCCAGGCCTGAAAGCAAAATCAGAATTGTTGGGAAAACTCAGCAGGTCTGGCAGCATCTATTAACAAAAATCAGAGTTAACACTTCGTGTTCAGTGACGCATGTTCAGAACAGAAGAAGGTTGATATATATGCTAAAGATGGGATGGGGGTGGGGGCGGTAAACAACAGGTGGAGATGAAGCCCAGAAAAGACAGAATACCAGTTGGACAGACAGAGTAATGGGTAAAGGCCACCCTGGGAAAATCAATAGCTGCTAATGAAGGTCATTAGTGACTGACAATGGGTTCTTTGTGGTAGCAGCCCATGTGATAACAAGGCTGGTTGTTGGGGTTGGGATAAGGACATGGGAGAGGGTGCTCGTCTTAAACTTGTTGAACTCAATATTGAGATTTTTCATATCTTATTTTGGTTTCTCATTTATTTATCTGCCCTCCCCAAGCCAATGTGTTCACAAAACCATCATTTTGTCCCGGAATATTTTCTCACTAAACTGTTAGCAATCCAAACTCCACTTTCTACTTCACAATGTAATTTATCTTTTCTCTTCAGCTATTGTCCCTTCTCTTTTGAAATCAATATCCTCACCAAATACTGGAACATGTCATCTCCCACAAATCTGTGCCCATTTTTACCACAACCCCACGTCTGAATTTCTCCAATTAGATATCCATCCATGCCATAGCAAATAAATAGCTGTAATTAAAATCATCAAATGGTATCACCCATAACGGAGACAAATAACCCCTCCCAGTTAACTTGATTTTTTTCAGCCTTTTGAGATGTTGCTTATGTACATCATCATACTTCTCTCTTATACAACTTATAGAAATACTTATAATTTGGTTTCACCTCTACCTATCCAAATGACATGACACTGTGTTCCATATTGTATGTTCATACCCCGGTGAATGATGGAGCAGGCAGAAGGGGCCAAATGACCTATTCCTGTTCCTATTTCTTATGGTTTTATAGCTCTATCTCTCCAGTCCCTCCTTTGACCCATACTGCATTGTCACTCTTAAAGAGGTATGATTTCCTCCAGTTAATCATACAGAAGATCAAACACAACATCAGTTCCCATCACAAAACCCAGTACCAATTCTATCCTTTACTCTGACTATTCTCAGGCTGAACCAGGTTACTTAAAACTGCCTTATCTTACTTGACTCTGAGTTCACCTCAACCTATTTGCCTTCTCATTAAGGCTACCTACCTCTGCCTGCATTAGACTGTCTAATGGACCTCTGCTACTGACATCTTCATGCATGTCTTTTCCATATCGGGACTCATTTTTCTAATGTTCTTCTGGCTGACATCCTCTCTCCATAATCTTCTTCTCATGCAAAATTAAGTTGCCCATGTTCTACCCTACATCAAATTCCACTACCTATAAAACCAGAAATTGCTGGAAAATGCAGCAATTCTGGCAGCATCTGTGAAGAGAAATCATAGTTAATATTTCAAATTCAATTTCTATTTTTGTTTGTTTTAGATCTCCAATATCCATAATTCTTTGTTTCATCCCAGTTTCCTCTCTCTGCTAAGCTCACTGAATTAGAATTGTTCCCCTAATTCTCAAATTTAAGAATCTCATCTTGTAAGTAAATTTCTTTCTGGCATCCTTTCCTAATCTGTTACTTTCACCACTCCTAAAACTTTATTTCTCCAACTTTGACATCTTGTGTGGTTTCTCACTTTGCCTCATCTGTAATGGCCATCCCTTAAGTCATCAAGGCCCTATTGGCTGGAATTCATTCTCCAAATCTCTTCATCTCTTTCTTTGAAGACCCAAAGTCTTAAGACTCAAAATACTGAAAAAACATTGTTGACCAGATTCTAGTCACGCTTCCTATTATCTCCTTCTTTAGTTTGATGTTGACTCTTATCTGATTACAATGCTGAGAAATGCCGAGGAATGTTTGTATGTGTTAAAGGCATTTTGGAAAGACAAGCCATTTCTTCTGCCATTGCTTAAGGTACATAAATAGAACTTGAGTAACGCATCATGGCTGGAATTCACCCGACATGTGGCTGTTGGAGAGGAACGCTTATGACTTTATTTGGCAATACAAGATTTCAAGTAGTTTTTTGTGAAAATGCATGGAGAATTGCACAGATGCATTCATGAATTGGGCAAATCAAAATAAGAATAGGTATTAATTTTTAGAATATCTGACTGCATTCTCAAGGCCTACAATGGAGAGTATGCATAAAACTAAAGGTTGATTTATCTTGCAAATTATATTACCCAAACTTAAGTCCAGCTTTTATTTCAAACAAAACTCCATTGAGCCCTATTAAACTCAATGTTTATCCCAAGTTAGAAAAACAGCCAGTTCACATATTTGAGCCAATTACTTAATCCAGAAATGTCCCTGAGAATAACAGAAACTTTGTCCAGTGAAACATTTTCGTGAAGATATACCAAAAATGAGACCATTATTCTGAAGCACATTAACATGGGCAGAATACCAGACTTTGAAAAGGCCCCCAAGTTATCCAGTGGAGATCCAGGAAGGAAAATGAAAAATGATCTTTTATATGCCCGCCAATCCTGAAATAAAACGTTGAAAGAAAACTTGCACAGAATTACACAAAATGTTTCCATCGGCTCCAGGGAAATCAGCAGCGATCTGTGCCAGCAAGAAATGTACAAAGGTTCCTTTGGGGGATGAGATACACATGAATTAAGTATTCACTTTCTGTCCACAGTTTCTCAGCTGTTTCCTTTCGTTGAGTCTACCTTATTTTTCACTGTCTACCTTCTACACACATCAAGTTAAGAATTTTAGTTGATGTCTTTTGAGGAAATTATATTCACAACAGCACTGACCTGCTTGCCAAGCCATTTCTTTTGGCAACTGTTACTTCATCACTTCAGATGCCAAAAAGAACGTTTTGTGCTTTCTTTTCTACTTTTGCTACAATAAGCTTATTTTCTGTCAATGACAAGCATTTCTTTTTACTTTTGAATTTAACTTCCCCAGAGTCAGCAATCTTTCATCCCAATCTAGCTATGTTTACTTCAGCCAGGCACTCTGCAAAGTTTAATTGATTGAAGAGAATTGTTAATTTAAATTCACATTGTTTCTACCAAACCAATAACAATCTGTGCTGTGATATATATTTGCATTCCTTGTTGTCTTCAGTTCTTGAAAGACAGAGATGGGTCTTAACCACAATGCTTTGACCTCAAGCAAAGGTAGGGAAAAGAGAGAGGTCCAAAATCCACTCCGGCAAAAACAGGGATTAAACGTTATGCTATTGGTATTAAACTTATCCATGCTGATCACCTAGCCAACTAGCACACCTAACATCAGAGTTGCAATGGCAATATGCACGCCTATGTGTGTGTTGCAGTCTGAAGCTATGGGCAGTGAATGTTAGAAGTTCCAGGTTTGTTTCCATCATACTGGTTGACCAGAAATCTCTCCTGCTCTAACCACCTGCCAATGGTTGGAAGGATTACAGGTTATTGTTCAACATGTTTGGCCTCATTGCTTCATTTAAACATAGCTTCCTTAGTTATTGGTTCCTGGAGCGGCAAAGCTAGGAAGGGGTGAGATCATGGGGGAATTTGCAACAGGGATGCAAACTTTAAAATTCAGTTGTTGCTGGACTACCAGATAACGTACCTCAGTTAGGTATGGATTGGTTCATATTCGGATACATGTAGAAAACATTTGAATGAGCTAAATTATAAATAGTGGAGAATGAAAGGCAGGGAAAGAAAATTGGAATTGTATGACAATTATGAAGTTTGTAAGACTGGTATGTTTTGATGTGAGCCATGAAGTATTTTCTTAAATGTTTATCATTTTTCCTCACAGTCTTTGCTGCTAAACTCCTTTTACAGTTCACTCCAGCCAGCTCTGCACTCATCTTTTGTAATTACCCTTATTTAAGCATAGCATAGTTGTTTCGGACCCAATTTCCTTCCTCTCAAACTAATCACTAAATTCCATCATGTTATGGTTACTGATTCCAAGAGGATCTTTTAATCTGACATTATTTATTAATCGGCCTCATTGTACATCACCAGATCCAAAATTGTCTGATCCCTGGTTGGATCCACAACATATTATTCTAGGAAACTGTCCTGAATCACTCTTTGAGATCTTCCTTATGGTTTCCTCTGCCAATCCCAATCTACATGAAGAGAAGTCAACCACGATTAGTGTAATGTCTTGCTTACATTTTCCTCATTATCTCTTGATTTATTCTGTATCCTGCTGCATAGCTACCAATGCGAGCCTATAAACTACTTCTTTCCCTTTTTATTTCTTATCTTCACTTATATGGATTCCACATCTTCTGATCCAAGACCATTTCTTGCTCTCTTATTTATTTCATCCCATGCCAATAATGCTACCAAACCACCTTTTCTTTCTTGCCTGCTCTTTGTAAAGTCACGGAGTCCTGAACATTTCGTTCCCAGCTTTGATCTCATTGTAACCAGTCTCTGTAATAGGTATAAGGTAATATCCTTCGCCTGAATTTGCGTTGTCAATTCATTTATTTTAATCTGAATACTATGTGCATTCCAAAAAAAATCAGTTTACCTTTCTGTCACATTTTCCTTCTTTAAACTATTTACTGTTGTTTTTCTATGTTTGTATACTTGCCCATTCCTTTACCACTCAGGATTGTGTTACCCAAATAGCTGTCCTGTAACACTGCCATACCCTCTTGCTATGTAAGCCTACAACATCCTTCTCCCAAACCACCCACACTTCATTTCCTTATGTTAGCTTAAAGCCCTATGAATAGCCCTAGTTATTCAATTCAGCAGGACTCTGGTTCCAGCACAGTTCATCTGAAGCCCATCTTACCAGAACAGCTCATTTTTACCACAGTACTGGTTCCAATACTCCACAAACCGAAACCTATTCCACTCACAATACTAATTTATGGATGCACTTAAGTCCTGGAGTTTATGTTTCATCAGCACTCTAACACAACCTTACAATGGCTTTGTGAGCTTTCAATAATTATGCTTCACATCATCATAGGTGGTCTGGGTGTTGTATTATCAATATGCAAAAAGCCATTTTCTCCCCTTTCGATTATTAGTCACCTTATTGCCAGACTAGCTTTCACCTTTGTTGTCTTCACCATCTGAATTATATTTTAAATACAGTAAAATGCAAAACCAGCTCATCTTAAATATTTTTAGATTTAATAGAAAGTAACACTGGAATAATTTAAAATTAACTCTAATTTGGCATAAATCATGAAGTAATTCATACATTAACTCTTGTTCTGACATTATGTTTACATCGTGCTCAGAATTCAGCATAACCTATCAAATCTTAGTTTATAGTTATTTAATAGCATATTTTACAAACTGTACGTAACTTTTTTAGTGAACGAAGTGAGAAACTTTAATGCATTGACGTCAGCAATTAACATGCCACATTCTGGATCAGTACAGTTTAGTTACAAATACACTTTAATCTGAACCTTAGTGAGCATTCTTTCGCACTATTCTTTTTTTATAAATATTTTTATTGACAACTTTTAAAAATCTTTTACAAAACATTTATATACAAAGAAAAAGAATAACACCATGAAAATAGAAAAAAAGTCAGTATAAAAAAGGCCATAACACAGTGCTATTGTTACTAAACAACCTACTATCTGACCAGAACAAACACATTTACTTAACTACAAACATATTAAATAAATACTAACTGAAACTCAATTCAAATAACTTAAATTAAATAATGTCTCACTACTTTATTCTATTTCACTCATCACATCTCCAGTGAGGCTCCTGTCCCTGGGAGCACCATCTACATGGCATGGTTAGCACTGCTGCCTCACAGCACCAGAGACCGGGGTTCAGTTCCCACCTCAGGCAAATCTCTGTGTGGAGTTTGCACATTCTCCCTGTGTCTGCGTGGGTTTCCTCCAGGTGCTCCAGTTTCCTCCCACAATCCAAAGATGTGCAGGTTAGGTGAATTGGCCATGCTAAATTGCCCGTAGTGTTAGGTGAAGAGGTAAATGTAGGGGAATGGGTCTGGGTGGGTTGCGCTTTGGCGGGTTGGTGTGGACTTGTTGGGCTGAAGGGCCTGTTTCCACACTGTAAGTAATCTAATCTACACTACCCATATTATTTTTCCCCCAGTCTCCTCCTCCTGGGGCCCCACAGGCCCTCATACTGATTCCCACAGTTATACCAAGGCCATGATTAATATTGCTGATAAGTCAGCGTCAATATAATTTAAAAAGGGCCGCTATATCTTGTAAAACTGTTCCATTTTGTGGTGCACCATATTTGTGAGGTAATCTTGGGGGAGATGCTCCAGCACCAGCCCATGCCACCCCATAAGACCTGGTGGCTTTTCTGACGTCCAGTTCACCAGAATATTCTTTTCTCGCACAGTGGGTAAGAATATTACCCAATCTCTTCCCATGCTCACTTAGAGAGGGCAAATTTGGCAACCCCAAAAGAAGAAATTCCGGATCCACGTTACTTTAAATCCCCAGGATAACCTTTAGCTCCTTTACTATAGTATTCCAGCATCTCTGGATTCTTACAACAGGACCAGTAACAGTGTATAAGAGTGCCTATACTAATTTTATATTTGGGATGCCCTGATGATACTCCTCTCTTGAACTTAGCTAGCCTCTTTGGTGTCTTATGAGCCCCTGTGTAAGATCTTCAATTGCATGGCCTGCGCTCTGTTACATATTGAGATTTTCCTTACATTCCTCCAGATGTCTTCCCATATCTCCTATGAAATATCCTCTCCTAACTCTCGATTCCATGTCCTACAGAGTCCTTCTGTGTCCCCCAGGACACGACCTTTCTGTAAATAATATAAGGTACTGAGTGAAAGAGCACCCGTACACTGGAATATTCTTTTCTCCACGTCTGATTTGTAACACTGAACCAGGATCATGGTCTTCCTCTGTCTGTAGTCCCTTATCTCGAAATACTGAAAAAGGTCCCTATTAGACAATCCATATTTCTGACTTAACTGACTAAATGACATGAGGACTTCCCTCCCAATTAAGTCTCCCAGGCGGAAGATTCCCTTATTCACCCATGCCTTAAAGCTGGAGTCCATTATCCCAGGTTTAAATCCTTGGGCTCCCGCCAACGGGGTAAATGGCAAAATCTTAGTCCAATTGCCCTCATCTTGCCTCATTATCCTCTAGGCTTTTACCGTATTAAAAATAATTGGACTTTTACACTGCTGGGTCACGGATTTCTTCTTGTCCATGATTAATAAATTAATTAAAGGACATTTCGACTGCGAGACTTCAATATCAAGCCAAATTGACTCCAAACTCCCCCCGTACCCTGTCACCAACAAATGTTAACAGAACACTTATTTGGTATTTTTACAAATCTGGAAGATCCACCCCTCCCTCAGCCTGTGAAAGCTGCAATTTAGTGAATTTAATTAGAGGACACTTGTGGCACCAAATAAAGAACCCTAGCCAACCATTAAGGCTCTATAACACTTGTCTCAGTAACAACACTGGGAGCATTCTCAAGGGGTACAGCAGTTGAGGAAGAACATTCATCTTAATCAGGGCTATTCAGCCCAACTATGATCATGGTAACCCCTCCTACCACTGTAAATCCTGTTTTATCCTCTCTAGTAATTGTGCAGAGTTAGCTTTGTACAGCTGGTGGAAGGAAGGGGTAATAAAAATTCCCAAACACAAAAAACCTTTTGGCAACCATCTAAACGGGAATTGCATTCCATCCTTCAGATTAGGCACCACCGCTAATCCCTCTACTGGCATGGGTTCCGATTTTATAAAATTGATCCTGTAACCCGAGAAACCAGCATATGAATTAATTGTTTGGATCAGTTGAGGAACAGACTTCTCTGGAGTGGCCAAAAGTAAAAGGACGTCGTCAGCATAAAGGGTGATCTTATGTTTACCCCATTCTCACCTGTGGTGCTACTATTTCAAGATCCCTCCTGATAGCTTCGGCTAACGGTTCAATCACCAAGGTAAATAACAGCGGTGATAAAGGACATCCTGTCAATGACCTCTTCCAATATTAAAGTTATTTGACTTAATACCGTTTGTAATGACTGCTGCCTTAGGATCATTATACAGTACTGCCGCCCCTCTAGCAAAGGATTCCCCCAAACCAAAGTGCTCTAGGACCTCAAATAGATGTGGCCATTCTATCCGGCCAAATGCCCTTTTTGCATCTAGGGAGACCACCAAACCCAAAATCAATCTTTGTTGGCATACCTGCACTGTGTTCAGTACTCTCCTAATATTGTTGGAGGGGCTACGGCCCTTAACAAAACCTGTCTGGTCTTCTTTTATAATATGGGGCAGGACCTTCTCCAACTCAGGACCAGCATCTTGGATAAAATTTTGAAATCTATATTCAACAGTGAAATTGGTCTACACGAAGTGCATTCTTTGGGTCCTTCCCTTTCTTTAAAATGAGGGAGATATTAGCCTCCCTAAGAGAGGGCAGCAGACAATCCTGTGTATATGAATAGTTGTACATCCCCAGACGTGGTTCCATTAAATGTTTATGAATTCCTTACCGAATTCAGTTGGGAATCCATCTGGCCCTGGTGCTTTACCACCCTGGAGACGCATTATTGCTTCCTGTACTCCCTATACCATTAAAGGCGCATTCAACAAGGAAGTATGCTCCGTACTTATATTGGGGAGGTTCAGATTTTCAAAAAAGGACTGCATTTCCATTGTACCATGTTCGCATCCTCCCCCCCCCCCACCAACCAATATAGCTCTGCAAAGTCTTCCCTAAACCTAACATTGATGTTTTTCAACTAGCGGGTAATTGTACCAGCCTTCTCTCTAACAGAGGTAATAGATTGGGAAGCTTTTTCCCTCCTAATCAAATAAGCCAGATATCTACCAGGCTAATCTCTGAATTCAAACAGTATTTGTTTGGCACAGGAGACCTCTTTTTTAGCCACTTATGTGTGCAATTAGTCAACAGCAGCCCAGAGAGCTGTGACCCACTGCAGCTTAACCAATGACAGCCTATTATAATGTTTTCTCAGCTACCTTCAGCAGGGTCTCCACATCCGATGCTGCTCCTCCCTCTGCCTCTTTCTAGTCATTGAATATGAAATGATCAGACCTCGTAAATATGCCTTAGTGGCCTCCCAAAACATTGCTGGATTACTAGCCACACCTGAATTGGTATCCCAAAATGCCCTGAACTCTCTTGTAATATATTCAATAAATTTACTATTCCTTAACAAAAATGGATCCATGCACCAGTGACATGCATCCATTCCACTGCCCTTGATTTTAACATCTAAATATACTGGCGCATGATCTGAGACAGCTATATTCCTAATTTTGCATGCCAATGTTGTATCCAAACCATCAGTTGGCATAAAAACATGTCAATTCGCGTATACCACTTGTGTGGGTTGGAATAGAATGTGAAGTCTCTTCCGTTAGGGTGGAGGTACCTCCACACATCCACTAGTCCCAACTCAGTGCGCATATCCTTGGGCACCATGTCAATCTCCGGATCTAGCAGGCAATTAAAATCTTCTATAATCATACGGCGAACCCCAAGATTCATTAATTTTGCCATTGCACAAATTAGAAATTTAAGAGGTTGCACTGGGGGACAATATACATTCAAAACACCGTATTCTTTTCCATGTATTAGGGCTTTAAGAATGATAAATCGCCCATGTTCGTTCTTAATCTGCTCTGTTACCTGGAAAGGGAGGTTGTTTCTTATCAGTATAGCCACTCCTTTACTATTAGATTGAAGGATGAGAAAAATACCCTGTCATAACCCCTCTGCTGCAGTTTCCGATGTTCATTATCAGTTAGATGTGTCTCCTGCAGCAGGCAATGTCCATCCTTTTCTTCCTGAGGCTTGATAAGACCTTCTTTCCTTTAATAGGAGAATGGCTCCCTTTTATATTCCAGGTGCATCACATCAACAAATCACTAGCCATGGTCATCCAGGGCAGCCCGTGGTTTCCCAGGGGGAGGGAACCTATCTGAGGTGTGACGAGTTAAAGATATTAATTCTATGTGATCTAAGAACTACTCCTATAAAAACAATTATAACTAAAAAAAACACTCCATTTAACTGAAACAGCTATCCAAATAACCCCCAATTCGCTCGAAATCGTCCCCCTTGCCCATAGGGGGCACCCCTCCCAATCCTTACTACCATCTTAAGTCCCTCTAGCTGAGGCCATGTCCTAGCCCCAGGCAATTCACAAATGAAGAAAACCTGTTATTTACATACTGAGAGTTAACAATGGATACCCAAACCCGCCCTCCCCACTCATCTTAGCCACAGATATAGCCACCCCGAATAGAAAATCAAGAGGGCTGCAGTATAAAAAGGAACCCTAGATAATACCCAACCAACTGACATATAAAATAATTCTAATTTTACAACAAAGCTGTACATATAAAACTGACAACCACAAAAAGGGGGAAGAGGGAAGTAGAAAGGGGAGTAATAAAATAAAACCCAAATCATTGTCCACAATGATGCCTCTTCTCCTCCCACCCCAGCTAAGGTCCTTCATTTCAAAGACTTCACAAAGTCCTTTGCTTTTTCTGCGGAGTCAAAGTTATGTACTGGTCCCCCCATGGGTGAAACACAGCACAGCTGGGTACTTCAAGGAGCATTGAATGTTCTGGTCCCTTAATTCTTTCTTAACATCATCAAATGTCCTTCTCTTCTTAATAAGGGCTCCTGAAAAGGCCTGAAAAAACATTATATTTGAGCCTTTAGACATTAAAGCTTGTGAATTCTTTCCCAATCTTCTTGTTGTTTCCACTATTAACTGTTTTTCTCTATAATACAGAAGCTGCACTAGGAATTTGCGGGGCCATGGGTCCAGTCTGGACCTGCGCATTGTGATCCGGTGGGCCTGCTCCAACTTTACCAGGCCTGACTCCGACTTCAACCCCAGGAACTTCAGGAGCCATCCCTGCAGAAAGCTGACGAGGTCCTCGCCTTCCTCGTGTTCCGGGAGACCCATGATCTGTCGGTTTTTTTCCTTTTATTTTTGTTTTCCAGGTCATCGACTTGATCCTGAAGGATCCGAACCTGGTCTTCCAGCGTTCGGATTCTTCCTCCCGAGACCTCAGTAATGGTCTCCTCCACTGCCTTCAGTCTTTGTTCCAGCAGCTGGATGTCCTGCTCATGCTTTTTCAGCATGGCAGACGGTGGCTCAACTGCTGCTTGAATCCACTCTCGGAGTTTGCCAAACTCCGAGAGTAAGTGCTACTGTCCTGCTAGATCCAAAGGAGCCATCCTGGAAGTCTGAGTACTGGCTGCAGGAACCCCCGCTGCAGTATGGGAGTGTCCTGTCTGCTGTGTTCCTTTAGGCCTCTTTCCTTTACTGGAGTTCATCCTGGCCTTAAAGGTGTCCCATACAATTTCAGCAGCTCCAAATAGTAAGTTTAGATGAATACTTATTTCTTCTGGGAGTGGTTGATAAGGGTGGGGTCGGGGGAGAGTGGTAAAGGTCCACCTTGCCCGGGGGTATGGCACAGAACCCAGCACAGCAGACTATGCAGACTGCTGCCATCTTGGATCTCTCCGTTTGCACTATTCTGATGTTTCCGTTTTGCATGCTAGCATTCAAAGAGTCCTCTCTGAGTAAGGGTGCAAATTTAGGCTGTTCCCAGAGCTGTCATGAACTGGGTTTAAGAAATTATTTTAAATAGGTATCAAGCAGCCAATGGACAAAAGCCAACTATTTCCTACCAGCCTGGGCTGAATTCAAACCCTCATTCCAAAATTGCATTCTGCTCAAAACTCTTACCACTCAAATCGGTTCAAAATGTTGAAGAGAACAAACATCAATACATCAACTGCACTGATGACTTTGTTCATCCTCTTATAAAATTATCTCAAATCGACATCAACCTAAATACCTTGAGGTCTTCCATCTTGTCCTCCCACTCAACATGAATCCCTTTTTTAAAGTTTTTTTAGACCTGTCCATGGGATGTGGATGTCACTGGCTGGGGCAGCTATTATTGCCCATCCCAAATTGGGCAAAAATTGATGAAGAAAGTGGGGATGACTTGCCTTTTTGAATGGCTGCTGTCCTTGAGGTGTAGGGATGAGCTGTTATGAAGGGAGTTCCAGGATTTTGACACAATTATAGTGCAGGATTTATTGATGTATGTTACTAACATCAATTCAATCATTTGTCCCAATGATTGTAACTATTTCATGTGTTTTTCAACTTTCTTTGCATGTTAGTTTTGAATATTTTGAATTTTGTTAATAACCTTTAATATTTGATAAGATCACACTATTCTTTTTTTTCCAGCGCTTTGTTGAAATAATTTGTCATTCCTCAGGAATGTAGGAGGCATGGGTACGATATTCCAATGTGGTCTACTGAAAAATGTGTGGCTGAGAGTGCTTAATAATGTTATAATCTAATCTATACAATAACAACAACTTAAATTTCAATAGTGTCTTTAATGGTTGTACAGGACACTGGTTAGGCCACTTTTGGAATACTGTGTGCAATTCTGGCCTCCCTGCTATAGAAAAGATGTTGTGAAACTTGAAAGGGTTTAGAAAATATTTACAAGGATATTGCCAGGGTTAGAGGGTTTGAGCTCCAAGAAGAGACCGAATATGCTGGGGCTACTCTACCTGGAGTGTCAGAGGCTGAGAGGTAGCCATATAGAGATTTATAAAATCATGGGAGGCATGGATAGGGTAAATGGACAAGGTATTTTCCCCAGGGTGGTGGTGTCCAAAATTGGAAGGCATAGGTTAAGGTGAGAGGGAAAGATTTAAAAGGAATCTACAGGACAACTTTCTCATACAGAGGATGGTGTGTATATGGAATGAGATACCAGAGGAAGTGGTGGAGGCTGGTACAATTACAACATTTAAAAGGCATCTGGATAGGTATATGAATAGAAAGGGATACGGGTCAAATGTTGGCAAATGGAACCTGATTAATTTAGGATATCTGGTTGGAATGGATGAGTTAGACTGAATGGTCTGTTTCCAGGCTGTTCATCGCTATGACTCTATAACTCTTATGTAGTAAAATGGCCCAAGGTGCTTCACAGGAGTACATTAAAGTTTGACACTGAGTCACTATGTGGATAATAGGACAGACAAACTTGAAACTTGCTCAAAGAGATACATTTTAAGGATTGTCATGAGGAAAAAGGAAAGGTTAGGGCTCTGTTAGGGCAGCCAGAGACTGATTCAAACTATCAATTTGATTCAAAACCAGATCTTAGATGTAAAATACACCCTAGTGCCTCGTCAATATTTCAAGACTACTTTTCATTATATTGTGCATGTTGCAACTGCATTGTCCACTTTTATCTATTTTCCTATGCCCTATTTATTTAATTTAGTTTAAAAAATACTCTAGGTCTGCTTTTCCAATTCCTATACCCATAATAATCATATGAACAAATATCTATATCTTTACAGAATAAGAATTCTAATGTTTTCCCTCATAACTAAAACCCTGACTTGACAGATCTGCCAAGTAGCTTTTCTCTTTACCCACTCCAATAATTCATTGTGGCACTTGTATCTTGGCAACCAGAATGTGATGCAGCACTCAAGTTCTGTTCTTACGAGAGCATAGTGCAGTTTTATCACGACTTTCTTTTTGCGTCTGCACCCTTCACTCTTAAGGTTTGTTGCCTAAGTTTGTTTCCAAAGAAATTTTGATGCTATTTTTGAAAATCTTAAAGGATTTCCTTAAAATGCCTCATTTCAGCATTACTGTTAACTTAATATAATTTTCCACTTCACCAGATCATTCTTCACAAGTAACTCCGAAGAATTAAACTGCATTTATTTCAATACAATGGATCTAAGGCTGTTGAACTCAGAGCACGTATGGGAAGATGGGACTGAGACATCATGGCTATTACAGAAACATGGTCAATGGAATAACAGGACTGGCAGCTCATTATTACAAGTTTTAGGTACTATAGGAAGGATAGAAAGGGAGGGAAGAGAGGAGGGAGTGTGGTGTTTTTGATTAAGGAATTGGAGAAGATATTTCTGCGTGATTGTCCAGTGAAATGGATGAAAATTAGAAATAAGAAGGGGATGTTCAATTTGCTGGGATTGTACTATTGACCCCCCAACAGCCAGAGGGAAATTGAACAGCAAGTAAGTAGAGAGATCTCGGATATACAAATGCATATAAGAATAATAGGGTTGCAATAGTTGGGATTTTAATTTTCCAAACATTGACTGGGACTGCCAGAGTTAAAGGCTTGGATGGTGAGGAATTTGTCTTATGTGTTCAAGAAAACTTTCTTTATCAATATATAAATACACCTACTAGAGAAGGAGCAAGACTTGACCTTCTCTTAGGAAATCAAGCAGCAAATTGGCTGAAGAGTTAGTAGGGGGACACTTTGGGATCAGTGATCATAATTCTATTAGTTTTAAAATAGTTATATGAAAGGATTATTCTTCCATAAAAGTTAAAGTTCTTAATTGGAGTTAGGCCAATTTTAATGGTATGAGACAAGGACTTTCAAAAGTTGATTGGAGAAGACTATTTGCAGGAAAAGGGGTGAGTAACAAGTGGGAAGTGTGCAAAAGTGTGATAATGAGAGTTCAGAGGCATTATGTTCCTGTTAGAGTGAAAGGTAAAGCTGGTAAGAGTCAGGAACAATGAATGAATAAAGGTATTGAGTTTCTAGAATCATAGAATCCCTACAATTTGGAAGCAGACCATTCAGCCTATCGAGTTCACACTGACCCTCTAAAGAGCATCCCATCCAGACCCACCCCCCACCCAATCCCTGTAACCCTGCATTTCCCAAGACTAATCCATCTAGCCAGCACATCCCTGGACACTATGGGCAATCATTATGGCCAATTCACCTAACCTGCACATCTTTGGACTGAAGGAGGAAACTGCAGCAGCCAGAGGAAACCCTTGCAGACATGGGAGAATGTGCAAACTATACACATTCCCGAGGATGGAATCAAACCCAGGTCCTGACGCTATGAGGCAACAGTGCTAACCACTAAACCACTGGGCTGCCCCTACTACAGAGGAAGCAGTGAATACAGGTACAGTTATAATGTATAAAAGACATTTGGATAAGTACATGAATAGGAAAGTTTGGAAAGATATGGGGCCAGAAGCAGGCAGATGGGACTAGCTTATTTTGGGAACATGATTGGTGTGGACTAGTTGGACCATGCTGAGTGGTTCTCTGACTCTAACTGTAATTCTATCATACAATAATCCATTCTATTTCTTACATAATATTAAATTTCTGAGTAGTTTTAAATAAAATGGTTCTACTTTGATGTAATTATTTCTGATTTGTTGCTAAATTCTAGGTTCAGTACTGCTTTTGCTCTGTTAATCTATTAATGTAATGTTCTAACGAATCATTCACCAACTGTAGACAGCAATTTTATCACTTTCACACATTGAAATAATAAAAAAGTCTTTTGATTTTACGGTCTTTTTCATTGTATATTGTTTTATTGCTTGAACAAGGTGTAATTATATTGTTAGCACATCAATTCATTTGTCAGCTTCTGTTACATAAATACTCATGTTGAATGCTGACATCCATCCTTTCTGACTTAATCTAATACCCCAATATCCTCAATAACATCTTTGTTATTACATGGTAATCTCCCTTGCTGGTGCAACTTTTGATTCTGATCATATTTCAATTATTCTAATTATGTACATATTATAGAACATAGAATATAGAACATTGCAGCACAGTACAGGTTCTTCGGCTCTCGATGTTGCGCCAACCTGCAAAATTAGTCTGATGGCCACCTAACCTACACCGTTCCATTATTATCCATATGTATGTCCAAGGCCCGTTTAAATGCCCTTAACGTCGGCGATTCGACTACTGTTGTAAGCAGACCATTCTACGCCCCTACTATCTCTGAGTAAAGAAACTACCCCTGATATCTGTCCTAAGTCTATCACCCCTCAATTTATAGTTATGTCTCTTCATGTTAGCCTTCACCATCCGAGGAAGAAGGCTCTCACTGTCCATCCTATCTAACTCTCTGATTATCTTATACATCTCGATTAAATCACCTCCCAACCTTCTTCTCTCCAATGAAAACAGCCTCAATTCCCTCAACCTTTCCTCATAAGACCTTTCTTCCATACTAGGCAACACCCTGGTAAATCTCCTCTGAATCGTTTCCAAACCTTCCACATTTTTCCTATAATGCGGTGACCAGAATTGCATGCAATACTCCAAATGTGACCTTACCAGTGTCTTGTACAGCTGAAGCATGACCTTGTGGCTTCGAAACTTAATCCCCCTACCAATAAACGCCAACACACCATATGCCTTCTGAACAATCTTATCAACCTGGGTGGCAACTTTCAAGGATTTATGTACTTGGACACCGAGATCTCTCTGTTCATCTACACTGCCAAGAATTTTACCATTAGCAATTGAATTGGTCTCAATTTATTGAAACATTTTCATTTCCAGATTTGAGAATTATGTCCAATTTCCATTATTTTATATCATGGCACATTGTAGATATATTCTATCTATGGGGAATTCTGCTTTCTCCTTATGCTCCACTCATGCTTGAAGTACTTTTGCTTTTTTCATTGCAAAAATGTACCTGATTCATTTGGTAGTACCAACTTTAACTATTGCCAGAAGCTTTTTGTCTTGTAGTCATCAGGATTTGCAAGGACATCAAGGTAAAGATATTTTAAACCAGGCAAGCTGAGTCTAAGTATTCAGGTTATTGCCCTGAAAAATGAACCAGTGATGTCACTCACTTAGGTGAGCTGAGACAGGTGCAGTGCTGCAGTCCACATCCACATTTGCACATTCCTTATGTCTGCAAAGAACAGGGACCTGTGTATGAACATATGTAGCTTCCAGATTATACAATTATGCCACACCTTGGGCACGATTGACAATTCTAAACTGGATTACATTGTCCTTTACATTGCACTCAGGGTTATCTAGCAAATGTTATGCAATCAGGAATGATGAATCACATGTTGAACAATGTGCTGGGCATTTTACAAGAGCCAGTTGATTGCACAAGGTTAATAAAGTGCTTGCTGTGAACAGCTGAAAGAATATACCATGAGCAGAGTCAACCTGCCTGGTTTAAAATTTAAACAGAGCTTGGCAATTAACTGTAATTCATTATTAGCTGGTGTACTATCAATGTCCACTTGCATACCAATAAGCTCTCTCCTCTCATACAGAATAAATTTTGATATCTCTTACATTAGTATTCTTGCAAATTGTCCTGAATGGTGCAAAACAAAAAGCTTTAACAAGTAATCTACTTTATTTGGTAGTAAGTAAATATCTGTCTCCACAATATGAGATATGTATGTGTTCATGGTCTTTTAAAATACAGCCAAGATGTAATGAGGTACCTGACAAAGAAGCAGTGTTCAGAAAGCTTGTATTTCCAAATAAACCTGTTAGACTATAACCTGGTGTTGTGTGATTTTTAATTTTTAAAATGTATATAGAATCTTAAAATATATTAACTGTTATTTTCTACAAATTGGTCTTAAGATCAGCGGTTAGGAGGCAATTTATTGATATTGCAACTCTTTATATCTATTTTACTGCCAGTAGTAAGGAAGTAAATTTCTGATAACTCGCTAGTTTGTAATCTGCCATGTATTTATCTTGTCAAGAACGATCTACACCTTTATTTCCTCTCTTCTTTCACCTGCTAGAGATTATCATGCAAAACAAAAATGTTTTTATGCCAAATTCGGTCCCCAAGGGTTGGAATTTTTTCATTCTCTTTGTGCATGCTTATCTTTCATTGTTTGGTTTCCTCACCGTTTTAATCCTCTAGCCTCTGCTGCATTTAGACTTGGTCTGAACCGGACACCATGATTTTACCTTGAGCTTTTGAAATAGCATTTACAAATGTTGGAAATCTGATGGAAGAGATTAACAATGACATTGCAAGGCGGGGTCATTGACCTGAAAGATTGGGGGGGGGGTGCATTTTCCCAGGTGATGGGGGTCCCGCCGACCAGCTGTACATCCGGCTACAGTCTGCCACAGTTTCCGACCCCCTGGGAGATGGTCGCACTATTCAGGCCAGGGAGGGGAGTGGCCTGGGGTCAAGCACCTGGGGGCGAAACGTGCTACCCACCAAAGAGGGTAATTGCAGGCTGTTACGCGGTGAACAGTATTGAACTCCACCCAACTGTGTTTCTGTCTCTACCGATGCCCTCAAATCGGCTGAGTATTTTCAGCAGGATCTGGTTTTTTTTGAGATGCCCAGCATTTGCTGTATTTTGCATTCGGAGTGGGGTAGTGGAGAAGCCAATACGATACAGTTAATAAAGAGATGTAGATACGACAAAATTAAAAGAGATTGTTTAAATTTTGAAGTTTATATTTCATATCCATGTTGCAAATTTCCAGCTGTTTAAAAGACTTTGTCACTTTATAATTCAATATATCAGTGCAAGTAAGATGTTTAAAGGCAATTTATTGATTTGCACAACATTCCGTGTAGACTGTGATTATAGTTGTGCAATGCAAGTGAACATATTTTATTCATAGATTTCCGCTTTGGTTACCACAAAGTGGCGCTCACTTTTCCAATGACCAGGAAAACACATTTCAGCTTTCAACTAACCCCGTGGGAAATCCGAATCCCCCGCTGTTACTAGCAAGCTTTTACTATGATGTTAAAATGCAAATTCCTGTCGTGATGTAAAGTCATTTTTGGGCGCGGCTTTAACATTTTTGCGGGGAAAGAACGCTGCGAAAATAGCACAGATTTCACACTTGCTGTTGGAAAACAGAATCCTGTGTATTTTTAGGCTAACTGAGAGTGAAGAACCCCGCCCCCCCCCCCCCGAGAATTTTGGATACATAACAAGAAAGCCGCCATTTCCTACCAGCATCAATATCTGACTTGCCTCGCTACTCCCTCGTTTCCCATCCTGTGGTCATTTGCACTTTATTAGAATAGATGCTGAACAAGTCAGGCATCAGCATCTCCCTCCTCTCCCAGCAATAAACTGATAAGGCACTCAGGCAGAGATAGAGATACACACAGATACAACATACAGATTCACAAACACACAGATGGAGATACACACATACACACACACACATACCCACACAGAAACATCCTCACAGATACGCATACATGTAGATATTCATACAAGCACATGTACTGATACAAATGTACACACAGATATCGATAAACATAGATACACACACAAGTCATGCAGAAATATGGATACTAATACAAATGAAGACTTCCATGCAGACATGTAGAACCTGACCCATTTGGATGTAAATGTCAGACATCATCTCTCCACCCCCGAGGCTCCCAGCCTCATTCCTGATGAAGGACTTTTGCCTGAAACATTGATTTTCCTGCTCCTTGGATGCTGCCTGACCTGCTGTGCTTTTCCAGCACCACTCCAGTCTTGACAATGTCAGACATGCACATACATCCAATGATGTAATTAAATGCACAGGTACAGTCGCCAATGTGGGCAAACTTACAAAAAGCCACAGAGCACACATGGTTACAGAAAGATATTTGATACTGATGGACATGAATTGGGAATGCACTAAGGAGAATTAACGACTCAGAAACAAACCCTTCACCCATGCCGACCAGGTTTCCTGAACTGAACTTGTCCCATTTGCCCTTGTTTAGCTTTCTCCCTCTAAACCTTTACTATCCAGGTGTCTGTGCAAATATCTTTTAAATATTGTAATTGTCCAACCTCTACCACTTCCTCTGGCAGCTCATCACCCTCGGGGTGAAAACATTGCCCCTTACGTCCCTTTTAAATCTTTTCTCTCTCACCTTAAACCTATGCCCCCTAGTTTTGGACTCCCCTACCCTGTGAAAAGAAAAACACATTGGCTATTTGTCTTATCTATGCTTCTCATGATTTTATAAACATCTATAAAGTCACCTCTCAGCCGTCAATGTTCGAGGGAAACAATCCCAGCCTATCCAACCTCTCCTTATAACTCAAACCTTCTAGTCTTGGTAACATCCTTGCAATTTTTTTTTGCACCCTTTCCAGTTTAATAACGTTTTTCCTATAGCAGGGTGACCAGAATTGTACACAGTACTCCAAATGTGGCCTTACCAATGCTTTGGAGGAAGTGAGGATTGCAGATGCTGGAAATCAGAGTCGAAAAGTGTGGTGCAGGAATTCCTGATGAAGAGCTTATGCACGAAACGTTGACTCTCTTGCTCCGTGGATGCTGCTTGACCGGCAATGCTTTTCCAGCACCACACTTTACCAATGTCATACAATGACATTCCAACTCCTATAATCAATGCTCTGACAATGAAGGCAAGCATGCCAAATGCCTTCTTCACCACCCTGTCCATGTGTTCAAGGAACATCATTTTCAAGGAACTATGTATCTGCACCATTAGGTCTCACAGTTCAACAACACTACCCCAGCCCTATCATTAATTGTGTGAAGTCTCCCCTTGACTTACCAAAATGCAACACCTCACACTTATCTGCACTGATTGCCATCTGCCATTCCTCAGCCCACTGGCTCAGTTGATCAAGATTCTGTTATATTCTTAAATAACCTTCTTCATTGTCTGCTACACCACTAATTTTGGTGTCAGCTGCAAACTTACAAACAATGCCTCCTATTCAAATTGTTTCTATAAATGACGAACAGCAGTGGACCCAGCACCAATTTTTGCAGCACACCGCTGGTCATAGGCCTCCAGTCTGAAAAATAACCCTCAACCACCACCCTCTGTCTTCTGCTGTCAAGCCAATTTTGTATCCAACTGACTAGCCATCCCTGAATCCCATGTAATCTAACCATACTGACCAATCTACTATGCAGTACCTTGTCGAAGGCCTTGCTAAAGACCATATCAACAAAATCTATCACTCTGCCTTCACCAACCTTTTTGGTCATCTTTTCATAAAACTCTATCAAATTTGTGAAACACAATTTCCTGTGCACAAACCATGTTGACTATCCCTATTCAGTCCTTGCCTTTCCAAATGCATGTTGAACCTGTCTGCAGTTCCCTGGCTTTTCCTTGCAGCCTTTCTTAAATAAAGGCACCACATTAGCCAATCTCCAGTTTTCAGGTACCTTACCCATGGCTGTCAATGATACAAATATTTTTTGCTAAGGGCCCTGCAATTTCTTCCTGAACTTGGGTGTCTTGGGATACACTTGATTGGATGCCAGGGATTTATCCACCTTTAAGTGTTTTAAGGCTGCCGATTTTAAAACTGCTGAGAATTAAACAATGTAAACAACAGAAGTTTCTGCAGAAAATCTGGTTCCAAAGATTGCTTCAACATTCCTGGTAAACTTGAATTTTCTTCTGTTTATGCTATGTTGTTAATTAACAATATAATGATGTGCATCAATGAAGCACTTGTAACATGCTGCAGATAATTTCACAAAAGATGATTTGATGAAGATAACCAAATACTGCCTCTGGCTATTAGAAAAAGGATGAAACTTTTAGTTGTAAGTCAGCAATAAAGAGGAACATTAGAAGAAAAAGAATGTGGAAATGAGCAAATGGGAATTACGGTGTTTCTGGCCTTAACAGCTGAAACAACAGCTACCAATATACAAGAAACTGGAGGTATAAAAATGGCTGGACTTTAATGTAGAGTGATCTTGACATTATAGGCTCACTTCCTGCACCAGTTGAGATTACCATGAAGTTACTTCCTTCTCGGCCTCTCCCTTTGCCTGAGATATGGTGATCCTCATGTTGAGCCGCCAACAGTTGTCTCTCTCCAATGAGAGAGCAGCCCTATGGTAATTTAGAAATATTCTTTGCGTTATACAAATGTCCTGAATCAGCACTACCTGTCCAGTAAACCTTGCAAAAGGCTAAATAATACGGGAAAAATGATTTGTAATTGTTAGAGTGTAATTGGAATAACAGGAATAACATCCACATATTTTGACAACTTACTTATCAATTTACAATAGAATTTACAATGGTGAAACTGGAACCAGTAGAGCAGATTGAGTTATGGGATCTGTCCATCTTACCTCAACGAATTTAGTATTCTGACTACAAATCTCAGTGTTTTGCTACTCACTATCCTGACTGTACAACACAGTACTGTCTCACACAGTATTTCTGACAATCCTGTACAATTGTCTTCTCCAGAACTAGGGGTCACAGTCTAAGAAAACAGGGTAGGCCATTTTGGACTGAGATGAGGTGAAATTTCTTCACCCAGGGAATGGCTAACCTGTGGAATTCTTTCACAAACAGATTGAAAATAAGACGTTGAAAGCTTTCAAGAAGGAGTTAGATATATTCTTAGTGCAAATGGATCAAAGGGTTTGTGGCAGGAAAGGGGCGGTGAAGTAACTTGGATAGATGATCATCCATGATCATATTGAATGGTGGAGCATTTGTCAAAGGCCGAATGGTCTACACATGCTCCTATTTGATATGGGTCTAGTAATAATGATTCCAAATGATTGGAGGTTAGCAGGGGAGATCCCGATGGGCGAGCTCTTTGAAGGTGTCGACTCTGTTCATTGGTTGAGAGGGGGAGTTTCCTCCTGGAAACGCAGGCTCCTGTCACATGAAAAGACCGCCCCGTCCAAATGAGGAGTGCAGGGGCGGAATGCAAATTCAATTCAACCAAATCATTGAATTCAATATGAAATTATCATCACCTCAAAAATAAAATAAGCAGTCAACTCCATACAATCTACGTTCTCTTTTTTTTCTGTAAATGATTATTTTTAGAAAGAGGGGAGTTATATAGAGAAGGCTTTTTTAAAAAAAAATGGGAGTTCAGTGTCATTCTTAATACAGTATATTACCATGGAAGGAAATTCGCGTGTTCATAACGTTCCTAACTGAATAATTTTCTGTATGAGGTAGATAAGGGACTACTAAAGCAGACCATTTGCGAATACAGAAATCATACAGACGTAATAGTGTGAAAGCATTTAAAGTTTATTTTAGATCAAAACTAATCTGACCAAAAATCATATGCATTCAGTGGAATAACCTAATTAAAAATCATATTTTTTTAAAAAAAACAAAGCCTGATGTTTTCCTTTACTAAATGGAATTATTTTATTGCAGTAAAATATAAAGCATGAGATGAAGAATGATTTAATAAACCCACTCGGCTGGACCAATCCGGCTTGTGAGCAGGCATGGTGGATCAGTCTGAGGTTATAGTGTGTGAAGATAATCCGTGTTTTTATTGCTGTTGGCGGTAATCTCCCCTTTACTCTCTCACTCCGCGAATTGGAAAAGCAGAGAGCGTTTGGAAGGGAGGGAGACAACGCCAAGAAATCCAAAAAAAGAGAGAGGGGAAAAAAAATCAGAAATTTCTCCAGGTGTGTCTTCATCTCAGCACCCTGCTGGGTAACCGGAGACAGTGCAGAGCAATTATTCGAAGGAAATATTGCAAGGCCGGATTGACTGTTCTGAGAGAATTGCGACCGGCGGTGATTTAGTGACAGCCATTTGCGGAGTCACAGGGTCAGCTCAGTGTTCACCGGAAACAACTGGAGTCAGTCACAGCAGCCGCCAGCTCACGGTAAGAACCTGCCACTCCAGCAGGTTGAAAGCAGGACGTTTCTGTGCTCACTCACCACCACCTCCCCCCCCCCCCCCCCCCCACTTAACATTTGAAGTGAGCCACCCCTCAGATACTACAGGGTGAAGTGTTGCTCTGTTCTCCAATCTTTGTGTGTGAGAGAGACTGAGAGAAGAAGAAAACGACATTTCTCCTGATGTCTTCTTCAGACGAAGAGAGTGTGAGCGAGAGATCGGGAAGCTTGTCCCCGTGTCCGGGGGATACTTTACCCTGGAATCTTTCCAAGCATCAGAGGTCCAAGAGGCAAAGCCAAGAGTCGGTGCTGGACCCCGCGGAGAGAGCTGTGGTCAGAGTGGCTGGTAAGAAATCTCTTTGAACAGTATGTGGATTGAGAGAGAGGGAGAGATGCGCGCAGCCCGGGCTCTCAAACCACTTCATAGATTTCAAACCATTTACTGATAAAGAATGTTGTGAAGGAAATGTCATCAATTGGGGAGTAACAAAAATCGATCAAATATTAAAGAACAAAGCAACAAGCAAGGGGGAAGGATGCTTGTAGCACATGTGCACTTTTTACAAACGGGCGTCTGTGTTCGCCCAATACCAACCAGTCGAGTTGCGGATTATTTCCTTATTAATGGTCTAATTCACATCCTGAGTGTCCTAATGTTTGAGTGAAATTAACATTTCAGTCAGAAATATGATCACCCGGCTGGGTCTATTTGTATTGTATGGATTAACCATCTCCTAGCCTGAAGTTCTGGGTGGATTCCTTCTGCTCGGTCTCTTCTCACTCTATTGGAGAAAGCCCAGTGACAGATCAGAAAGCTGGGGACCACTCCTGCTATTGCAACCGCCTATGACTAGTCCCTGTCACTCTCAGCTTTTCAACAGATAGCACAAGTTGATCTGGAATTTATGATAGAAAATCCCAATTTTTTTCATGGGTTGCTAAATAATACTTCAATTCTATTAAATGACATCACCGTCCGATATCCGTGATTTAAACGGACCCAGAAAATGGGAGTAGCTGGTGTCTTGGTTGCTATGGTTCCGCCCACGGAGGAGTACTTTGCATTTCTAGTGGTGTATCTGAAGTGTTACAAATGAAAGCCCCACCATCAATCCTGATACTACCATCTTCTCCAACATGTAGGCGTGACATAGAAACAAAATGCTGCTAGTTCCAAGAAATTAAACACTAGCATTTCGAATGTGTATATATTATGTATAAAGTAATCTGATTTAAAAGGCATCATACATTTCTCAATGTGAACATCAATCCGGATGCATGGAGTATCTGGTATTTCTGGTTGATAACACAAAGCTATTTCAATATATGAAACCGCCAGTAGCCCCTGTGGTCAGATTTCCTCTATGCAGAGGCGTGCCACGTGAAAACCTGCTAGGGATAATAAAATCAAAATCACTAAATCGTAATCGTGATCATTTAAACACCAACCAACACCAGGGACTCCGGCTGCAGCTACAACATAAGAGTCAGTCATCCAAAATTGTGAAAAACCAGCCAAAAGCCTCCATTCTAAAAAGCAATCGACACTTGGGTGTGTCAGATGAAAAACTGCAAGCAGTCCTGAAAAATGTATCACCAACTATCAATTCTCAAAACGTGATGCAATCCTAAAAATACCACTGGCAATCCTAAAATAACTGATATCGTCCAAAAATCCTGAAGAGAATTTAGAAAAAAGACTATAAGTAATAATACTGACATTTGAAAGACTGTTTTAAAAGATAAAGTCCTTCAGTAATGTTGATATTTAAACCATCAGTCGGTGTATGGGATTTTTAATAGTCCAGCAAACCTGAATCAGCCTATTATTTTGCTTTGTTAAACAGCAATCAATATTCTGTCATTATAAAACAACTAATTATCTTGTCAGGTAAGAAGCCAGCGAGCAATGTTGTAATACAGAAGAAGAGCCAAATTTGTATTATGAAATACTAGACAATAATTTTGTATTATAAAAGCCAAACATACCATACTGCAGTACAAAACAATGAGCCAGTAATTCTCTATTACAACACTCTTAAACGATTAGCCTGGAATGAAAAAGACCAACCAGTGAACCTATAATATAAAAATGGCCAATTTTCCCGAAATGTAAAAGATCTCAATCAGTAATTTCGTAATCATAGATCATAGAATGGGATCATAGAAATGCAACATGAAAAGAGGCCATTTGGTCCATTCTGTCCTTGCAGAATCTTTATCAAAAAAATTTAGCTCATCCCACTTCCGTGTCCTTTCCAAAAGAACCGCAGTTTTTCTCTTCAAATGATTATCCAATTCCCTTTTCTAAGCCGTAATTGAAACTGCCTCCACCACATCCTGAATCTCTGCATTCCAAATCTTAACATTCATATGTCAACTACAACTTTTGAAGTTGTGATCTGCACATCCAAGTACAGATTAATAATGTAGATTAGGAAATGCAATAAATCAGAAAACTACAGAGGGCGGTGTGCACAGCCTAAGGCATCACGGGAGCCAACCTTCCACCCATGGACTCCCTTTATAAGGCTTGCTGCCACAGAAAGGCTGCCAACATTATCAAAGAGTCTTCACACCTGGTAATAATCTCTACAACCTCTTCCATCATCCAGGCAAAAGATACAGAAGCCTGAACACATGCACCAGTTGGTTCAGGGGCACCTTCTTCCTGGTCGTTATTAGACTATTGAATGGACTCTGTAGCCTCAAATAATGCTGATCTTGCTCATGCTGATCTCTCTTGTAGGTACTGTATGCTTCCATCTAAACTTTTTGTTTTGCACATCCTTACTTATTATGATCTGCCTGTACTGCTCGGAAACAAAACTTCGGTACAAGTGACAATAAATAAATCTATGAATCAAACAAATCTTGGGGAACTTCACTTCAAACTTTCTCCTGTGTGGAAAAAAATCATGCAACACTATTCTGTTTCATGTCATTCACTCAATTTCAGACCCATGTGTCAATTAAGCCTGTCATATGGCATTTTATAGAACCCCTTCTGTTGTCTATTTATACCACATCAAACATATTGCCGTCATCAACCCTCACCACCACTTCACCAAAAACTCAGTCATTTATTCTATTAAAAAACCTGCACTCATCCTGCAATGGAAAACATTAGCTAATAATTCCACAAAAGATGAACAAATGCAACACAAATCACTAGTTCATAATCCAGTAAAAGAAAATGTCAGTCAGCAATATGGAATACAAATATTCAACCAATGGTGGCTAGTTTGGACAAACAGGTAGAAACCTAGCCACCAGGATACACGAACACCAACTAGCCACAAAACGATATGACCGTCTCTCACTAGTATCCTTACATACAGAGAAGGAAGGACACCACTTCGACTGGGACAACACATCCATTTTTGGACAAGCCAAACAGGGACAAGCACAAGAATTCCTAGAAGCAACTGGAACTCTATGAACAAACACATCGAGTTAGATCTCATCTACCACCCCCTGAGAAAAAGAACAGGAAATGACATCACCCCAGGAAATGACATCACCATCCCAAAGAAACCCAAACATATAAATAGAAAGCAGGAATCATGTACAGTGCTTTGCCTGGAGGCCCACTGAAAAGGTTACCTAGTAGGGTGACAAAACGTCTGGAAATGAACCTTCCAGCTCAGCGAGCAAACCTACATCCTGAACCTCAACCTGAGCTACAAATCTTCTCAAGACTCACTAATCAGCCAATATTTCTATTATATAAATGCAAAGTAATTATCAAAAATTTAACATCTAGGATTAATTATCAATCTTGCATTGTAAAATACAATATAATAATACTGTAATATCAAATACTAGTCAATAATCCTGTAATTAATTACACAAAGTGCAAATCTGCTATATATCCATGCTGTGGTGGAGGCTAGTACAATTACAACAGTTAAAAGGCATCTGGATGGATACATGAATAGGAAGGGGTCAGAGGGTTATGAGCCAAATGCTGGCAAATGGGATTAGATTTATTTATTTCTTGTAAGCATGAACAAGTTAGACCAAAGGGTCTGTTTCTGTGCTGTATATTTCAATGACTCCATAACCCTACAAGGCACCAGCCAACAATGAGGTATTATAAACATGTATGGAATCCTGAAGATTATTGTATTGGATCGTCAAAATATATGCACATTTGTACACCAGCACCAAATAAATTACTAAAGTTGTTGCATTGTTGTGAAAGCCAATTGATTCATGAACTTTCAAGTTATAACATTGCATTTTGAATTAGGTAGGTACAACACTCATGATTTTAATGTGTGATCAAGAACTTTAGATTTTTAGATATAAATGAAATAAAGTTACATGAAAGAATCTGCTTCCTTTCACTCTATAGTCTTCATAATCTCTTCCATGTTAAAAAGTGTAGTATACATTTAGCTCCCTACTCTAGTTCTTGAATTTGCCAAGCCCTAAATTTTAATGCAGGATGGTCTGAGAATTCCTAGTTTCAACAATGATGTAGCATCTAAAACAATCAATAGTTTTATTGTGGTATCCAATTTAATAACTTGTTTCTCTGTTGTTTACTTTCATATTTATGTATCAAAATTTGTACTGCAGTCTATGGTGCCAGGAAAGTCAAAGTTTTGCTGTGGGTTTATCATAAGCTTCAGGTGGAGTTCATCCTGCACCTTTGTGTCTCGTTGTGCTGGAACTCCAATAGATCGTTGCTGTCTATGATTAACTTTCTCTGCTGTTGCTGCTGCTGCAGCCTTACCCCAGTCTTACTTTACACTCATGACTGTCTATAAAACTGACTAAATCAGTTCCAACTGGTTGAATTTCTTCATGGCTTGAACCACACATGTTCCTTTATTTCCAAGTGTTCCCTTCTGTAACACATTATTTACTGTGGCCACTTGATTTCTTTCTGTTGCTAACTGTGTACACTGCATTGGGCCTTCTCTCACTCTTTATTTAGCTTCTGCACAGGCTTTCCCTTTCTCTGGTTCAGTGCCTAAGCGTACCTTTAAGCCCATCACTAACTGGACCCTTCCACTGCTGTGCTTCAATTCAGATAATTTCACCATCTCAGTTTGTATTGCTGAGCCTGGTCTTGTGGTTTATCATCACTTGTTTTTAATTCAGACTCTCATCATCCATTTCCATTGCATAAATCTGATCACCATTGTCATATTTTAGCAATGTGAGATCTATGCTCTTGTGAGTGAATAAAAACAGACTTGATGGAACATGACAAGATACAGAAGATGGTAAGAGATGATATACTATTAGGAATACTAGAGAGATAGGCTTAAGTTCCATGTGATTTGATATTCAGTCTGACATTTCTACTCTCACACATGCTTAATAGCTATACCCAAAGTAAAGGTATAGTCCCTTTTCATGTCAAAACACAATGTTTTCTTTATTCATGGGCTATCAGTGTTGTCACCAAGGCAATATTTATTGTCAATCGCTCATAGCCTATGAGAAGGTAGTGGTGGTGAAGTCTGTTTTTGTATTCTTGAAGTCCATTTGGTGTAAGGATACCAATAGAACTGTTAGGTATGGAGTTCCAATATTTTGAAACCAATGATGGTGAAGAACTGCAATAAATTTCTAAGTTAGGATGATGTGTTACCTTTGGGTGCTGTTGTATTCCATGCCCATATTCTTCTAAGTGTTAAATGTCAAAGTTTTGTAATGCAGTTATAGAAAGGGGGGGAAGGTCTCAGATACAGTCACATAGATGGGTCAACTCCAGGAAGGGTAAGAGAGGTAGGCAACTAGGGCAGGAGTCTTTTGTGGATATACCCATTTCAAACAGGTATGCTGTTTTGGAAAATGTAGGGGATGATAGATTCTCAGGGGAATGTAGCACGAACAGCCAAGTTTCTGGTATTGAGACTGGCTCTAATGCAACGAGGGGTACGTTGGCTTCCAAGAGATCAATTGTGTTAGGGGATTCTGTAGTCAGAAGTACAGACAGACGTTTCTGTGGCCAGCAGAGAAAAAGCAGAATGGTGTGTTGTTTCCCTGGTGCCAGGATCAAGGATGTCTCGGAGAGGGTGCAGAATGTTCTCAGGGGGGAGAGGGGCCAGCAGGAGGTCATTGTCCACATTGGAACCAACAACATTGGAAGGGAAAAGGTTGAGACTCTGAAGGGAGATTACAGAGAGTTAGGTAGAAATTTAAAAAGGAGGTCCTCAAGGATAGTAATATCTGGATTACTCCCAGTGCTACGAGCTAGTGGGGGCAGGAATAGGAGGATAGAGCAGATGAATGCATGGCTGAGGAGCTGGTGTATGGGAGAAGGATTCACATTTTTGGATCATTGGAATCTCTTTTGGGGTAGAAGTGACCTGTACAAGAAGGACGGATTGCACCTAAATTGGAAGGGGACTAATATACTGGCAGGGAAATTTGCTAGAACTGCTTGGGAGGATTAAAATTAGTAAGGTGGGGGTGGTGGTGGGGGTGGTGGTGGGGGGGGGGGGGGGGGGGGGGGGGGTGCGGGGAGTTGAGACCCAGGGAGATAGTGAGGAAAGAGATCGATCTGAGACAGGTACAGCTGAGAACAGACGTGAGTCAAACAGTCAAGGCAGGCAGGGACAAGGTAGGACTAATAAATTAAACTGCATTCACTTCAATGCAAGGGGTCTAAAAGGGAAGGCAGGTGAACTCAGGGCATGGTTAGGAACATAGGACTGGGATATCATAGCAATTATGGAAACATGGCTCAGGGATGGGCAGGACTGGCAGTTGAATGTTCCAGGATACAAATGCTACAGGAAGGATAGAAAGGGAGGGAAAAGAGGAGCGGGGAGTGGCATTTTCGATAAGGGAGAGCATTACAGCTGTGCTAAGGGAGGATATTCCCGGAAGTTATTTGGGTGGAACTGAGAAATAAGAAAGGGATGATCACCTTATTGGGATTGTATTATAGACTCCTCAATAGTCAGAGGGAAATTGAGAAACAAACTTGTCAGGAGATCACAACTATCTGTAAGAATAATATGGTGGTTATGGTAGGGGATTTTAACTTTCCAAACATTGACTGGGTCTGCCATAGTGTTAAAGGTTTAGATGGAGAGGCATTTCTTCAGTGTGTACAAGACAATTTTCTGATTCAGTATGTGGATGTACCTACTAGAGAAGGTGCAAAACTGGACCTACACTTGGGAAATAAGGCAGGGCAGGTGACTGAGGTGTCAGTGGGGGAGCACTTTGGGGCCAGCGAGCATAATTCTATTTGTTTTAAAATAGTGATGGAAAAGGATAGACCAGATCTAAATGTTGAAGTTCTAAATTGGAGAAAGGCCAATTTTGACAGTATTAGGCAAGAACTTTCAAAAGCTGACTGGAGGCAGATGTTTCGCAGTAAAGGGATGGCTGGAAAATGGGAAGCCTCCAGAAATGAGATAGCAAGAATCCAGAGAAAGTATATTCCTGTCAGGGTGAAAGGGAAGGCTGGTAGGTGTAGGGAATAATGGATGACTAAAGAAATTGAGGGTTTGGTTAAGGAAAAGAAGGAAGCATATGTCAGGTATAGACAGGATAGATCGAGTGAATCCTTAGAAGAGTAAAGAAAGTAGGAGTATACTTAAGAGGGAAATCAGGAGGGCAAAACGGGGACATAAGATAGCTTTGGCAAATAGAATTAAGGAGAATCCAAAGGGTTTTTACAAATATATTAAGGACAAAAGGGTAACTAAGGAGAGGATAGGGCCCCTCAAAGATCAGCAAGGCAGCCCTTGCGTGGACCCACAGAAAATGTGGGAGATACTAAATGAATATTTTGCATCGGTATTTCCTGTGGAAAAGGATATGGAAGATATAAACTGTAGGGAAATAGATGGTGACATCTTGCAAAATGTCCAGATTACAGAGGAGAAAGTGCTGGATGTCTTGAAACGGTTAAAGGTGGATAAATCCCCAGGACCTGATCAGGTGTACCCGAGAACTCTGTGGGAAGCTGGAGAAGTGATTGCTGGGCCTCTTGCTGAGATATTTGTATCATCGATAGTCACAGGTGAGGTGCCGAAAGACTGGAGGTTGGCAAACGTGGTGTCACTGTTTAAGAAGGAAGGTAAAGACAACCAAGGGAACTATAGGCCAGTGAGCTTGACCTCAGTGGTGGGCAATTTGTTGGAGGGAATCCTGAGGGACGGGATGTACATGTATTTGGAAAGGCAAGGACTGATTCGGGATAGTCAACATGGCTTTGTGCATGGGAAATCATGTCTCACAAACTTGATTGAGTTTTTTGATGAAGTAACAAAGAAGATTGATGAGGGCAGAGCAGTAGATGTGATCTATATGGACTTCAGTAAGGCGTTCGACAAGGTTCCCCATGGGAGACTGATTAGCAAGGTTAGATCTCATGGAGTACAGGGAGAACTCGCCATTTGGATACAGAACTGGCTCAAAGGTAGAAGACAGAGGGTGGTGGTGGAGAGTTGTTTTTCAGACTGGAGGCCTGTGACCAGTGGAGTGCCACGAGGATCGGTGCTGGGCCCTCTACTTTTTGTCATTTACATAAATGATTTGGATGCGAGCATAAGAGGTACAGTTAGCAAGTTTGCAGATGACACCAAAATTGGAGGTGTAGTGGACAGCGAAGAGGGTTATCTCAGATTACAACAGGATCTTGACTAGATGGGCCAATGGGCAGAGAAGTGGCAGATGGAGTTTAATTCAGATAAATGCGAGGTGCTGCATTGTGGGAAAGCAAATCTTAGCAGGATTTATACACTTAATGGTAAGGTCCTAGGGACTGTTGCTGAACAAAGAGACCTTGGAGTGTAGGTTCATAGCTCCTTGAAAGTGGAGTCGCAGGTAGATAGGATAGTGAAGAAAGCGTTTGGTATGGTTTCGTTTATTGGTCAGAGTATTGAGTACAGGAGTTGGGAGGTCATGTTGCAGCTATACAGGACATTGGTTAGGCCACAGTTGGAATATTGCGTGCAATTCTGGTCTCCTTCCAATCGGAAAGATGTTGTGAAACTTGAAAGGGTTCAGAAAAGATTCACAAGGATTTTGCCAGGGTTGGAGGATCTGAACTACAGGGAGAGGCTGAACAGGCTGGGGCTGTTTTCCCTGGAGTGTCAGAGGCTGAGGGATGACCTTATAAAGGTTTACAAAATTATGAGGGACATAGATAGGATAAATAGGCAAAGTCTTTTCCCTGGGGTTGGGGAGTCCAGAACTAGAGGGCATAGGTTGAGGGTGAGAGAGGAAAGATATAAAAGAGACTTAAGGGGCAACTTTTCACGCAGAGGGTGGTACGTGTATGGAATGAGCTGCCAGAGGATGTGGTGGAGGCTGGTACAATTGCAACATTTAAGAGGCATTTAGATGGGTATATGAATATGAAGAGTTTGGAGGGATATGGGCCGAGTGCTGGTAAGTGGGACTAGGTTGGGTTGGGATATCTGGTCGGCATGGACGGGTTAGACCATGCTGTACATCTCTATGACTCTATGACTCTATATGCTATGAAAATAGTATTGGAAAATTGCTGAAGTGCATTTTGTAAATGGTGAAACCTGGTAGTGGAAGGAATAAATGTTTAAGATAATGGATAGGGTGTCAATAAAGTAGGTGTTTTGTCCTGGATGATATCACACTTCTTGAGTGTGGTTGGAGCTGCACTTGTCCAGGTCATGCAGGAGTATTCCATGACACCCCGACTTGTGCCTTGCAGAAAGTGGAAAATCTCTGTGGCAATGAGTTATTGAATGAGAGTGTAGTTGTTGGAAGCCAATCATCTAGACCTAGGACATCATACAGGAATTTATCAAAGTAGACACCTATAATGTTTGGGCTGTTTAATTTATCATCATCATTCATCATAAGTTCGGGAGGAGGGATTTTCAATTGTGACCGTGATATATTCAGTTCAGTTTACAATTTCTAAGCTAGCACAGTCTATGGCCACAGGCAGCAAAAACTGGACTAGATTCAAGCTTGGATCAATATGTGACATTTCACACCAAGTCATGATCATCAAGCAAAAATCTAACCATTTAAATTTGCGAATGACAGCAGAATAGGTAGAAAAGTAAGCTATCAAGAGGCAATGGAGAGTCTCTAAAGGGACGTAAACAAGTGAGTGGGGAAAAAAATTGGCAGGAGGTGTTGAACATGGCTAAATGTGAATTTTGCCATTTTTACAGGAAGAATAGAAAAGCAGTTTACTTCCTAAATGAAGAGAAATTGCAGAATTCGGTAGTCCAGAGGGAGCTGGAACTCCTGGTACATGAATCGCAGTAAGTTAGTATGCAGATATACAAGTGTTTAGGAAAACAAATGGAATGTTGTTACTCAATGCAAGTGGAATGGAATGTAAAAATAGTGAGGTTTTACTGTACGAGATTCCATTATGATCACACCTGAAGTATAGTACAGTCTTACTCTCCTTATTTGAGAAAACGTATAATTGCTTTTAAAGCTGTTCAGAGAGAGCTCACTCGATTCATCCCTGGGATGAAAAGATTATTTTATTAAGAAAGATTAAAGAGGTTAGGCCTATATCCATTTGACGTTAGAAGAACGAAAGGCTATCACACTGAAACATATAAAATCTTGAGTGGAATGGATGTTTCCTTTTAAAGAGGAAAGTTAAAACTGGGGACATAGTTTAAGAATTAGAAGTCTCTTCTTTCAAACAGCGATGAACAGATCTTTTTAAATCTCAAGAAGTTGTTCAGTGTTAAGGTTTCCCAAATATGCGTTTGATTTTTGATGGACAAGAGATTCAAGGGTTATTGCATAGAGTCAAGAAATTAAAGCTGAGATCACATGCAAGACCTTACTGAAGGCCAGGGCAAAGCAACAAATACTCTACTAGCTCACATGTCCTCATAATATTCAGAACATTACTATCACAATAAACACCCTGAGAGTTACTATAGACTAAAAACCTAGCTTGACACCAGCCACAAAATTATAGGAGCAGGGCAGAGGTTGGATATTCTCTGGCTGTGAATTCACCTCCTGATTTCCCAAAGCATTTACATCAAATGCAAGCCTCTTTTCAGGAGTGTGATGGAATATTCCCGCTTTAATGGAACATTTAAAATTCAATACCATTCAGAACAAAGCAGCCTGCTTAATTGGCACTATATCCAATGGTTGCTTCCATCACCATTTGCACACAATAGTGTGTACCATGAATAACATCCATTGTAACAACTCTTCAAGACTTTTTTGGCAACACTTTCCAAACTCAAGAGCTGTACTACCCAGGAAACTAATAGTAGATGCATGGGAAATGACTACCTGAGGGTTTACTTCACATTACACATCATCGGTACTTAAAAATATATCACTATTCCTTCATCATTGCTGGGTCAAAGTCCGAGAACTTCCTACCTAACAACACTGGAGATTCCCTAACCACACGGATTGCACCAGTTCAAGAAGGTGGGGCAATCAAAGATATTAAGGCATGGACAATAGTCCATCGATGGCCATATTCCATGTATGAATGAAATACTAAACCCTCAGAGTAAAGCCATTGCTTAGTTCAAATGCATCTTGAAAGCATATCAAATCAATGAATGTTGATGCAGTACTCGGCAATTAAAGTTAATCATGTGTGCCTGTAACAAATTATTTTCAATTATGCTATTGTCTGTAGTTGGAATGGAGGCCAGTAGAAGTGGTTGAGAAGAGGATATTGGATGCATTCAAGAAACAGTTACAACCGACAGTTGTACAAGTTTGGGAAGATTAAAGATGCCTTAGCCCCTTCTTATGCACCTATCCTGTGATGTTAAGTACGCAGAAACATCGGGAGAGGAGGAGACTATTCAGTCCTTTGAGTCTGCTTTGCTGTTCATAGAAACTCTGTGTGGAAAAAGGCCATTCAGCTCATCCAAACATCATCCTACCATATCCTCATAACCCCAGAATTTACCATGGCTAAACCACCTATCCTGTACATCCCTACGACAACTTAGCATGGCCATTCTTGTACATCTTTGGACTGTGGGAGGAACCTGGAGCACCTGCACACAGATACAGGCAGAACATGCAAACTCCACCCAAGACTGGAATTGAAGCCGGGTTCCTGGCGTTCTAAGGCAGCAGTGCTGACCATTGAGCAACCCATGCGTAAGATCATAGCTAATCTGGCTGCAGGATTAACTCCTCTTTCTTGTCTGGCCATCTTAACTCCCCTGCCTATTAACAATCTTTTCAGCTCTATCTTGAGTAATTCCAGTGATCCAGCCTCCTCTACTTTCTGAAAAAAGTAGTGATAGACCACTATTTTATGTTGCTGCAGTTACTGTAGTGTCAATATACCGACAGTGCTGTTAGCAATGAGTTCTAGTTTGATGGCAACAGTGGGATAGTGATAGTGTCACCAGATTAATAATCCAGCAGTCCAGACCAATCCTCTGGGCAGTTGGTAGAATTCAAATTCATTTAATTAATAAATCAGCAAGTTTAAAAGCTAGTCTCAGTAATGTTAACCATAAAACTGTTGGATAGTTATAAAAAGCCATCTGGTCCACAATTGTCCTTTAGGGAAGGAAATCTGTCGCTCTTACCTGGTCAGACCTACATATGACTCCAGAATCATATCAGTTGGATTGAATCTTAACTGTCCTCTGAAATGGCCTAGTATGAGGCACAGTTGTGTCAAACCACTACAGAAAAACATCTTAACTCTAAATATTAACTATAATCTCCCTCTAGACATTCCCAACGGTCTGAACAAAAAGTGAGAAAAGGAAAGTAAAAAAAGGGAAGGGTGGAAAAAAGTAAACAGAATTATCATGAAAAGCACAAAGAAGTGAGATAACTAAAATTTTGTACTAAAATAGTTGTAAATACTCATATCCATAAAGCAATTGAAAATGTCATAGAGGTCTACACCACATAAAAAGGCCTTTCAGCCCATCAAGGTTGCACCAATCAAAAACAACCACCAAATTATTGTAATCCTATTTTCTAGTGTTTGGTCCATGGCCTTGAATCAGCCATACCAGTCATACCAGTTATTGTTGAATGGAAGAGCAGATTTGACGGGCCAAATAGCATAATTCTGTGGTTTTATGAATGGTTTGGCATCACAAGTGTACATCTGAAAACATCTTCAATGTTTTGAGGGTTTCTACCTCAACATATGGCCTGTGAGGAACTGAAAATTAATGCTAGCACCCCTGCAATTTCCTCATCAATAGTTCAGGATACATTTAATCTAGTCCTGGATATTTATCTACATTATATCCTGAAAGACCAGTCAGAACCTCCTCTCTGTCTATGCTAATTTCTTTAAGTATATCACAGTCTTTCTCCCTGATTTCTATATGCACATTGTCCCTCTCACTAGTGAATACCAACACAAAGCATTCATTTTAAACCCTACCCATATCCTTTAATCACAGCAGGTCTGACAGCATCTGAGGAGCAGAAAAGTCAATGTTTGGACCGAAGATCTTCGTCAGGACTGGGGAGGGGGAAGGAGCCCAGAAGTATGTAGAATGAGGGGGTTGTGTGAAGTGTAGGTGGGACGTGATTGGTGGATTCAGATAGGGGGGTTTTCATCCACCAACCATCATCCCACCTATCCTTCACCCAATCCCACCCTCTTCCCTCTATATAGATTAGATTAGATTACTTACAGTGTGGAAACAGGTCCTTCGGCCCAACATGTCCACACCGACCCGCCGAAGCGTAACCCACCCAGACCCATTCCCCTACATTTACCCCTTCACCTAACACTACGGGCAATTTAACATGGCCAATTCACCTAACCTGCACATTTTGTTTGGACCCCTGAGGCGGGAATTGAACCCGGGTCTCTGGCGCTGTGAGGCAGCAGTGCTAACCACTGTGCCACCGTGCCGCCCACTGCCACCGTGCTGCTCACAAATACTTCTGGGCTCCCCCCCCCCCCCCCCCTCCAGTCTTGATAAAGAGTTTCAGCCCTAAACATTGACTTTCCTGTTTGTGGGATGTTGTCTGACCTGCTGTGCTTTTCCAGCTTCACAACTATTGACTCTGACTTCCAGCATCTGTGGTCCTTACTGTCTCTATGTCCTCCAGTTCCATGCGCAAATCATCATTGTGATCATTAATGGGCTCAAATCTTTCTTTAGTTATTCTTTTACCCTTGAACATAAATTGCTGGAGAAACTCAGGAGGCCTGGCATCTGTGGAGAGTGATAGAGTTAATGTTTCAAGTCCAAGTACCCTTCTTCAGCATGCGCAGTTCTATATTTTATTCTTTTACTCTTCATATACTTGCAAAATAATTTAGGATTTTCATTTATTTCACTTGTCATTATTTTTTCACGTTTCTTTTCTCTCCAAATTTATTTTTAAATTTCCCTCTGCATCTTCTTTGATGTTCTAGAGCTTCTGCTGTTTTCAGCTCTCACTGTGTGCCATAAGTCTTCCATTTTCTGTTTATCCAATCCTGTATATCCCTGGATATCCAAGAATCACTGGATTTGTTAGTCCCATCCTTTATCTTTATTGGTACATATTGGACCAGGACACTTCCTATTTCCTTCTAGAATATGTCCTATTGTTCTGACATAGATTTTTCTAAAATTATCAGCTCCCAGTCCACTGTAGCCAGATTATACTTCATTTATTAAAATTGTCCTTCTGCCAGTTTAGAACTTTGATTTTAGGACCATCCTTATCCTTTTCCAACGCAACTTTCATCTAATAGTGTTGTGATCACTATCTATATAATGCTTCTCCAGTGATATTTCAAGTACCTGCCAGTTTTATTACCTAAATTAAATCTAGGACCACACCTCTCTCTTGTACAGCCTTCTACATTTTACATACTGGCTTAAAAAGCTCTCTTGGATGTATTTTAGGAATGCTGCTCCCTTTAAACATTTCACACAATGACCATCTCAGCTAATGATGGGCAAATTGAAATGCCCTACTATCAATGCCTTATTACTTTTAGACTTCTATGAAATTTAGCAACATTTCTGCTCTTCTATTTATTTCCAAACTGTTAGGGGGCCCATACTGCACTCCTAGCAATGTCGTTACTCCTTTTTGGTTTTTAAGTTCTACCCATATTGTTTCACTTGAAGGGCTTTCTCTGATGTCATCCCACCTCATTGCAGTAACTGATTCCCTAATGAGTACTCCGAACTACCTCCTTGCATTAAAGTAAATACAATCCAACTTTTCTGAACTCCCCTTGTGCTCTAAATGGCTTTTAAGATCTATGGCTTCTTGACTCGCTTACTGTCTCTTCTAATTTTGACCATTCATCTCTCCTTGCTGAACATTCTCTTTAGATCACGGTGCCCTACCGAGTTAATTTAACCCTCTGTAGCAGCACTAGCAAACTGCTCCCCAAGTATAAATACAAACTTTAAATTTTATCAGGACTTTAATGAATTTAAATTAAATTCCAATATGACATCTTCGAGTTTGAGTGTCTACCATTATTTCAGGATTGCTAGGCACTGAGCAGAGGAGATTTACCAAGATGTTGCTGGGCTAGAGAGTTTTAGTTTTGAAGACCGACTTTATGTAAGCTTACACTTGCAAGAAGCGGATCTTATTTCTGATCCTCAAACTATTTCATAACCAGTATTCCTGTATATTTTGAATTTTTTATTGCTATTGACACCTCACTATTCAGAACCCCTATGCTATTGGAGTGATGACTTTCATTATAAATGCTTGCACGTGGGTGGCACAGTAGCTCAGTGGTTAGTACTGCTATGAATACTGATAGCTGAGATTCCATGGGTGTGCCGTTGGTTTGTTTGTAGATTATGTTGTTGAAGGTGAAGTGGGTGGTGAGGCACAGGTCCATTAGCTTCATGATGTTTTTGTTGGTAATGTGATTGATGGTGGTTGGTATGTGTGTGTGATGGTCTCTTCTAAAAGTGTGGTAAGTGTTTCCTTTGCCAGGTCGATGTTGATGGAGGTGAACAGTGCTGTTACGTCGAATTAGATCATTGTTTCGTCTTCCTCTACTTTGGTGTTTTTGATGATTTTTAGGAATTCCTGGGTGGAGTGGATGGAGTGCTGTGACTCTTTTACTAGGTATTTCAGTCTTGCGTGTAGTTCTTTGGCCAGTCTGTAAGTTGGTCTTTTGGGTAGTGAGACTATGGGTCTGAGGGGGGCTCCTGGTTTATGGATTTTTGGTAGTCCGTAGAATTGTGGGCTGCTGGTCCCGTCTGGTTGCATTTTCTGGAATTCTGTTGTTTAATTGACACTGTATGACACTGTAATCTTTTGCTATAAATTTTGTGTCTATGATCCTGCTAAACAGCTACCTGATGAAGGAGCAGTGGTCCATCAGTTAGTGCTTCCAAATAAACTAGTTAGTCCATAACCTGGTGTCCTGCGATTTATAACTTTGTCCACCACAGTCCAACACTGGCACCTCCACATCTTTATTAGTTGAGGCATAGAGTTTAAAAGAAGGAAGATAATGCTGGAACTGTATAAGAAGCTGGTTAGGCCATAGCTATAGAGTATTGTGCGCCATTCTGGAATCCCATTACAGGACGCATGCGATTGCACTGGCGAGGGAGCAGAGGAGATTAACCAAGATGTTGCCTGGCTAGAGAGTTTTAGTTTTGAAGAGAGATTAGATAAACTGGAGTTGTGTTCCTCAGAGCAGGAGAGACAAAATGAGGATATGATCGAGATGTATAAATTATGAAGGGAATCAAAAAGGTAGTCAGGAAGAAACCTTTCCTCTTTTTGGAGGGCTCACCGACCAGGGACATAGATCTACAGTAAGGGGCAGAAAGTTTAGAAGAAATGTGAGAAAAAATCTTTTGACTCTTAGAACAATGAGAATCTGGAACTGACTTCCTGTAAGGTAACATTTAAGAAATGTTCAGACGTACACTTGCAATGCCAAGGCTCTTAAGTCTATGGGCCAAGTGCTGGAAAATAGGATTAAAATAGTTGGCATTTTTTGACTGATGGGCCAAAGGGCCTCTTCTGTGTTGTAAATCTCTGTAACTCTATAACTCTGTGACCAGTAGGATGGATGGCTCTGATATCCTAAAGTTTTCAACAGCTACATCATGGTCTGCCTTGAGGCAAATGATTCTAAAATAGTCCAGTTATTAGAATCGTCCATCTGTACCTCTAATTGTACAATGACACCAATGACCTAATGCCTGTATGATGCTGAGAAAGTAGTTTGCAGATGATATACGATAGTGACTTTGAGGCTTTTCGAGGCAAATCCCTCCAACTCCTCTGCAGTTACAAGCTGCTTCTACTGCCATGCCTGGGTTTACGAGAGCATGGGACTGTTTCTTAAAATATACCCAGAGAAAGTGAAAAGGAAAATAAATGATAATGGCAATCTCCTGTACAGTCATTAAAGTTACAGTAACATTAATAGGGACCATAACAGCAGGAAATAAGATGGAATTCTTCATTAAGCAGGAGCTGAAATCTTGGTTTTCTAACTTTGCCAACTGAATGTTTCACAGTTGACCCAATGTGTTAGCAGCATCATGGTGCCCAGTGGTAGGAACTTATTCATCATGCATTTTCTTGGTTGTCTAATCTTTGGATCTTTGGATTTATTTAATTTTGCATCATAGATGAGAGGAACAGGAGAAGCTGAATATTCTTTTAGCAGCAAAGAAGCTGTAGAGGAAGAGGAAAACAGAGCAAAATAATCCAGGGCTCTCTGGATGATGAAAGAGATAAAGATTAAAGATGAAGCAGAAAAAAAACCCTTCTGACAGATTCAATGAGTTGGATAATACAATTGAGAACCTGAATATAGAAAATTCAGAGGAGAATTAGAAGGAAAACATGACAAGCAACAAAGACATTAAGAAGCATCTGGCAGCTAACTTAAAAGGGAATTCAAAATGAAATAGGCATATAAATAGTAAAAGTCTGGTATAGAAGAATTAGCACTGACTAGAGGCTGTTGTGCCTGACGACTGAGGTGCTGAGGTGTTAAATTAATCCTTTGCATTTGTCTTCACCTAGGAAGAAGATGCTGCTCAGGTCATGGTGTAAGAGGAGAAAATTCAGACACTTGAATTTGATAAGGGGGAGGCATTGGATATGCAATCTTAAAGTTGATAATGCATCTGGACTGGAAGAGATGCATCCAAGAATGGTGAAGAAAGTGTGAGTGGAAATTGTAGAGATGCTGGCCCGTAATTTTCCAATTTTGCCTTTTTTTTGTTCATTCATGGAATTTAGGCATCACTACGCATCCGTTATTGCCCAGAGGGAAGTTAAGTGTCAACCACATTGCTGTGAGTTCAGAGTCACATGTAGGCCAGACCAGGTATGGATGGTAGTTTCCTTCCTTAAAGGACATCAGTGAACCAGATGGGTTTTTCCTGGAAATCAACAATGGTTTCATGGTGATCATTAGACTTTTTAATTCTAGGTATCAATTGAATTCATATTCCACCATTTGCCCTGGCAGGATTCAAACCCAGGACCCTAGAACATTACAAGGTCCAGGGGTAAGAACAATACCACTGCACCACAAGACTCCCTTAAAGCTTGCTGTCAAATAAGCTTTTAGAAGTAATATCCCAGGATAAAATTAGTGGTTAACTGGACAAATGCGAGTTAATTAAGGAAAGCCAGTATGGATTTATTGAGGCAAATTGTTTTTAATCAACTTGCTTGAGATAATTGATGAGTCAACTGACAGGATTGATAAAGGTGGTGCTGCTGATGCTGAGATTTAGATCCACAAAAGGCATTTGACAAAGTGCTATACAACAGATTGTGAAAAGCTATGCCTCGTTATATGAAAGGAATAATAGCAATATGGATACAAAACTAACAGAGGAACTGGAAATAAAGAGTAATGGTGAACATTTATTTTTCTGACTGAAATGTTTGTAGTGCGTTCCCAAGGAGTGGTTTTAGGAACCCTGCTCCCCTAATGTATATTAAGGACCTCAACTCTCATGTACAGGCATAACTTCAAAGTGTGTGGATATTATAAAAGATGAAGGTGTTGTGGGCTATGAGGAAGATAGTTTTGAATTTAAGAAGTATGTAGATGGTGTTTTACAAGGTTATGTTCTGAAAGTTTTAACGTTGGAGACATAATTAAGCTCCAGCTGATCTGAAGAAAATATTCAGTCTTGGCTGGAGAAAAAAGGAGTCCAGCTCAAAATTTTGAAGCAGACAGATGTGACACCATTGTCTCTGTATAGTCTTATCATAATTATTACAACTAACAAGCCAATGTATTTTGCATATGTTGCTATCATACAATAAAATTACATCTTGTTAAAACAAGTGCCCCTTCCCATTAAGTTTTACTAGTGGTTAATCTTCTACCACAGCTAACTAAATTGGCTCTTAGACCCAACACACAAAGGAGGATTGAGGGGCTGTTGTGATCTAGCAATTGTGTTCCCTAACTCTAAGCTGACAAATTTGGGGTCAAGTCCCAGTTGCTGCAGCGGGGTATCATTCCATGTCTGAATAGATTGATGTCACATTGCCTTGACAGTACAAATCATTTCACATGCATTATCACCCAATTCATATTGAATTATAACACACTACCATAGTGTTGCCAAGTAAGATGTCTCACAGTACCCATTGTTTATCAATGATTGCCAATCATGAAGCATAACAATAAAATATATTCTCTAATTAAGGACATCCTAAAAATACACATGGTAATAAACTATATTGTGAGATTTATATATATGTGTATAATTTAAAGCATCTTATTACACGAACCATCAATACATCTAAATTCTTGGCATGTCATTGTTGTGCCCCTGTCAATCAATAGACAGTTGACAGTGATTTCTTTTACATGTGGTGACCTTGACAGATGTAATCTGGTAGGCCATGGCATTGAGAACTTAGATAGAAGGACACCCTCCTTGGCCTTGTCTGCAGAAGGATCCAAAGTCACCAGGCAAGACAATGAGGAGCACGCACTCATTTTGGGAATTCCTTAAAAGGATGATCCCCAGAGCGATTGCCATTGATCCTCCTTCTCAATGCACCTTCCTGTACCCCTAAGGAAGATGGTGACCGGGACAGAGGTCAAGATGCTTTATGACTTTTGACTAGCTACTGATGTTCTGAACCCATGGCCAGAGTCATGGAATATAATACCTTGCACATGTAGGTCATTTCATACACCTGGCTCTCCATGACAGTTGCCAACATCTCTACTGAAGAAGTCAAGTGCTCATATTCTAGATCCATGACAGAACTCATGGTTTGGAATGATGACTCCACAGACTGTAGGAGGCTCCTCATAGTCCCTGGCACTTCTGCCACATTTTCCTTCACCTTCTCCTTACCAGGGACCCGAGTTCAATTCCAGCCTTGAGCAACCGTTTGTGTGGAGTTTGTACATTCTCCCTGTGTCCGCGTGGGTTTCTGCCGGGTGCTCTGGTTTCAGCCTATAGTCCAAAGATGTGCAGGTTAGGTGGATTGGCCATGCAAAATTGTTCATAGTGTTTAGCCATGTGCAAGCTAGGTGGATTATCCATGGTAAATGTGGGGTTACGGAAATAGGGTAAAGGGCTGGATTTGGGTTGGATGCTTTTCAGAGGGTTTTTACTTGATTTGATTTGATTTAGTTTATTATTGTCACATGGACCAAAATACAGTAAAAAGTATTGTTTTGCGAGCTATCCAGGCAAATCAAACCTTCCGTAAATATATCAGTCTAATGGAAAAAAATGCAGAATATAGTATTATAGCTACAGAAAAGGTGCAGAGAAAAACTAACTCTAATATACGAGAGATCCATTCAAAGGTCTGATAACAGCGGGAAGAAGCTGTTCTTGAATCTGTCGGTGTAGACTCAATTGTGCAATTGGCTTATGTCCGCACTGTAGGGATTCTATGATTCTCTATATTTCCAGCATGATTATTGTGACTAACATCACACACTTTCATCAACCTGGACTCAGTATTGGCCTGATCCTGAAGAACTCTCCCATTGTGAGGGACTTCAGATGACACAACTTTTTACTCAGTCGTTGGGATATAACTCTGAAGTGGTCACAAGCATTTGCCTAAATATATCTATACACTAACCATCTGAAATGTACAGGCATGTAATAGAGCTGGTGGGGGATCAATGATGATGTATTGTCTGGATCTTGTTGACCATCATCAGAGGCAGAGTCATAGTTCCACTATGGCTTTCATGGAAGTTGGAGGGATTGGGGGTCAATGGGAATTGATGGTCACGTTGAGGAGGCAGAGGGGATTTGGGGCAGTAGGAATCCGGGAGGAGTGCGGGGGCTGTATTGGGGATTTCGGAGGGGAGAGTGGTTAAGTCAGGGTTATGTTGCATCCTAATGGCCCAGGTCAGTGGGATGTCAGTAATTTGTCTGCCACAAGGGTTGGGGCAATGTTGTTGGGAAGTTGGGGGTTGGGTGACGTGTTCTTTGAGAGCTAGGTAAGGACTCAGCTGGGCTGTTTGGGGGTGGTCAGAGGAGGCAGCAGGGTGGGCGTCAATGACGAGTCAAGAGAATCAGTTTTATAGTTAGCTAGGAGTTACTGTAGGTTTTATTTCCTCTAAATTATCTTGGTCAACTATTGATGTAAGTGAGTTGAAACCATCCAAAGTCTCTGGCTCTAACTTAGCATTAAGATATTTTTGGAGGATTTCAGATGCTGGTAATTGTCTATTGAAAGTTTCAACTTCCTGGGCAATTCCTACAAAGTCACCTACATAGGGGCTTCCACATGGTCTCAACTTACAACTCCAGTCTGTGCTGCTGCCACAACTACCTTCCTGTTGGAAGATTTGGGTCACTATTTCTGTGAGTCTCCACATTGAATGATGTCATTACATTGGAGCACAGCAAAGCATCACAGCTGAGACCAATCCTCCTGCCATCTTTCAACAGTCACACAGAGGGACGCTGTTGTGGTGCAGTGATGGTGTCCCTACCCCTGGACATCCCACCTGCTCCAGAGGTATGTAATAACATCTCTGAACAGGGTGACTCGAAAAAACAGGTCAATAACCACACATTAATGGCAGTTCCCTCTCTCTGAGCCAGAAGACAAGGAGTCCTACTTGTTCCAGATGTGTGTAATCACATCTCTGAAGAAGTTGATTAGAAAATATCACAGCATCCACACATTTGCACTTCCAGCATGCGTAACTGGATATGAATCATTAGTGGAAATCCTGGTCAGTTTTCCGTACCCGTACCCGGTTAATTGTTAAAGCTTCCTGTGGTGCACTGTGTCACAATGCTGGTCATTTTACAAGGTTACTATCCCCTTGAGTTTTTTTCAAGAGAGAGGGTAATTGGCCAGGCTCCAACGAGGCTGGATTTAATAGGTTTATTGGGGCCCTTTTTGTTTACCCCTAACAGAACATGCCTCCAGCCTAAGGCTTTCATGTCTTAAAAAAATGTATAACCAAAGGAGAGTGGTCAGCTAGCTGTGTGGCTAGTCTTTGCTTAGATTACAGTTTTTGATTCAGTTCTGCAGCAGTATATGTGAAGAAAGGCTGCTGGGGCAAGTCCAGCTGTGTACTCTGTCTCTATAACTTCAAGCCTGTCAGCCCTGGTTTGTTTCATTTTTATTCTTTGTGCCAAGGAATGTGTTTATTGGAACTTACAACTATTTTCAGAACAGCATCATTAAGTCGGGATAGTCTGTCGAGTTTTTGGATAGGATAACGTATTGTATTTTCTGTTCTCTGTGTTCCATTCTGTAATTTTGTAAATAAATTTTGTTTGTTTAAAACTTGGCAGTTGGACCAGCTAATTTACTTTGGGAATATCCACTATATACTTACCTAAAACAAATAGCGAAGTTATGGTCTGGGCTACATGCTTACGAATGTTTTGAGGGGTTGGGCCTGGTCCATAACAACTGGTAGTGTCTCTACGTCTGGGTTCAAGTCTCTGCTGCCCTGGAGGTGTGTCATAATATGTCTGGTCAGTAGTCTTAAATATATCTACCAGGTTCATCACAGATATTTTAATCAACCTGTTCCAATATGTTATGACCCACTCTCTATGGAATGGACTTTAAGGGTCTAGAGAAGGAGCAAAAACTGACCTTCTCTTGGGAACTAAGGCAGGGAAAGTGACTGAAGTGTTAGTAGGGAAACACTTTAGGACTAGTGATCGTAGAACTGCTAATTTTAAAATAAACTTAAAGGTCACACCATACCAGATTATAGTCCAACAGGTTTATTTGGAAGCACTAGCTTTCGAAGCACTGCTTCTTCATCAAGTACTTCTTCACCGCCTGATGAAGAAGCAGTGCTCTGAAAGCTAGTGCCTCCAAATAAACCTGTTGGACTATAACCTGGTGTTGTGAAATTTTTAACTTTGTCCGCCCCAGTCCAACATCATCTCCTCCAAATCAATTTTAAACTGGTTATGGAAAAGGATAAGTATTCCACAAGAATTAAAGTTCTTATGTGGAGTAAGGCAAATTTTATTGGTATTTTAATTTTAATGAAACAAGAACTTTAAAAACTTGATTAGAGTAGATTGTTCCCAGGATGACTGACAAGTGGAAGGCTTTCAAAAGTGTGATAATGAGAGTTCAGAGCTTTATGTTCCTGTTAGAGTGAAAACTAAGGCCGGTAAGAATAAGAAACAATAGAGGAATAAAGATATTGAGGATCTAGTCAAGAATAAGAAAGAATCATATGTTAGAACTGGGATAAATGAATTTCTTGAAGAGTACAAAGAGTGTAGCGGCATTCTTAAGAGGGCAGAGAGTGGGTTTGAGATGGCCTTGGCCGGTAAGGTTAAAGATAATTGAGAAAGATTCGACATTAAGAGTAAGAGAGCAACTAGAGAGAGAGTCGGATTCCTTAAAGATCGACAAGGTCATCTTTGTGTTGAACCTCAGGAGATGGGAGGGATATTCAATGAATATTTCATGCCAGTTTTTACTGTTAAAAAAGATGGAGGCTAGAGAACTCAAGGAAATAAATATTGAAGTTTTGAAAAGAGTTTACATTACAGAAGTGCTCGAGGTCTTAGAAAACATAAAGGTAGATAAATCTCCATGACCTGATCACTATAACCTAGGACATTGTGGGATGTTAGGGAGGAAACTGTGGGTCCCCGAGCAGAAATGTTTGTGTCATCTATCCCACAGGTGAAGTACTGAAGGACTGGAGGGTTGCTAATCTTGTGCCATTGTTGAAGAAAGGCTCTAAAGAGAAGCTTAAAAACTATAGACCCGTGAGTCTGACATCACCAGTCAGTGAGGTGTTGGTTGTGATGCTGAAAGATAGAATTTACATGCATTCGGAGAGGCAAGAATTGATTAGGGATAGTCACATGATTTTTTGTGAGGAAAACCATGTCTCGCAAACTGGATTAGGTTTTTTTAAGAAGTAACCAAAATGATTGATTAAGGCAGAGCAGTAAACATTGTTTACTTGGACTTAAATACTTTGACATGGTTCCACATGGTAGACTAATTAGTAAAGTTCAATTACATGGGATTCAGGGTGAACTTGCCAAATTGGATACAAAGTTGTGTTTATGGTAAGAGACAGTGGGTGGTGGTGGATGGTTGTTTTTCGGACTGAAGGCCTATGACCAGCAATGTCCCACAGGGATCAGTACTGGTCCACTTTTGTTTTGTCATTTATATAAATGACTTGGATGAGAATATAAGAGGCATGGTTAATAAGTTGATCATGTAGAGGAAAGTGAAGAAGGTTATCTAAGATTTCAAAGAGACCTTGATTATTTGGGTCAATGGGCTGAGGAGCAGCAGATGGAGTATAATTTGGTTAAATGTGAGGTATTGCATTTTGGTAATACAAACAAGGACAGTACTTATGCAATTAATGGTAGGGCCCTGGGTCATGCTGCAGAACAGAGACCCAAGTGTTCATGTCCAAAATTCTTTGAAATTTGTGTCACAGATAGACAGGATGGTTAAGAAGGCATTTGCTATGCTTACTTTCATTGTTGAGAAGTTGGGACATCACGTTAAGGTTGTACAGCACGTTGGTGAGGCCTCTTCTGGAGTACTGTGTGCAATTTTGGTCAGCCTGTTATATAAAGGGTATTATTAAAGTGGAGAGGGTTCAGAAAACATTTACCAGGACATTGCCGGGAATGGAGGGTTTGAGATATAAAAACAGACTGGAATGACTGGGACATTTTTTTCACTGGAACATAGGTTGAAAGGTGACCTTATTGAGGTTTATAAGTCATGAGGGGCACAGATAAGGCGAATGCAAGAGTCTTTTCCTTTGTGTTATGAAGATGTGGATATACCTTTAAGAGAGTTAAAAGCAGCCGAACTACCGGACCGAGCATCAAGCGTACTCAAAAATGGTAACAATGTAACATTGTGTTGAACCACTCAATTAGTTTGTTGCTTGGAGACAAAAACAAATTCAAATTCGGCTAATCAGCTTAAATTATATCTGAAACATAACAAGCTCCAGTCAAGTTTGAATTAAATATATTGACAATCTTAAAAGTCAATGACACAATCCGGTGCTCTGGAGTATAAGACTGGGGAAAATTGAACAGTTGAGAGGAGAACTGCTAAAGCCCAGCATGTAAACGGACTGCTTGAAAATTGCTCTCTCTTAAAAGTACCTTTTTGATCAGTAACCTGTAATGCAGAAATTCCTAACAAGGAGAAGACACAGTAAGATCTGAAGACAAAAACTTACATCTGCCCTGGTTTTGAGATAAGAAGTGTTGTTTCGTAAATTTTAATCGGGAGTTTTATCGGACTAGTTATTTTAGAGAAAGAAATTTTAAAAAGTGGTTAGTTACGTATTCTCTGTTATACTTTAAGAAATAAAATTGTTAGTTTTTACTTTAAATAGTTCTTTGCCAGTAGAGATTTTACAGATTACTGCATGAGATAAATGGTTTCTGTGTTGCTGGTTTTAAATTAAGCAGAAGAGTTTACCCCTTGTAGTAACATTAGGATTGGCGAGTTCAAAACTAGGGGATATAATTTTAAGGTGAGAGGTGCAACTTTTTTTACACGGAGTGGTTCAGGTGTGGAATGAACTGCCAGAGAAAGTGGTGGATGCAGGTACAATGTTTGAAAGACATTTGGATAACTTCATGAATAGGAAAGGTTTGGAGGAGTATGGGCTGAGCGCAGGCAGGTAGGACTAGTTTAGTTTACAAAAATGGTTGGCATGGACTGATTGGACTGAAGAGTCTGTTTCCATGCTGTTTGACTCTATGACTCCAAGATAGGGACAGTACTATTATGTCACAGAGACCTTACCTTGCTGTTTATAGCCTTCCTTCTATCTTCCTGGTCGAGATGAACTAAGCAAGACAGAGGATCATACCTAATATTTCTATCATTTGCATTGGCTCAGTCATTAATTGAACATCACAATGAGGCATTAAGGGAGCTCAATGATAAATTTCTATATATAAAGTCTCCAATTGTGGTTGAGGTTGTTGAATTAATTTTTTTTAAATGTTGGTGTGTAATTTGAGCTAGGACAGCTGCAGAGCATATTTTCAACCTCCTTAGAGACACAGAATGCTATGTAAGTAGAGGAGCTGCAATAATGCTTATTCTATGACTCATATTACCATGAGATATTCAATTCTAACTGTTGGGTTAAGGATTGTTTATTCTTTGTGTCTTCTTTTTATATTGCAGCATTTTCTAAATCAGATTGTAAAGCAATGACTTTGTGACTTGTTTATAAGTGTGCATCTTCTAATAATGCTGTGCAGCTTATTAAATGTTTGTTCATTATACAAAGCTATACTTTGCAGCCCATGCCCTACTCCTCCAATGACCACCTGTGACAGAACTTTTCATGATATCATTATGCGTACTCTCAAATTATCACTTGAAAGTTCCATCTGATTCCATCCTACAAACCTGCTCTTTGACTGTACTGTCCCCTTTACATCTGCTCAGATATGAATCAAAGAATGAAACACTTTGGCACATTTTTCCATGATAAAGGTGCGATTTGAAGAGGGAGATGGCACGGGGCAGGGTGACACTAGGCACACGGACACACAAGATGGCTGCTAAGTCATCAGTTGGTTAACTTGACACATAAGATGGCCACCGGATCACAATATGGAGAGAAACATCAGAGCAGATACAGACACTGTCAGGGCAACCAGCACAATGCACTCACAACCCAGTTGTTTAGTTTAAGGCGGGGTGGGGGAGAAAATACACATGAGTAACGAACACTGCCCGCCAAAGTGTCTGGGTCCAGCCAACACCTCTGAAAGAAATGCTAACAGCTTGATACAGACTCGGTATGAAATGCTAATATCTAGGTCTGCAGTAATCATCCTTTTCAGGAAGAGCAATTAGCACCCATTACTACAGCAATGGATTTCCGTGCAGACATTGAAACTGACAATGTCTACACTGGAACTGAAAATGACCATGCGAAAATTAACAAAGGCTGCGCTGGAACTGACAAAAACTGTATCAAAACCATCAATGATTCTGTAATGATTGCCATAAACAAATCGTGTTACAAAGTCAATAATCTCATCACTGACCTATTGTATCACAAGATGTGTAAAAGTTTCTTGACATGTTGTTGTGGTTCTGTTCGCCGGGCTGGGAATTTGTGTTGCAGACGTTTCGTCCCCTGCATGGGTGTCATCCTCAGTGCTTGGGAGCCTCCTGTGAAGTGCTTCTGTGATGTTTCCTCTGGCATTTATAGTGATTTGTATCTGCCGCTTCCAGTTGTCAGTTCCAGCTGTCCGCTGCAGTGGCCAGTATATTGGGCCCAGGTCGATGTGCTTATTGATTGAATCTGTGGATGAATGCCATGCCTCAAGGAATTCCCTGGCTGTTCTCTGTTTGGCTTGTCCCATAATAGTAGTGTTGTCCCAGTCAAACTCATGTTGCTTGTCATCTGAGTGTGTGGCTACTAGGGATAGCTGGACGTGTCGTTTCGTGGCTAGTTGGTGTTCATGGATGTGGATCATTAGCTGTCTTCCTGTTTGTCCTATGTAGTGTTTTGTGCAGTCCTTGCATGGGATTTTGCACACTACATTGGTTTTGCATGAGCAAAACCAATGTAGTGTACAAAACCCCATGCAAGGGCTGCACAAAACACTACATAGGACAAACAGGAAGACAGCTAATGATCCACATCCATGAACACCAACTAGCCACGAAACGACACGTCCAGCTATCCCTAGTAGCCACACACTCAGATGACAAGCAACATGAGTTTGACTGGGACAACACTACTATTATGGGACAAGCCAAACAGAGAACAGCCAGGGAATTCCTTGAGGCATGGCATTCATCCACAGATTCAATCAATAAGCACATCGACCTGGACCCAATATACCGGCCACTGCAGCGGACAGCTGGAACTGACAACTGGAAGCGGCAGATACAAATCACTATAAATGCCAGAGGAAACATCACAGAAGCACTTCACAGGAGGCTCCCAAGCACTGAGGATGACACCCATACAGGGGACGAAACGTCTGCAACACAAATTCCCAGCCCGGCGAACAGAACCACAACAACGAGCACCCGAGCTACAAATCTTCTCACAAACTTTCTTGACATGTGCTCCAGATCAAGAGAAGACTTGTAGGTGACCACTGTGCTGTTAGTGCCTTTCTCTCCCCGGAGCTCCTTGTGCAATAAACTCTGTCATTGAACCCCTAATCCTAAGTCAGAGACTGGTGCTTTTCCCCACAACAGATTTAAATATCTTTCTGAAAAAAACTGTGTATATCCAATAATGCAATACCTGATGTAATGTGGATAAATATGGCAGCAATGTTCCACACAAGACTCTCAGTGATAAGTATCATGACATTTTTTTAGATTATCTCGACTGAGTGATGAATGTTGTTTTGGCCACCAAGAAAGTATTCAGATCTTTTATCACATTAAAATCATTGATGTCCATCTGTCAAAGTGCATATGACCTCTAATTAAAATTGCCAAATTAATATTCCTTCATTATTGCACTGGAGTGTTAGCCTAAATTATGTACTTACATGTTGGTGTGGGGCTTGAATCAATATGACACAATAATTGCCTCAAAGATAGTTGCATGAAGAACATTAAGATTGTAAGTAAAATATTTATTTTGAGGAAGAGATTGTCTATTGTTTTCAGGCTAAGTGCCAGCCTTCTTCACCAAGAGTGATATATATTTCTCACCAATAGGACAAACTCAACAAACAAAGTTTTAGGGTGGTAAGCAGCTGGAAAAGAGTAGGCCTACAAGTCTATAATTAAGGAGAGGATGATCACCACAAAAATATTCAGTTTGATCCAGTATCCAGTTTGGACTCCACTGTGAGCACTGTTCTCCAGATCTCATGAATGAATTTTTAAAATTACATTGTAAGTACTGTTTGATTGATGAATATGTCTATCAAAATGGCAAGACTGATTTTGTTTGAAAAATGATTTTTGTGTCCACTTTCTGCTACTTATAAGAGCAACCTCTTGTGTGATATTATATGGGCTAACCACACTGAAAATTCCTAAACACTTGCATTTGTGTTAGTATATTGTATGAATAAATTACATATCTCTGAATAGTATTGGAACTGAATCAATTACTTTGTCTATATACCCTGTAACTTATGCAGGTTACCACTCAAGAGAATTATGAACAACTGTGATGTCATTATCGGCACCATTCAAAATTCAGGAAGAAACATTAGCTCTTTCCATTCCGCAAAACAAGGCTAGAATGTGTTTAAAAATAAATAGGAAAACTTCCAGGCCTTCCACTATGCAGCACTGCATCTTTAAAGAACCTCAATAGGCCATCCACTTTCAATCTATCCAAGATGGAACAGGTGTTGGAGCCCAGAGTTTGAATCAATGCAGGTTGAGATTCCAGCAAAAGTGGAAAAGTTGGAGACACAAACTCTGGTGAGAAGGTCAGTTGTGTTGACCATGGTACTCATCATACATTCCGTGGTAGAGTACTGAGTACTAATGTCCCACAACAGGACACCACGCAACTTGGAAGCTAGCTCATCCAGACTTTTGTATGTGATACAGCAATCGGTTGGCAGAATAGTTGTGATGAAAAATCATTGATTTGAAACTTTAATTCTATTTCTGTCTCTCCACAGATGCTGCCGGATTTGTCAGCATTATCTGTTTTTAATTCTCAAGTGCACTGAGAATTTTCTTTTAAAGGATGAATCCCGAGAGTCAGCATCTCTCATTTCATCAAAGCTTGGAGGCAAGCTTGCCCTGAGATGAAACATCTCCTGGGTTGCCCATTCCATTTGTTCCCGCTTCTGCTCGCCCATGCAAGACAAAGGCCTCTCTAACTCACCCCAATCTCTCCTGGTGCTAAACTCTATGCTGGTACTTGGGAGGGATAGAATGCATGGTAGTGCATTTTGTAGGGGATCATTTTCATCCAAATATGTTTTTTTTCAGGGCCCAAGAACTGAGAAAAACATAGCCTAAGAAGCAAAGATTGAGTCATAGAATCGTAGAGATGTATAGCATGGAAACAGACCCTTCAGTCCAACTCGTCCATGCCGACCAGGTATCCTAACCTAATCTAGTCTCATTTGTCAGCATTTGGCCCATATCTCTTTTTTTTTGATAATATATTTTTATTAAGAAAAAATAGATTTTTAAATATTACAACAAATACAAAACAATGCAATTCGAAACAGTACAAAATAGTACAAAACTAAATCCAAATAATAAAAAAAATTCCCCAACCCACCCTCCTATACAAATGTATAAACATATATAGAGAAGTATAACATTTTAAAAAAACCTAAACTAGCTATTTAACTAAATAAATAAATACCTAACAACAAACAAATAAATAGTAATAACTCAGCCCAGCCAAACAAAACACTCGTACATTCTCAGTTCCTCCTCCCTGGATATTGGACTCATGAAACACAATCATTACGGCTATATAAAAGCCCTTGTTAGTGTGGCAGATAAATCTGTGTCCAGGTATTTCAAAAAGGGTTGCCATGTCTTGTAAAAAAATTCTCAGTTTTGTGGTGTACCATATTTGTGAGAAAATCCAGGGGAATATGCTCCATCCCAATCTTCTGCCAACCCGACAGGCCTGGGAGTTTTTCGGATATCCAACCTAACAAAATATTCTTCCTTGCACAGAATGTAAGAATATTGAAAAATATTTTTCTTATGCACGTCTGCAGGAAATACGATGGGTAGGGCCAAAAGGAGAGAAATAGGGTCCTTCTCCACCCCTACACCTAAAATCCTCTCCATTGCACCCACCACAGCGCTCCAATATGTTTGAAGCCTGTCACAAGGCCAAAGACAATGGGTAAGAGTACCCGTGCAGACCTTGCACTTGGGACATGCTGAAGATACCCCGCTTTAAATTTTGACAAACAGCCTGGGGCTAAGTGGACCCTGTGGAGAATCTTCAACTGTAAAGCATGGGTCCTTTTGCAAATTGATATCTTCCATGCATTCTCCCAAATATCCTCCCATGCCTCTGAAGAAACTTCAACACCCAGCTCTCTTTCCCACATTTTGCAGAGTCGATCAGACTCATCTGAGGTGGCACCTCCCAATTGGTGATATAAAGTACTGACAGAGAGTGTACTCTTAGTCCTTAGTTACCCCTCTTTCTATGTCAGATTTGTAGGGATCAGATCAAAGGTGTGGTCTTTTTTTGAATAAAATTCCTAACGTGAAAAATATAAAAGAGGTCTCTATTAGGTACCTCGTACTTCCACACGAACTGATCGAAGGACATCATTATGTCTCCCTCAAATAAATCACCCATGCAAGCTATACTCCTAGCTGCCCGATGTTTAAATCCTGAATCTATCATACCTGGTTGAAAACCCGGCATACCCACTAAAGGTGTAAACAAAGATGTTTTGCCAATATTACATTCCCTCTGCCAAATTACCCTCCATGCTTTAACAGTATTGATGACTATTCGGTTATGGCAATATTCCCTAACCGTCCTCACCTTGTCCAAAAGTAGCAAACTGGCAAGGGGGCACCTTGCTTGGGAGGCTTTGATATCTAGCCATATTGAAAGAGGGTCCCCACAAACCCAATCACTCACGTAGGTCAAAATGAGCTTAATTGGTCATTTTTAATGTCCGGAACGTCTTTACTCCCCCCAATCTGTGAGGCAACTGCAGTTTGGCTAATTTAATGAGGAGCCGTTTACGGTGCCAGATAAAGGAGCTGAACCAACCGTTCAGTCTCCTGAGTGTTTGTTTATTGAAAATCAGGGGGAGCATCTGTATAGGGTATACCAAACGAGGGAGAATATTCAACTTAATAAGCGCTATCCGACCCAATCACGAGATTGGAAGTGCCTCCCATCTTTGGAGATCTTGTTTATTTTTTTAAAATAATTGAGTAAAGTTGGCTTTAAACAGCCAATCCAGAACTGGAGTAACGAATATGCCCAAATACACAAAACCACCCTGCGACCACCGAAATGGGAATCTATAGTCACTCTCAAGAGCCAACTCTTTCGTAAGACCACCCATAGGCAAAGCCTCTGATTTAGCAAAATTAATCTTATACCCTGAAAAAGCACCAAACGCGTGAATGCATTGTATCAAGCAAGGCACTGAAACTGCTGGATTTGTCAAGAAAATTAGAACATCGTCTGCATACAGCGAGAACTTATGTAATTTTGACCCCACTTCTGGAGCTGATATACTGAGATCCCCATGAATGGCCTCTGCCAACGGTTCAATCACCAACATAGTAAGTAATGGTGAAAGGGGACAGCTCTGCTGGCTGCCCCTAGAAATATTAAAATTGCTTGATCATACCCCATTGGTAATGACCGCAGCGAGAGGTACACTATAGAGAACCTTTACCCACCTTATGAAAACTTCGCCCAGACCAAACCGGTCTAGAGTATAGGAAAGGTATGTCCACTCAACTCTGTCAGATGCCTTCTCTGCATCTAAAGAAATCACCAATCCCTGTATTGACTGCTGTTGGTATGCTTGAATTACGTTAAGCAGCCTCCTAACGTTATTGGAGGATCTGCGACCCTTTATGAAGCCCATCTGATCCTCTTAATAATAGAAGGTAACACAGTCTCCAGCCTTAATGCGAGAGCCTTAGAGAGGATCTTAAAGTCCACATTTAAGAGCGAGATGGGCCTGTATGAAGCACATTCTTCCAGATCCTTCCCTTTTTTAAGGATAAGTGAAATATTGGCCTTCCTCAGAGATGGTGGGAGACAAACATGACTGTATGAATCATTAAACATATTCAGCATCGGGCCTGACAGTATACTTATAAATTCCTTATAGAATTCACTGGGAAGTCCGTCAGGACCGGGCACCTTTCCACTCTGAAGTTGCTCACAGCTTCCTGCACTTCTTGCTCTGATAATGGGGCACTGAGAAAGGACTGTTGTTTGGGAGTCACACCCGGGAGCTTCAGATCTCTAAAAAAGGATTCCATTTTGGCCTGCCTCCCCTCACAATTCTCAAACTGATATAACTTAGTGTAGAATCTCTGGAACGCCACATTAATCTTTTTAGAATCACATGTTAGGTTCCCAAACCCTTCCCTAATCGCTGTAATGGTTTGTGGGGCACTTCTCTTTCTGGCAAGGTATGCTAAGTATTTGCCTGGCTTGTCACCATTCTCATATAAACTTTGCTTTGCTAAGGCCAGCTCCTTCTTTGCCGTCTGCGTGAGCCCGGAATTTAGTGTAGACCGCAGCACCATAATCCTCTGTTGTTGGACCAACGAGGGTCTGTCAGTATAGCCTTCTCGGCTGCCTTCAACCGTGCTTCAAGGAGACATTGCTGCTCACCCTTCTGCCGCTTCCTACTGGTGGAATATGAAATAACTAACCCTCTGGCATAAGCTTTGGCAGTTTCCCAGAGAACGGATGAGCTATCAACCGAGCCTATGTTGATATCTGGGAATGCCCGAAATTCCCCAGAGAAATACTCCACAAACTTACTGTCCATGAGAATAAAGGGGTCCATTTGCCAGTACCTTGAACCCACTGTAACATCCTTAATCTTAACCATGAGGCAATATGGTCAGAGATAGCAATATTACCAATCGTATAGGATGCCACCAGATCCAAGGTTACCGCAGGGGTCAGAAAGAAATCAATCCTCGTGTGACATCTATGCAGATTGGAGAAAAAAAATATTCCTGATGAAGGGCTTATGCTCGAAACGTCGAATTCTCTATTCCTGAGATGCTGCCTAACCTGCTGTGCTTTGACCAGCAACACATTTGCAGCTGTGATCTCCAGCATCTGCAGACCTCATTTTTTACTCGAAAAACATGAAATCCCTACTTGTAGGGTGAAGACACCTCCAGACGTCCACCACTCCTAATTCCCCACACAAACCCAATAACTGTTTAGTTTGTGCAGAGGATATCGAGGGACCTTTAGGCAAACTGTCTACTGTGGGATCCATGAGGCAGTAAAAATCTCCCCCTATGATGAAGTGCCGAGACTTGAGACTTATCAGTTTAGAAAAAGCATCTACCAAGAATTTAAGAGGATGAGCTGGGGGACAATAAACATTTAAAATACCATTTTCTTCCCCATTTATCAAGGCTTTAAGAATTACAAACCTCCCGTATGTTTTTTTAACACATTCCAACAATTTAAATGAGAGATTTTTCCTAACCAATATAGTCACTCCCCTACTTCTGATATTAAATGATGAAAAATAAACTCGGTCAAAGCCATTTAGATATAATTTCAGATGCTCCTTGTCATCCAAATGTGTCTCCTGTAACAAAGCAATATCCACCTTCTCCTTTCTAAGACTCAAGAGTACCTTCTTCCTCTTAATTGGTGTGACTTCCCTTGATATTACAGGTATACCATTTAATCAAATCATGAGCCATAATCTTCTGCAATTACATTTAAATTCCAGAGAGGAGGAACCCAAACCACAAATTGCTGAGCCTTAGTGTCGCATGATCCACCAAATATAAAAACTAACATAAACTAAAACCCCCACATTTAACAAACATACAAAATTATTAAAAGTAAAAACAACAAAAACCAGAAAACAAGCCAACATATAAAGCGCCAATAGCGCTGAGTAGGGGAACTCACCCCCTGCCCGGAGGGGACAACTACCCATCCCGAACTGCCCATAAATAGGCACTTAACCATCTCAACCACCGTCACTTCTCCCAGCTAGAGCCGCATCGCAAGCTCAAGCTAAAAAGAATAAACACTCCATAGAATATCAATATGAATAAAAAACATTCTTTCATAAAAAAAAGGGGAATAAATACCCCACCCATCCTTGGTATGTCCTAACTTAGAAATTTAAAATGTATATTGTAATCACCGCCAGACATAGTTTGAACCAAAGTATTATCAATAGAGGAAAAAAAGGGGGCAAAACAAAGCTCCAATCGGATTTCCTCCATTTCTTTTACAGAATGATAAACACATATCCAAGCAACAATATTTATACATACTACAATTGTTTAACTTAAGTTAGTTTGTCCACAAAGTCTCTTGCCTTCTCTGATGTGTCAAAGAGATGCATGGATCCATCTAAGGTGATCCAAAGCGCTGCCGGATATCTCAGGAAGTTCTGAATCCCAAGCTCCTTCAATCTTCTCTTGACACCATCATATGATTTTCATTTCTGGATCACCGCTGCTGAAAAGTCCTGAAAAAACATGATCTTAGAGCCCTCGTAAATTAGGGCCTTTGGATCCTTCCCCCGGAGTCTGGAAGCCTCCATGACTCTCTCCTTATCCCGGTAATGATGGAACCGTACCAGGAAAGGACAAGGACATTGGCCCAGACCCAACCTCCGCGCTGCAAACTGGTGAGCCCTCTCCATCTTCAATCCTCTCATGCCAGCCTCCAAGTCAAGGAATTTCGGAAGCCAATCTTCAACAAATTCCGCCGGCCGCTCACCTTCCTTACCCTCGGGCAGACCAAAGATCCGAATGTTTTTCTCCTGCCCCTGTTTTCAAGATCATCCACTTGGTCACGCAAATTACGAACTTGCGTCTTCAGGGCTTGGATCTCATTCTTGAATGAACTGGCATCAGCTTCCACCACTGTGACCCTGTGCTCCACCTCATCCGCCCTCTTCTCCAGGTCTCCCAGTTGCTGCTCATGCTTCTGCAGCATGAGAGAGACTGGAGCCAGCTTTTCTTCAATCTGTTTCCTCAGCATCTCATGAATCTTCCTGAGCTGGTTCACCAGGTCCTGGAGAGTAATCGGCTCCAAGGCTGCTGCAGGCTGTGCTGCAGACCCGGCCTCGGATGCTCCTCCTCCCTTTTTAAGCATTTCTGGACAGCTGAAAATACAGGTAAATCAATTTTTACATGTTTCTTGGACCTCCACAATTTTTCCAACGCCCCAAGAAATCCTGATGACCTGGGTTGGGTGGGTTAAAGGACCGTCCTGCTCCTGCTGCGAAGCGAAGCTCTGCAGGATGATCTTCTCAGATCCCCGCAGTCTTGGATCCCCGGCCCATATCTCTTTAAACTCTTCCTATTCATATTCAGATGCCTTTTAAATGTTGTAATTGGATCAGCCTCCATTACTTCCTCTGGCAGCTAATTGCATACATGCACCACCCTCTGCATGAAAAAGTTGCCCCTTAGGTCCCAACAGACAATAGACAATAGGTGCAGGAGTAAGCCATTCAGTCCTTCGAGCCTGCACCACCATTCAATATGATCATGGCTGATCATTCCTAATAAGTATTCTCTTCCTGCCTTATCTCCATAACCCTTGATTCCATTATCTTTGAGAGCTCTATCCAACTCTTTCTTAAATGAATCCAGGGACTGGGCCTCCACTGCCCTCTGGGGCAGAGCATTCCACACAGCCACCACTCTCTGGGTGAAGAGGTTTCTCCTCATCTCTGTCCTAAATGGTCTACCCCGAATTTTTAAGCTGTGTCCTCTGGTTCGGCACTCACCCATCAGCGGAAACATGTTTCCTGCTGCCAGAGTGTCCAATCCTTTCATAATCTTATATGTCTCTATCAGATCCCCTCTCAGTCTTCTAAACTCAAGGGTATACAAGCCCAGTCGCTTCAGTCTTTCAGTGTAAGATAATCCCGCCATTCCAGGAATTGACCTCGTGAACCTACGCTGCACTCCCTCAATAGCCAGAATGCCTTTACTCAAATTTGGAGACCACAACTGCACACAGTACTCCAGGTGTGGTCTCACCAGGGCCCTGTACAGCTGCAGAAGCACCTCTTTGCTTCTGTATTCAATTCCTCTTGTTATGAAGGCCAGCATGCTATTAGCCTTTTTCACTACCTGCTGTACCTGCATGCTTGCCTTCATTGACTGGTGTACAAGAACACCCAGATCTCTCTGTACTGCCCCTTTACCTAAATTGATTCCATTGAGGTAGTAATCTGCCTTCCTGTTCTTGCCACCAAAGTGGATAACCATACATTTATCCACATTAAACTGCATCTGCCATACATCTGCCCACTCACCTAACTTGTCCAGGTCACCCTGTAATCTCCTAACATCCTCCTCACATTTCACCCTGCCACCCAGCTTTATATCATCAGCAAATTTGCTAATGTTATTGCTGATACCGTCTTCTATATCATTAACATATATTGTAAAAAGCTGCGGTCCCAGCACGGATCCCTGCGGTACCCCACTGGTCACTGCCTGCCATTTCAAAATGGAGCCGTTTATCACTACCCTTTATTTCCTATCAGCCAACCAGTTTTCAATCCAATCTAGTACTTTGCCCCCAATACCATGCGCCCTAATTTTACTCACTAACCTCTTGTGTGGGACTTTATCAAAAGCTTTCTGAAAGTCCAGGTGCACTACATCTACTGGATCTCCCTCGTCCATCTTCAGAGTTACATCCTCAAAAAATTCAAGAAGATCAGTCAAGCATGATTTCTCCTTCATAAATCCATGCTGACTCTGACCTATCCTGTTACTGCTATCCAGATGTGCCGTAATTTCATCCTTTATAATAGACTCCAGCATCTTTCCCACCACTGAGGTCAGACTAACTGGTCTATAATTTCCTGCTTTCTCTCTCCCACCTTTCTTAAAAAGTGATATAACATTAGCCACCCTTCGTCCTCAGGAACTGACCCCGAATCTATCGAACTCTGGAAAATAATCACCAACGCATCCACGATTTCCCGAGCCACCTCCTTCAGTACCCTGGGATGTAGACCATCAGGCCCCGGAGACTTATCAACCTTCAGACCTAACAGTCTCTCCAACACCAAATCCTGGCAAATATAGATTCCCTTAAGTTCAGGTCCTTCAGCCACTGTTATCTCAGGGAGATTGCTTGTGTCTTCCCCAGTGAACACAGATCTGAAGTACCCATTTAATTCTTCTGCCATTTCTTTGTTCCCCGTAATATATTCCCCTGTTTCTGTCTTCAAGGGCCCAATTTTAGTCCTAACCATTTTTTTGCATTGCACATACTTAAAAAAGCTTTTACTATCCTCCTTTATATTATTGGCGAGTTTACCTTCGTACCTCATTTTTCCTCTGCGTATTTCTTTCTTAGTAATCCTCTGTTGCTCTTTAAAAGCTTCCCAGTTCTCAGTTTTCCCACTTATCTTTGCTATGTATACTTTTTCTCTTTTAACTTTATATGTTTCTTAACTTCCCTCGTCAGCCACGGCCGCCCATGCCTCCTCCTGGGATCTTTCTTCCTTTTAGGAATGAACTGATCCTGCAACTTCTGCATTATACACAGAAATATATGCCATTGTTCCTCCACGGTCATCCCTACTAAGGTATTGCACCATTGAACTTTGGCCAGCTCCTCCCTCATAGCTCCATAGTTCCCTTTATTCAACAGAAGTACTGTCACTTCCGACTGTACCCTCTCCCTCTCAAATTGCAGATTGAAGCTTAATGTATTATGGTCACTACTTCCCAATGGCTCCTTCACTTTGAGGTCTCTGACCAATTCTGGTTTGTTACACAATACCAGATCCAGAATTGCCTTCTCCCTGGTCGGCTCCAGCACCAGCTGCTCTAAGAATCCATCTCAAAGGCACTCCACAAAGTCACTTTCTTGAGGTCCAATACCATCCTGATTCTCCCAGTCTACCTGCATGTTAAAATCCCCCATGACAACTGTAGTAACATCTTTGCGACAGGCCAATTTCAGCTCCTGATTCATCTTACATTCGACATCCAGACTACTGTTTGGGGGCCTGTAGATGACTCCCAAGAGGGTCTTTTTACCCTTAGTATTTCGCAGCTCTATCCACACTGACTTTACATCCCCTGATTCTAGGTCCCTCCGTGCAGGGACTGAATATCCTCCCTTACCAACAAGGCTACCCCACCCCCTCTGTCCGTGTAGCCTTGAATATTCATTTCCCAGACCCTGTCCACTTGAAGCCATGTCTCAGTTATCCCCACAATATCGTATCTGCCAATTTCCAAAAGAGCCTCAAGCTCATCCATCTTATTTCTAATGCTTCGTGCATTCATATATAGTATTTTTAATTTGTTACTGCTCTCACCCTTCCCATCAACCCCTATTTCACTCAACCTTACAGCATGATCCCTTTCTGAGTTTTCTGCCTCATTGATACAGTTGTCTTTCTTGACTTCTCTTGTTCTAACTTTCCCTTCAATTTCCTTTTTAAACCTCCAGTTTGTCCCCTCCCCCCCCCCGCTACTTAGTTTAAATGTAGTGGTGTTGCAGTAGAAAACCTGCCTGCCAGAATGCTGGTCCCTAACCTATTAAGGTGCAAACCGTCTCTCTTGTAGAATTTATGTTTACCACAAAATATACCCCAGTGATCCAAGAACTTAAATCCTTGCTTCCTGCACCAGTTCCCCAACCACTCATTCAAGTCCATTATCTCCCTGTTTCTGGGCACACCGAGGAACTGGACGTCCTGCTTTTCAGCCTTCTTCCTAGTTCTCCGAAGTCCCGCTGTAGTATGTTCCTCCTCTTCTTCCTGACATCATTTGTGCCGACATGTACCACCACCTCTAGCTCTTCACCCTTCGTCCTTGAGGATTTCCTGCACTCTGTCCGCGATGTCTTTCACCCTGGCACCAGGAAGGCAACACACCATCCTTAAATCTCGTCTGCTGCCACAAAAACCCTGGTCAGTTCCTCTCATGATGGAGTCCCCTATTACCACGGCTCTGTGTGATGTCCGACTCTTCCGCTCTGCCTCTGCGCCAACTTTTGATTGACAGACCTGGCCGCCTTGCGAACTGGCAGTGTCATCAGTCTCTACTGTTTCCAAAAGCTTCAACTTGTTCCTGACAGGTACTTCTCCCGGGGTCTCTTGCACCTGTCTCCTCTCTGTCTTCCTCATCGTCTTCTCTCTTCTGGCATGATTGGTGTAATAAGCTCGCTGAAGGTCTTGTCCAGAAAGATCTCGTTCTCTCGGATGAGCCTAAGGTCCTTGAGTTCTTTCATCAGCGCTGCAATATGCTCTGTCAATAGCTGAATGTGCACACACTTTCCACACATATATGAGCCAGACACACCAGAGTCGTTGACCTCCCACATCAAGCACGTAGCGCACTGAACCAGCTGGGCAGTCATGTCTTCACCCTCTTCAACTGTGGCGTAATCACTTCACTCAACCACTTTGTCAAAGACTCCTGAGCTGAAGCCTGACTCTTCGATCCAAACTTCCTTAGACCCTCTTTTTGTGGCAAGTCTGTGGACTCTTAATTTAGGTTAGAGGAGGAGGGAGGGAGGAAAACCCTACTTTGTAGGACCTGGAGTTTAGAACACACCAACTCTAATAGCAATCACTTACCTTCCCGACCGGCTTTGTGCTCGGCCTGAACTTCCGCCCAGCTCCCGCCGCTCTCTGCTCCCAGCTCCCGCCGCCGCGTTTAAATCTTTCCCCTCTCACTCTAAACCTATGGTCTCTAGTTCTGGATTTACCCACTCCTGGGAAAGTACCTTGTTTATTTTCCCAATCCATGCCCCTCATGATTTTACAAACCTCCATAAGGTCACCTCTCAGCCTCCGACACTCCAGGGAAACAGCCCCAGCCTATTCAGCCTCCCCCTATAGCTCAAATCCACTAACCCTGTCAACATTCTTGTAAATCTTTTCTGAACCCCTTCAAATTTTGCAACGTTCTTCTGAGAGGAGGGAGAATTGCATATAATATTCCAAAAGTTGCCTAACCAATGTTCTGTACAGCTGCAACATGACCTCCCAACTCCTATACTCAGTGCTCTGTCCAATAAAAAAACATACCAAACGCCTCCTTCACTATCTTATCTACCTGTGCCTCCACTTTCAAGGAACTATGAACCTGCACTCTGTTCAGCAACACTCCTCAGGACCTTACCATTAAGTGTATAAGTCCTGCTAAGGTTTACCTTTTCAAATGCAGTACTTCACATTTATCTAAATTAAACTCCATCTGCCACTCCTCAGCCCATTGGTCCAATTGATCAAGAATCTGTTGTAGTCTGAGGTAACCTTCTTCACTGTTCACTACACCTCCAATTTTGATGTCATCTGCAAACTTACCAACTATACCTCATATGTTCACGTCCGAGTCATTTATATAAATGAGGAAAAGCAGTGGACCCAACAATGATCCTTGTGGCACACCACTGGTCACAGGCCTCCAGTATGAAAAGCAACCTTCCAGCCTCTGCCTTCTATCTTCAAGTCAGTTCTATAACCAAATGGCTAGTTCTCCCCATATTCCATGAGATCTAACCTTGCTAACCAGTCTACCATGAGAAACCTTGTCAAAAGCCTAACTGAAGTCCATGTAGATCACGTCCACCACTGTTCGCTCAAGAATTCTCTTCGTTACTTCTTCAAAAAACTCAATCAAGTTCATGAGACATGATTTCCCAAACAGAAAGCCATGTTGACTCAGCTAGACATTAGCTGATGGAAGGCTTCGCTCTGCAGCACAATGTTGGCAACATAGGTCAATGTATAACTGCTCAAGCTAAATTAAGGGCACAGGCAGTAGATAGACAGCATATTGCCATAGGAAAACTTTTTTCTCTTAATGACTTGCAATCTCCAGGGCTGAATGCTCCATCTCACTACATTTCATGGTAATTGTCCAACCCATCAATTTTTATTATCTTCTCAGACAATCTTTGTTGCAAAAGGAAGTGAAAGTATTAGTACTTGGCTGTGTAAAAGCGAATGTCATCATGATCATGCAGTTCATTTCCAATGTGAGGGAAAAGTACAAATTAGTGAGAGTCGGGAGATGTCCAATATCTGGACTGTGAAGTCAAAAAGAACTCCTCAGAAGAGTTTATTGTTTACCAATTATTACCTTGTCAGAAATAATTGCTGGTAGGTTCAGCAGAGACAGTAGGATACAGCAGGAGGGTGTGTATGTGGAGTTCAAGCAGAGATAATACTTTGTGATTACTGGAAAAGAATATGATGCAGAACAGGGAGATATTAAGATTGTTCTGTATGGGAGTGGTGGAAGGAAGTTGCTGGCAACTTGGAGTGACCTGGAAAAATTAAATATCTTGCAGATCTGCTGCTGACTATTAAAACCACCAATAATCTAAGGAAAACATATTGCAAATATTAAACACAGTAGACTTCCATTACAAAATAACTTGGTTTCAAATAGCAGCGAATAAGCAATGAAGCAAAATTTGCTGTGGCCGCGCATCTAATAGTACATGGGATGATCGAGGCATCTGGTGCTGGGTGAGCAGAGCAGTAACTGTATCTCCTTAATCAGTTAGATTGCTGAACAGAGAAATAAACAATACAGAGTTGGAAGGATAGTGTACGTTAAAGTAAGTGAATTTGATGTAAATCAAAATGGAAAATGAAATAGAGAGGGAAAGAAAGAAAGAAAAAGGAAAATCAAATATTTTGTTTTAAACTTTACATTTTAACCTCCAACAATAATTAAAACCTTAAGCAATAAGCATCCATCCTTGTTGCAGTTCATTTTCATTACTGGAGAGGAGAATGGCTGTAATAAACACATACCATATTGTTAAAAGGTTACTGAAATTGAAATGACCATGAAGTAACCTCCTGTGCCAAGGTAGGTCATATCAACCCCACAAGTGTAACAATCTGAGGCTGTTCAGTTTCAAGGGTGAGGCAAAGTTTGTGACACGGTTTTCACAAAGCCGACAAGTGAGCAGTCAAATGTGGATACTAAATTTGGTTATTTGAGTTTGATCTCTAATGTGCTCAATGCTTGCATTTGCTATACCACTGGCACATTAATAATCAGTTAATAACCATTAATTGGACAGGAAATTATGACACATTATAATTATAAAGTCAGTTGAATTATGTTGGTCTTGAATCTCATTTTACATTTCAATCAAATTGAAACTGTGCCTCCCACTGTGAGGAAAATTGAAAGACAAATCTTTCTCTATTGCTTTTGAGCTTTTCCTTGAGGCCAATCAGAGATAGGCTTTGGCGTAAACCTGTCGGCTAGTCACCTTGCCACTAACATTATAGCAGAAATGAAGTAACGTGAAATAAAGGGACTGCAGAAATCCAAAAAAAGTGAACAAAATTGGAATAGTTGGTAAGTCGTTTCAAAATAGGACTTTATAAATTACAATTTCAAAGACATTCCCAGTCTAGATCTTCATATTGACTCATTACACTTTCTGTGAATGCTTACAAATGATAAGGAAAATGTTATTGAGACACAAAAAAGGTACTATGATGACATCAACTCTAGGTTCAGGTAACCAACTTTAAAGGGACTAGCAACTAAATCTAATATGGCTAAATGTAAGTTAAATAAAACAATGAGGTGTGCACATGATGATAGATTTCAATTTTAAGATAAGCCTGTTTAAATGGAAACCAAACAAAGTCTAATTCCACATACAATCAAAGTCTCTCCAAAGCCAAAGTGGTTTTTCAAAGATATTTGCAATTGGTGATTAGGAGTATATTAACTGTTAAATTGCATACAGCTGGCTCAGATATAATGTTAGTTTTTACACGACAACTGATAGTAATTGGAAATCTAATAGAATACAATGCCCTCTATAGGAGATTGGAGACTTGTGGGAACAGAACAAGTTTTGCCTCTTTGACAAATTAGTTGAAGATTCCTTAGGGGGATATGTAACACATGATGGACTTTGGTCTGTTTTGATTTTGAAATTTTAAAAACCTCAAACTTGAACTCACTGATCCTTCTTCTGCTTGTAACAGAGACAGGGTGGAAGGGAGGGGCAAGGGAACCTACTCATTCCCAGGACTCATCATGACTAGCCCCTCTCCATGCAATCATGCAAGTAACAATCTCCACTCTATGACCCAACCCCCTCTGAAATCACAACCCCCTTTTCTCAATTATGGCCCTTGCAACCACTAATTCCCTCATGATTCCCCAACCTATGACCACTAAAACTACAGTGACAACTGACTCTCTCATAATAAGTGACACCTATCCCAAAATCATTGACTCATCTGATACCTGATCTCTGCCCCAATATATTTCCAACATTCCTTGACTCTTAAACCAATGCTGCGTTCAATTCACTGTACCTTGCGACCTTTATCAGAGCAGCAGGAAAACTAACAATGCAGAATCTATCTAATAATGTCAATTAACCCTTTCAGATACTAAATGACTTAGACAATATGAACTATTCTTGCATGAAAAGAATTACCATAAGAGTCTATTGCTTCTCTTGTCAATTACTTGACGTTTTAAATTACTTTATATTTCTCAATCCTTCCTGCTATGCGAATAATTTCTCCCTATCTACTCTCCAGACACTTCATCATTTTGAATACCTCTGTTAACTTTCCTCTCAATCTTTTTGTCTCAAAAGTATTTCCAATTTCTCTAATCTATGTAACAGAAGTTCTTCATCAATAAAACTATTTTTGTGAACCTTTCTTCACGTCCTTCCCAAATTGTGGTGCCGAGACTGGATGTAATACTCCAGGCAAGGACAAACCAGTGCTTGAGACATGTTTAACATAATTTCATTGCTTTTGAAATCCAGACCCCTACTGATAAAACCCAAGATGCAGTATCTTTTATTGCACATTTCATCAACCTGCACTGAGACATTCAGTTATTTATGCATATATACTCTATGTTCTGTGTTCCTGCACCTCCTTTCCTATAGCAGACACAATGGTAGCCATCCTGCTGATTACACTTAATTAAGACACGAGTAAGGATCACCATGCTTCACTAACCAATACTACTTAACTGTTAGCTCTCTATTTTGAAATGTAAAATAGGAGCTTCTTCTATTGCAATATTAACATAAGTTTATTTAGTAGAACACAATATTATGTAGTGTTTATTTCCTGATTGACAAGCATTTTCAGGTTAGAATTACTGAAAACAGAAATTTTGTTAAAGCTCTTTGTCTTACACTCATTAGGACCATTTGTGTGAATGCCAAATCGAAGGGGAAACCAACATTTATATTTCATGAGAGGAAAATGCTGATTGGTTGGCAAGTGGACTCTTTTTGGTAATGGCTTTGCCATGGAGAAGGTGTGAATTCATGATGATTGACATTCTTTGTTTAAATGTTAAACCATTTTGCTTAGATAAATTAATTAGCAAATAGCTTTCGATATTTTATTGAGTTGAAACAAATGCAACACTCGTTCTTTCTGTCTGCAAAGAACAGGGCCTTGTTTTGACCAGCCTCATTTTGTCTTTAACTTAGTGATTCAAACATTGGAAGATCAATCACAATGAAACTTTTTGTTGTTAAAGGCTCAATTGCAAGATGACAATATCAGTAAATATACTGAGACAATTGTTGGAAGATTACTGCAAATATTAATGGACAGTATCAAAAAGGAAATCAAACAGTTTCTCCTTTTTTTTCAAAACAGTATATGCATAAGTATATTATTACTACTTGATTTTATTATCAATTATAAATAAACATAGCCATTTGAGAAAGGCCAATGTGTGTATTATAATCAAATTAGTGACTGCATAACATATTTTGTTATAAAAGATATAGTTTCAACTTACTCTGAGAAAAATGCTACACTATAAGTGTAAAAGAATGCTCAGAAACAAATGTACATGGTATTTAATGCTGCTTTGATTATCAATGAGTACAGGCCACAAGTTTATGTGATACAGCCAGCTTTTCTGTAATGCGATGGTTGCATTCTTGTGCAACCCCGCATTATAGAAAAAATGCACTTTGGAAAAAATGCTTAAAGTAATGGCGCTGTAATCATGTTACAGTAAACACATGTTTTAAAAATTTGTGCTTTAGAAACAGTATCCCAAATTCATCAATTGCGTTACAGCAAATTTGCTTTGACAAAACGCGTGTTATAACAGAACGACCTGTTGGTCATGTGCTGAAGTCTTGCAGTATTGGAAGTTATAAGTTGAGTGAATTTTCAGGATAGGATCTCATTTTGAGACTATTTATTCAGATGGAAAGGAAAGAAACATATTTTTGAAAGACTAATGAAAGCACTTTGCTATTGCACCTATTAGAGTTTTATAATTTGACTGCATGCAGACTAAGACAACTGTTCTTTGTTGTTCCATCAGTTTTAAAATGAACATGAACATAGGAATTAATAGTAACTTGGCTCACATTGGATAGAAGGATCAGTGATCTATTTATTGAGCCACCTCATTTCTGTGTCTATGGATACAAATCCCATGATGCGTCCATGATATTATGCCTTTTGCTATAACGTGTAGCTGCTGAAATGGTGCCAACCTCTTTTCAAAAGAATATACATGATTTGGCAAAATGTCTAAAAAATACCAAATATGCCAGCAATTTGATTGCAATTGTTCTTTGTTTACAACTCATTGAAAGACAATATATTCCTTGCATATCGGGCAGACAGCAGAATTCACACAAAGCATTGTGCGAGTGAATGAGAATTATTGAGCAGCTGGGATTGCTGATGACCCAAGGGATTGATTTCAGTTAGTGTGCACTGCATTTGCCAGCTTTGGCAGTGTCAAGGGATTTGGTTGTGTCATTAGTTCTCTAGTATGGTTGAGATGCAGCATACTCCAAAAATTTGGAATGAAACTTATTGGTAACTGTTGTTAACAAATACTAAATTGTTGGCACAGGCTAGGAAAGAGGACCCAATTTTGAAGAACTTCCCACAGGTAAATTTTCAGGAGCTTAAAATCTGCTCAGACCTGGCTACCTTCCATAGTTATAATTCACCACCGACATCCCTGTTCCACACTGCAACTATACTGTAAACTGTCTACTTCAACATCACTTCCTCAATCCTCTATCCTCATCTCCAAAGAAGCACATAACATCATTGTCATTAATATTGAACCATCCAATCATCCTTTAGTGCTCAATCATATCCTGACCCTGAACTTGTATTTTGTCTAGTTGTGTCTCATTTTCCCTCATACCCTTTCTGAGTACATCTTGTCAAGAGATCCAACTCCTGTTCCCTTATTCCTAGCCCCACAAAACCACTTGTGACCATTGTTCACCTTTTGACCATAGTTCACATCTTAACTTATATTGTAAACATTTTTTCTTTTTATAGCCTTTCTTATCCTCTCCTCTAAATAAAAAGCCCTTGACTTTACCATCCTTGTAAATTATGGTGCTATGTTCAACTTCCCTATCTCTTCAAAAACTTTAGATTTGTGTTGTCTCTGAAATTTAATTCTATGTTTTCTGAAACTCAATGTTTTATCCCTCCAATCAGTTTTACATTATAGCCACAATACTGAAACGGCTCTTACCAAATTTCTGAACTGATATCTGACATGACTGTGGCAAAATTAAATTTTCTCTCCTTGTCTTTTCCAACTGTTTACAGCCTTTGGCTTGGTTGACCATTTGGATAAACCTCTGCACTGTCATCCAGCTTGGGCGGATTGCTCCCACTTGGTTCCATTCCTTTAATCTAATATGGCCACCATTTCCAGTGTCTTTCACAGGTCTATTCTCGGCCCCCTCCTAATTCTCATCTATATGCTGCTTCTCAGTAATATTATCAAAAGGCAAAGTGTTCATTTTCACTTGCAGGCTGACAACACTCAGCTCTACCTTACCACCAATTTTTCAACTCTTCCACTATTGCTAAATTATCAGACTGCTTATCCAGCAGCCAATACTGGATGAGAAAAGATTTCCTCCAATGAAGTATTGAGAAGATTAAAGCTTTAGTTTTAGCTTCTGCTCCAAATTCTGTTCCCTCTCACCTGCTCCAAACATAACTTTGGCAAAGTCTATGATTTTTAAAAATTCAGTCTTGGGATGAAAACAATTATTAACCTAGCCCTAATTTCCCTTGAGAAGATGGTGGTGAGCCACCTTCTTGAATCATTGTAGATCATCCTCTGTACATAATCCCACAATGCCATGCGGGTGAGAGTTCCAGGACCCAGCAACACTGAAAAATAACAGAGATGTATTTCCAAGTCAACTTGGCAAGTGGCTTGGAGGGGAACTTACAGGTGGTAGACTTCCCATATAAATGCTGCCCTTATCACTCTAGTTGGAAGTGGTCTTGGATTTAGAAGGTGAATTTCTGCAGTGCATCTTGTGGATGCTACACACTGCTGCTTAGCATTGGTGGTGGAGTGAATGGATATTTGTGGATGGGGTGCCAATCAAGTAGCAGCTTTGCCTTGGATGGTGACAAGCTTCTTAAGTATTTTTGGAATGCATTCAATCAAGCAAGTGGGGAGAGTTCCCCACACTTCTACTGTGTGACTTGGTAGGCAGGCCTTCAGGAGCCCCAGGTTGATTTATTTGCTGCAGGACTAATAGCCTCTGATCTGCTCTTGTAGTCACTGTATTTATATGGTGAGTTAAATTGAGTTCTGATCAATGTTGTCTGCAGGATATTGATGCTGACATCATTGAATGTCGAGGGATGTTGTTCGATTCTTTCTTGTTGGAGATGGTCATGGCCTGGCATTTATATGGCACAAACGTTACTTGTCACTCGATATTGTCCAGATCTTGCTGCATTTGGACATGACTGTTTCAGTATCTGAGGAGTTGTGAATGGTGCTGAACATTGTACAACTATTGGTGAACATCCTCACATCTGATCTTTATGATGGAGGGAAGGTCACTGATGAAGCAACTGAAGATGGCTAGGCCTAGGACACTGCCCTGAGGAACACCTGCATTGATGTCCTGGAACTGAGATGACTGACCACCAACAACCACAACCATTTTCATTTCAGCCAATCTGTTTGTAAACTGGTGTCACATTTGATTGTGAGAGGAGCTTTCAAACTCATAGTTGTGCCATTGCTAAGAACATCTATATTGCCTCTATAATATTATCTGACTTCATCCCTGTCTCATTTTATCCACTGTTGAAATCCTCAATTATACCTTCATTATTTCTCAACTTGACAAATCTAATACACTCCACATAATCTTATGCATTCCATCACCCATGGATTTAGATCATTCAAAACTTTCTGATCTGTTTCTATATTAACTTGAAGCAAATCCTATCAATCTTATACTCGCTGCCTTCATTGGACCCAGGTCAAGCAAAGCTTTAAAATTCTCACCATATTTTCAAATCTCTCCATAGCCTCTGCCACCTCCTCTGCAATTTTCTTCAGGCTGGTGAACCTCTAAGATATCCGAGTCTCTATATGCGTGAAAGTTTAATAACTCCATCATTGGTGGTAATGCCTTCAGTTGCTGAGACTGAAGCTTTGGGATATTCTCTCAACAATTTTCCACCTGTCTACTTTATTTCACATCTTTAAGGAACTATTTAAAACCTAATTCTTTGATCATGTTTTTGGTCATCTGTCTGAAAATCACTTTTATGTGGTCTGGTTTCACATGATGTATAATGGAGATATGGGACATATCATTGCATTAAAGGTGTTGTATAAATATAAAAAAGGGAGGAGGAAATTTGGTAGAATGCATACCTATGTCATATTGTATTAACTCAACATCAAAGAAGTTTAATTTACACACTTCTAGTACATCTTTTGACCCATAAAACATGCCAATAGAATTTACAGTCACTATTAAAGTTACACAGCTTTCTTGACGCTTTTTCCCGTCTATTTGATGCTCTGTAGCTACAAAGCTGAAGAAAGAAACACTTTACTTATCTCACTGAAGAAGTTTCAAGACTATTCATATCCACATGCTACACCAAAAACTATAGTGATTACATTTTGAAATATGTGTCAAATTCCACCATACCATGCACAACATTGTTTTACAAAATAATTCACAACCTTGTTAAAAAACATTAATTTGACCTCCTGCCCAATATTAAGCGACCCTATAAAAGTATTCTTGGATCTCCATCCAGAAGTACATCTTCACTCAAAACTAATGAGTTCTTCCTTAACAAAACTTTTGTTAAAATTCATTCTTTTTGTTTAGATATATTGTTTACAGACAGACAAATAGAGCAAAAACTTTAACTCTTTCCACTTTCGACTGCAGAGGTAATGAATGTAAGTTTTTGTTTTTATTGTTTTTATTTTGTGTCCTACATTTACACTGACGTCATGTCACTACAGTTGGACACATTGACATCTTTTGGAGAATGATCATATCCAGATGATCATTATGGAGAGGACAGGGAGACTGTCCATTTGGATCACAGTGAAGAAATCAAGTAAATATGGTGTCAGATCTGGTTCACTGGGATCCTAGTGATTTATGGAAGTCTTGTAATACATTTTGATAGTAGGACTGAATTTGGGGAACAACTAGAAACTGCTCCATCTCCTTTACAGCCTTGCAGCACTCTGCGTGACTTCATATTTCTATCTATGCATGCTGAAGTATTGTATATGATATGAGGATAATTTTGATTTATTCTTATAATTTAATACAAAGTGAAACCTTCACAAAAAGCATTCTACACATTATCTGCTAGGCTTCTCTCACAGGAAACCTTTGCTTAATTATAGAGTCATAGAATCATACAGCACGGAAACAGACCCTTCTGTCTAACTCATCTGTGCCGACCAGGAATCCCAGTCAAACCTAATCTCATTTGCCAGTATTTGGCCCATATTACTCCAAACCCTTACTATTCATATACCCATCCAGATGTCTTTTAAATGTTATAATTGTACCACACAACACCCTCCACATGAAAAAGTTACTCCTCAGATCCTTTTCAAATCTGTCCACTTAGACCTATGCCCTCTATTTTTGGACTCCCCATGCTAAGAAAAAGACTTTGGTTATTCAGCCTAACCATGCCCTCATGAATTTATAAACCTCTTTAAGGTCACCCCTCAGTCTCTGACACTCCCTGGAAAAAAGCTCCAGTCTATTCAGCCTCTCCCTATAACTTAAACCCTCCAATGCCAGCAACATCCTTGTAAATCTTTTCTGCACCCTCTCAACATCTTTCCTATAGAAGAGCAACCAGAATTGTACACAATATTTTGAAAATGGTCTGCACAGTTGGAATGTAACATCCCAACTTCTATGTGCAATGTTCTGACCAAATAAGGCAAGCATGCCAAATGCCTTGTGTACATCCACCTGCTGCCCTAGGTCTCTTTGTTCAACAATGCTTCTCAGGACCCTACCATTAACTGTGTAAGTCCTGCTGTGGTTTGCTTTACCAATATATAACATCTCACATTTATCTAAATTAAACTCACACTGACACTCCTCGGCCCATTTGTCCATCTGATCAAGGTACCAATGTACTCTGAGATAATCTTAACTGTACACTGTACCACTTATTTTGGTGTCATCTGCAAACTTACTAATCATACCTCCTATATTCACATCCAAATCAATTACATAAAAGAAGAAAAGCAATGGACCTAGCACCGATCCTGGCGGCACACCGCTGGTTATAGGCCTCCAGTTTGAAAAGCAACCCTCCATCCCCACCCTCTGTCTCATACCTTCAAGCCAATTTGCTAGATCCCATGCTAAACATATTACCCAGTCTACCATGTGGAACCTGGTTGAATGCTTGCTGAAGTCCGTAGAGACAAAGTCTACCACTCTGCTTTCATCAACCTTTTTTTGTCACCACTTCAAAAAACTCAATCAAATTAGTGTGATGATTTCCCATGCACAAAGCCATGCTGCCTATCCGTAATCAGTCCTTGCCTTTCCAAATGCATGTGAATCCTGTCCCTGAGAATCCCTCCCAACAATTTACTCACCACTGGTGTAAAGCTCACTGATATACAGGAGAAAGTGAGGACTGCAGATGCTGGAGATCAGAGCTTAAAAATGTGTTGCTGGAAAAGCGCAGCAGGTCACTGGTATACAGTTCCCTGGCTTTTCCTTACAGTATTTCTTAAAAATTGACACCACACTAGACAACCCCCAGTCTTCCAGCACCTCACCAGTGGCTATTGATGATACAAATATCTCACCAAGAGGCCTAGCATTCACTTCCCTTGCTTCCCAGAAAGTTCTGGAAGCACCTAATCATTGTTAGCCAATTCAAAGTAAGGGTTCCTTTTATCCATAGATTTGTAATGGGAATGTTTCTATAGTGTGACTGTAAACCAGATGGGTTCATCAGTTCAGACAGCTTTAGAAGGGGTCATACCAATGGGCTGGAACTTAACTGAATGGCGTTGAAGGATTTGTCAGTTTTGTTTGTTAATGAGCTAGCGAACTTTCAATGAGATATATCATTCTTTCCCTGATATTACCCGAAATGACAGAGTTGGGCCAGTTAAGTGATACTATAGATTTTTGCACAGGGATATTGAAATGACAGTCCAGTTCTTTCCATATGAGCCCGATTAAAGATTGTAAAAGGCAAAGGAAGTTATTTCTGTCAGTGAGATAAGGTGAGAGATTGCAGCAATCTTCTTTCCCATCTTTTCAGGGACTGGTTGGAAAGGCATTAATACATTATGTTCATTATTTGGCATGTATCATACAGCAAAATCATAATAAGTTGAATCACCAGGGACCCACCCACAAATTTGAGATAAGCGGAAGTTCGAGATAGCTAAGGAGGCCCCTATGCATCAGTTTTACATACGAACATGCTCAATGTCAAAAGAGAAATAAAACAGTGACACAGTAAATAGGTGAAGAATTTATTTTTTTCTTGAATGAGTTGAACACACCTCATAGTGGCCTGATTTTGTACGGTAATAGGAATTGGGAGAACGCTCTGAAACAGCTTTTTCTCAGTGTGCTGTTTCATTGACTTGTGGATGTTCACTGTATAAAATAAAGCCATTTGACTCATCAAGTCCAGACTGATCTCTGTGCAATTATTTCACATCAGGACAGTTCCTTGAATGTCCTGCCCAGCACCAACAAGCATCATGAATGAAAATCAGACTCATCATTTGTACATTTAGAGATTGAGATCACGCTGAGTTGTCAGGTTTCCCAATGGAAGGAAATAGCCAAGTGTATGGCTGACAAAGCATTCAGGATTGAGTGGGAGAAGTGATGAGGTACAATGTAACCGCACCTTCAGTAGAGAGGGCTTCATTTCAAAACCATTCTGTAGAAATATAAATCTCTCCCTTCACTGTCCCCATCAGATGCTCCAAGGGCAGAGATAACATCAGTTTATGCACAGAGTAAAGCTCCTTCTACACTGTCCCCATCAAAGACTTCCAAAGTAGTAACAGCACCAGTTTAGGTACAGAGCAAAGCTCCCTCCCAACTGTACCAGCAATCCAACTAGATCTGACTTTTGAAATCTGATTGGCTTATTGATGCTAATGTGCTGTTTTGGATCTGACATTTTTCAGTTCTGCCATTATGTACTTTGTCAGGGTAGGATTGCTGTGAACCTTCCTTGTTAAAGATGGAAAGAACAATGCAAGCACATTAACAATGAATGGTTGTCTGAATTTCAACTATTATCATTTAAAAGAGACCCAAGGGGCAAGTTTTTCACACAGAGATGGTTCATATGTGGCATGAATGGCAAGAGGAAATGATAGATGCAGATACAGTTACAAATTTAAAAGGCATTTGGATAGTTACATAAATAAGAATATAAGACATAAGAACGAGGAGCAGGAATAGGCCATCTGGCCCTTTGCGCCTGCTTCGCCATTCATTAAGATCATGGCTGATCTTTTCATGGACTCAGCTCCATTTACCTGTCCTCTCACCATAATTCTTTATTCCTTTATTGTTCAAAACATCTACTATCTTAGCTTTAAAAACATTTGCTGAGGAAGCCTCAACTACTTCACTGGGCGGGGCATTCCACAGATTCACAACCCTCTGAGTGAAGAAGTTCTGTATCCATTCAGTCCTAAATCTGCTCCCTCTAATCTAGATGCTGTCTTGTCCTAGTTACACCCACCAGTAGAAACATCCTCTCTACTTCTATCCTATTTATTCCCTTCATAATTTTATATGTTTCTATAAGATCCTCATTCTTCTAAATTCCAATGAATATAATCCCAGTGTACTCCATTTCTCTTCATAAACCAACTCCGTCAATTCCAGAATCAGCCTAGTGAACATTTTCTGCATCCCCTGTAGTGCCAGTACATCCTTTCTCGAGTAAGGAGGCCAAAACTGCATGCAGTGCCCCAGGTGTGGCCTCATCAGCACCCTATACAGCTGCAACATAATTTCTCTGCTTTTAAACTCAATCCCTTTAATAATGAAGTACAAAATTCCATTTGCCTTCTTAATTACCTAGTGTACCTGCAGACCTACCCTCTGTGATTCATACACAAGGACACCCAGGTCCCTCTGCACAGCAGCATGCTGCACTTTATTAACTATTCAAATAAGAATCCTTTTTACTGTTACTCCTACCAAAATAGATTTATTAACATTGTACTCCATCTGCCACACCTTTGCATACTCACTTAAACTATTTTTGTCCCTTTCCAAAGTTTCACAGTCCTCTGCACACTTTGCTCTACCACTCATCTTAGTGTCATCTGCAAACTTTGACAAACTACATGTGGTACCTAACTCCAAATTGTGAATAATTGCTGTCCCAGCACTGATCCCTGAGGCACAGCACTAGTCACTGATTGTTGATCAGAAGAGCACTCATTTATCCCCAATCTTTGTTTCCTGTTAGTTAACCAATCCTCCATCCATGCTAATGCATTGCCTGAAACACTATGCATCTTTATCTTATGCAGCAGCCTTTTGTGCGGTATCTTGTCGAATGCCTTTTGGAAATGTAGATACACCACATCTACTGGACCCGGTTTTCAAAGTGTTCATAATGTCTTCATAGAATTCCAGTAGATTAGTTAAGCATGACCTGCCCTTCATGCATCTGCCCAAAGGGACAATTTCTAACTAGATACCTTGCTATTTCTTCCTTGAAAACAGACTCAAGCATTTTCCACAATACAGAAGTTAAGCTAACCGGTCTATAATTCCTCATCTTTTTGTCTACCTCCTTTTTTAAACAGTGGCATCACATTTGCTGTTTCCTAATCTGCTGGAACTGCCCTAGAGTCCAGTGAATTTTGGAAAATTACCACAAGTGCATTTGCTATTTCTCCCATCAATGTCTGTTCTTCCTCAGGCTGCTGAGAAAATTTGGCATGACAGTGAATACACTTGCCAACTTTTATAGGTGCGCCATTGAGAGCATTCTGTCTGGATGTATCACTGCCTGGAATGGCAACAGTACCAGTCAAGATCGGAGAGGGTAACAGAGAGTGATGAACTCAGCCCGGACAATCACAAAGGCCAACATCCCATCCCATCCCACTCACCAAGCCTGCTGTCAAGGAAAGGTCACCAGCATTCTCAAAGATCTATTCCACCCTGGATTGTAGAATTTCTACAATCTCTACCATCAGGGAAAACGTACAGAAGACTGAACACACGCACTAGCCAGTTTTGAAACAGTATCTACCCTACTGTTGTTAGAATACTGAATGGACTCACAAACTCTTAGCATTTGCCAGTACCTGTGTTTTTGTTTTTGCCGCTGTTTTCCTATTATTTACTTATCTATGCTAGTCACTATGTGATCTGCCTGTATTGTTCACAAGACAAAGCTTTTCACTGTGCCTCAGTACGCATGACTATAAATTCAATTCAATTCAATTCAATCATCTCTTTTAGCACCCTTGGATGCATTTCATCTGGGCCAGAAAATTTGTCGATCCTTAGTTCCATCAACTTGCCCAACACTACCTCTTTCATGATAATGATTATTTTCAGGTCCTCACCTACCTTTGTGTCTTTGTCAATTACTGGCATGCTATTCGTGTCCTCCACTGTGAAGACCAACACAAAATGCCTAATTAATGCCTTGGTCATCTCCTCATATTCCATGATTAAATTCCCCTTCTCATCCTCTAAAGGACCAATGTTTATTTTAGCCACTTTTTTCCATTTTATATATTTATAGAAACTTTTGCTCTCCGTCTTTATATTCTGAGCTAGTTTATTCCCACAATCCATCTTACTTTTCTTTATAGCTTTTTTGTGACTTTCTATTGACCTTGAAAGCTTTGCCAATCTTTTAGTTTCCTGCCAATTTTGGCCGCTTTATATGCCTTCTCTTTCAATTTGAAAGCCTCCCTTATTTCCTCAGACACGCATGGCAGATTACCCCTTTTCTTACAGTCCTTCCTTTTCATTGGTATAGACTTACGCTCAGCATTTTGAAAAATTGCTTTGAAAATCCTCTACTGTTCATCAACTGTCCCACCATAAAATCTTTGCTTCCAGTCTACTTTAACGAACTCCTCCCTCATCCTACTGTAGTCTCCATTATTTAAGAACGGGACCCCGGTATTGGATTTTGTCTTCACACTTCACATCTGTATTCTAAACTCAATCATACCATGATCGGTTCCTCCAATAGGATCCCTAACTATGACATCATTAATTATTCCTATCTTGTGACACAGGACCAGATCTAGTATAGCTTGCTCCCTTGTCATTTCCATCACATACTGGTCAAAAAAACTGTTGCGGATACAGTCAATGAGCTCCTTCTCAAGGCTACCCTGACTTACCTGGTTCAACCAATGAACATGTAGATTTAAATCCCTTATAATAATGATTGTACCATTTTTACAGGTATTAGTTATTTCTTTGTTTATTGCCCCCCCCCCCCACCACTCCCAGCAATGTGATATTATTTGGTGGCCTATTCACTACACCTATCAGTGACTTCTACTACTTAGAATTTCTCACTTCTATCCAAATGGATTCAACCTTATTCTTCATAGATCCGACATAATCTCTCACTGCCACCCTGATGTCATCCTCAAATATGAGAGCTCCACCACATCTCTTACCTTCCTGTCTGTCCTTCTGAGTAGCCTGATACCCCTGCATATTTAACTCTCAGTCATGATCATCCTACAACCATGTCTCTGTAATGGCTATTAAATTGTAGGAAAGGTTTAGAGTGATATGGGTTAAACAAAAGCAAGTGGGACCAATTTAACTTGAGAAACTTGGTCGGTATGGGTGAATTAGACTGAAGGATCTGCTTCAGTGCCTTATGACTCTATGGTCAACAAAGATCTGACTATGCAACTCCGCTTTTCCAGCTTTTGGCTTATAGCCCTGGATGATATGGCAACACAAGTAAATATCTAAATCTTACTTCAATGTTATGAGAGTTTCTGACTCAAACACCCCTTCAGCAATGAGTTCCAGACTCCCGCCACTCTCTTAGAGTGAAAGGTTTTTCCTCAATTCTCAACTTAACCTTGTACTCAAACCTTAAATCTATAGCCCCTAGTTATTCATCCCTCTACTAATAAAAAAAATCCCTTCCCTCTATCTAAACTCCTCATAATCATATCCTCATAATCCTCATATATACCTCTATCACGTCCCCACTACCTTCACCATTCTGAGGAAACCGCCCAGACTATCCAATCTTAGCTCATAGCTCAGACCGTCCACTCCAGGCAGCATCCTGGTAAATGTCCTTTGTATCTTCTATAGTGCAATTACATCCTTCATATAATGTGATGGATGAGTGCAATATAATTTGCCCTGTTTTGAATGCAGTCTCATGTCTTTTCCATGTTTTCATGCTTCAGTGCAAAATCACAGAACATCACTACAGCTTCAGCTGGGTGGGCATTTATTTGGGCTGTTCAGCGTTATCAACTTCCTCAGGCTTCTTGGTTGAAGAATATACTGTATTCACGACTGACTCATCTGTCAGTTCCATTGTGCAGCATAAGATGCCAACCATGTTTGTCCAAGTTTCAAAGGTTGATTCTGCTAGAATTTCCATGTTAGCCTTCCACATTTGAGTCAAAAGCCTCATTCCCAGTCTGGTCAGTCTCACCATGCTCCTCCTTATTCTCAGTATCTTGAGCCATCGTAACCTGGAGTGAAAAACCATTACAAAAGTACAGTAATACTTGGAATTAAACACACTGGTCATGTTGGAGCTCCATGTTGAACTATATTGAGTTTGCTTTCTGGGAGCTCATTGGAATCAAGTGCAGTGAAAGCACTTAATGATTGTGGCATCACCATCTTCCATGCCTTCATCATCATGATCATGGCTTCTCAAACATTTGAGTAATACTCCTACTTCTTTCCAACGTCTTTAATAATATGAAAGATCATTCTTTGTCTTGAATTGGTTTGGCCATCACTGCAACTCCAAGTGGCCCAGACATTTTGCCAGGCTGGGAGTGTTTGACTACAGTTGGGGAGTTCTCTATGTGAGCTGTCTCGAATCACAGTAGCAGAATTTCTTTGACATCAGGATAGATAATCATTCTCAATGTTTTCCTTGCTGGAGATAATGTATGTTTGTCAACTTGATCTAAGCTTTTCACCTTGTGCTTTAGATCAGTTGATAAATTCAGGGGTGGAATCTCCACTTCTTTACAGTGTCTATTTTTCACTTCATAGCATGGTTTTCTATTTGCTGTATTAATCTAATTTTCTCTCTAATTTACATGACTTTTACATTTTTACAGATTTACCCATACATGGTGGGTTTCACAGAGAGTTTTCCCAAATTCAAAAATGATTTACCGTAATTTCACAGTATCGTGGCCTAATTCTGCTCTGATTATTTAGGATGGTCAAATGACATGCTTTTGCAAACCTAGCTGGTCAGGAACTTTGACTGATCATCAGCAATCCCACTAATTTTTATCTGTATGATCTGTGTGCAGCAATGACTTTCGGAATTGGAAGTCAAGGCTGCAAAAAGCGTCGGTATACTAATTGCAATGCATGGATCCTCAGTATTGTTAAGCAGCTTACAGGGAACTTTGCTGATCTATAGGCATTTTTTACTGGATTTTCTATTCTGATGGCAGGAATGGCTGACAACTTCGATACAACTAGAGTTTCAGGTATCCAATTTTGACTTACCACAATTTCACTGTAGAAGTGACTATTTAAGAGGATACATTCTCCTTTTCAATTAGTTCCAGTATCCTAATAGCAATTCTGAGTTATCTCTCTAATGAGAGTGGTGAGCCTGTGGAATTCTCTACCATAGAAAGTGATATAAATACTTTCAAGAAGAGTTACATATAGTTTTAGCTCTAAATGGATCAAAGGGAATGGGAGAAAGTGGAAACAGAGCACTGAGTTAGATGATCAGCAATGATCACATTGAATGGCAAAAGAGGCGTGAAGGAACTATTGGCCTACGTCTGCTCCAAAAAAAAACAAAATTTTATTGATACTTATTTAAATCATTAAAGAAAATTCAAGAAATGTTAACAGGGAGTAGATATTGGATTCTGGCTGGAGTGTTTATTTTGAAAGGGATTATTCTCACTAGGGAGAATGGAAGAGGCATCCATTGGACTTTGTCTTCTGAGATTGTTTGGAACATTTCTGACAAGTTATGCAGGTTTATTGTTGCACAGTGGTTTTGTTAACCTCTTTTTGTATTGGATATTTATGGGAATTATTTTGAGTGAAACATTGTTTATAATTCTGGGAGTGATTGTGTGCTTAACTCATAGCTTCCTTTCCATGCAGTTTATTTTGTATCCGAAGATACTGAATCATTTGTCAGAGTTGGAGCTTTGGGGAACAGAGAAATTAAAACAAATTTTAGCACACTTCAATAATCCTATATTGTGCCTCCTCAGCATTGTAATCATTTATTAATCTTGTTTTAAATCATTAATAAGCAATGGATGTTTCTAAATTATGCCATAATATTTTTCAACTTACATTCAAGTAATGTATTCCTTTGCTTTTTGCAGTAGACACTGATGTTTCACACTGTGACTATGGTAACATATGTACTGTTGACTTCCTCCTGCCTTATCTTGTCTATGATGCCGTACAATTCCCTGTCCTTGCACTTCACTGTCTTTCACTGCAAAATTGATTGTCACCTTGTTTCACTTTGTATGTTGTGCGGTCTTTGATTTCACTTTATGGGTATTACCAACTCTTGATGCAATAACTGTAAATTGAACAGCAAGCTCTTCCCAAAATTCCTCTTGTGTCACTAAGAGCTGTTGCCATTTTATTCCATGTCTTGTATAACTTTCAAATCAGTTAGTTCCAATTCTGCTATGGTTAGTTATCTCTACTCTTAACTTCTCTAGTTTATTTTCCCTCACCTGACAGTAATAATAATGTGACTAGATTTTCATTTCTCCCCAACTTTATTCCACACTGAGCACTTCACGTTATTCTGCTTTGACTGATCTTGCTCAATATCATAATGTCAATGCATTGCATTGTTAGAAAATCTGTTGTCTGGATACCGTAACTTTGAACTGCCTGTAATTTTAGTGTTAAAAGAGGTAATAGAGAATATTTTTAAAAAATGTATTCTGTACAACAGTGTGAATTTCTTGGAACCAGAAGCTCCAGGTTTATACTTGAGGGTTAAATGACCAAGGAAGATGCATTCCTAATGTGACCAAACAGTCTGAGCATCAATCTCTAAATCCTTCCAATACACACCTAGTAGTAGTTGGTAAAGACAGGAGTCTCAATGTCAACAAATTTCCAGCAGGCAACAGCAATTTACTTTGCCAAACATAATTGTAGACCCAAGCCTATGATTACCAATGTCTCCCAAGACATGGTGCCTGAAAAGAGTTACAAAATCATAGAATCCCTTCAGTGTGGAAGTAGACCATTCAGTCCATTGTGTCCACACTGACACTTTGAAGAGCATCCCTTGTAGACCTAACTCACACCTCCCACAACTAATCCACCTGGCCTGCACATCCCTGGATACTATTGGGCAGTTTAACATTGCCAATCCACCTAATCTGCACATCTTGGACTGTTGGAGGAATCAAAGCACCAAAGGAAACCCATGCAGACATGGGGAGAATATGCAAATTCCTCACAGTCAGACAGTCGTCCAAGGGTGGAATCAAACTTGGGCCCCTGCTGCTGTGAGACAGCAGTGACAACCACTGAGCCACCGTGCTACCCAATGATCAATAAACTTCTAGATATGGTAAGTACGCAAACTGATCAGAGTATGGTGTAACAATGTCTTAAGAGACATTGAAGAGCTTTGTACATTATGGAAACAAATGGCAGCTGTTAGAATAAAGTGTTATGATCGTAAATGTGGTTGCTCTGAAACTGTCCTCATTGTCATCAGTTATCCTCAATTTTATCTTGTTACTGCACTTTTTTTGTTACATTCAAAATTTTGTTGTCTGATCTTAAAGTGTGAAGAATGTAACTGTTTAACTTGTATTACATTGTGCTTTACTTTCTCATGGTGAAATGAAGTAGAATAATTGGTTCTGAGGAAGGGTCACCAGACCCAACATGTTAACTCTGGTTTGTTTTCACAGATGCTGCCAGACCTGCTGAGCTTTACCAGTTTTTTTTTAAATAATTGGTTACTGTCCCTGGTTCACCTCACATGAATTTACTACAGCCAGCATTTCACCCTGAAGTGACGTTGCTGTGGTTGATATTGTCCATCTAAACTTGTGATGTGTGATTTCCACCTTGTTTTTAAAACTGTTACTGTCTCATAAATAGCAATGTGATTTGTGTTGTTTAGTGTTTTGTGTCATATTCTGTAGATATTACACTTTGATCTGTTGTCTCCATCTTTCTTCATAAGCTGTGCTGTTTCTTATATTTCACAGGTAATTAGGATGAATTGTTTTTTTAAAATTTACAGTAAAGAGCCTTGCAGGCATTGGTTTCAACTGAGGTATTGATCGTTCAAATTTGGGTGCTGTTCTCAGGCTACTCGATTTAATGCCAAGGTGAAATAATGAGGTCATGCTATTTATATGTGTAGCTTCATTATTAATATTTAAGTGCAATGACAATTAGTCCAATGCTGAAGTTTACATTTTGTAGTGAGGTTCTGTCTGTAATATGAGTCTTTATACCTTGTCCTATTGAAACAGGCTTCTTAAAAGAGGAAATGTAGATTTTAAGTAGAGCTTTTCTTTTGGAAAGATTTGTTGAACTTACCTGTACCTCAAATGTTCTTTGCTGCATTTCTTCCACCCATTACTTGGCTCAATTTTGGATTTAAGTGATTAGTGAGTGTTCTCCAGTCTTAATTGACAGGACACATGACAGCTGCTGTCTTTTTTTTTCCATTGGTTGAGATGTGAATAGCTTGTGTTCCCATACATCTCTTCTAATTTGTGCTGACATTTAAATCCCAGAGAAAATATTACTCAAATTGCATCACTTAATGGACTGCTAAATTTAAGAAGGCAATCATCACCACTTTTTCAAGAGCAACTAGGGATGGATAATAAATCCTTGCCCAGACAGTGAAGTCCATGTCCCATGAATGAATAAAAAAATTATAAGCAGTAGGAAGACAAAGAGGACATGGAAGATGGTGATCACAGAGTGAACTGTTTGTACTACTGACAAGAAAGCCTAACTCAGTTAATCACCACCAGTGAATCATGTATCTGTTGGATCCAATGGCCACTATCCTCTATTAATTTTCATCCCTTTATTGGGTCAGTAATGCTTCACTGTTATCAGAACTGCATCAGTTTGGTGTAATTCAATGACATGCTGTACGGTCAAGGCTAGGATATATTGTTGTAGTCAAGAGTGTGGTGCTGGTAAAGCACAGCAGGTCAGGCAGCATCTGAGGAGCAGGAGAATCAATGTTTCAGGCAAAAGCCCTTCAACAGGAATGGGGCTGTGAGCTTAGGGGGTGGTGACATAAATGTGAGGGAGGATGGGGCTGAGAGGAAGGTAGCTGAGAGTGCAATAGGTAGATGGATGTGGGGGTAATGCTGATAGGTCAGAGAGGAGTGGATAGGTAGGAAGGAAGATGGAGAGTTAGATGTACCGGGTTTGGGGGGGGGGAGGTGGTTAGGGGGAGTTGAAGTGTTTGGTGACAGGGCATTGGGGTTGATTGGTGTGGGTGTTCTGGAGATTTTCTCTAAGGCACACTGCAAGTAGGTCTTTGGCCTCCTCCATCGTCACACCCTAACCACCCGACACATGCAGGAAGTATGCCTCATCTTCCTCCTCTGGACCCTCTAACCCCACGGCATCAATGTGGATTTCACCAGTTTCCTCATTTTCTCTTCTCCCACTTACCCCAGTTCCAACTTCCACTATCCTCATGTCTTGTCCTATCTTTCCATCTTCCTTCCCACCTATTCGCCTATTTGCTCCACCCTCCTCTCTAGCCTATCACCATTACCTCCACCTCCATCTACCTATTGCACTCTCAGCTATCTATTCCTCCAGCCCCACACCTCTCCCATTTATCTCACCACTCCTTCGGCTCACAGCCTCATTCCTGATGAAAGGCTTTTGCCAAAATATCGATTCTCCTGCTCCTCGGATGCTGCCTGACCTCCTGTGCTTTCCAGCACCACACTTTCGACTCTAATCTCCAGCATCTGCAGTCCTCACTTTCACCTATGTTGTTATAGTGTTTAAAGTAGCAGGTATCTTGGTAACATGAGTTTTCATGGCCATGGACAAGGTCTCCATTGACTCTTGGACTCATTTGATTGCCACGATTGAAGTGCCATAAAATTGGCAGCTCAATACATGTACAAAAGCATCTTTACCATTGCCTGCACTGCCAAAAATTCAAGATAGAGATGAGGAGGAATTTCGTCTGTCAGAGAGCTGTGAATTTGTGGAATTATTCACTGCAGAGGGCAGTTGAGGCTGGGTCACAAAGTATATTAAAGGCTGAGATGGACAGATTTTTAATTGGTAGGGAAGTTAAGGATTATCAGATCAACCATGATTTTATTAAATAGTGGAGCAAATTCAACTGGCTGAATGGTTCACTTCTGCTCTGACATTTTGTACATCTGTTTCAATTAGATTCCTCTAATCTCTCTGTAATCGTGGACATTGTCGAGGAAAGGACTGTTAGTACATTTCAGACTTCCTATCACATTCAATGATTTTGGTTTTTGTTGAAGGCCCCTGATATACAGTATCTGTGCAGCTAAGCAGACAAGGACATTGGGAAAAAAGAAGGAATCTGAATATGGACAAGGTAATAATGTTGTGTTATGTGACATGTGCATCACTAATATTTAATTCAATTATTGGGTATCAAAATCTCTCTGCCTTCAATGCTTAGGGATGCCAAAACATCACTCACTTTGTTTCCTCTCTGTACCATGAAAGACTATCTGTATTCCCTATCTTTTCCTTGTACTCGACACTCAGTTAAACAGCAATGAGGTTATATATGAATGACTAGTGGCGCGTTTTCATGAATGCAGTGAATTTAATGCGGTTGACTATCAGGTAGAGACATCAAGTTGCATTAATAGTAAAGTGACTTGCAATAAAGAAAGATAGATGAAGTGCATAGGAGCAATATGTGCATGTGAAAGATAATTGGGTGTGTCAAGTTGTGTCTTGACAAGGCAGAGTAAGGGTTGAGGGGATAAGGCGGGGGTGGGGGGGAGTAATATACACAACATGGTCAGGAACATGGTTACTGTGGGACTGCAGCAGTTTGGGACCTCAGCCGAGTGAGATAAAGCTGACTGAATGGATTGGAAATGGATTCAAAGTGAAAACTTAGCTAGTACATCCTACCCAAGTACACTTGATAGGGGTAAAATCAAATTAGGTATGTAAGTAAAATAGCCCAAATAATGGAATGAGATCTGGCTGGTTACTGTTGGGAATTTGATTCAAAATGGGAATTAGGTGCAAAGTAGGGCAGAAGTACTCTAACTAAGGTTTACTGCAAGAAATAAACTTTCCAGAGCTAAAAGTAAGTGGGAGAGGATGTTTATACCAATGATATTGGTAGGACTGGATGGGAGGCTTTGTTGAAATACTTTGAACAGTTAGGATCTAAATTAAAAAGCAGGACCATAGAGGTAATGATCTCTGGATTACTGCTTGAGCTACAGGCAAAGTGGCATAGGGTAAACATTCCTGATGAAGGGCTTATGCTCAAAATGTCGACTCTCCTGCTCCTTGGACGCTGCCTGACCTGCTGTGTTTTTCCACTCTGATCTCCAGCATCTGCAGTCCTCACTTTCCCACAGGGTAACTAAAGTCAAGGAGTAAAATGTGTAGCTCAAAAATTGGTGTCAGTGGAATGGATTTCAGTTTGTGGGGCACTGACACCAGTACTGAGGTAGAATTGAGCTGTTCTGAGAGGTGGGCTTCATTTGAACCATGTTGGGATCAGTGTTTTGATGGATCGAATAACTGGGACTGTGGAAAGAGCTTTAAACTACTTAGACTGGGGATGGTTTAGGAGAGAAGAAATGAGAAGAAATGCAAGCTTACAAAGCAATACAATATGGCAGAATTACAGGGCAGCTATTTGGATAACAATACCCAGAGCAGAACAGGAAGGGACAGAGAAAACAAACATTGAAAGACAGCAGTAAATAGGATGAAAAGGGGAAATAATGCTAAAAATGCAAAATTCTTTACTTGAGGGCATGTATTATTTGGAACAAAATAAATGAATTAACCTCACAAATATAGGATAACAGGTATGATCTTATAGCCATATAGAAATATGATTGCAAGGAGATCAAAGTTGGGAACTAAATATTCAGGGTTATGTGACTTTTCAAAAGTACAGGCTGAAAGGAAAGGGCAGTTGGGTAGCATTGTTGGTATTGAAGAAGTTTGATATTGAAACACAATATTGAATTGCAAGGTGTAGAATCCATATGAGGTAAGAAATAAAAAGGGAAAAGAAACACTGGTAGGAGTAGTCTGCAAGCTCCTAACAGTGGCTATATATTGGAAAATGGAATAAGTCAGGAGTTAATGTGTACTAAGTTTAAATAAAGTAATTACAAAGGAATGAGGGCAGAGGTGGCTAGAGTGGACTGGTGAAGGAGTTTAGTAGCAAAGGTGGTTGAGGAACAATGGCACACAGTTAAGAAAATAATGGTTCACCAGTTAAGTTAAGAACAGCATTAGATTCATGTAAAAACAGACAATGTAGCAAAAATTAATGGTAAGTTTGAGGATTGGGAAAGTTTTAAAAATCAACAAAAGACAACCGAAGAAAAGCATGAGAAAATAAACTTTGAGGTTAAACGTGCAAATAGTATCAAGACGGACAACAAGGGTTTCTTTAAATATTTTATAAAAAACAGAGAATTTAAAATGAACATAGGCCCCTGAGAGAATGACATTGGGGAAATAATAATGGGAAACCAGAAAATGGCAGAGGAGTTGAATAAATATTTTGCATCAGTCTTCACGGTAGAAGACAATAATAGCTAAGGAGTGCTATGGAAACAAATGGGGCTAAATATTGATAAGCACTGTGGACCTGATGGGATGTACCTTAAGATATTCAGGCAAGTAGCTACAGAAGTAGTCAAAGCCCCACAGGATTGGAAATGTAAAATCTCCATTTAAAAAGGGAAGGAAACAAAACAACAGTGACTATAGGCCAGTTAGTTTAATGTCTGTTATTAGTAAAATGTTAGTGTCTTTTGTATCTACTATAAAGAATGTAATAGCACAGTATTTAGAAATGCATAATATGATCGAGCAGAATCAGCATGGCTTAATGAAGGGGAAATCAAAATGACAGGTTGCTAGAATTCTTTGAGCATGTAATAAGCAGTTTATATAAAGGGGAAGTAGTGGATGTAATATATTTCGATTTTCAGAAGATATTTGATAAGACGCCATTCATTAGGCTACTTATTAAAAGATCATGGTGTTGGAATTAATACATTAGCATGGATAGGATATTGGCTAACTAATAGGAGACAGAGATTTGGAATAAGCGAGGCATTTTCAGGGTGGTGATGTGGGGTCACAATTATTTACAATATATATTAATGACTAGAATGAGGGAAGTGAATGTTTGCAGATGATACAAAATAGATGCGAAGGCAAATGATGGTGAAAAAACGTGCAGAGGGATATAGACAGGATAAGTATTGATAAAAACTTGGAAGATGGAATATAATGTGGAGAAAAATGAGATTGTGTGCATTTGCAGAAAGAATAGAGAAGTTGAATATTAATTAAAATATGAAAGACTGCGTAATGCTACAGAACTGAGGGAGTTGGGAGTCCTCATCTATAAATCATAAAAAGCTAACATCCAGGTTCAGCAGGTAATAGGGAAGGTAAATGAAATGCTGGCCTTTATTTTCAAAAAGGAATGGATATAAAAGTGAGGAGGTTTTGCTAAAGCTATAAAAAGCTCTAGTCAGAATATAGTAGGAGGCTTTGTGCCCTTTATCTAAAGAAAGATATACTGGCAGGCTGTCTTGAGAGGGTTCCCTTGGTTGATACCATGTATAGAGATTCTTATGAGGACATGTTGAGCTTGTACTGTCAGGGACTTAGAGGACTTGACAGGTTAGATGTAAAAGGTTGTTTCTCCTTATGGGAGAGTTTAGGATCGGAAAGCGTAATCTCAGAATAAGGGGTTACACATTTAAGACAGTGATGTGGAGGAATATCCTCTCTCAGAAGTTGGAAGTTCCTCAGTATATTCAAAGCTAACATAGATTTTTAATCAGTAAGGGAGTCAAGGGTTATGGGGAAGAGGCAGGATCATGGAATTGAGGATGATCCGATCAGATGTGATCTCATTGAATCTAAACTGCTATCCAATGGGCTGAATGGCCTACTTCGCTTACTATGTCAGATGATCTTATGATACATGTGGAAGCGCAACTATACTCTCCTTTCCTAGCTTGGTTAGGGCATTAAATCTCTTCACATGGTGAATCTAGAAATGTAGCCATGATTTGGAGATGCCGGTGTTGGACTGGGGTATACAAATTTAAAAATCACACAACACCAGTTTATAGTCCAACAGGTTTAATTGGAAACACACTAGCTTTTGGAGCGACGCTCCTTCATCAGATGATAGTGGAGGGCTCGATCGTAACACAGAATTTATAGCAAAAATTTACAGTGTGATGTAACTGAAATTATACATTGAAAAATTGATTGTCTGTTAAGCCTTTCCTCTGTTAGAATACAGTGATAGTTTCACTTTTTTCATGTGTAAACCACAAAAGCTTTTTTTTAAAGTTGCATTCTCAGGTTAGCTGTTAACAATGGTGATAGCTAGACAATATGTTGAAGGTGTTGGCACTCTGTGTTCTCTGTCTATGCCATGATGTTTAGATTGATTCTAACCTAAAAAGTGAGATAACAGAGTTTTACATAAATTCATGCAGTTTTTGAGCTCAGAGTTCTACATGAATGCATGCAGTTTTTGAGCAAAGTGCAATGTAACTCTGCAAGTACAAATTCACCCCACAAAATATATGTGTGCATGTGGGTCTTTGTCTGTCTGTGTGTGTGTGTGTCTGTCTGGGGTGAGGGTTGTGAGTGTGAGAAAGTATGTGTGTGTGTCGTGAGTGCAGAGTGTCTTATGTCTGTGAGGGGGTGCATGTGAGAGTGTGGGAGTGTGTGTCTATAAGGGTGTGTGCGCGTCTGTGTGTACCTGTGTCCATGTGTGTGTATAGGAATATCTGTGTGTTTGTGTAGTACAATGGTGATCACCTGTAATGTGACATGAACCCAAGGTCCCGGTTGAACATTCTTCCTGCTGGTGAGCCCATCACCACTTCCAAACACACCACTTTCAGTTGCAACAAGAAGTTTCTTCTTCTAATTGCTGGACAAGAACTGGACAGTATGTTGAACACTTCTGAGGGCATCAATAACTTCACTAACAACCAATTTAAGATAATCAGTTCAACTCGTAAAGTGGCTCACTTTCACTTGTTTAAAGCAACATACATTCCGATGGAGTGATTTATTCTCTGAAAATGAAAGGAGTTGTTTAAACCTTGCACATTTTTGAATAATTTGGGAGCTTGGGGAGCCTATATTTCTCCATTGCCTTCTCCATGGCAATATCTAAGTCAACCAGTTTACTTTTAAAACAATCAGCAGACTTGTCTCCTGTAGTATAAATGTTTGGTTTGAAAAGTAGTATTCATCTGATTAACCTGATTAGTTCATGATGAAACACTTCACACTATGTCTTTCTTTTCAGCAATAACCAGAACCATCTTACTCTAACCTCTAAACTGTGTCTCTAAACTGTGGAGTGTTTTCTACCCAATTCTCATTGACTGAAGTTATACTTAGGCTCCTTAATGCAATGGTTGGTCAAATGGTGCCTTGATATCAAGGACAGTTGCCTCACCCCCAAGTTCAGCTGTTTTGTTAATGTTTGGGCCAAAGCTATAATGAGATCTGGAGCTGTGGGAACCCAAAATGAGCATGTGTGAGCAGGTCACTGCTCTTTATGTAGTCCTAATATTGTTAAAGTACTGTTAACAATATCTTCCCTAACTTTGCTGATGATCAAGTATAGGCTTGATGGGATAGTAATAGGCTGAGGTGGATTTGTCTAGCTTTTTGTGAAAAGGACATATCTGGACAATCTTCCACATTGTCAGGTAGATACTGGTGCTGTAGCTGTATTGGAAAATCTTGGCTAGGGACATGACTAGTACTGATACATGTTTTCAGTACTACTGCTATAATGCTGTCAGGTTTCATAGTTGTTCAATGTCCAGTGCCTTCAGCCATTTTTAATTATCAAGTGGAGTGAATTAACTTGCTGAAAGAATAGTTTCTGTGATACTCGGGACGTTGGGAGGCTGAGATGGATCATTCCTTTAACACTTCTGGATGAATGGACAAAAAAATGCTTCAACTTTATCTTTTGTTGTGATATGCTGGCCTTCCCCATTATTAAGAATGGGGATACTTATGGTTCCTCCTTCTGATCTGTTACCTAATTTTCTACAAGTATTCAACTCTGGATGTGGCAGGACTGCAGAGCTTTGATCCAATCTATTGGCTATGGGATTGCTCAGCTTTGTACAACATATGCTGCTTCTGCTGTTTGGCATGCAATTGATCATGTGCTGTAATTTCAGCAAGCTGACAGCTCATGTTTAAGTATGGCTGGCATTGCTTCGAGCATGTTCTCACTCTCACGTTGACACAATGAATTAGCATTGTGCCATGTGAGGCAAATGCTAAGTCATGAGGTTATGGATTATAGTTGAATGCAATTCTACTGCTGCTATTGGTGGTCTACAGTTCCTAGTGGCTGCCCAAAGTTGAGTTGCTAGGCCTGTTCAAAATCATATGAAATGAATGGCTGATATCTTAACAATGTCCTCTGGACTGATCTGAATCATTGATATCTCATGATTTAATGGCTTAATCTCTTCATAACCCTGTTGATTATCCCACAGACTAACCTGGCAGCGATGAGTGTCAATTTTTCTAAAATTTCACTTGTGATAGGTTGATTTCCTAATGATCTCACATGACAGTAATGTAGACCTCTCCCGTATCATTCCAAAAAATTAGATTGGTTGATTCTTCCATAATGAGTTGACAATGACGTAATTGATTGCTGCACAATCTCATTTGGCAATACGTGATTGGTTGATTTCTATAATCTCATCTGTTTTCCAATGTAATTGATTGATCACACCATCACATCACCTGATAGCAATATGATTAATAGATTTCGTCAACCTCTTCTTTGAGCATGATTTGGTGACTCAACTTTGCACAGTCTCACTTGACAGTGATCTAATGATTTGATCTCGCAATTATCTCATCTGTTTAGTGATGTGACTGGTTGACCTCTCCATTACCATACTTGGGTGTGATCTGATTAGTTGAGTTTTGCTTAATCTCACTTCAGAGCTGAGTTTTCCGTAATTCATGTGTCAGTGATAATGATTGGTTGACCAATGCATTCAATGAAATAAATGCATCTGCAGTGATGTGATTGGTTGACCTCTGCATGAACACATCTAACCATGTTGTGATCAGTCGATTTCTTAATAAATTGACCTGATAGTGATGTGATTGGTTGACCTCACAATAATCTCACATGGCAATTATATAATGGTTAAGATTAGATGGTGCTGGAAAAGTGCAGCATCTGAAGAGCAGGAAACTCGACGTTCGGGCAAAAGCCCTTCATCAGGTGATGGGGTGCTCATTCCTGATGAAGAGCTTTGCCCAAAATGTCGATTTTCCTGCTGCTTGGATGCTGCCTAACCTGCTGTGCTTTTCCAGCATCTGCAGTATCCACTTCTGCCTAATTACATAATGGTTGATGCCTCATTAATATTACCTGGCAGTGGTTGAATTGCTTGATGTTTATGTGCTGTCATGCCAGTGTTGTTTGAAAGCTGCATTATTACATCTTGCAGTCCAAAGATTGGTATCTCTATCTTTGACTTGATGGTGGCATGTTTGGTTGATCTCTGCATTATCTCACCTAGTAATGATATGATTGGTTGACACTCAATCTGTCTTGGGTGGTGATAAGTTTGGTTGATTTCCGTATGATGTCACCTACCAAGCAGTGTAAATGTTCAAGAACCCAATAATCTGACTTGGCACTGGGGTGAATGATGAATAATTAAATATTCCCTGTCAATGAGCTGAATGGTTTATATTAGAATATTTCTTTGGCAATGAGGTGAATGGTACACATCTAAATACACTCCTCGCACTGAGGTAATGAATGACCAACTGAATGCACACTAGCAGTCAGGTAAAAGGTGGATAGCTGAGTACTCCCCTTGCAGTCAGATAAATGGTGCCTATCTGAATACATTCTCCACCCCCCCCACCCCCCCACACAGTCAGGTGAAAGGTAGATTTCTAAATACACCCCAGGCAGTCAGGTAAAAGATTAATAGCTAAGGTTTGTGAAGGCTTGTAGCTCAGTTTGAGGTTTAGGGTGTAGGTTTGCTCGCTGAGCTGTAGGTTTGATATCCAGACATTTCATTACCTGGCTAGGTAACATCATCAGTGGCGACCTCCAAGTGAAGCGAAGCTGTTGTCTCCTGCTTTCTATTTACATCTTTCTCCTGGATGGGGTTCCTGGGGTTTGTGGTGATGTCATTTCCTGTTCGTTTTCTGAGGGGTTGATAGATGGCATCTAGATCTATGTGCTTGTTTATGGCGTTGTGGTTGGAGTGCCAGGCCTCTAGGAATTCGCTGGCATGTCTTTGCTTAGCCTGTCCCAGGATAGATGTGTTGTCCCAGTTGAAATGGTGTTTTTTTCATCCATGTGTAGGGCTATGAGGGAGAGGGGGTCGTGTCTTTTTGTGGCTAGCTGGTGTTCGTGTATCCTGGTGGCTAACTTTCTTCCTGTTTGTCCTACGTATGTTTGTGGCAGTCCTTGCATGGAATTTTATAGATGATGTTGGTTTTGTCTGTGGATTGTACTGGGTCTTTTAAGTTTGTTAGTTTTTGTTTGAGAGTGTTGGTGGGTTTGTGTGCTACTAGGATTCCGAGGGGTCTCAGTAGTCTGGCTGTCATTTCTGAAACTTCTTTGATATATGGTAAGGTGGTTAGGGTTTCCGGCTGTGTTTTGTCTGCTTGTCGTGGTTTGTTCTTGAGGAATCTGCGGACTGTGTTTTTTGAGTATCCATTCTTCTTGAATACGTTGTATAGGTGGTTTTCCTCTGTTTTTCGAAGTTCGTCTGTGTTGCAGTGTGTGGTGGCTTGTTGGAATAGTGTTCTGATACAGCTTCGTTTGTGTTTGTCAGTTTTCTGTATACTCAACTGACCAAATACTCAACTACACCAGCAACCATCCCAACAAACACAAATGAAGCTGTATCAGAACACTATTCCAACAAGCCACCACAAACTGCAGCACAGACGAACTTCGAAAAACAGAGGAGAACCACCTATACAACGTATTCAAGAAGAACGGATACTCGAAAAACAGTGCGCAGATTCCTCAAGAACAAACCACGACAAGCAGACAAAACACAGCCGGAAACCCTAACCACCTTACCATATAGCAAAGAAGTTTCAGAAATGACAGCCAGATTACTGAGACCCCTCGGAATCCTAGTAGCACACAAACCCACCAACACTCTCAAACAAAAACTAACAAACTTAAAAGACCCAGTACAACCCATGGACAAAACCAACGTCATCTATAAAATTCCATGCAAGGACTGCCACAAACACTACGTAGGACAAACAGGAAGAAAGTTAGCCACCAGGATACACGAACACCAGCTAGCCACAAAAAGACACGACCCCCTCTCCCTCATAGCCCTACACAGGATGAAAAAAACCACCATTTCAACTGGGACAACACATCTATCCTGGGACAGGCTAAGCAAAGACATGCCAGCGAATTCCTAGAGGCCTGGCACTCCAACCACAATGCCATAAACAAGCACATAGATTTAGATGCCATCTATCAACCCCTCAGAAGACGAATAGGAAATGATATCACCACAAACCCCAGGAACCCCATCCAGGAGAAAGTTATAAATAGAAAGCAGGAGACAACAGCTTTGCTTCACTTGGAGGTCGCCAATGATGATGTTACCCAGCCAGGTAATGAAATGTCTGGATATCAAACCTACAGCTCAGCGAGCAAACCTACACCCTAAATGAATAGCTAAGTACAACCCTGGCAGTCAGCTAAACGGTAGCTATCTGAATAATCCCTTGGACAGTCAGGTGAAAGATGGATTTCTGAATACACCTCTGGCGTTCAGGTGATTGGGGAATATCTGAGTACACCCCAGACAGTCAAAGCTGTACAGCATGGAAACAGACACTTTGATCCAACTTGCTGACCAGATATCCTAAATTAATCTAGTCCCATATCCCTCTCAACCCTTCCTATTTATATACCCATCCAGAGGCCTTTTAAATGTTGTAATTGTACCAGCCTCCACCATGTTCTCTGGCAGCACATTCCATACACGCACCATATGCTGAAAAAGTTGTCCTTTAGGTTCCTTGTAAATATTTCCCCACTACCTTAAATCTATGCCCTCTAGTTTTGGAGTCCAGTACCCAAGCGAAAAGATCTTGGCTATTTGCTGTATCTATGCCTCTCATGATTTTATAAACTTCTGTAAGGTCACCCCTCAGCCTCCGATGCTCTGGGAAAACAGCCCCAGCCTTTTCAGCTTCTCCTTATAAGTTCAAACCCTTGAATTCTGGCAACATGCTTGTAAATCTTTTCTGAACCCTTTTAAGTTTTACAACGTCTTTCCAATAGCAGGGAGACCAGAACTGAATGAGGTATTCCAAAAGTGGCCTATACAGCTGCAACATGCCTTCCCAACTCCTATCCTCGATGACAAATGAAAACAGAAGTTGCTGGAAAAGTTCAGCAGGTCTAGCAGCATCTGTGAAGACACTTTAGGGAAAACAGCCCCGGCCTATTCAGCCTTTCCCTATAGCTCAAACCCTCCAAGGCTGGCAACATCCTTGTAAGTCCTTTCTGAAGCCTTTCAAGTTGCACAATATCCTTCCTTTGGGAGGGAGACCAGAATTGTACACAATAGGCCAAAAATGGCCTAATCAATGTCCCTTACAGCTGCAACATGACTTCCCAGCTCCTATACTTAACGTTCTGGCCAATAAAGGAAAGCATATAAAATGCTTTCTTCACTTTCCTATCTACCTGTGACTCCACTTTCAAGGAACTATGAATCTGTATTCCAAGGTCTCTGTTCAGTAACAGGACCTTACCATTAAGTGTATAAGTCTTGACCTGATTGCCTTTCCAAAATGCAGCACCTCACACTTATCCAAATTAAACTCTATCAACCATCCCAGTCAGGTGGATGGTGGATATCTAAATACTTCCCTGGAAGTCAGGTGAATGGCGAATATCCGAGTACTCCCCTGGCAGTCGTGTGAATGGTGGATATCTGAATACTCACTGCTGATTTTTTTTGTGGCTGTTATTCTCTGAGGAGAAAGTGAGGACTGGAGATGCTAGAGATCAGAGCTGAAAATGGGTTGCTGGAAAAGCGCAGCAGATCAGGCAGCATCCAAGGAGCAGGAGAATCGAGGTTTCGGGCATGAGCCCTTCTTCAGGAATGGGTATGGATGGAGGGGCATGGATGGAGTAAGTAGACAAGGTCTTTTTCGTGGGTTGAGGGAGTCCAGAAATAGAAGGCATAGTTTTAGGATGAAAGGGGAAAGATTTAAAAGGGACCGAAGGGGCAACCTTTTCATGCAGAGGGTGGTGCATGTATGGACTAAATTGCCAGAGGAAGTAGTGGAGGCTGGTGCATTCCTGAAGAAGGGTTCATGCCCAAAACGTCGACCCTCCTGCTCCTTGGATGCTGCCTGACCTGCTGCGCTTTTGCAGCGTGTTATTCTCTGACCCTGGAATCGCCGTTGGTCGCGAGTCACGGCGCGTGGCGGACAGTGCTGTGCGCAGCCGCGGGGAGGCGCTGACTGGGCTGGTATCCCGGAGCCAGGAGGCACTCGGCTGGAGCCCAGAGGCGGCGCTCTGTCTGCTGCCAGTTCCTCGGGAATGTGGTCGGCCTAAGTGCGAGAGTGCATCAGACTCCGGGCGGCGCTGCCGAACGATCCGCCAGCGGGTGTGAACCATTCATCAGCAAGAAATAAAATAAAAGGAGCAGGGAAGCGGCGGGGCGGGGACTGAAAGCTCGCCTGAGTCTGCTGTAGCTGCATTCTCCTCCCGCAGTGAGTGTGGAAACTCCGTGCTGTGAGCCGGCGGGAGGAAAGGACAACAGAGAGAGGCCGATCGCACTCGGTGTGTGCGAGCGGGGAGGATTGCGGCTGGAATACTGCCACTATGGCCGGTTATGTGCCGGGTCAGCTACCAACCACTTTCGCCGAGGAGAAGGAGTATGTTCAGGCCTATGAGGACGTTTTGGAGAGATACAAAGGTAATGAATAGCCCTCCTGTATATTCACCGCTTCTGAAAGGGCCCGGCATCCATTCAAGACCTTTGCAAGCACGCAAATAGGAATTTTCCTTTTGAACGTTCACAGTCTTGGCAACCCTGCGATATATTTGTCACAATTGTACACTTTTTCCCCCCCTCCCCTTTTTTTGTTCCTTTCATTGGTTTCGAGATGTTAATTAACTGCTGAAAAGGTGTTTTATTTTATTGTAGGCATTTCCCATCCAATATTAATCTCCAATTTTCCCAAGTTGAAAACACAAATTCCAAGGAGAAAGATACTGTCAAGTCCTGCAGGGCTTTGAATTCTTAGTTTTGTTTGGGTATAATTCCTCCTTAAATTCATGACGCCCTTTTTCTTATTCATGTGACAGCTCCCTGTGTTTTCATTTTCGCTCCAGGGCTCATTTCCGAAAGAAATCTTAATGTTCATGCAGGGTTTTTTCGCTTGCTATATTCGTACGCGTACTTACTGGCGGCATATTTTAATACCATTTTTAAAAAAAAATCTAACAAATGTCCCTATCTGCCATTAATTGATCTTGTGTCGAAATGACTTTTGTCTGGAAAGTAGCTTTGTCAAAAAATGCAGAAATCTGTCTTCAATCAGCAAATGACCATTTTTAAATTGTGATCTTGGTTGGATAAGTTAGACAGCTGGTGAATGGTTAGGTTTGTAGATAACGTTTTAAATCTAACAATGTTACTGTAAACCCAAAACCTTTCTTTATTTCATCCTGCCGATTTGTCAGAGCAAGGTGTGACAGACTAGGGAGGCGCTGCATTGCGAGTTAAGACTTTTTGCCGAACAAAAGAAAGGATGTTTGTGGGCAAGTGAGATTACTCAGAATGTTCTTAATCCTGGTGATGTAACAAACTTGTCAGCTGAACCTGTGCGTGGTATCCTATTTCTAAAGCGAAATTGGATGAATTTCTTTCTAGTTGAGAATGTTTTCATATCGTAAACCGCGTATATTATTCGTTGCAACCCTGACCTTACTACTTTTTAACAGCTGCAGTTAAAGAATGTTATGAGATTGTTTTTTAAAAATATAGTTGTAGGCATCCAGTTGGATTTAAAATCACTATAGCCTGCGGCAGATATAGTTTGCAGCATTCATAATTTGACTTGTATTCCTGAAGAGAAACAATGCCTATCAAATTGACCTATATCTACAGAGATAGGTATTCGAACCCGTTTAACGAATGCTGCATCTTGATGTCTTTCTCCCTGCAGTGCTCTGTCCAGGCATCCTAACCACAGTTAACCTGAGCCACTGAGTTGGCGCATGCGTGTTGGCAAGGCGGAGTGTGTGCTGGGATTGCTTTTGAGTATAAACAGGTTGATTCGAAAAGTAGTTTTAACCTAAACATTCCTGTAACAAGCAGGGGGACGTGGTCTAAGGGACTGATCAACATTCGTGATTTGTAGTATATAATTCGTGTTTTTAAGTTGTGATGCTATTAAAACTGGTTTTGATTTCATGTAGACAGTTTTAAACCATCGAGTGCTTTTGAAACCATTAGTTTTCGCATTGGTATTGTGCTGGTTATACAGTACTTCGTGCTTGTAGTATCAGTACTTGTGCCTTGTAGCCAGAAATTGCTGTTTTAGAATATTTGAAATGATCTTTTGAATTGTTTGCAATTAGTATTTAAAATGATGCGGATATAATTTTTTTTGCTTAATTTTCCTTTTAGGCATTGCACAATTTTGGATCAAATTAACAAAAGAACTTGAATAAACCATTTAGCCCTCCAGCCTGTTCTGCCATTCAATTAGATAATAGCTTACTACTTTATTCTTTCATGCCAAAATGGGCAAGTTGCCCATCCCTAACAGTCTATGAACTGAGAGCAGTTAAAAGTCAGCCACATTGCTGTGGGTCTGGAGTATATGTAGGTCAGACCAGCTAAGAATGAGATTTCCTTCCTGAAAGGATTTTAGTGGACAAAATGGGTTGTTGATAACAATAGATGATTATGCTCATTATTACTGAGGCTACCTTTTATGTCCTAGGTTCATTAATTGAACTTAAATTCCACCTGCTACGGTTGGATTTGAACCCATATCCCTAGAGCATTTGACTGAGCCTTTGGCTTCTGAGAGCAGTGTCATTATGACTAAATCACCATCTACTCCCTTTTTAAACCCTAAGCTCCATTTATTGATTTTGGTTTTCATATCTCTTGATACATTTGCCTGCTATTTCTTCCTTACCACTAATTTATGTAGTTAGGTTACTGATAATGTTAGTATTTTCATGTAAGCTGGTGAATGTGTGTACATGAATCTATGTATTTTGGTCCTTGTATGCCTAATAATAGATTAAGTTAAAATTTGTAACTATGCATTTTTTTTTGTTATCCATCTTCCATTTGTGAATGCAAGGTGAAACGATGTTGAGCCCAGCCTACATTTTTGACTGCATGTAGCCGGAATGGATGTATTTTGTCTAAAATTTTAATTGTTGCTTTAATTGGATTGCAATGTTTTGTAATATTGAGACAGAAGTATTTGATGGAAATGAATGCCATGCATAAAGTTTTAAGAAGTTTTGAAAATCATATGAAGCTATTTCAGCTGTTCTGCTTTTAGAATTTACAATGTACAGAATGCTTATTAGTTCTTGTTATCTAAACTGTTCAATATGTTGTAAAATATAAGGTGAATTTCTATTCTTGAAAAAGGGGGGAGGCAATGGCTCAGTGGTATTATCAATAAACGGTTAAACCATTGATCCAGTTAATGTTCTGGGGAGCTGGGTTTGCATCCCGCCACACCAGATAGTATAATTTGAACTCCATAAAATCTGAGTAGAGTCGACTGATGACTGTGAATACGTTGTGAACCAGATATGTTTTTCTAACAATCAAAGATTATTTTAGGGGAAGAATCTGCCATCCTTCCTTGCCTGGCCTACATCTGACTCCAGACCAGCAGCAATGTGGTTGACTCTTAACTGCCCTCTGGGCAATTAGGGATAGCAATGAGTGCTGGCTTGGCCGGCAACACCTTCCTCCCATGAATGAATTTAAAAGAAAAAAAGTTGGTACGTGTAGCTGACGTAGGATAGGCAATAAAAGCTGGCCTTACCAGAGATGCCCACATGGTCTAAATTGCAACAAATGTTGCTGTGATGTCTCCAATTACAATATAGAAAAGCATAACTCTTGCTCAGACTTGTCTGCAAAGTATTTAGCCAAAACCTAGTTAATGTCCAAACCAGTGAGAAGCTGAGAATATGGTGCTATTTTTCATCTCTGCATACAGTGATCAATGGAGGTTTCATTTGGCTGAAATTTTGTCAAGTGTATAAAATCTTCTATAATCTTTGATTTATCACTGGAGAAATTAGATACATATTTCAGGTGTAATGTTTATTAATGGATGTCTTGCCCACACAACTACTAATGGATTATTCCTCCTTCTTGTGCTTCTCTTTAAATTTTGTAGATATCTCCTGTGCTTCTCAAATCTGCCCATTAATTGCCCACACTTGCAACTAACTGACTTGTAACAGCTGGGAGTACTGGGCCCATCCAACAAAAGCAGCTGCAGTTTTGAAGAATCGTGCCTTAAAACTTGCTCACTTACATTCCAATTACTTTCTAATTGCTCAGGGTGGGTTCTGGTTGGATTTTGGATCTTAAACTAGAGTTGAATTCCTAAGTTCCAGATAAGTGATTGCCTTTGAAATGTTGTTTTCTGTAGACACCATGAAGGAACGCAGCAAAATTTAAATCGGGAAGAGAAAACTCTGGCTCCAGTCCTGCCTATCAGAGGGATGGCAGTGACAGAGGTGGGGTGTCACATTAAATTGGTATTGTCGGAAAAAAAGAAGTTGCTAACCTCAGCTGGTCAGGGCTACCGGTGACTTCAGATCAACAACCGTATAGTTGACAATTAAATGGCAAGTGTTTTTTTGTATCTAGCCACCAGAATGTCTCCTAAAAGGATTGAAACTGTGTGGACAACCTGATGTGAACCAAGGCAATGACATTCACAACTCTAACCTTGCAAACTCTTCCGTGCTAACATCTCAAAATTGGGAGAGGTGTCCCATCGAGTAGTCAAACAACAGCCTGATATAGTCATGCTTGTAGAATAATACCTTACAATGTCCCAGACACTACCATCACCATCCTAGGTATGTCCTGTCTTAGCAGTAGGGCAGAATCACCTGTGGTGATATGTGGTATACACTCAAGTGAGAGTTGCTTTGGGAACCCTTGGCATTGATTCAGGATCCCGTGAAGACTCATGATGTAAGTTCATGTGTGAACAAAGAAACCGATTGGTTACGACCTACTGTTCCCATTCATGTGAGATATCCGTTGTCTTTCATGTTCAGTGCCATTTAGAGGATGGCAAATGTGCAGAATGTACTCCACTCACACTCGTGGGGATTTCTGTCAATCGGGAAGAGTGACTTGATGGCACGAAGCTGACTAAACTGGTTCAGACCTGGCCCAGCAGCAGGATATGAGGGGGAACAAATGTACATGAAACCATCCTCGCCAATCTATATGTATCAGCTGAGTCTGTCACAGAATCAAAACATTCTGGTGTAGAAGGAAGCCATTTGGCCCATTGTGTGTGCTGTTCTCTGAACAAACCTTTTGAGTCTGACTTTCTCCTGCTTTTTCCTCTGCACACTGTGTATCTTTTCTGTATAATCAATTAATGCCTCTTGAATGTTTTGATTGAATCTACCTCCACCACACTTATCAGTGCATCAATGGTGGGAGGACAAAATCATTTTCTCACATTGCATTATTACTTTTTCATACTTTGTCCTTTAAATCTGTGCCCTCTTATCCTTTTCTTTTTTGGGTATAATTTCACTGTATTAACTCTGTCCAGTCACCTTATGCTTTCAAAAACCTCTATCTGATTTCCTCTTAACCTTCTCATTTGCAAGGAAAACAGTCCCAATGTCTCCAGTCTATTATCTTAAATGAAGTTTCTTATTGCTGGAACTGCACTCCGATCTCTACTGCAGTCTCTTCAATGTGTTTGCATCCTTCCTGAAGAATAGTATCCAGACTGTACTCAACACCGTAGCTGGTGTCTTAGATAAATCAACATAATCTCCTTGCTGTTGTACTTCACCCAAGCCTTATTAATAAATCTGCAATGTGTGGTTTATTAACAGCTCTCTCTGTCCTACCACCTTTTTAAATGATTTATGCACGTATTCACCAAGATCCATCTGTTCTGTACAATTTTGGATTTTAGTTTTACCCTTTTAGTTTATACTGTCTCCCTGTTCTTCTTCCCAAAATATATCAACTTACACTTCTCTGTATTGAAGTTTATCTGCCATATGTTTGCCCTTTTCCACCAACTTGCCAAGTCCTTTTTTTTTGAAGTTTGACACTGTCCTTCCTACAGCTTACAATTGGTCCAAGTTTTGTGTTGGACTTTGAATTTGACTTCTGTACGCCAAGGTGTAGATCATTTAGTATAAATTGGGGAAAGCATGAATTCCAACACTGATCCTTGGAACTTGCATTATAAATCTTCCTTCACCCCGCCCCATCCCCCCCAAAATAAATCCAAAACTTTTGCAATAGTTTCTATCACTCAGCCACGTTTGTATCCATGTTGCTATTGTACTTTTTAAATTCCATGAGTTCCAGATTTACAGGTCTGTGTGACATTGTATCAAACCCCTTTCAGAAATTCACATATACTGCAACGATAGAACTTATATGCGCTGTATACTTCTGTTTTTCTGTATTTTTGATTATGGATTCAATTGGGAAAATGGACAGATTTAAAGTCACAGATAATGGCAAGGGATTGCTGCATTTTCAAAAGGTAAGTTACCTGTTGATAATTTGTAGGTGCTGTATGTTCAGGCATTTTTGGAGCGAATGGGGCAGAAGAGGAGTAGAAGATAAATTTGAGCTAAGGAATGTGTATGAATAGGGATTTGGCTGGCTCCAAGTAGGTTGGTCTGGTCTGTGTAATGGTGACTTCTCATAGTTGACAAAGGCCTTCTGTCTGCCAGTGATTTTGATTTGGCTCCCATGGCTGTGAATAATAGTCAGAAGCCTGAAGAAAGCCAGTTTTCCATTACCAGTTGCTGTTAGTTACACCTTTTCAACAAGTAAAAGACTTGTGTACGTTGTGAGTCACTCACCTTGTCACCTTCAAGCAAGTGGAAGTAGCTGGAGAAGGAAGATCAAGGAACAGCTAGTCTTCACAAGCCAAAAGGATAATTTCAGCAAACCCTGTAGAGTGCGTATGTGTGTGCAAGTAAGGGGCTTAGTGTTTTGTGTAACTGAGTATATGCCAATTGTTCAGTACAGAAACCTGGCCTGTTTTGTTAGCTTAGGTCTTTTTAAAAAAAGAACAGCTAAAGTGGTGGACTTTACTTTGGTAAAATATTTAACTTTTGTGATGACTCTAGGAGTAGCAGGGCCTCACTTGCAGTTTGCTACTCTGGTGGTATGCAGCACCTTGCCTTAGTCAACCCTCGTAGCTTTTCTTTCTTCAAAGAAAACTTTGTTAGTTAAATATGGTTCTTATCTTTTATGAAATCCATGCTGGCTCTCCTTCCTCAACCTGTATTTGTCTATATGATTATTCATTTTCTCCCAAATTAATAGATTTTCCCAATGTCAAGGTTAACTTGACTAGTCTGTAATTTCTACACCCTTTCTTGAAAGACGCCAGAGAATTTGCTCTTCTCTGGTTCTCTGGCACCACCCTTGAGTCAGAGAAACTGAAAAATTGATGCCAATGTCTAATTTCCACCCTCCAATATCCTTGTGTGCCTTTCATCTATCCTGGTGTCTTGTCAACTTTTAAATATTGTTAGCCTATCTGACACTTCCTCCTTCTCAAATTTTAAATCTATAGCGATTGAATTTGCATTTGTCACCACAGCCTATCCAGCAACAGTGTCCTTGATGAAGGCCCATGCAAAGTATTCCTTTTAATGCCTCAGCCATGATCCCTGTTTCCATATCCAGATCCCCCTCATTGCACCTAATCACTCTTGATCCTTTTAACCTTTTTTAAACTATTGATCTGTCTATAGAAGATTTTAAGATTCTCCCTTTGTTAGCTGCTAGTCTGTTTTCATAATCCTCCTTTTTCATCTACCTTAATTGCATCATTCTTATTTATATTTTTAAACTGGCAAATTTAAAAAAAAATATTTCCTATTTCCTTTTGTTCAGTGAGTTCTGGATTTGTTCGTCATTCCTTTTTTTTTTCCCCATTTTTGAGGGAAAATATCTTGACTGTCCTTGAACCTTTTTTTTTTTGAAGCTAGCTTGTTATTCAGCTCCAGTTTTTCCAGCCAAATTTTGGCTCCACTTTTACAGCTCTGTTCTTTCTAGTCTGGACTTCCTAGTTAATACTAGTTAACACCCAGTACTGCTGTTCCTTGAGCCAGGTCTCTGTAGCCATATTATTGTTTCACATGTCAATCTGCCTCTGCAACTCTCATCTTTATTCTTATACTCTACCTTCACTTATATGCATTGTAACACTGCTTTAGACTGTTATAAAAATCTCTCCACCTGTTAACTTGCTAATCTGAATTCTGATGGTGTTTCCCAGTATTTTGTGCCCCAGAAATTTTTTTTCCCAATTGAGTTTAATTTTAACCAACACACACATGCACAAACATCCTCCTAAATTCTGACTTTGGAACTCCAATCTCTCTACCTCCTATGTTGTTATTGTAATGTGGACCACAATCTTAGGCTGAGTGTCCTTCCCAGAATGTTCTACAGTAGCTCTATGACATCTGACCCTGGCATCAAAGAGGCAACATATCATCCAGGAGTCATGCTTATAGCTGCAGAAAGCTGCCTGTTCATCTTCAGTAATAACTATCTTATCATCACTGCTCTTCCATTCTCTATGCTTACCTCTTTACAACTCCTCCTGAGGAATTGTTGCCTCATCAGTATACAGAAAGAAAAACCTACTAACAAGCACAATGATCTCTGAAGGCCCACACTGCCTGTTTTGTTCTATTGGTCAGCTTGACAGTCATTCATTCCCCATTTGCTTGCACGCACTAGCCTCTGACCATTTCCCAAAATGTGCTATCCCATAACCTCAAGGATGCTGCACTGACTTGAGCTCCATAACCCAGAACTGCAACTGGTGATGTTTCCTGTATATGTTATGTAAGTGATTGTGAAGTATCCAAGACTTCCCACATACCAAAGGTGGTGGTGGTGAGCTGCTGCCTTGAACTGCTACAGTCTGTCTGCTGTGGGTTGATCCACAATGCCATTAGGGAGGGAAATCCAAGATTTGGATCCAGTGACAATGAAGGAATGGCATTATATTTCCAAGTCAACATTGAGTGGCTTGGAGGGGAACTTGAAGGTGGTGGTGTTCCTATATATGTGCTGCTCTTCCAAATGGAAGTGATCATTGGTTTGAAAGGTGCTGTCTGAGGATCTTTGAATTTCTGCAGTGCATTTTGTAGCTACTGAGTGGTGGTGGAGGGAGTGCATGCTTGTGGACATAGTGCCAGTCAAGTGGCTGCTTTTGTCCTGGACAGTGTCAAGCTTCTTGAGTGGTGTTGGGGCTGCACTCATCTGAACAGGCTTTGAGGAGTCAGGGAGTGAGTTACACGGTGCAGTGTACCTAACCCCTCTCCTGTTCTTTTTGTCACTGTATTTACATGGTGAATCCAGTTGAGTTTCTGATAACTCCCAGCGTGTTGATAGCAGGGCATTGTGATGGTAAAACCATTTGAATGTTATGGGGCAGTGGCTGGATTTGTCTCTCATTGGTGATGGTCATTAGTGCCACACAAATGCCAGGCTATGTTCATTCTACTTGTCAGCCTGAGCCTGGGTATTGTCCCAATAAAAACTGAAAGAACAGTGGATGCTGTAAATCCAACAAAAACAAGTTGCTGGAAATGCTTAGCAGGTCTGGCAGCATTTGTGAAGAGAAATCCAAAGTTAACATTTTGGGGCCGGTGTCCCTTCCTCAGAACCGTCTTCCTCTGTCAAGTATGACCCCAACCACTGGAGAGTCTGCTGTCTGATACACATTGATTCCAGTTTTGCTAGGGCTCCTTGATGCCGTACTCTGGGTATCTGTGTGGTCTGGATTCAGCTCTTGCCTATGATTTGAACAAAGGCCATAATGTGGTCTGGAACTCTTGTGGCCCTGATGGAACCCAAACTAGGTCTCGCTGAGCAGGTGCAGCTTGATAACACTCTTACTGATATCTTCTATCACTTTTTTTTTCTGATGATCGACTGTATACTGGGGCAGTAATTGGCTGGGTTGTATTTGTCTCTTTTTATATAACAGGTCATAAAGGCAATTTTCCACATGTAAATGCCAGTGTTGTAACTATACTGGAGCAGCGAGTTCTGGTGCACAAGTCTTCAGTACTATTGCCAGCATGTTGTCAGGGCCAATAGCCTTGGCAGTATCCACTGCCTCCAACCATTTCTTGGTATCACATGGAGTGAGTTGAATTGGCTGAAGTCTGGTATCTGTAATGCTAAAGGAGGGCAAGGTGAATCATCCACTCACACTTCTGGCTGAAGATTGCTGTGAAGGTTTCAGCCTTATCATTTGCACTGAAGTACTGGGCTCTCCTCCCATTTTGTGGATGCGGAGATTTGAGGAACCACTGCCTCCAGTGAGTTGTTTCATTATCCATCACCATTCATGGCTGGATGTGACGGGTATGCAGAACTTAAATCTGATCTGTTGATTGTGGGATTGCTTAGCTCCATCTATCACTTACTGCTTATGCTGCTTGGCATAGAAGTAGTCCTGTTTGGCTTCACCACATTCTCATCTTCGGGTATGCTAGGTGTTGCTCCTGGCATGCCCTCCTGCATTCTCCATTGAACCAGGGTTGGTCTCCTGGCTTCATGGTAAAGACTGAGTGGGGGGAATATGCTGAGCTTGTGCTCTGCTGCTGTTGGCCAACAGTGCCTCATGGATGCCCAGTCTAGAGTTGCTAGACCTGTTTGAAGTCTGTTCCATTTATCACCGTGATAATGCTACACAACATGATGGAGGTTTATTCTCAATGTGAAGACGGGACTTTGCCTCTACAAGGACAGTGCAGTGGTTAATCTTGCTGATACTGTCATGGACAGAGCCATCTGTAGCCAACGGGTTGGTAAGGCTGAGGTGAAATGTGTTTGGTTTCCACACCACTTGCTGCAGACCGAGTCTAGCAGCTATGTCCTTTACGGCCTGACCAGCTTGGTCAGTGCTATTGCTGCCGAGCCACTCGGGCAATGAAATCCTCCACCCAGAGTGCACTTCTGTGCCTTTGCCATCCTCGGTGCCTCCTCTCAGTATTCCTCTAAGTTTAGTAATCGTACTCATCAGCTGAGGGAGGATGGTAAGTGGTAATCAGCAGGTCGTTTCCTTGCTCTGTTTAACCGAAGCCATGAGACTTTATGGGTTCTGGGGTCAATGCTGAGGACTCTGAACTATACCCTCTTGACTGTACGACACTGTGCAGCCAGCTCTGCTGGGTGTGTCCTGCAGGTGAGACAGGACATGTCCAGGGATAGTGATGATGGTATCTGGGACGTTGCCTGCAAGGCATGATTCCATGGGTATGATAATAGCCTGTTGCTTGACTAGTCTGTGAGACGGAGAAAGTGAAGTCTGCAGATGCTGGAGATCAAGTCAAAAAGTGTGACATTGAGAAAACACAGCAGGTCAGGCAGCATCCCAGGAGCAGGAGAGAGCATAAGCTCTTCAGGAATGTGCTGAGACAGCTCTTCCAATTTTGGCACTGGCCCCCAGATGTTAGAGGTCAATAGGGTTGTTTCTGCTGTTGCCTTTTCCTGTGCCTAGGTTGATGCCAGGTGATGCATATGGTTTAATTTCTTTGTAGTGATTGGTACAACTGACTGGCTTGCTAGTGTCACATGGCATGTTCCTGTGAAGGGTTTATGCCCGAAATGTTGATTCTCCTCCTCAGATGCTGCCTGACCTGTACTTTAGAATGGTGCTGGTAATCTTCAGTGTCTGCAGTACCCATGTCTGCTTGCCTGAGTGGCTTGCTAGGCCGCTGAGTGCACATTTTGAGATTCAGCCACGCTACTATGGGTCTGGAGTCACGTTTAGGCTAGACTAAGTGAGGATGGCATATTTCCTTCCCTGAAAGACATTAGTGAACCAGATGGATTTTTCCAACAATTTTCAATGATTTCATTGTCATCAATAGATTCTCAATTCCAGATTTTTTTTAAATAACTGAATTCAAATTCCACCATCTGCTGTGGCAGGATTCAAACCTGGGTCCCTGAATGTTATTTGGGTCTCTGGATTAATAGTCTAAAATTCTCAGGAACCAGATATATATGCACTTAGAAGCAAATGCTATTATTAGCAATAGACAGCGTGGTTTTGTGTGGAGGAGGTCATGACACACTAGCTTGATCAAGGTTTTTTTTTGAGGAGATGATGAAGTGAGGGAAAAAGCAGTTGGTGTTTCATGGATTTCAGTAAAGTCTTTGACCAGGTCCCTTATGGCAGACTGGTACAAAAAGTGAAATCTCATTGTACTGGGGTTGAGCTGGTAAAACTAGCTTAGTCAAAGGAGGCAGAGGGTAGTGGGGCACGGATGCTTTTCGGAACTGAGGGCTGTAACTAGTTATGTTCCACAGGGATCAGTTTTGGGATCTCTGCTGTTCGTGATCTACAGAAATAATTTTGGAGGAAAACTTAGCTGGTCTAATTTAGTAAGTTTGTGGATGATACAAAGATTGGAGTTGCAGATAATGAGGAGCATTTGGAAGATACAGCAGGATATAGATCAGTTGGAGTCATAGGCAGAAAAATGCCAGATGGAGTTTAATCCAGACAAATGTCAGGTGATGCATTTTGGAAGGTCCAGTACAGGTTGAAATCAGTGAATGGCAGAACCTTTTAGGAGTATTAATCTGTAGAGGCATCTGTGTTTGCAGGTCCACAGGTCACTGAAAGTGGCAGCACAGGTAGGTAAGCTAGTTGGTTTTTTTTTTAAATAAGCATGCTTGCATTCATTGGAAGGGGCATTGTGTATAAGGACAGGCAAGTTATGCTGCAGCTTTGTAGAACTTTATGCAATATTCCAAACGCATATTCTACATACAGTTCTGGCCACCACGCTACCAGAAAGATGTGGATGCTTTGGATGTTGCCTGGTATGGGGGATTTTAGTTCAGAAGGAAGGTTGGGGTAGACTGGGTTTGTTTTCACTGGAATGCAGGAGGTTGAGGGGTGACCTGATAGAAGCTTAAGATTGTGAATGGCATGGATAGTGGAAAGTATGAGGCTTTTTCTCACTGAAGGGGTCAATTATAGGGGGCACAGGATCATTCCCACAAAGGGTAGTGAGTGCCTGGAATGCATTGCCACAGGTGGTGGTGGAAGCAATACCATAGCAGCATTCAAGAAGCACCTGGATAATTGCATGAATAGGAAGACAATAGAGGGGTATGGATTCTGTAAATGAAGACTTTTTTTCAGTATGAAATGGTGAAATGTGGCTGTTCAACCTTGGAGGGCTGAAGGGCCTGTTCGTGTGCTGTATTGTTCTTTTTGTTCTTTTTTATTTAATGCTGTTAGGCCATTGCCTCCCCTATTGTTCATAAATGTCATACTACAGTTTAGGAGTATTAATCAATTCCTACAAGGTGAATTTTTTTTAAAAACCCAAACCACTAACTCATTCCTCTCCTCACCTAACTTGTCAACTCAATATGCTCCCAGCATTCCCTTTTTTAAGCTGCACTTTCAACCGTTCATGATATTATCACTTTGATCCCAGCATGGTCTTTGCAAAGATTGCATGGTCATCGAGCAAACCTTCCAACTTGTTGTGCAGCACTATCACTGCGCTAATGGAATTGATTTCAAATCATTCTAGAAACTCCAGACTGGACATCCATGAAGTACTATAGGCCATCAGTAACAGCAGAATTGTATTCAATTACAATCAGTAACCTCATGAACCTCCCACTCCTATTATGAAATTGGGGGATCAACCCTGGTTAAATGAGCTGTGTGTGAGGGACATGCCAGGAGCAGTACAGGCATACCTAACAATGAGGTGTCAAGCTGGTGAAGCTACAACACTGTGCATTCCAAACTGTGTAAGCCACCTCTGACAGCAACCCCGCTTTTCAATGTATCTGATCTAAACTCATGTGTGCTATCAACAAGTGACTGAAGGCATTGGATACTGCAAAGGACTTAACAGCATTGTAGGTAATAGTGCTGAAGACTAGTTTCTGAGCGAGCCATACTCCCCAGCCAATCTATTCCACTACAAGTGCAACAATGCCAGATTGGTATCTATGTAAAGTTGCTCTGTCCCGTCAACAACAAATCCAATGGGTGCAATGTGATGAGTGAGCATAACTTGATGGGGCAACAAAGTGTGATGCAAGATCTTGTCAACAGGGCCATTAAGTGGTACTTACTCAACAATAACCTGTGTGTGAAACTTAGCTTTAGTTCTGGAGGGATAATCAGGACCTGATCTCTCTTCTGACCTTGCTCTATATGACCAATTGAGTTCCAGTTGAGAACTGAAGCTAGGAAGACTGTCATTGATGGGGAAAATGGGGTGGTGGGGGGAGTTGGGGAAAGTTTGTCTGCTGGTTGGAGTCATATTAGCAAAAAAAGTGATTTGTAGTTCTTGGGGGTCAATCATCCCAGCCGCAGGATGTCAGTGCAGGAGTTTTTACAGGGTTTTGCTATCAGCCCAACTATCTTCAACTGCTTCATTGATCTTTCCTCCACTTAAGTTGAAGTGGGGATGTGCAATCATCTGTGAACAATATTTAGCACTGTTCATAATCCTTCAGATACTGGAATGTTAATTGTTACAAGACCTGGGCAACCTTCTGGCTTGATAAGTAGCGAATAATATTCATTCCAAGGAAGTGGCAGGTAATGACCATATTCCATAAGAGAATGCACCCTTTCCCCCTGCTATTCAATGGCATCATTGCTAAATATTTCTATCAGTATCCTGGTAGCTGGAATTGACTAGAAACTGAACTGCACCAGTCAAAGAAATAGTGTGGCTAGAAGAACAGGTTAGAAAATTTTTTAAAAAATCACTCTTGAAATATTGGCATTGTTGTCTGGCCATCATTTACTACCCATCTGTAGTTGCCTTTGAAAAACTGATGGTGAGTTGCCATCTTGAACTGCTGCAGTCCAAGTGCTGTAGGTAACCTATGATGCCTTTAGTGAATTCAGTGGGTGTTCATGTCCTGACTCTCCAAAGATTGCCTCCTATGTATAAAGCACACATCAGACGTGTGATGGAATACTTCATTTGCTGGGATGAGGGCAGCTCTGGCAAACTTGATGCCATCAGGGCAAAACAGCTGACCTGAATAGCATTCCATCCACATCTTTTAATACTGATATCTTCCCCTACCAACACTGTGTACCATCTCCAAGATACAAAGCAATTTGGGGCAGTACAGTGGCTCAGTGGTTAGCACTGCATGCCTCACAGCACCAGGGACCCAGGTTTGATTCCAGTCTGTGGTGACTGTCTGTGAGGGTTTATTCCGGGTTCTCATCTTTGGACTGTGGGAGGAAACCAGTATGGATCAAGTGAATTGACCATGCTAAATTGCCCATAATAGGTGCATTAGTGAGGGGAATGGGTCTAGGTGGGTTACTCTTTGGAGAGTCGGTGTAGACTTGGGCCTGAAGGGCCTGTTTCCATACTGTAGGGGATCTAATTTGATCTAAACATTGCAAACCTGAGGCCACTACCACTTAGTTGGATGAGGGTAGCAAATGCATGGGAGTACCAGCACCTGCAAATTCTCCTCTAAGTCTACATAATTGACAACTGACTTAATTCTAATAATTAGAATTATATTGCCATTCTTTTACTGTTAAAGTCAAAACCCTGAAACACTCTCCCTAACCATCTTGTCTATGTATCTATACCACATGGACTGCAGCATATCAAGAAAGCAGTTCACTAACATGTCTTGAAGGTAACTGGGTTTGGCAAATGTTTACAGAAGCAGCAACATCCACCTCTTGTGAAGGAATCCAAAAATAGGAAGATAGTTGTTGAAGGCCAATCATCTCATTCCCAGCAGGATTTCTTGAGGTTATCGTCTGGCCTAACCACCATCAGCTGCTCCCTTGATATAGGGTTGTTAGCTTGTGTGCATTTCTGTCATAAGGAAGTAGCCTGTACATCAAATTTAATTCAGCATTCGGGTTTAGATGATCTCTGGTATGAATGCTGCTTTGTCATTTAAGTGCCATGTAATGACAATCTTGATGACTTGTTTTGAATTTCAATAGCTTTACTAGACATCTAGTGTCATCCCCCACTCCATCTCCACCATTATCATTCAAATTTAAGTGGGCCAACCTCTCATTGTAGCTAGAAGGGCAGGTCAAAACCTGGGTGGTCTGTGGTGAGTAACTCATCTTGTGATCTCCTTCATTGGTAAGATCAATCAGAAATGTGACTGATTTTAATCTTTTGGGCTACAATTGATATACTTCTAGCAACTCACTAAGATTGACACCATCCAGGACAAAGCATCCCCACTTGATTATCATCCCGTCCTCCATTACTAGCACCGTGACATTGGTAAATACCATTCACAAAATGTACTGCAGCAACTTGCCAATGCTTCTCAGTTAGCACTTTCCAGGCACGTAACCTTTACCATATCAAAAATTTAGGGCACAAGCACATGGGAACACCCCCATCTTCAAGTTGCTTGTCATTCTGACTTGGACTTTTTTGTTGTTACGACTTTGCTTTAAAATCCTGAAGTTTCCTATGTGGGAATATTTTCATCCCATGAACTATAATGGGTCAAGCCAATTCCACTGTCATCTACTTTCTTGAGAGAAATTAAGGGAGTTAAATTATTGTCCACATACACTTTTTTTGTGAGAGTACAGTTCAGGTTTGAATTGATCAATGTGTTCATTATCTGTTCAAGTTTGACAGTGTCTCCAAAGTATGACTCTTTATGCACAGTACATCTGTAATTCTCTTCAGGCTGTAGAGATGTAGCAGTTCTAGATCTGAGAGATTTTATCTATCCAGACTGTTGCTTTTATGAGTTCAGAGTGAGACTTCAAACTTTCAGAGATGTACAGCACAGGAACAGACGCTTTTTGTCCATGCCGACTAGATATCCTAAATTAATCTAGTCCTATTTGCTAACACTTGGCCTATATTCTTCCAAACCCTTCCTATCATATACCCATCCAGATGCCTTTTAAATGTCAATTGTGCCAACCTTCACCACTTCCTCTGGCAGCTCATTTCATACCCACACCATTTGCTGCATGAAAAGGTTGCCCCTTGGGTCCCTTTTTTAAATATCTTTTCCCCAAACCTATGCCCTCGAGTTCTAGAGTTTCCCACCCTAGGGAAAAGATCTTGTCTATTTCCCTATCCATGCCCCTCATGATTTTAACCCTCTAAGGTCATCCATCAGTCTCTGATGCTCCAGGGAAAACAGCCCCAGCCTATTCAGCCTCTCCCTACACTCAAACCTTCCAAACTTGGCAGCATCCTTGTAAATCTTTTCTGAAACTTTTTTTTTCAAGTCAATCTGATTTTAATCAATGACTTCTGATAGGTCTCATGTAAAATGTGATTTCAATACAAATGCATATTACTATATTGCAAAAATATCTTGGGATAACCCATTCCAAATATTACTAAACCCTAATTGCTGGGGGAAAAAGGCAATTTAGTTATTTTGAGAAGATTTATTTTGGCTTCAAGCATTGGTATGATTTGACAATAATAAAAATATTCACATTACAAATGTGAAAATCCCCTTTTTTGAGTATTTTTCACCCAGAGGGCTATTCATCTCGAGGAATTCTCTTCCCCAGAACATAGTGGAGTCAGTCATATACTTAACTCAAGCTTAAAAATATTTATAATCTTGTCTTATTAGGCTCCCTTGTCAAAGGACAGTGGGTAGACAATGGTTGAGGCCACCTTAGTTCGACTTTCAATTGGTTGGGATGTCTTGAAGAGCAAATGCTCAAACTTCTTTAGTTCTAGGTATTTTTAATTGACCTGTTCAGATATATTATGACCACCATGTAAAACAGCTGGGAGTTGACTCCTAGCTTTTTGGGCCAGAAGTTGGGCCACTACAGCTGTGCCACAAGACCTGTCCTGTGCATTAATATCCTGTTTTGTTTTCTGTGTATGTTGACTCTCCGCCTTGGAATTTTAAGCAGCTCTGGTGTACCTTTTTTAAATCTAGATCTATACGCTTGCATTGGGATAATGAGCTTTTAATTTTACGTACGTACACTGAGGTGATCTCTCTGCTTCTGGTCAGTCCATTTTTTTTTTAAAAATTAAAAACTCAAGCTGGTAACTAAGGAGGTGAGAGATAAAATGTTGTACTGCTCCATGATGGAATGTATTTATATTCCAAATTACAATGCTGTACAGAATTTGTCATGGAAAAGTCAGTTGAAATAAGTCTCTTTTAAATGTAAGTTTTTTTTTCTTTTGATACAGTGACTATGCAATTATAGTCTCCCATGCCAGTCTGTTACTTTTGAGAACATTTACATCTTATTTTCAGAGAATAATTTCCATGTGATGCATTAGGTTCTATGGTTCAGTGATGCAGAGCAAATATTTTAGAATGGTTGCGGCTTGTTACAAGGAGTGATATCCTAATAATTGAAAATTTCTGTCAGTATGATATGCATTTTTCTAGAGTTCTGGCTTGTTTGATTATGTTTTACGTAGATCAGTCTACAGTCAGCAGTACATTTTCATTGGAAAAGTACTTTAAGCCAATTTGTTTGAGAACTAAGGATGGAAATCAGCTGCTGTTTCACATACACACGAATGAATCCATATCCAACAGTCCTAATGTTTGTCGATATCAGTTTGTGGGTTGGCATCAGTTAACTTTTTTAATCCTTTTAAAGAAATTTACTATTTTTAATTATTGTGAATTTTAACCTTCTAGTTTCTTGATCTAGAATCCTGACCGAGCAGCTAGAGGTTGTTTATCCCATTTGAGTCTGCACCAACCCTCGAAGAGCATCCCACCCTATCCCCATAACCCCTCATTTGCTATGCCCAACTCACCTGAGCTACACATGCCTGGAGGCTGTGGTGCAATTTAGCATGGCCATTTCATCTAACCTACGCCTCTTTGACCTGGCCTCGTCTCTTCTGTTGCCTTTTCTACTGCATATTAGCCTACAATATGAGGTGAATGATTTCAAATCTACTTACTAGTGTAGATTTCTTTGCTTATTGAAACCTGACAAACATGGTGTGGTATGATGTTATATAGAAGTTGGGAAAATTACAGGTTCAGTTTACCCTTGTGCTCTGATATTTGAGCCTCGCTACTCCTCCTAAGATCATTACAAAAGTTAAAGATTTAATTAAATTAATCAGTGACCCCAATATATTTGTTTGGTGATCTCTGGTTAACAGAAAACATTGACCAGTCACCTTAAGAAGCTGTACATAGTCCTTATCTGCAAGCGATCATTGCGCAGCTTTTGCGTGGAAGTTCCAGTAGAAGTTTGATTCATTAACCCTCTGCCAATAGGAGAAAATGATCATGAATAGCAGATCCACTATAATGATCTAATTAATTATTACGAACTAATTTATCAATTTTTAACTGCAGGAAATAAAATATGAAATATCAACATGTCACTCTGTAGCTTAAGCTCAATCCCCTTCCTAAGCCCCTATACATTTATGCAGATGGGCAAGTAAACTTTTATTATGGGTGGGGAAAAGAAATTTAGTGGGGTGAATGTGTATAGGGTATAAGCAGGTAGGGAAAGAGTTAAGTTCTTGTTCCACAAAACCTAGAGGTTCAGCTGAGCATGACCGAGATCAGATAAGAACTTGCAGTTAACAATGGAGTGCTGGAGGCAAGGGTAATAGGTTAACAAGGTGGAAAAGCATTCATTATGTAGAGCCATTTAACAATGTTGGAAGCATTCAGTATGGAAGGTCAGTTTAACAAGGTGGAAAGTATTCATTATGTGAAGCCAGTTAAGGTTAAGAACATTAATTGTGTAACAGCAGATGACTTAATCTTTACTGTTGACACTGGGTGACTGTTACAATCGATATGTATATTGCCTTAATCTGGATGTTCCACTGTGTGAAATGACTATAATTCGTTAAGAAACTGCTGATTGAGAGAGAAGACGGAGAATTCATGTCACCGTGCACATGGCTGATTGTGTTCTCTTCCTTCAGGGCCCGGAGTAAAGGTGGAGGTAAAACTACACTCAGAGTTTTGCTTGACCTGAGGGGGAGGGGGGAAATGGAATGACAGTAGGGAAGCACAGTTCGGCTGGACCACAGGATTCGATGAGGTATCTTTTTCTTCTCTTCCAATCTGTAGTTTCTTATCCAGATTTTTTCAATTCTGCGCTGAAAATCAGAGCAGTTGAGTCTTTCAGATGCTGGTTAGATGCAGCCGCTTACTGCCAAACCTTTCTTTTAACTCGTGTTCAACATTGTAATTTTTCCTGTGTGTAGTATGATTTGGAGATACGGAAGCAAAATCCCATTGGTGCTAAGAATCAGAGTTCAAAATAAATACTAGAAATATTCATCTGTTTTGAAAGATCATCAACCTGAAGTCTTAACTGTGGCCCCTCCAGGGAGGCTGCCAGACTATTTGGTATTTCCAACCCTCCTCTCTTTTTGATTTATATGTTGATTGAACGTACTAAGAAATGCAAAAATATATTGTTGCATTGTTTTGGCTTTGTTTGAATTCTCTGTGCACTTTCACTTTTTGTTGAATGCATTGACATCCAAATATGATTCTGTGGCAATTGCCATTCGCTGATTGGATTCACCAATAAAAACGGCAATGGTGATATTTAATTATGGGTGTCGTGCAGTTTTCTTTGCTTGATGTCACTTACTACTTGTGGCAGTCAGCAGGAAGGGAGTCCTGATAGAATTTTTATCACCTGAGGTACTGAGACCAATTGTGGAGCTGCAGTTGCTTCCTTAGAGTACTGGTCTTTACTAAAGATGTTAATAAGGAAAGTGCCAAAGTTTACTTAAAAAATGCAAAGTGAATCTGTGCTTCTTAGAGGCTTTAGCACAATGAACTGGTGTTGGAAACACAAGCTTACAATGTTTGGTATAGTCACACCTTGTCCTATTCACACACTACTTCTGTCATTTGACTCCAATTGACACCAGTGTCCCTAGAAGGGCAAAATTATGAACATTATTAATAACAATGTTATAAATACTCAGTATGTGACTGGAATAAAAATAAATTACTGTTTCATATTTTTTAAGATTCTCCATTATAATGGGGTCTCAAAGTAGGCAGTGTCCTAAAGCATTCCTTTTGGACAGAAGTTAACTTTTTTTTTCTTTCCCCACTTGGGAGTTGTGGGTCCTGAGATGACTGAATGAATGGTCTAGTGAGGGATCTGCACTCTGTGTGCCACAGGTAGGCAGATACTGTTTGAAATACAAGTATGCCAATTAGACTTTTGGACAATCATAATTTTTGAAGTTAGTTTTTATGAAGTATTCAGCCTGGTGCTCAAATTGATAAAAATACCATTTTACGCGAGAGAATTGTGAAAGATCCAATAGGGAGTTAAGATACTCCATGCAACTTGAGTTGAATTTACTTGAAAGTGTTAAACGCCACGAGATAGTTAACTAAGACTTGAATGAGCCCAGGAATGTGTAATAACATCCCTGAATGTATCTAACAAAGTTCTGGAAATCTGAATTTGTCATAATCCTTTTGTGGGGGAAAATGTACTGTTTAAAAAACTCTAGCCATTTTAATCCAAGTGTTTGTCTCCAGTTTTGAAGAACATTTCCCTTATCTACCAGTTTTAGATTTTTCTGAAGGAAACCACACAATCTAACTTGTAGATTCTCTTTTAATTGACTAAACACCTTGAATAAGTTACAACACCTTTTTGGAAGCCTTGGAATATGCAGTGAAGAAAACTGACAGGTGAGAAAGGACATTGGAAGTGAGATGGGATGTTGGAGCAAATATGGCCTCCATTGCTATTGTGGCATTGAAAAGAAAACATCAGTTTATATTAATATAATACCACCTTTTTTAATCTTTAAACATTAGCCAAGCACCTTCAAGGATAAGTAATTGGCAAACATTGATCCAAGTTAAGGGTATTAAGGCTTAAGTGGGAAATTTAAGGAAGGAGTTATAGAACTTTTGGGTCCTGGTTGTTGAAGATAAATTTGCCATTAGTGTAGCAGTGTAGTCACAGATTCACAAGGTGCTGGAGCTGAATGAACATCAAGTTTTCTGTGTAGTGGAATTGGTGCAGAGATAGAGATGGGGAGGTTTGAAGTCATAAGGATTTTAGATGGTATGCTTTTATGGTGAATAATGCCACATGCACAGTATGGCTTTATGGTTTTGATTTGTATTTCCATGTTTTGTATTAAAATACAGTTTTAGTTTCATGTTCAATTTATGTTCTGAGTGTCAGCATGGCTGATGTTATTTAGTGAGGGTTTCCAGGATTGATGCAGAGATTAAGGTGAACTGTTCAGTGCATTAGAAACCAGGGAAGCAGGGGTGGGGAGAAATTCTGTTGCCTAAAAACAGGAATTAAGCATCAGAGACCGAATAATCCAGAAGGCAAATAGTGTGTACAGGTCCCATCCAAGCAAAAAGGTGCTGTTAATTTAGTATCCCAAATGTCAAGACTGAAGAAAAGGTCCTGAATTAGGTGAGCACATGGAAAACCCATACGTTTTGCTCTGAAGTTTTTAGAAGTCAGTAAGAAGGGTTGGCTCAGTGATTAGCACTGCTGCCTCTCCGCATCAGGACACTGGTTTGATCCCAACCTTGGGTGACTGTCCGTGTGGAGTTGGCACGTTTGTCCCAGTGTGTGTGGGTTTCTTCACGCAGTCCAAAGGTATCCAGGTTAGATGGATTAATCATGCTGAATTGCTGATAGCCAGCACATCTCTGAACACTGGATTAGCCATAAAAAGTAAGATTCCACAGATAGGATAGGGAGGTGGTTCTGGGTGGGATGCTGTTCAATGTGGACTTGATGAGCCAAGTGGCCTGCTTCCACATTATAGTCACTTCTCTTATGAAAAGATTGAATTGAGTTAGCCAATTACAGCCGTGCCAACTGAATAAGGAACTTTAAATTCAGTGACTCTTCACAGGGCTTTGAGTTTCAAAGTGGCAGTTGTTAAAGGGTTGAATCACTATTTCTGATATTTGTAATAAGACAACTTCAACTTATTCCTGTATAATGTGCTAGTCGTCTTTTTTGTGTCGAATAAATATATATGACCTTTCCCTAAAAGTATAATTGCCAGGTTTCAGTGATAAGTCTCATTTTGGAGATGCCTCCTTGAACACTGAAACATTGGTACTTTCTCTCTCACTTTTTAGAATATCTCAATCTTAACTATTCTGTTGTATTTCATAAATTTCTTTGTTCTTGTATATTTTGATCATTTGCTTTGCAAAATATTTTGGCACTATCCAGATGGAAGCGGCTTTGATGTCCTGGTCAAATGAATTCCTAACAAACCATATGGCTGTACTTTATGCAGGTACCTATGTTTATCAAGACATGTTTTGAATTTGTCAGAGCAGTATGCACCTGTTTTGAGGTTTGTTGAAAATGTTTGTACTTGTTAAATTAATCAGCAGCATTTTAGTATGTTTAACTTAGTCAAAGTTAAACATCTGGTATATTTTTAAGATTTACAGTCACTACTTATAGCCCCCTAGTTATTGAGGAAAGTCACATTAAATTTGGTAAATTTAAAAATTGTGGTGGCATTACTGTGGAATAGTAAAAAGAATAGAGTCGTAGGTTTGTTTATTGGGCTTTGATTTTTATCCCTTAAAGCAGCTATTACTTCACCAGGAGGATGATTCTAAATAACCTTGGAGTAAAAAGATCTTTTGAGTTTAATTTCTGTGCATTGTTTTGATATGTAGGTATTTCTTTTTAAGAACCAAATACCATTTGTTGTCTTGATGCACAAGTATGCATAAATTCAGTGAAGATCTGACTAAACGTTTTTTTTTGCTTATCAATTTGTTAAATCAATGGTTGTGACGGCTGAACCATGCTATGCACTTCGATTTGTTTAGATTAGACTTCAGATATATGTGCAAGAAGCAGAAAAAGCTGAACATGACACAAAGGTGTGTAGACTCCTTATTGAAAACAATTTTTAGTGCTTATTCTTTTGTCAGTGTTTTGTAGATCCATGACTGACTTGTGAATGACTTTTTTTTCCTAGTGTCTAAGATCAATTCAATTTAAACTTTATGGGAAAGGGGATGGATAGAAGAAGGAAGGAATGATTTTCTGAAATGTTTAAATAATTAATAAATATTTTACGATCCAATTATCTATGATACTCCAGCAAAGAAACTGAGAAAGTTAGAACTCTGCTAGTCTGGCAATATCCTTGGAGAGAGAAACAGTGTTAATGTTTTGAGTCCAACATGACTCCTCTTCAGAACTAAGTTATTGGAAAATGCTTTTCTGTACTTTAAACAGCAGTGGAGAAAGGGTAAGGGGGCAGATGGTGTAGAAGCCCAGTGCAAAAGATAAAGCGGTTGTTGATAGTAATAGACAAGAAAAATGTAAAATCCTTGTAAATTTAAGGTGTGAAAGGGGGACAGTGGGTCCTGTATACTAAGAGCAAAGCAAACCAGACATAAGGGGGTGGAAAATCGAAGAAAAGTAAAGAACAGACAGAGGCTGGGACTTTCCTCCTGAAGTATAGGAGGCCGAGGGGTTACCTTGGTTTATAAAATCTTGAGGGACTTTATATCTCCTATCTCTGAAACAGTCTGTTAATGAAGCTTCAGAATTCTATGTTGAGACCTCAAGGTTGTAAACTGCCTATGCAGAAAATGAGGGGTTATTTCTCGAGCTTGTTGTGCTTTGGAATTTTGCAGCAAGCCAACGACCAATTGGTTTATTGAACTAGTAAGTGACTAGGTGGTCAGGGGCATATATGTGGCAGTGTTCCAAAAATGATCATCCAGTCTGTTTGGTTTTGCCAACATCATGTGGTCTTCTTTGTGAGCTGGGTTGAAGTTACAGGTAAATATTTCACCTGGAAAGTCTAGTTGGTGCTTTGGACAGTGAGGAGGTGAATGGGCAAGTGTTATACCTGTGATTTGGATGGAAAGATGCCACAGGGGAGTGAGGAAATGTTAGGTATGATGGAAGAGCGGACCAGCTGTTACAGGGAATAATCCCCTGTGGTATGCTAAGAGAAGTGAAAAGTAGGGTAGTGGCATCTGACTGGAGATATTAGACATGATGGGAGATCCTTTTGAAAACAGGAAAGTGGGGTTAAAAGTAAGGGCCAAGGAAACTATATCATTGTTCTGGAAAGGGTGTGAGGAATGCATTAGACACAGGTGAAGGCCCTATCAACCCCAACAGTGTGGATTTCCTCAGTTGAGGGCACAAGAGGTTATGTTGGACGCAGGTGGAAGGTTCATCTAAGATATAGCTATCTGAAGATTAGGTCATGCTTTAATCACATGCAATCAAGGATTGCTCACAGCAATAGTCACACCCAGTGAGTTTACTGTAAATCATCTACAAGTTGTGTAATGTTTCATTTGCTTGACTATGGAATTTAAGTTGCAAAATGTCCTAAATGTTTGCGGATGGCTGTGTTTGAGAATGTGGATTTTTTTGTTTTGAAAATTGTGATGGTGAGATCTTTATGCTTAATCTGTCAACCATTACTGTCAGCATAGTACATGCATTTCATGTTGTGAAAGAGAAAAATAAATTAGCAAAACTAATTATTAGTAAGTTCGGGTGATTTTAGTTTCGAGGAGTCGATCTTTGTGGGATTAATTGACTTTGTAATAGTGTTGTCTTTGATTTGACTTTAATTTGATGCTTATGCTTCCATGCTGTACTGCTACCATCAAGCCAAGGGATTAACCCTGACTAAGTGCAGTAGGGCATGCCAGAAGCAGTACCAGACGTAACTAAGATGAGGAGAAAGTGAGGTCTGCAGATGCTGGAGATCAGAGCTGAAAATGTGTTGCTGGAAAAGCGCAGCAGGTCAGGCAGCATCCAAGGAACAGGAGATTCGACGTTTCGGGCATAAGCCCTTCCTGAAGAAGGGCTTATGCCCAAAACGTCGAATCTCCTGTTCCTTGGATGCTGCCTGACTTGCTGCGCATTTCCAGCAACACATTTTTATAACTATCGACCTGGTGAAGCTATCAAACGAGAGACTTTTTTTTTCGTCTATCACTTGCTGCCTGGCATGCAAAGTTAAACAATCCCACAGCTGATGGATGAGCTCTAAAACTTTGCAGTCCTGCCACTTCCAGTTGTGAATGGTGGACAATTAAACAACTTCCTGGAGAAGGAGGATCCTCCAGCACATCAGTGTAAAGGATAAGGCTGAACCTTCACAGCAATCTGCAACCACAAATGCTGAGTGAATGGTCTATCTCTGCCTCCTCCACTGGTCCCTAGCATCTCACATGTCAATCTTCAGTCAACTTGATTCACCTCATGTGATATCAAAACTGGTTGGAAGCACTTGAAACTGCAAAGGCTATGGGTTATGGCAATTTTCTGACAGATTGAAAACTTGCATTCCAGGTTTGGCTGCTCTCCTAGTCAAGCTAGTCTATACAATGCTGGCATCTGACAATGGAAAATTGTCCAGATGTTCCTGTGTACACAGCAGCAGGTTAAATCCACCCTGGCCAATTACTGCCCTATCATTCTACTCTTTATCACCAATGAAATAATGGAAGGTGTTATCAATAGTGCTCTCAAGCAGCACATGCTCAGTGACAACCCATCTTCAGCTACTTCATGAATGACTTCCCTCAATCGTAAGGTCAGAAGTGGATGTTTGCTGCTGATTGCGCAATGTTCAGCACATTTGTGATTCCTCAGATACAAAAGCAGTTCATCTTCCTGTAGGAAGGCCTGAACAATATTCAGGCATGGCTGAGAACTGGAAAGTAACAGTGACCATCTTCAGTAAGAGGCAATCTCACCACTGCCTCTTGACCTTTGAATTCTCGACTATCAACATCCTGTGGGTTACCATTAACCAGTAGTTCAACTGGATTTGCCACATAAACAAATTTGGCTACAAGTGCAAGTTGGAGATGAGGAGTACTGCAGCAAGTACTTCTCCACTTGACCACCTGAAGCTTGTTCACCATCTATAAACTCCAACACATTCCAGACTTGGACCTTTTGAAGTTTGGTAGAATGTGAAGTGATTTCATGGAAACACCACATTTGGAGGACTTAACAGGATAGATACGGTGTGTTTCAAAGGCAGCAGTGAGTGAATTTAGAAATAAGGGCATAGTTTTAAAAAAAAGACTCTCCTTTCTAAGGTGGAGCAATTTCCTCCTGAGGGTCGTCATTTTTAGAATTCTCTTCCCCAGAAAGCAGTAGAGCCTTCATCATTGAATATGTTCAAATGAGAATTTATGTTGGGCAGGCAGGAAAGTGAAGCGAATATGATAATTCTATGGATCTCTCATGCTCTTATTGGGGGGGTAGCAGGCTCAATGGACAGAATAGACTGTTCCTCCTTCTTATGAATGACATGGAATGAAGATGTGGAGCTCATCTATGAAAATGAGATTGTTTGGGATTTAATGGTTTATCGTATGCCTCAATATTCTTGTTTGTTTTCAAACTAAAGCTATTGGAAATAGTACAAAATATTTATCCTAAAGGGTTTAGCACGTACCAAGGATAATATGTTACATTACACATGATCTGTTCAGGTTTCATTTTTGAATTGCACAATTTGAGTAGATGATCAATGACTATGCCACCTTTTTTAGGTTTTTCAGATTTTATTTTTAAGGATCAGCTTTTGGTGTGTAATTGATTTTACCATAAATTTCTGTTCATTTTATAACATACAAGACAATGGTTTGCCAGGAACAAGTGTTCATACCTATGTGGTCTACATTCACAACCCGTTAATGAGTGAACTTCTGTTTTAGCAACAAGTAACTTTTTTTTAATTCTGGGTTTTCTTCTTACAGTTGGGTAAGGCCAACACGCAAATGCTCTAACTTTATAAAAGGACAGTATGTTAGATTGCATAATGCTTTAGTCAGTCTAAAATTGTTTCTTAGCTAGAAGATAAACAGTAATTCCACAGGAGATAAGCCAGCTTGGTAATCATCTATATGGTAGATAATAAAGTATTGTGAACTTGACACATTACTGATGTTTATGAAGCAAATTGTTATAATTATCGTCTCCTAAATGAAGTCCTAGCATGAGAATTAAATTTCATTACTCAGTTGTAGAACTTATCTCCAGTTAGAAGGCTGGAGATCCACTGCAGAATTTAATCTAGGTTTAGGTTAGTGTTTTGTAGCAGTAATGAGTAAGTGCTGCATTACCAGACATGCTGTATTTTAGATCAGATGTTAAACCATAAAAAAGTTTCTAGTACATAGAATGTGCCAAATGGCCTCCCTATCTAACATAATGATCCAGTCTTCATTCCATCCTCCACCACTCCCATCTGTCTATTCAAATGGGCATAAAATATTGTGTAGCATTTTGTTTCAGGGAAAGGAAGTCTTCCTGCTGACATCACCAGCATTTTTCTTAACAGTGTAGAAAAAATGGTTGTTCATCCCTTTTTTTTTAAAATTTTCCCCTTGTCTTGTTTGCTCTCTCTTCTTTTGTCTCCCTTGTGCTTTGTCTCACTCGGTCTGTTTTTCTCTTTAACAGTCTCCCTTAGTAATCTTGCTGAATTTCTAATTAAGGCAGTGGAGATAATCATGGAATATTGCAACATAACTCAAAGTGGGTGGTTGCATAACTGAACCTATTTAATAAAAATAACTTTTTAGGAGATGACTGAAAACTCATTCGTGAGATGTTGGGGGGGGTGTGCTCAGAAGGGAATTTTAAAATCTCAAGGAAACAGCAAAAGTGCAGGATAGTGAAGAGGCGAATGATCTTAAATGTAGGAAAAAGTAGAAGATATAAACAGAAGAATGCCGCAGAAATTAGAACCAGAAATTATTATGGCAAGTAGTCAAAATTCTCGACTTTCTTTTTAAACTAATGTCAACAGCATTTGTAACAAGATGAAAGGAGTTGACAGCATAAATATAAATAAACATGACTTGGTAGTTATTACAGAGCAGTGTGTAACACGGTGACAAGGACTGGGAACTCTACTCAATGGTATTTGTTCTGGCTATAATGGGGAAAGTAGGAAAAGGAGGAGAGGTACCATTGTTAATAAAGGAAGATATCTGAGCAGTGCTGACTGTGGATGTGAGGTGTTAGTAGGCCGTCAGAGTTGCCTGACTTTGACTATAAATTGAGAAATCACACAGACATGTGTAAGAAGGAGGCTAAAACAATTGTAGGTGATTTTTACTCCACCAAGCTGATTTGTACAGTTAAGCAGGCTAATGTGGGAGGCAAGCTTGCAGAGTACATGAGAGATTCTGGTTTGTTTCTTAGTGCAGTATAATGCATAACCCACCTGGGAACAGACTATTTTATAATCAAGGAACGTGAGATGAGATAGGATTAATGTAAGATCTTGTTTATAATCATTCCTTTGGGGATAGCTATCACAACATAGCAGAGTTTCAAATTCTGTTTGAGAGAGAGCAACTCTAATCTGAGCTGAAGATCGGTTAATGAGCAGTGGCAGATATTTTTAACCAGATATTTCATAAAGGGCCAACAAAACCTTTTTGATCAAAAACCTTAACAAAATAGTCAAGGGGAGTGTTTAAAGTGACCAAAGCTAGTAATAGGCCAGAAGATTGAGAATTCTTTTAGGAATCAGGAGTGGGTGATTCAATTTTCTCCCTTTTTCGTTAGCATTTAATTATGCATGTTAATTGGTTTATAAGAAGTAGTCAGTGTATGAGCTGCCTGGGATACATGACTTGGGTGTTGATAAGGGCTAACAGGGAAGTAAATAATTTTTAAGCCATTATTTTTGCACTGGATTTAATGGAGGGAGCTATAAATGTCACCAAAGGTTAGCAAGGTGCTAATGTGAGGCAATTTTAAAAAAAAAGGTCTGTATCACAAGGGACAAATTTATTTGACAAACTAACAGTACTGAAGGCAGAGAAGTTGCCAGGACTTGATGGCCTGCATCCAAGAGTCTTTAAAGCGGTGGATGCAGAGATGGTAGAGGTATTGGTTAAAATCTTCTTGAACTCATTAGAATCTAGGTGAGTTTCAAAGGTTTGGTAAACTGCTAACTTGATGTGAAAATAAAATAAAGAACAATGGTTGCTGGGAATCTGCAATAAAAACAAATTGCTGGGGAAACACAGCAATTGGAGCAGAGTTCATGTTTTGGGTCCAGTTCTGAAGTGTCATTGGACTCCAAGCATTTAACTGCTTTCTCTCTACAGATGCTGTCAGATCTGCTGGGTTTCTGCAGCAATTTGTTTTTGTTGCTAATTCTAGAACGGAGGGTGACAAAGCAGAAAACTATAGACCAGTTAGATTAACATTTGACTGTTGGAGAAAATACTAGAGTCCATTTTTTTTTTAAAAAAAGCAATGTTTTATAAAAATTTAACACCATTCGACAGTCAAAGTGTAACACTTTGACAAATTTGCTTTGCAGGTATAACCACAGGATTGATAAAGGGTAACGTGGTACTTGATATTGCATCATTTGAATTACAACAATGTGAAAAAAGGTTGATGTGCAAGGTTAGAGCCCACAGTATTGATGATGTTTGAGGGTTGACTATCATGGAGTCTTAATAGGTCTTCAGGTGGAAGAATGTAGTGCACCACTAACAATAAGGTTCACTCCTAGATCCTCTGTTATTATCTGTTTTAGGAGGATTAGCTGAGCTTATGTTGTGGTGATCCCTAAATAATCTAATGGAATATGGATAGGTGGCTAGAGTAGGAAAAACCTGGCAGATGGAGTTTAATGCAGCACAACGTCATGCACTTTGCTAGGAAGAATCCAAAGGTATTGTGTTCATGACTTAGTAAGTGGCTAAACATGTTGGTCCTTTTTTTATTTGTGCAAGCTTCGAATGAGATTTTGGAATGTACGAGATTCTGAGGGAGCTTGTTGAGATAGATGTTTGCACTAGTGGGGAATTGTTGAACTAGGGGACATCATTCCAGAATAAGGAAATGCTGTCTCATTTTAAAAGTGAGATGCAGAAGAATTTCTTCTCCCAGAAAGTGGTGAACTTCTGGAATTCTCCATTCCAGTGAGCTAGATCAGTATGTAAGAGCAGCTAAGTGGATTTTTAAACAACCCAGGAGCTGTCAGAAAAATAGTTAAGGTTCTGTACTGATCATCAATGATCTTTATAGGATGACTGGGCAGGTGATTGGTGTACTCCTGCTTCTGTTTATGTTCTCCTGCTCTATCTCCATTTTACTTGTGTTGCGCTCATTGTGTGGTTTTGCTCCTGAGAATAAAGAAGCTGACATTCTGTCTATCATTTTTTAAGTTGCTGTCATCTATATTGTTTTCAAAACTGAAAAACATTCCTGGAGCACTTGACCCTAACTTGTCCCACCTCTGCTTGAGCTAGAATCTCATTAACTTGCCATCTCCTGTGATCTGGATTACAAATAAGTTTGTTTTCTGACAAATTGCATGTGTAAGCATCAAGCTCTTGTTTTTCACAATTTCACCAAATGTATCTGTAATGCAGTTTCAGAAGTTACCTCAGTACAGGTAATAAAGAGTATTTTTCTGTTTCAGTTTTGCTTTGCACTGTTTATAATATGGAGTTCTAATTTGAGCCAACAGTTTTGGAAAGGTAGAAATATTGATACTTGTATCAATTAAAATCTAAAATGTATTTATCATCTTCAAAGTATACTTTTTGTATACTCTACCACCAAGTGTTGTGGAATTCCTTTTTAAGTGTAGTTTGAAAGTCTGTCTAGTTAAGTAATGCTGACTTAATCCTTTTGAATTCCATACATTTTTATAATTGAATTTGGAGACCATTGATCTTTTATTCCATTAAACTTATTGGTATGCTGGGTTTGTGATCAAGGACAGTTGGACTTTTCAAAGTATTGAGGATAGTTTAAACTAATTTTTGGTAATGGAAAAAGACTTTTTTGAATCTTTGCTCCAGGATATCATAACTTAAATAATTCATGTTGTTCTATTTTATGGCTTTGGTGTGTCTGTTTCTGAAAAGGAGCTTGGAGTTTACTTTTAACTGCAAAGACTTCATTTTTTTTTATTCAGAGGAAGACATTAATCAGCATAGTCCTGGTTGTTGTAGGTAGTCATGTTACCCCAGCTGCCTAATGTTATAACTGCTACAGTGACTTTTCATCATTCCTGATGAACAGTAGTTTTTCTGCATGCTGCAAATCCACAGATAGTGGATGTCATGTATTTTGGAGATATTGTATGATGTAGGAGCAGCACATTAAAATTTTTAAACTTTAATACTGCTGGACCCGTACCTCCTTTCTTTGCTTGGAAATGTTCTTCTAGTCATCTCCTGTTTTGCATTGCTTTGCCATATAGTATGGTTTAAGCTAAGAGCTTCAGAATTCTAGGGGCTCTTATTGTTTGGATAGTATTACATTTAACCAAAACTAGGACCTTTTGTTATTGTTTACTTCTAACATGCATTCTTAAGTATCAATGTTCTATCAGATGGAATAAAATAAAACTTGAAAAGGGACAACTAAGTGTGCTGTTACTCTTCCATTTTGAAGAATTAACAGCCCATAACTGATATAAAATGTTCTGTCACTCAGCTAGTGAGAATAATGAACAGTTGAGTCATATTAATGAATTGATGTTTTAATTCTGGTCATTTTAGTAGTATTAAAGGGGAGCTATTATTGTCCTGAATACCCCTGGTTCAAGGAGTGGGACATGAGCAAATGTTCCACCCAATTGCTATTCAATGATATGAGGTTTGGGATTGGATTGAGTTTTGCTGTGTTAAACACTGGCTATTGTCCATCCCTACATAAAGATTTACTCCTGGATGACGTAATTGGGGTCAGTCATTGCCCACAGAACCATTAACTGCATTTTATGAAATTTATTTGTATTTTAAAGTAAAACGAAGGAAAAAAAAATTTTTCATGGGAATTATTTCTTTATAAGCAGGGAATATTTGATTCTTTCTTTGGCCACCTAGGCAATATTTTCTTTCACTATTCAATATTGTGAAAAAAATGCTGTTTGGACACTTTGGCTCCCGTGAAAGGTCATAGTCATACAGCACAAAAACAGACTTCTTTCAGTCCCAAGTGCATTTGTCTGCACTTGGCCCATATCCCTCAATTTTCTTATTCATGTATTTATCTAAATGTTCTAACTGTACCTGCATTGACCACTTCCTCTAAGTTCATTTTTTTAAACAAAAAGTTGCCCCTCATGAATTTTAAATCTTTCTCCTTGCCTTAACAATATGTCCCAATGTCTTGAAATGCCCCACTCCAGGGAATATTTGATCACTGCCATTTGCCTTTTATGATATTATAAACGTCTAAATAAGTCACCGCTCAATCTCTTCACATTCTAGTCAAAAAAGACCCACCCTATCCAGCCTCTCCTTAAAACTCAAACCCTCCATTTACTCATCCTGGTAAATCTGTTCTGATCCCTTTCCAGCTTGATAATATCCTTCCTGATTTCTGATGAAGGACCTATGCCTGAATCATCAATTCTCCTGCTCCTCTGATGCTGCCTGAACTGCTATGCTATTCTAGCACTACACACTCTCTATTCAGAGCTCCAGCATCTGTAGTCCTCACTTTCTCTTAAAATATCCTGCCTATAATTAGGTGACCAAAACTGGACACAGTATTTCAGAAGAGGCCTCACCAACATCTAGCAAAACCAGTGTTAGACTGGGATGGACAAATTTAAAATCTCAGCACTAGTTTATTGTTCCTCCAAAGCTAGTACTTCCAAATAAACCTGTTGAACTAAACCTGGTGGTGTGATTTTTAATATAGTACAACCTCAACATGACATCCCAACTACTGTACTAAAGGTCTGAGCAGTGAAGACAAGTGTACTAAACTCTGCCTTTTAACCATCTAATCTATTTGACGCAACCTTCAAAATATAATGCACCTGAATCCCTAGGCCTCTGTTCTACAGCACTACCCAGGGCCCTGCTTTAAATTCTATAAGTCCATGTTTGTTTTACCAAAATGCAATACCTCACATTTGCTCAAATGAATCTCTGTCAGTCTTTAGCCTATTGATCAAGATCCCTATTTAATCTTTGATAACCACCTTCACTGTCCACTATACCACCACGTTTGGTGTCATCTACAAACTTATTAACCATGCCTTTTATGTTCTATTTAAATGACAGACCAAAGTGGATCCTGCATCAATCCCTGTGGAAGACTGTTGGTGAATGGTATTGAGGTCATGAAAATTTATAGTTGCATGTGACTTAGTTTTGTTTAATCGTTAATTGAACATTGTACTACAGAATGTAGATTTGAAAATTTGCACAAGCTTTTCTAAAAGTTAGATTTTGCTCAAAAAATATATCAACTGTTTTGTATTTAAAGTATTCACTTGAGTTAGAGCTGAGAGATTTTTCTTATCGTTTTGGGGATGAGGGTGTCACTGGCTAGGCTAACATTCATTGCCCATCCCTGATTGCCCAGAGGGTAGTTAAGTCAACCACATTGCTATGGGTTTGGAGTCGCATGTAGGCCAGACCCAGTAAGGATGTTTTTCCAACAACTGACCATGGATTCATGGTCACCAGACTCTTCCAGATTTTTATTGAATTCAAATTTCGTTCTCTGTTGTGGTGGGATTTGAGCCCTGATTCCCAGAGCATGACCAGGGTCTCCGGACTAATAGTCAAACAATAATATCACTGGCCCAGATCCACATCATGATGAACTATAAGATTTGCATTGCACTTGGTGCTGTAGTTTTCTGTATTTTAGAGTCAATCTAGTCAGAATATGGAGAAATTGCTATGAAATAGTAACACATGTTTACTCTTATCCTATGGAGAGAAACTAAAGGATAAATAGATATGATTGCTTTGATTTCATATTTAAGTAATACTCCAATGAGTAAACCTGGCCTTCAGAAAAGTACAGCATTGTCTATGTCATGTTGGTCAGTTCCATAAGTCTTTTTGTTTCTCCCTGTGGTCCACTTAATCTGTAGTCTTTGGGCAACAGTATCTTCTGATACTGCATCTTAGATTAAAACTGGTTTAGTGGCATCCTCCAGAAATCTGTTTTGGTGTCTCATTCAATCACTGTTAATTACACACAATGAGAGAGAAATTCAAGTTAGCTGATGACAAAGATGGTATTGTAACTAAAGAGACATTAGTTTTTAATCTCGCTTTCACCTTTTAAATATACCCCCCAGTCATTTAAATTCCCCATTTTGGGGAAAAGACACCTACCATGAACCCTATCCATACCTATCATGATTTATAAACCTCTCTATCAGGCCACCGCTCAACCTCCTGAGCTCCAGGGTAAAAAATCCCAGCCTTTTAACTCCAGCCTTCTATAACTAGCAACATTCTGGTAAAATTCTTCCAGACCCCCTCCAATTTAATATCCTTCCTATAGCAGGCTGACCAGAACTGGACACAGTATTCCAGAAGAGGCCTCAAGTCCTGTACAACCTCAACATGCCTTCCCAACTCCTGTACTCCAAAGGATTGAGCAATAAAGGCAAGCTTGCTGAATACTTCTTTAATTACACTGCCTATATGTGACACAAATTTCAAATAATTATACACTGAACCCCTTGGTCCCTCTGTCTACAACATTATCCAAAGCCCTACCATTAATTCCATACGTTGTGCCCCTTTTTGTGCCAAAATGCAATACCTCTCATTTTTCCAAATTGAACTCCACCTGCCATTTTTCAGTCCATTGACCCAATTGATCAAGATTCCTTTGTAATCATGGAAAATCATCTTCACTGTCTCCTAATCTTAATCTGTCATTTGAACAAGACTTGGTAGGGGAGGAAGCTGTAGCTGTTTTTTTTTGTCTTGTTTCAACTGTAACTTGTTTATTTTAGTGGTGGCTCACAGCTTTATTTTTTTTAAAGAAAGACCCTGTAGGTAGCTGTACTTTTTTTTCCACCTCCTGGGAGAAAGTGAGGACTGCAGATGCTGGAGATCAGAGCTGAAAATGTGTTGCAAGAGTGCCACGTTCCACTTCTGACATGTTCCAAATGTATAGCACAGTAGTATGTTCAGCATAGGGGCTTTTATTGAAGGGAGTTTATGGTGTCCGCTACAGTGTGTGTTCCTCTGGTAGAGTTAAAATGATTGCAACAGACTAGGAGGGGTATTTCTTCATAATTGCATTTCAGTCTAAAGATTGAAGGTTGAAAGAAAATTGGAGTTATGCATGTGAGCCATTAAAATGTCATGGACAGGTACAAAGAATAACTAAATGCAAATGAAGTGTTGATCTTTTGTACTTTTATTCCTTTTGTAGTTAAAAAGGTTAGGTTTCATACAAACTCCTGGTTAGATCATTTAAGGACTCTAAGTGGTAGATGGAGAAAAATCACCCCAGTTATGTTCGGGCTAGGATCTTATTGTAAAGTTGGAACTAGACCTTCTACATGCATGAAGACCGAGGGAAAACTAATCGTTTTCTATTTTTAAAAAAAGGAATCTTAGCTTCCTGAATGAAATATCCATGGAATGTAGGGTATAATTCCTGAAGCTATTTTGTAGCCAAGAAGTCTGGATTGGAGTTGATTTGCTGAATGCAATCAGCTGTTCACTTTTTTTTAGCATCCAGGAAGCCAACTGTGGCATACTTTGATTTTGAGGAACCCTAGCAAACCCAGTGTGTTACACAAATGACAGTACATGAGCTCATCTTTCAGTAATGCAAAACTTTGCAAAATCCTTTTTGGACATTTTTGAGGATCACAGATTTGAGGAGCTGTTGATCCATAAGTGCACTTGTTCCAGTTGTTTCATTTGCCCGGTGTTTATTGGTTTGGTGAAATTTCTTCCTGTGCCTTCCTTTTTAAGGCAACATTCTGTGTGAATGTTATTTAGTCACATTCTCATCTGCTGAAGTTTACTTTAACCTTTTTTGTTTTGAAATATTGGTTGCAAATTTTAAGACCTGTTTCTCTTGGTATATTGAAATCTTTCTTTGAGAGATTATAAGCTTAGTTTTGTGAAAATAGTATATGGACTGAAATGTTTCTCTCAAAGCAAAATTTGAATGTTGGATTTGACATTTTGGTCGGACTTAAATGTAATCTTAAATGTTCAGTGATACCATGGACCTATCTATGTGAAACAACATCAATAATGCTTGAGGTTCATACATACATTCTGAAATGTGCTTACAGATGTGAAGCTTGGTTTTTTTTTATTCCCTAAATATGGCAGGGGCTAGAACTAAACATTTTGCTCAATATATTTTCAAACTTGTACATTTTCTTCCTGTGCCGCCTTTTTTAAGGCAACATTTGCTGCACAGTATCTAATGGGAGAAAGTGGTGTGTAAACCCGCATTGGCTTATAGGTTGTGTTTGGTTTCTGTCTTTTTGTAGGATCCAAAGACTGAGGATAGAAGGTCAGTGACATGACTAGTGTATGTGGCTAAAATATATTATCCCCACTCACAGGAAAAGAAGTGTGTCTTTTAAATACAATAGCAAATAGAAGTTTCTTTTGCCAGTTGAAAACCTATAGCATAGATGAGACAATAATAATTATCAATTCTTGGAGTTTTTAGATCAGGCATACAATTAAAGAATTTTGGATTAGTGGTGCTGGAAGAGCACAGCAGTTCAGGCAGCATCTGAGGAGCAGTAAAATCGACGTTTTGGGCAAAAGCCCTTCATCAAGAATAAAGGCAGAGAGCCTGAAGCGTGGAGAGATAAGCTAGAGGAGGGTGGGGGTTGGGGAGAAAAGTAGCATAGAGTACAGTAGGTGAGTGGGGGAGGGGATGAAGGTGATAGGTCAGGGAGGAGGGTGGAGTGGATAGGTGGAAAAGAAGATAGACAGGTAGGACAAGTCATGGGGACAGTGCTGAGCTGGAAGTCTGGAACTGGGGTGAGGTGGGGGAAGGGGAAATGAGGAAACTGTTGAAGTCCACATTGATGTCCTGGGGTTGAAGTGTTCCAAGGCGCAAGATGAGGCATTCTTCCAGCTGTGGTCTTCCAGCACCACTAATCTAAAATCTGATTTCCAGCATCTGCAGTCATTGTTTTTACCTATACAATTAAAGAAAATGTAATTTAAATGCTAATTTGAGTTAGATTGAGAGGCTCCCAAGCATTGAGGATGTCACCTAGACAGGGGACGAAACGTCTGCAACACAAATTCCCAGCTCGGCGAACAGAACCACAACAACAAGCACCCGAGCTATAAATCTTCTCCCAAACTTTGAGTTGGATTGGATTGTGGTATTTACAAATTGCCTCTTTTTTTAAGAAAAAGTCTTTATGAAATCTTTACTGTTTAAGGATCCACACAAGGCTGACCTCTTCTGTTAACTGCGTTTGGGACATTTGTACCTAGAATTATTGATATTAGGTGTAACTTTAAGTTCAATTTTTTCCCTCTTCTAATCAGGACTGAAGGTTGAGATCCAAAAACCTGAACGTTTTGGAATTATAAAAACATTGAGCAATTTACCTTTTTCGAGTTGCCCAGAAGTTGACCATTCCTAATAAGATACTTTGTACAGCAAGAAAAGTACATTTGAAAAGTACAAGCTTTCATGACCTTGGGACATTCCAAATACTACAATAGCCACTGCTGAAAAGGACTTGATGGAGAATTTTGTAGTTGGTTAGCTCGGTTGGCTGGATTACTAGTTTGTGGCAGAGTGACTCCTAAAGTGTAAGTTCATATCATATACTAGCTAAGGCTACCAGGAAGGTCCTGTTTTTTTTTTCAACCAGTCTTGTGATTCAGGCTAAACTCGAAATAAATTAGTTTCCGTGCTCCTATCGTCGTCCTCCTAGAATTGATTTTTCTGAATTTTCAACTGTCCTACTTCATCTGTTCAAGCAAAGTGGTCCTGCCTTTATGTACTTCGTGTTGTCATTGCTGAAATCTGCAACTAGCTTATGTCATATTAAATAGAATCATGTGACGAGTAATGATCCATATTGTGATACTGAGTACTGATGTCTGCACTTCCCTAAAGGTTTTTGAGGTTTTGAGTAATCTCCATTGCTGAAATTTGCATCTAAATCCCTACACTTCCACTGCTGGGAAGAGTGGGAGGGAAGGTATTCTGGTCTCCAATCAGTTTTGAGAAAATGTTGATACAAAATCAAGTTAGTGTTTAACACATGCTCCATCGCCCAGAAAGAGACTTATTCCAACAACTAGTCAACCTTTTGTTTTAATGTTGCCTTGAGCATTTGACTCTTTGGCTTTATTCACAGTTTTCATACTACTTAGAAACTATAACGGTGAATTCATTCACCAATGTGTCATGTGAGAATATGTCCATATTTAATTGCATTTTAACTCATCAAATAGAATTTTGGATTTAAGATTTGTATTTGAATTGCCAGTTATTGTGTCAATATTTAGCAATGGTCATTTTGACCACGTTTAGTCAGACTTCAATGCATCATGGCCATGTTACTTTTTTTAATGCATGATTTCATAGGTTTTATATGAATCAGGGATCATAAGTTCTGGTGTCATCTTCCCCGTGCTGTTTTTACTCCTCAATGAATTTTTTAAAATGCTTAGCATTTGAAGACACCTACAAGGAATGTTTAAAAGCTTCCTCAGTTGTTGAGGCATTTGGGGCCATGCCATTCTGAAGTGATCACAGTTTCATTTTCAGACCATTGGAGCAGAAATTAGGCCATTCGGCCCATCGTGTCTCCTCTGCCATTCAATCATGGTTAATAATAGGTTTTTCAATCCCATTTTCCTGCTTCCCATAACCTTTTGATCCTCTTGGCACTCAAGAAGTTATCCGTCTCTTGTCTTTAAAAATACGCAATGATCTAGCCTCCACTTAAAGGGTCTTCCCTTTACTGTACTCCAAGGCTGTGCCCTCTGGTCCTCTTAGCTTCTCTCAATGGAACCATCTTTCCAACATGCACTCTGACAAGTCCGTTTCAGTACTTTGAAAGTTTCAATTAGATTCCTCCTCGTCCTTCTAAATGAGTATAGTCCCAGAGTCCTCAAAAGTTCCTCATATGATAAGCTTTTCATTTTTGGGATCATTCTTGTGAACCTCCTGGACCTGCTCCAGGGCAATACATCCTTTGAGGTCTGGGACCCAAACTTGCTCACAATACTCTAAAATGTGATCTGACCAGAGCCTTAACGTCTCAGAAGTAGATCCTTGCTTTTATATTCTAGCTGTCTTGAGAGGAGTCATAATGTTGTTTGCCTTCCTAATTACTGACTCAACCTGCAAATTTACTGTTTAAGAGAATCCTGGACTAGGACTCCCAAGTCTCTCTTTATACTCCCAGATTTCTGAATTTTCTCCCCATTTTAGAAAATAGCCAATGCCCCCCCTCTTCCTACCAAAGTACATGACCTTGCACTTTCCCGCACTGTATTTGATCTGTCACTTCTTAGCCCACTCTCCTAACTTGCTTAAATCTTTCTGCTGCTTTCCTATCTCCTCAATACTATCTGCTTCTCCACCTATCTTTGTATCATCTGCAAACTTGGCCAGAATGCCCTTAATTCCTCCATCCAAATAATTAGTGTATAAAGTGAAAAGTTGTTCACCTAACACTGGCTTCCAGCTTCCATCCTGAGAAGGAGCCTTTTTGTACCCACTCTCTGCTTTCTGCCAAACAGCCGATCTTCATCCATGCTACTTTGCCTCTAACACCATGAAGCTTTATCTTACTCAGCGTCCTCCCATGTGGCACCTATCAAAGGCCTTCTGGAAGTCCAGATAGATAATATCCATTGGCTTTCCTCAGTCTAACCTGCTTATTCCCAACTCCAAAGAATTGTAACAGATTTGTCAGGCATGAAACCACGCTGACTTTGCCCTATTTTACTATGACTTCCAAGTATTCAGAAATCTCATCCTTTTGGTAAAATTGGAGGTCAGGCTAATTGGTCTATAGTTTCCCATCTTTCGCCTTACTCTGTTCTGAAATGGGGGTTAAATTTAGTAATTTTCCAGTCCTCTTGGACCCTCCCTGATTCCAGTAATACCAGAAAGACCATTACTAAAGGCCCCATTACCTTTTCAGCTATCTCCTTCAGAACTCCTGGGGTGTAGTCCAGGTGGTTTTGTCCACTTTAAGACCTTTTTGGGTTTTCTAGCACCTTCTCCTTGGTGATGGCCACCATACTCCTTTCTGCCTCCAATTCCTTGAATTTTGGGATATTAATTGTCTTCCATCATGAAGACTGATGCAAAGTACTGATTCAGTTCCTCAGCCATTTCTTTGTTCCCCATTACCTGTTCTCCAGCATCTTCCAGCAGCCCAATGCCCACTTCTGCCTCTCTTGCCCTTAATATATCTAAAGAAACTCTTGCAATCTTGCCTAATATTATTGGCTAACTTGTCGTCTTATTCCATTTTCTCTCTCCTTATTTCTATCTTGGTTGTCCTTTGTTGATCTTTTGAAGGCTTCCCAGTCCTCTAGTCTTTGACTTTGTTAAAAATTGTTGCATAAACACTTTCTTTTGTTTGGTTTGTCTGTCAGTTTCTTTTGACATTAAAGTAGACCAAATGCTGAGGCTCATTTTAAGTGCTCAGTCCAAGAACTGTTGTTGTCACTGAGATTTTTCCTTTACTTTAGCAAAAGCTGAAAATAGTCAAGTATTTAATTGGACTAAATTTATTCCAGTTCATGAAATCATGACAGTAAATTTGAACTGAGATGTCAATCACCTTCAGAATCCAACTAACAGGTACTCTGGTATTACCAGGATATACTGGAGCTACTGATTTTCTGGTGCAGAGCTCGAAGTTCATTTTTAGTCAAGTACACTGTACTTCTAATGGAATAGCAATGACTGATTTTGGGGTAGGTGGGGAGTAAATGTAGTGAGATTTGTTTTGCACATATTACAATCTGTAATTTGTATGCAGGCTTATTTCCTTTGAAGTTCTACAGTCATGAATAGTGATGGACAGTTTTTAGAAACTCACTGGAGGAGATGGCTTCAGTAATCCCTATCTTCAATGAAGGGGGAGCCTAACATATGCATACACAGTTGATCTACTCCATATGATATCAAGAAATGATTGGAAATATTGGATCATGCACATACCAGCAATAGTGCTGCTGATGGGGTGCAAGTTCTGCAGCACTAGCTTAGCTGTTTCAGTATAATTAGAGCATCTCTGACAATGTGGAAAGTTGCCCAGGTATATTCTGTACCCAACTGAGGAGAAATATGACCAAACCAACTTTTGCCCCATCTGACTAATCTCCATCAGTAAAGTGATGGTGTCAGCACAGTACTATGAAGCAGCACCTACTTAGCAATAACCTGCTCATTGGCACCCAGTTTGGGTTCACTAGGGCTACTTAACTCTTCTCATAATCGAAAGAGCTGAATTCCAGAGGTGAGGTGAATGACAGCTTTTGATATCAATGGCACATTTCACCATCTGTGGCATCAAGGAACCCTGAGAAAACATGTTAATGGGAACCAGGACAAACTCTCCACTGTTAGTTGTAACTGGCGCTTTGACATCCAAAACCATAACCATCTTTCAGTCATCTCTGCAGGCTTTGCTCAGGGTAGTCTCCCAGGCCCAGTCTTCAGTTGCTTCACAATTACCTTCCTTCCATCTTTTAAGGTCAGAAATCGGGGTGTTCACTGGTTTTATACTGAGTGCCTCTGTATGAGGAGTTGCAGTCTATTCAGATACAGCAAGACATGGGCTGACAAATGGCTATGACCATTTGCAATAAGAAACAATCTAACCACTGCCCCTTGATATTGTGCTATGCTCATCACTGAATCCCCCATGATCAACATCCCAGAGGTTACATTTGATCAGTAATTGACAGATATTCATAGAAAGAGTGGGTCAGAAGTTAGCAATATTGCAGTGAGGACTATTTGTCTCCCCAATGCCTGTCCACCATTTACAGAGTTTGATGGAATACTACATGCTTGCCTGGATTAGTACAACTCCAACAAAACTCCAAGTTTGACTCTTCCCAGGACAAGGAACCTGCCTGATTGTGGATTTGGTGCCAAAGTTTACCCCACTCTACCACTCCATAGGGGCAGTGTGTAAATCTACAAAAGGCACAGCAGAAATTTGCCAAATATTCTTAGACAGCATCTTCCAAACTCTCAACCGCTTCCATCTAGAAGGACAAGAGCAGTGGATATCTGGGATAGCACATGCAGAATTCCCTGTAAGGAACTCCTAATATAGATCGCTATTCCATCAGTAGTGTTGAGTCAAAATCCTGGAATTTTCTCCTTAATGGCATTGATCTACAAGAATTTTAAGTGCAGCTGACCACCGACCATTCCAAGGTTTTGCAATAAATTTTGATCCAGCCAGTGGTGTTTGCATCCCACAAGTGAATTTTTAAAAAATTCCTACACTTCTCCACTTCAAATGTGTATCCTTTATTCTATAATACCCTCCCCCATATATCAGATTGCCCCACTAGTGGGGCAATGTCTTAACACCTACCCTGTCAAAACTCTTTTTGAATCTTGCATGTTTTTAATAAGAGTACCTGTCATTCTCAATCTAATGAATAATGGCCTAACCTGTCCAGCTGTTCTGTATCGGCCAACTCTTGTTCCAGCAGTTCAGTGAATTCTTTTGAATTGTCTCCAATGCTTGTAGATAATTTCTTTAAATACAAGGGCCAAAACTGTACATCTCCAGATTTTGGCTGCAACAGCCCTTGCACTGTTATGCCAAGACTTCCCCCATGTTTAAACTCTAAAGCTGTAGCAATAAAAATGTAAATTCTATGTTGCCCCTTACCCCATACCCCTTGCCCCAAAGTGCATTGCCTTACATGTTGGCATTAAACTCCATCCAAGTTTTTTTTTGTCCACTTGATCAACCTGTCTGTTCCTTTTGCAGAACATGCACTTCCACCTATTTTTTGTCATCTTGGAATTTTGATACTCTACACACTGACTTCGTCCTCCCAGTAATGAATACAGATGATAAATAATTGAGGCCCTAGCACTGAGTTTTGTGGCACTCAACTATTGCATCTTTCCACCTGAAGAAAGACTTATTAATCCAAACTGTCTTGTGTTAACCAATCCTAAATTTGTGCTAATATATTGCCCCAATATCATGAGTTCTTATCTTATGCAATAATTGATATACTACATCTACAGGTTCCACCTCATCAACTCTGCTTCTATCCTCAAACAATTCCTATAAATTTGTCAAACAGGATTTTACTGTCACAACCATGTTGACTCGTAAGAATTTCTCAATGTTCTGCTTTTTTGTTTCTTAATAAATAACACTCGCATTTTCACAAGAACAGATGTTAGGCTAATTGGTTAATAGTTACCTTTTGTGTCGGTCAGTCTTAAACTGGGACATCGTTTTGTCAGTTTTCCAATTTGCTGGAACTTTCCCAGAACCCATTGAGTACTGGAATGCTTCAACCAATGGTTGCATAATCTCTGCAAACACTTCCTTCCTTCAAAAACCTTGGATGTAGACAATGAGGTTCTTGCAACTTGGCTGCCTTTTATCCGACTAGTTCATCAAACATGTTGCCTCTGTGATAAACTGCTACAAGATCTTTCCTCTCATCAGCACATTGATCTGTTATCTTTTGAGATGTTTTATAGTGTTGTCCATCATGAAGACTGTTGCAAAATATTGGTTTAAGTAATCTGCTATTTCCTTGTTTCCCCATTAATTCCCAGTTGTATCCTTTCTCTAGCTCTTTTTTTTAAATAAAGAACTGTTCTTTCTTTTGCCAGGATACTTTTAATCCATTTTCTCCCACCTAATTTGTCTTTTTAGACATCTATTTAAGTCCGCAATTCTCTGACTACCTACTGGTACTCGCTGCTCTGTTTGCCTTAGTTTTTGCTTGGATATTTTTCATGACTACTTTGGTGGTTCATCATTCTTTTTGATTGGTATATATTTTTAATGAATGCTATGAAATACCTGCTTCAATCTCTGCCACTGCTCATCCACTATATTTTCCCAACCCACAGCTCTTTCATAAAACCTGTCATTACCCTAACATAAGCTTGAGGCCACTGGTTTGTGACAGAGTTGCATTCCCTCTGACTAAATTTTAAATTCTACCATGCTGTGATTGCTATTCACATAGTTAATAATCCTATGAAATCTTTTCTCAATGCTAGTTCATTACACATTATTGGGTCTTAAGCCTGTCCCTGGGTAGGTTGAGAGGTGTTGCTTTAATAAATAATCCTTGATGTGCTCTACAAATTGTCTTCCATTTTATTCTTGTTCACTTGATTTTTTTCTAAGCAGATTACAATCACCCCATGGCAATTGTACTGCCCTTCCTAAACATGTCTCTTACTTTCCAATGCATATTTTGCTCTACAGTGAGGCACCGCTTCTGGGGCCTGTAGATGATTTCCACCTGTGACTTCTTTTCCCTCATCATTCCTTATTTCTATTCAAATAGATTCCGTATTGCATTTATAACACTACTCACCTTGTGGTGCCTTCCTCTTCGTGCAGCAACTCCACCTTATTTTACATTTACTTCTTCTGGAATGTCAAATATCCTTGGCCAAGACTGGGAATTTTCTTCATCCTGCAATAATGCCTCTCTAGCAGCTATTAAGTCATATTTATTATTTATATTTGTGGTGTCAACTCATCTGTGTCAGGACAAATGCTGCTTGCATTCAGAAAGAGTCTGTGACTTTGACCTTTTTACCATCATTACATTGATTCTAATTTCTGCACTTTGTTTTCCTTATTTTCTGTTGTTTCCTATCACTTTGATTATAATTTTGTTTCTTTCAGTGCCCTGCACCTCTGCTCTGATTTTGGTTAAAAAGTATTTTTTGAAACTTGCTTTCAATTAATCCCCCTCCCACTCTGCAGTAATTAGTTTGAAGCCCTGACTACAACCATATTATGATTCTTTAGGACATTAGTCCCAGCATGGTTCAAGTGAAGCCAATGCCAATGGAACAGCTTTCTCTTTTCCAACGTTGTGGCTGATAACCCATTTTTCCCACGCTTTTTTTTGAGCCCCGCAATTGCCTCTCCAAACCTGTTTACCCTATACTACTTTTGCATGTGGCTCAGGTAGTAATCTAGAGATTATTACTTTTTTTTGTGGTTCTGTTTTTAATTTGGCCCTGAGCTGCTCGCAATCCCTCAGCAGGTGTTCTTGCCTAGTTCTGCCTATGTCCCTGGAACCTACATGGATCCTTCCCCTCCAGCTCAGGAGAGATGTCCCTCACCTTTGCAGCAGGTAGGCAACACAGCCTCTGACCTCTTCTACAGCTAACTATTCTTTGTAACTATGCTATTCCCCCTAAGAGCCCCACGTTCCTTCCGCCCTCTTTCCCCCCCCCCCCCCCACCTTTACTTAGCTCTCTAATTCACTAATCTCACTGTGGTATCGCCTCCTTTTTAGATTGGAAGCAAAACATCCTACCTATTGAACAAGGGCACTGGTTAAGGCTCTACTAGAGCTAAATTCTGGAATCCCATACCTGCCTCACTTGCAATCTTACGCTCCTGTCCCTGACTGCAGACTGCTTTAAATGTAATTAAAGCTCCCCACTATCTTTTCAAAGGAGATTAAGGGTAGGCAGTGTATACATAGTTATCTCCTGCATTTAATATCATGTTTTGAGCAGCACTGGGGAACCATCTTATTTGTGGCCTTTTGTATATATGAGGGTACTAGTCATTTGACTTTGGATGGTTGTCAGGGCCAGCTCTTTTTGAGCAGCATAGAATGTTGAGATTTTGTGGTTTGTGATGCAACAGAATTCTGGCATTGAAATTATTTGGTTACCATTTTTTTTCTTGCATAATTATTTAAAATAGCAAACTTAGATGAGATTTTCTGTAAACAAAATATGATTTGCAATTGGCTACCAGAAATATTTTAAAGTGCAGTAAAACTGTATTTAGAAAAATCCTTCACATGACTACAAGCATGTGCCCTCGTAAGTGTCCGTTTAATACCATTGTATGGCGTCAGTGGTTTAATTTAGCAGTTACCCCTATTGTTCCACTGGATGTCTCCAAAATTCTGAACTACCACATTTTAAAACTTGGAATATTATGTTGCAGTTGTGAAAAACAAAATCTGTTAAATTATGGTCTTGTGTATACATCATCGTAGATAGCAAGCATATTGTTTCTGTGTATGTGAACAGTCAGTTTAGCAGCCTTCACGTGAAATTCGAAGAAAACCATTTTAAGATTTGAATTTATGCACTAAATATTAGCTACTTTGAGTATATGGGGAAAACTTTTGGTTTCTAACTGGGAATGACATGTGTACTTGTCATTCAAAATTGCATGTGGGTGGTTGTGCTTGACTTCTATAATGTGAAATATTTAAAGACCCAATGGTTCAGTTTTCTTTCACCTGTCCATTTTACAGTTTTTAAAAGAACTTTTCACAGGCAGAATGAAAACTGCACCTGTCATGGATATTTGAGGACCTCCATTCCAGTGTCTGTTTTATCGCTGCAGGCGCAGTAATTTTAAAGATATTTAATAGGTTGTCCAGTTATTTTACATTTAGTCACTGGCTACTTTGCATGCCTTTCTTGTTGGACAGAAGGTGAAATTGCTATCCCTCAAGGACACAGCCAAGGAAACTGATTTCTAAAAAGGCAGCTACTTTACTCCTGTATTATGTGCAATAAGCTTTACATAGTGATATGGCTTTGCATCTGATTCAGTTTTTCCAAGTTTAATCATACTCTTAATTTCAATGTGGTGCTCTTATGTCAACTGCTGCAGATTTTACGTTTTGTCATTTTTATTCCTGTTGCTTGAAGAGACACCAGTGTACAAAGAAAAAGCTATCGACTACATTCTTTCCAGTGTTTCCATTTTATATACTTGGACTCAGCAAACTGACTGCTCATGCATTTAACAAGTTGTAATTATTTGCAGGGAAGAGGGATTATTCTATTTTAAGGTTATTTAGTTCTTTTGCGTTTTACAAAAGCTGTTAGAAGCTGTCTAAATATCCAGAGAAATCTTTGCAGCTGGTTTTGTCATTTAAAACTAAAATTCTTGGAATTTGAATATGGTGATGCAAATTTCGAATAGTTGTCTTAGTTACAGGCTCTTGGGCTGTGGTGCAGTTTCTGTTTAAAATAACAACCACATAGGTGGTTAAATAGTTGCTGGTGACTGGGTCAATGTTTGTACGTTTCACAGACTTAATCATTTATCACAACGTATTCAATTACTTTGGGATATAATATGAAGATGAATGAGAGACCTTATTACACAAACAAGTCTGTCATAATATTAAACAGATTGACATAAGTCAAACTCTGTTTGTCACAGGATCCTGTTGTCTGTTGGTGTTTCCCAGTAGTGTTTAGTAGTCTCACTCCAGACAAATTGTGACAGACGCATGAATAAATTCATCCTTGAAAGGCATGCAGTGGAACGTGGCTGAGTGGTTAGCACTGGTATCTCAGTTCCAGGGATCTGGGTTCAATTCTAGTCTCTGGTGACTGTCTATCTGTTTGTTGTTTGCACGTTCTCCCTGGGCCTGTTTCCTCCAGGTGCTCTGGTTTCCCCTCTGTTCGAAGATGTGCAGGTTAGGTGGATTGGCCATGCTAAATTGCCCAGTGTTCAGGGATTTGTAGGTTAGTGCATTAACTAGGGGAATGGGTGTGGGTAGGATACACTTTGGAGGGTCAGTATGGACTTGTTGGACCAAATGGCCTGTTTCCACACCAGGGATTTTGTATTGAAAGAGCCTAATGCTTGTATTTTGGATGGTCAAGTTTTTTTTTTGAGCATTTTGGAGCTGTGTCATGCTCTTGTCTTGTCTGTTGATAGTGTACTACAAAGCTTGGAATCCTCTCCCAAAGGCCATTTTGGGGCAAACTAAGCATATGGACTGTAGTGGTTCAAGGAAGCAGCTCACCGTCCACACCTTTTTTTAAATGGCAAGTAGGGATGGGTAACAAATTATGACGAGCCCATGAGAAACTCCCATGATTCCCACAAGTGCATACAATTTTTTTTTGAAAAACTGACAGGCTTAGCGAGTCAGGAGAGGTGAAATTGCTGTAGAATTGAGTCTTTGAACTCCTTTTAATGGTGGTAGTTATATTCCAGGACTTAGTTAAATTTCTAGTCAATCATGGTCCAGGAATTTGATGGTTGGGTGATGGTAATGCTGCTTAGTAGCCAGGAAAGATAAATAGTACTCATTGGAAATGGTCATCGATGGTGCACATGTTGCTCAAAAGTTATTAGCTCTAAATGTTGTTCAGGTGCTCCTTTTTATGAAGTTTGGATTGCTTTGGTCTGAGGAATTGCAATTCGTACTTAACAATATGCAATCATCTAAAAAGGTCTTTCCTTTTTTTTTTGATCTTCCCCCAAAACAAAAAAGATCATCGATGCAACAGTTGAACACTTGTTGAGCCTTAACTATCACAATTCTGCAGCAATTTCTTGGCACAAGGTGATTAACCTCCAACCCCCTTTTTGCACAGGGTATGACTTAAAATAGTGGAAATTTTCATCTTATTCGTTGACTTCAACTTTTTCCAAGACTCAGTGCTCAGTGTTTATTCATGGTGGCACAGTGGTTGGCACTACTGCCAGAGACCCAGGTTCAATTCCCACCTCTGTGCAAATTCCACACAGACAGTTGCCTTTCTCCCTGTGTCTGCGTGGGTTTCCTCTGGGTGCTCTGGTTTCCTCCAACAGTCACAAAGATGTGTAGGTTAGGTGAATTGGCCATGCTAAATTGCCCATAGTGTTAAGTGAAGGGGTAAATGTAGGGGAATGGGTCTGGGTGTGTTGTTCTTCAGAGGGTCGGTGTGGACTTGGGCCAAAGAGCCTGTTTCCACACTATCTAATCTTATAATGTAAGATGTCTTCAGTTTTTTTTATTTTTGATCCCATGTAGACTGGGACAGTAATTTGGTAGCATTGGATTTGTCTTTTGTGAACAGAATATTCACATTTAGTGTTGATGCAAGAGTTGTGGCTGTAATGAAAAAGCTTAGCTGAAGGTATAGCTAATTTTGGAACACCGTTCTTCAGAATTGCTGCTGTGATGTTACATTCTACTTCCTTTTGTGGCATTAGGCTCTTTCAGCCTATCTTGATATCACATGGAATAAATGAAATTGGCTGAAGACTGGAATCTATGGTGGGAATTTCAGGAAGAGAGACAATCCACCAGCTGTTTTTGCTGAAGATGGCCACAGATATTTCAGCCCCTCCTTTTGCACTGGCATTCTAGGCTCCACCATAATTTGAGGATGAACATGTTCTTGGAACCTGTTAGTGCATTCAGCTGTTTAACTGGCATCTTCACTCAGATTTTGAAAGTGACAGCAATATAGATTTGGTCCTGTGTTGTGAATCTACTTAGCTTTATCTGTTGCTGCTTCTACTGTTGCATGCATTTAGACCAATGTTTTAGCTTCAGCAGATTGACATCTAACTTTTTGGATAGGCCTGATGCTGTTGCTGCCATGTAGCCCTTCGGTATTCCTTATTGAACCAAAATTGGTCATCTAGTTTAGTGGTGACGGCTGAGTGAAGGATATTACTGGGCCCCTTGCTTAGATGTTTGTATTATCGGGTGAGGTGCCTGAAGACTGGAGGGAGGATAATGTGCCACTGTACAAGAAAGGTAGTTCTTAAAAAAAAAGCCAGGAACTATAGACTGGTTGGTAAGTTGTTGGGAAGAGATTCTGAAGGACAGGATTTACATGCGTTTGGAAAGGCAAGGACTGATTAGGGATGGTAAACATTGATTTTTTTTGCATGGGAAATCCTGTTGTGCTAATTTGATTTTTTTTTGAAGAGGTGACGAAGAGTAGGAGACATTGTCGATATGAACTTCAAAGCATGTGACAAGAGACCACTTGGTAGACTTGGCAAGGTTAGAGCACATATAATCCAAGGGGAGCTAGCCAATTGGATACAAATTGGTTTGAAGATAGGAAATGGAGTGTGGTGTTAGAGGGCTGTTTCAGACTGGAGGCCTGTGACCAGCAGTGTGCCACAAGAATCGGTGTTGGGTCCACTAACTTTATTCATTTGCATAAATGATTTGGATGTGAATGTAGGAGATAGGTTTGCAGATGACACCAAAATTGCTGGTGTAATGGATAGTGAAGACAGCTACCCCAGTACAATGGGAGCTTGATCAGATGGGCCAATGGGCTAAGGAGTGGTAGATGACATTTTAATTTGGATAAATGAGAGTTGCTGCATTTTGGTAAGGCAAGTCAGGGCAGAGCTTATACACTCAATGGAAGGGCCCTGGGGATTGTTGCTGAGTCAAGCAACCTAGGGTTGCAAGTATATTGCTCCTTTTAAAGTGGAGTCATAGCTAAGAAAGATGGTGAAGGTGGTATTTGGCACACTTGCCTTCATTGATCAGTGCATTGAGTCTGAGTTGGGACGTCATGTTGTGGCTGTGCAGGGCATTGGTGAGGCCACATTTAGGGTACTGTGTTCAATTCTGGTCACCCTTCTATAGGAAAGATGCTCAACTTGAAAGGGCTCAGAAAAGATTTATAAGGATGTTACTTGGACTGGAGGATTTGAGCTAAAGGGAGAAACTGAATACAGAATAACCTCTGTTACCCGAGTGTCAATTATCCAAGTTTCAGATAACCAGAATAAGATCTCAAGGTCCCATAAAACTATTATCCAAGCAATCTGGTATCTGAACAAAATACTCCCTGCCCATCTTGTTCAGATAATCCATGTTCTGTAGGCTGAGGCTTTTTTCTCTGAAGCGTTGGAGACTGAGGGGTAACCTTTTGTAGGGATTTATAGAATCATGAAGGGCATAGTAAATGGCCAAGGTCCTTTTTTTTTCCCCATGGCAGGGACGTCCAGAATTAGAGGGCATAAGCTTGAAGTGAGATTGGAAAGATTTAAAAGGGACCTGCGGGGCAACTTTTCCAAGCTGAGGGTGGTGTGCATGTGGAATGAACTGCCAGAGGAAGTATTGAAAGTGGGTAAGATTACAGCTTTCAAAAGGCATCTGGGTGTGTGCATGACTAAGAATCGTTTTAGAGGGATGTGGACTAAATGCTGGCAAATGGGACCATATAAGTTTTTAAGGAAATCTGGTCAACATGGATGAGTTGGACCAAGGGTCTGTTTCTGTAGTGCATGATGGTCAGATCATCATGCCCAGTTTTGAGCTGCTAGAGCTGTTCTGAATTGTCCCCATTTAGCATGGTGATGGTTTTGTGTAACATGGATGGCATCTTCATGTTCTGGTGATATTTATTCTCGAGGACTGTCATGTTAAACCTACAAATATTGTCATAGACTGGTGCAAGTGCAGGTAGGTGGCTTTCTCTTTATTTTGTCACCACTTACCTGCCAGACTTAGCCTGTGCTGTGTATTTTTAGGATTTAGCACAACTGGACAAGTTAGCCAATACTGAGATCAAATGTTTATCACTACCTGGATAAGGTAACATGCTCTTTCTGCCCAGTGCTGCTTCCAAGTGATGTCTAACATAGAGGAGCTCTGATTCATCAAGTGAAGGAAAACAATGGGATTTAATCATAAGGTTTCCTTGCCTGTATTTGATCTGTGCCATGAGACGTTAAGGTCCTGAGTCATTGCTGAGGGCTCCTAGTATATTACTGTGCTACCACCTCTGGGATGGTGGTTGAGAAATCTGGGATGTAATCTGTAAGATGTGATTTAGGAAATATAACTGTTGAGCTGTTGCTTGACTAGTAGAATTGTTCTCATAATTTTCATTCCAATGACTGTTCATGAAGAAGACCTTTTTTTTTTGTTTCTGGTATATACACTGATGTTGGATGGTTCAGTTTTATTTTCACTCCACTTTTCTGTAGAAGTTTGATACAAGTGCCTTGGCTAGTTTAGCCACTTCGGAGGGTTAAAAATCAACTAAGTTGTTGCATTTCTGGAGTTTCACGTAGACTAGTATAGTAAGGATGACAGATTCTCTGGATTTTTTTTCAGTAATCCTATAGTTTCATTGTTATCAAGGCCAGCTTTTAATGGCAGATTAATTGAATTTAAATTCCCTCAACTGTTGTAAAGGGGCCTTCTTTCTGTGGAACATAGTTTGTTTAGGCTTTTTTTTTTACAGGCTTTATTAGCATTTGTGGAATGGTAGCAGAGTGAAGATGTGAGGGGCCATATCTGACATTATAAAGCCATAATGTTTCAGTCTTGGCCATTATTCATTTGTTTTCTATGAAAGCTGCTAATGATGAAACTCCCAGGGTACATCTAACATTGAAATGACTTGTATTTTTTTTAAAGTCATGAGTAATATATTGCGTGTGGAGTGAAGGCTCTACAGTTTGTCTAATTGTTGTCTAAGTTGATCGTTTCATTCCATATAAAAGTATATGGAGTGGTGCAGCTTGTGCTAGTTTTTTTTTGTTCACTGGAGTAGTGATTTTCAGACTTGTATGATCTTTGATTTTCAAATACAAAGCTGTTATCCTAAGAATTCGGAGAATTTCAGAAATCAACAAAGATTTAATAGAGAAAACAGCTGCATGTAAACTAGCAAATGAGATAATACTATGTCAGTTTTCATATTCTTGTGAAAAGGCAAGATTAATGAAAGTAGAAGTCAATACTTTTTTAGAGGTGCGTTTCTTCAGATTTGCAAAAGCATTCAAGAAGATGTGCACAAGGTTACTGTATTAAATTAGTGCGTTGGATCATGCAAGGTACAGTATCATGGATTTAAGGTGGGTAAATGGTGGGGGGGGGAAGAAACAGTAAGTAAGAATAATTGACCATTTTCAAGTCGGAAGGTAAATTATGGAGAGATTCTTCAAGGGACTGTGCTTGGTCCACTATAATTTTATATTAATGTTTTGAATACAGAGTAACTTGGCATAGTTTGTTAATGGCATTAGTTGCAAGCCATTGGACCGAGCGATTTGTCAGCTTTCGGTTCCATTTAATTTTTCCAGTGCAGTTGCCTTAATGTTCCTCACTGATTTAGATTCTTTATCTCCCTAATATAATTTTGTATCCGCTAATATGAAGACAACAATTCTTTAATCTCTTGTAATTTCCTTGTTTTCATTGTCATTTCTCCTGTGTCAGCCTCTTGACCTTTTCTCATCAGCAGAATTTTGTTTTGATCTTGGACCCACACTTTTTCGGCTGTGCTTCCTCTTCCCTTTTTGTATACTTTGAAATTGGTTAACTGGATATGGTCCTCACTGGCAAGGTCAGAATTTATTGCACATTCTTAATTGCCTTTTTGAGAAGCTGGTGGTGAGTGACTTATTTGAATACAACTGAATTATTTGCTAGACCATTTCAGAGGGCAGTCAAGAATTGACCACAATGTTAGAGTGTGAAATAGAGATAAACATGATGGGTATACTTCTGTAAAGGATATTTGTGAACAACCTTCCATAGTAGTTTGTTTCAATTTCATGAAAATTATTTTTCCCAGTTGCTAAAGTGGAACTTGACCTTGTAACTCTAGATCTTTAGTCTGTGACCCTGGATTTATAACTCCAATGCATAACTTCCTTCTCTCAAAGACACACAGTAGTAGTGTGGTTATTTGGAAATGAATCCAATATCTGTTGAAGCAACTGTGACATGTATAAAGAGGAAAAAATGAACCAAAAGATTTTCAAGTATATGAAATTAGACATATAGACGAGGTGGCAAGCAGCACATCTGAAGGAGATAACAATATAATAGAACAGACCCCTAAGTGTACAGTGGACGAAGCAAAGTTTAACTCGACCACCCACTGGCTACAAAAACAGGTCAGAATTTGGGGAATCTGCAGTGAGTAATCTTGCATCCCGATTTCCCCAGAGCTGCCCATCATTTATAAAGCAGAAGTCAGAAGTGTGATGAAATGCGTTCCAATTCACTGGATGAGTACAGCTCCAGTAATGGTTAAGCAGGTCAACAGAATCCAGGGCAAGATAGGATTTTCATTCTATCTGGTGCATTAAACATCCTCCAACACTCCCTGCATCAATGGCACATTACAATGACAATACATACTGTTTGAGATGCACGGCAGTACTTTGAATATTCATTCAAGTGCACCTTCCAGATGTGTGTTCAGTGCGATGTAGAGTAAGGCCAGCAGATGGCTGAGAATATTAGCATCCTTGGTGTCATTGGGTGTGTTTGAGTGTGTGCATGTGTTTTAAACTGATGTTCCATGGACTGCAGTAGTTCAAGAACTTGGTTCATTACCACCACCTCAAAGGCAATCGGATGCTAGTAGAGCATGAATTTAATATTTCTCTAAAACTTACCCAGCTGCTTCCAAGCAAAACAATTTTCCTTAGTTTTTTTTCCCTGTACTAGAAGAAAGTCCTGGTTCTAGTTTCATTTCAATCATGTATAATATTTTATTACATAAAACAAAACAATACAGCGCTGAACAGGCCCTTCGGCCCTTGATGTTGCGTCGACCTGTGAACTATTCTCAGCTTGCCCCCCCCCACCACACTCATCCTTGTGCTTATCTAAGGATTGTTTAAATCTCCCTAATGGTGGCTGAATTAATTACCTTACAGGTAGGGCATTCCACGCCCTTATCACTCTCTCTGTAAAGAACTTTCCTCTGACATCTGTCTTAAATCTATCACCCCTCCATTTGTAGTTATGCCCCCGGTACAAGCTTACGTCATCATCCGAGGGAAAAGTCTTTCTCTGTCTATCCTATCTAATCCTCTGATCATCTTGTATGTCTCAATCAAATCTGCCCTTCCCCTTAGCTGCCGCCTTTTCCAATGAGAAAAGACCCAAGTGTCTCAGCCTTTCCTCATAAGGCCATCCCTCCAGGCCAGGCAATATCCTGGTAAATCTCCTCAGCACACTTTCCAATGCTTCCACATCCTTTCTGTAATGGGGCAGCCAGAACTGTACACAATACTTCAAGTGTGGCTGACCAGTGTTTTGTATAGTTGTGGTTCTGGAACTCAATCCTCTACCAATGAAGCCTAACACAGCACATGCCTTTTTAACAGCACTATCCACCTGGGTGGCAACTTTCAGGGATACCCTAATTATGTTATCCTAATGTTTAAATGATTATTCTGTCCTGTAAAATGATATAGTCTATCACCGTAACATTAAATTAAACTGATGAGTGTTATGGACTGGTTATAAAAATGTTCTGTGCACATTTCTGGCATATACAGATAAATGCTACTGTTTTCTGGTAATACTTTGAACATTGATTCAAATTTTGGCATCTTTTCAGAAAACCACATTTTAAAAATAAGGAAGTTTTTGAAAAAAAAAACTTTATATGAAATATATGTTCAAGTTGTAGTGTGCCATCAATATATTCCTACGTTTCGTGATGTAACGTTTGCTACATGGAAATTTGTAAAGGTATTAGTGACCATAAAACAGAATCCATCTTGTTGCAACGCAGTGAATTTATCAAAGATAGTGCTATAGAGATCATGTTTAGATTTGCAATGACACTGGGACTAAATCGTATTCCAGTGGTTGCAGAGCATAAAGATGTGACAGCTTGTTTAAAGTCTAGCTGAGGAACCGTGTTATTTGGTTTGTCTGTTGATTAAACAAGGAAGTACAAAAGCCTCATTTTGAGCTATGTATGACATCATTATAATTAATCAAAGTTTTAGTTCTTGTGCCACTAATAGTGTTTGTAAGTCACCTATTTTATATTACAGAAGTTTTTTTTAACAAAACTGAAATATTACCTCTATGAAGTCGTATCAAACCTTTCTAACTGAAATTGCAACATTGAAAGGTAGGTTAACATTAACTTTTTCGGAGATGTATGTTGTAATTTGGTTTGAACTCCATCTTTGTGAAATTTTTAGTATATGGTCTGTTGAGAGTCAACTTTTATTTTCTTCACTGCCTAGGTTTGTTGGCAGTTTCAGTCAAAAGGCATTGAGTTTGTACATTTTTTTTTAAGCAAGGTGCTGACATTTTTATTGCTTGCAGTAAACAGTGCGTTTTCACTCTTATGGCATTTTGTGCTGATTTTTCAAAAAAGCAAAACTTCTCTCAATTTGCTTGTGAATGAAAAACTGAATCTGGAGGACTTATGCAACAAAAAAATCAGTTGGCAAATGTAATGATTACAAAACAGCAATTTCCATTATTCTTTACAGTTTAAAAACATGTGGACTGCGACTGTTTCAGTAGTGATTTCAGCAAAGTGGAACATTTTGCTAAATTCCAAAACACACACGGTGACTTTTGTTTTGCCTCCATTTTTTGAAAAAATTTCGTTTTATACATTCACTTGTTGAACTAGTGGACTTCGTGACCAAAAACTGTTGTTTACGCAATGTTTGTCATTTGCTGCATAAATTTGACCTGTTAACCTCCACTTTGTTTATGTAATGGTAGTTTAATATTCACAGGGCAAACAATGAAAAATGGCTTGAATATTGGGTAAAAGGTACAGAAGTCTGTAAAACTCTTTCTACATTTGTATATAAAATTCCCCATCTCCCCTTTTTTTTTCAGCCATTTTGAAAATGCAGAACTTAATGCACAAATAGAGCTTCAAATCAATTTTTTTGCACTTACACGTTCATTTGACTTGTTAGCTGCAACGATTGAAAATTAAGTTGCAGTTTTGGTAGTGTTAGATATTTTGCATTGGAGTTGTTATATGGTCACTGGTTAGACTAAATCCTTGATAGCATGTAATTACAAATCATCAGCTTTTGTGAAAATATTATGTGGAGGTACTGGTTTTTGATTGGGGTTGGACCAAGTTAAAAATCTCACAACACCATGTTATAGTCCACCAGGTCTATATGGAAGTACTAGTTTTCACAGCATTGCTGCTTCAGGTAGTTGTTGAGTATGAGATGATTATACTCCCCAACCACCTGAAGAAGCAGTAGCGCTCGGAAAACTAGTACTTCCAAATAAACCTGTTAGACTATAACCTGGTGTTGTGTGGCTGCTAACTTTGTGAAAATAAACAGTCATGTTCATTTAGTAGCAAATGCTAAATTGAAACAAAGTTAAGTCTTTAAAGTTTTATTGAAGTATTAATATAATAGAAGCTATCTCACTGTATTTAATAGCTTGATCAAGATGTCAGTATATATTAAGTAATTATGGTAGAAAGCTAGAATAGCTTGTAAACTAATTGCAGTACAGATTTGATCACCTTACTGTGATGGCAGTCTCACATGGATTGTGCAGAGATTGCAATGATTGTTCTGTTTTCTGCCACATGCTTGTTGTAGTAAAACTGACTTTAGTCATCTGACCTTGAACAGAACATGCTGCATTTTGAGCAGTGTCTTTAGTGAAGATCTTTCTCGTGAATATTTTTGCATTTGTTGATAGTAGTTTCCACTTTATTTGTTTTTCCAAATAGTGCAGTTGACAGCAATATCCATAAATGACTTTTGTTTAGTTTTTCTTGTTTCCTCTCCACTATTCATGGTCACCTTTTTTAGGTGCTTTTATGTCGCAAGAGAATAGGCTCTCCTAACATAATGTGCAAGATAAATCTTTGGTTGACTTATTTTCTCCTCCCATTCCACATCGGTCATCTTCTACCCTGATGGCTTTGCCAAGAACAAAAGTGAAACGTAGGCAGGAGGCTGTTTTGAACAATAAACCCTGGCTGGTGAATATAGTTATTTTTAACCAGCTGCCAAACTGATCTGGCATGTTTGACTTTATTGTGAAAGCCCCACTTTTTAAATTTGGATTTTTGGGTTACAAATGCCCATGTTACCTTTTTTTTTTAAAAGGCATATATAGACAATTGGGTGGGAAAGCATTCTGCTTCAACACCTCTGCCAATGTTACCACAAGATGTTTGGATGCAGATCAGATAGGCAAATGGGTTGAGGAGCAACAGATGGAGTTTAATTTAGATAAATGTGTGAGGTGCTGCATTTTGGTAGGGCAAATCAGGGCACCATTTATGTAATTGATGGTAGTATTGCTGAATAAAGACCCCTTTGGGTGCAGGTTCATTGCTCCTTTCGAGTGAAGTTGCAGGTAAACAGGGTGGTGAAGGTGGTGTTTGGTACACTTTAATTGTGAGTATTTGAAGATACGTTGGGAGGTCATGTTGTGGCTGTATAGGACATTGGCTAGACTACTTTTGGAATACTGTGTTCAATTCTGTTCTTCCTGCAATAGAGAAGATGTAAAACTTGAAAGGGTTCAGAAAAGGTTTTAATAATGTTGTCGGGGTTGGAGCATTTTGAGCAATAGGGAAAGGCTGGGCTATTCCCTGGAGCATTGGAGGCTGAAGGGCAACTTCAAGTTCATAAAATCATGAGGCATTGATATGGTGAATACTCTCTCTCTTTTTCTAGAGGATATAGGTTTAAGGGGAAAGATTTTAAAAGGGACATAAGAAGCAATTTTTCATGCAGAGGGTGGTGTATGTATGAAATGAGCTGCCAGAGGTGGTGGTGGAGACTGGTACTTTTTTTAAAAAGGTTGCAATTGTATCAGATGGGTACATGAATAGAAATGGTCTAGAGTGATTTTGGGTTAAATGGGGCTAGATTAATTTAGAATATCTGGTTGGCATGGACAAGTTGGACTGAAGGTTCCGTTTCCATGCTGTACATTGCTATGACTCTGTAACTTGTAAATTAAACTTTTTTTTGAAGCACCTGCTTTCTGCTCAACTTAACTGCATGTGCCAGTTTCTACTGTGCTAAGTGAGTAAACCAGCATGCCACTTGAAAAATTTGTTTTAATTTGTAAACCCAGCTCTATTCAGTCAATGAAATTTGCAGTCAGTCCTGATGTTAGTTTCTCAGTTCTGTTGCCAAATTATCTGACCTTGGTAACAATGCCAAAATGGTTCTAATGTTTTCAGAAAAAAGGGCTTTTGATATTGTGTAAGATGCATCACTTGTGAATTTTGAATCATGTTAATTAAACTAATGTAGAATAAAAAGGAAAGCATCTGCAATAATAACCAATAAAGTAGTGGGAGCGTCCAAACTAATTCATTATCTTTTAGGGAATGCAACCAGCTGTTGTCTCAACCATTGTTGTCAGCAACCACCATCGATTCCTCTACTACCATCGTGTTCTGTTCAATCTCGGAACAGAGATATACCAGAAATTCTGCAGTAGTCCTGGGAGCCCTGAATGTTGACTTCGGACTTCATGAGCTTCTTAGTTTTGATTTCAAGTAAATGCTGAAATCTGATTAAACAGTACTGCTCTCTGAACATTACTTGGAAGGAGTGCTGAGACTAGAGGGGCACAAGTACTCTAGATGGAAGACTTCATTGCCCATCATTTTAAATAGTTCAGTAGCAACAGTATTGACTTGAACTGGCTAGGTTCTGAAGAAAATTGCTTCTAGACCAAATGTTTAGATAACTGACACAAGGAAGGAAGCTACTTTACATAGTTCTTAACAATTTTTATGTCCTTGATTCATTTGTTGATGAAACTTTTCCTCATGCCACTGCTGATTTTTGTGCATTTACTCTATCTTGAATCAGTATTCATCAGTTACTGATGCATCTACAATCCGTGCAGTCATATTCATAATCTGATTAAGGAATTTTATGAGATCTTTGACCATTCCAGGATATCATCCTCCTCATTTTACCATCCATAGGTAAACCTTATTGAAAGAGAAGATGTTAGCAAAGCTCATTTGACACTCATGATGATAGACTAGAATAGCAAATTTCAAAGGCAACAACCATTTATACTGCCCAAGAAAAGGGTGGTGATTAGTTGGCAAGTTGAGTTGGGGTGTTGCGATGGAAAATGCACTGGGGAGTAATTGTCTCCCTTTCAATTAAAAGAAAAACATGGAAAACAAAATACCAATTTGCAGAGCACAGGGTTCAGCTTCTGAATATTGTATATACAACTCAAAGTATCAATGTGCAAGATTTAAGAGCTTGACCGAATTTTAAATCCATTAGTGTAATTCCCAAAACATTCAGAATTGTTCACTCAGTCTTGTTCAATTCCAATCGCATCTGGGCGGCACGGTGGCACAGTGGTTAGCACTGCTGCCTCACAGCGCCTGTAGACCCGGGTTCAATTCCCGACTCAGGCGACTGACTGTGTGGAGTTTGCACGTTCTCCCCGTGTCTGCGTGGGTTTCCTCCGGGTGCTCCGGTTTCCTCCCACAGTCACAAAGATGTGCGGGTCAGGTGAATTGGCCAAGCTAAATTGCCCGTAGTGTTAGGTAAGGGGTAAATGTAGGGGTATGGGTGGGTTGCGCTTCGGCGGGTCGGTGTGGACTTGTTGGGCCGAAGGGCCTGTTTCCACACTGTAAGTCTAATCTAGTCTAATCTAATCTAATCTAATATTGGACATATTATGTTCTGAGTTTTGCAAAACCAGATTGTACTCCACTATCAGCATTCTCCTTCAGTTCTTTAATGGACGCAACTTGTTTTATGATCCAGCAGTATTATGATAAAACAGTCCACATGACTGGTACTTTGTACACCAGTTTAAACATCCACTTCCTCCACCATCCATGCACCATAGCTGCAGTGTGTACATTTTACATGGTGCTCTATCACATGATGCCAAGATTTCTTAAGCACCTCTGAAGGACATGGGAACAGCACCACTTCCATATTCCTAAACTCAAATTGCATTGCTGTTTCTAAGAAGAATCCCTACAGTGTGGAAGCAGGCTATTTGGCCCAGGTCCACTCTGAGCTGAAAATGTTGCTGTAAAAGCGCAGCAGGTCAGGCAGCATCCAAGGAGCAGGAAATTCGACGTTTCGGGCATAAGCCCTTCATCAGAATCCCATTCCTGATGAAGGGCTCCTGCCTGAAACGTCGAATTTCCTGCTCCTTGGATGCTGCCTGACCTGCTGCGCTTTTCCAGCAACACATTTTCAGCTCTGATCTCCAGCATCTGCAGACCTCACCTTTCTCCAGGTCCACTCTGACTCTGACTCTATGAAGAGCATCCCAATCAGACCCATCCATTACACTATCCCTGTAACCCTACATTTCCCATGGTTATCCACGTAACCTGAGACACTTGGTCAAATTGCCCAATCACCTAATCTGCACATCTGTCTGTCAGAGGAGATACATGGAGAACGTGCAAACTCCACACCAGGCAATTGCCCAGTGTGAAATTGAACCAGCTCTCTTGTGTTGAGTCAGCAGTGCTAACCACTAAGCCATTGGGCATGGGTTACCATTCTTTCCTTGATGCTGGAGGGAAAAAAAACTTAGACATCCCTCCCTAACAGCAGTGTCGGAGACTGCAATGGTTAATGAATGAAGCATGCCGCCATATGAGGTCAACTACAGGCAGGAATGTCATGCTTGCACTGGCAGTGGCACCCATATGCTAAGAACTCTCTCTTCTATAAAAGTTCCTTTAAAACTAGGACTGATCTTCGAATTTGCTGATTATCATTATGTATTAGATAGTTAATGGCATGCTTTCCATTTTTTTTATGGAGATGTCTGTTGTGTAGAATTGCAAATTTCTCCAGCAGAATATATCAGTGAGAATAATGGCAGTTGCTATTGTGGTTGAAGTCAATCTATTTTCCATTTGTAAGCCTGCATTATGACTTGAAAGTTGCTGCATATTGCTTAAACCACAAGTGTGGAGTGCATCTTGTACACATAATAGATTTTGCATAAAGGCTGTGTCGATATCTGATTTTTAAAAGACCAAAAGTGTAAACACCAAAGGAACCACCTGAGCTGAAAGTGTTTTTCTAATATTTAGTGACAGCTGATTTGGCTGTGACTAGCAAAAAAAGTCTTAGTGCAAACCTGTTCTGATCTGTTTCTGTTGTGGTGACTCTGGGATATGACCCAAATGAAATTTGAGTCTGTGTAATGTATATAAAATACTAAGTACTAATGTCCACGATGTCAGCCAGTCATGACATGCTAACTCTATAACCTCTTTGTTGCAAATAACCTTTGGGACAACACAGCAACAATTATTGGAAGGTTAGTGATCAGGGTTACATTGACCTTCTATTTCCTCAGGCCTATCAAAACTGGTAAATTGGATGATTTAAACCTGCATTGATATAGTAAAGTTTGTTTTTGAGAATGTGGAACATGCTGATTTTTGGTGTCAGTTGATAGTTATAAAATCTGGCCGAAAAGAAAACAGCACAATAGTTTATGAAAAGTGAACAAAATAATGAGAAGTAGACAACCGTTTATGATCTTAGTACTTGATTTTTATTGTTAGATTCCACAAATGATTTTTGAAAAAAAAATCCACTCCTGCATAGCTCATGGCTGGAAATTGGCCATTTTTAAAAATTTTATATGCTTAAAGTTAAGTTGCAAAGAATCACAGACCAATTCTGCTATTCAGGTAATAAAATAAGGAAAATGTGTTCCTTTCTAATTATTATTGATTTTTTTTTAATGTGTAGATTTTGAATGGGAAAATTATTGCTTGACGTATGAACTTGCAAATCTGACCCTTTTTTAAGGTTTTGAAGATCTAAATATGAATACTTCTCCATGCTAAGGTATGGTCAAAAGCCTTATGGTGATTTGGGCACTAGACTTTTCGTTGAAATACTGATGTCTTGAACATTGTACTAATGGGCAGTAATCTTTAGATGTAAGATATTTTGCCCAGTGAGAAATTACACAAAGTATTTCTTAGTAACCAGTTGATTTCACCACTTTTGACAGTAGTTAACTAAACTACTGCAGAAAATGGAGGTTTTGTTGAGTTGAAAGAGCCCCAATACTTTTCTATGTAAGTAAGGAACAAGAAACTGTATCATCTGTAACCTCAAGTACATGCAAATGCACCATGCTGGGAGGCCAAATGACAATCTTTAAATTTGGCTTTTCATGTAATTCTTTGCATACTCAGGATTATATAATAAATGCTGTCCAGTTGCAGAATAATTCTAATGTTGGTCATTGTGAGTTTTGCAAGCACAGACTAGTTGGTTGGGTTGGTCAGCACATTTTTCTTTGAAAGGGTATGCTGTTATGATCTGCCTGTCTTTGTACAGTCTACGTAATCTGACATTTTCACTGACACAAATTCATATGACATTTTGTATGATTGAACATTTTGTTCAGTGCAGCCTTGATGCTGAAATAGAAGGTACATCAAAGCCATTCTGTGGGATGATGGCTACACTGAATAGATAAGTTCTCACTGTAATTCGTGCAAACTCTCAAATGGCTCTAAGGCTGTCATTGGGGAATTTCCAAATGATGAATTTAGAGGTGTGTTTTAAGAATGTGAATATAATAGTTGTAAATGGCATGATGACAAGTTCTTTTAGCAATGATATGCTAAAGGAACACTACAGTAGTAGACACTTGATTTACAGTTTGATTTAAGTCAACTTCTTATCTACTGTCATGTAGGCTATCAATGTTAATAATTCCTGAATTATCTCCCCACTTTTTTTTTGGAGCAGTTGAATTCATTGCAAGCAAGCAGAAATTAGTCAATGACAGGCTAAATTGCAAATAATTTGGCAAGACTTAATGTAAGGGCCATCAGAAATTAGCTTCGGTCAGGATATGGCTTATGGAAAGGCTTAAAAATAGAAAGGTGCAGACAAAGGCTTTGCACTGAAAGTATCAAATGTTGGAGATCACAGTGGATTAAACAGTATCCATGGAGACAGAGCAAGTTAATGTTTCGAGTCTAGATAACTTTTTGGTTAAAGCATCAGATCTCCACTTATTTCCAGTACCAATTCCAGCATTTTCACTAATTTGCTTCTACAGAGAAGAGTCTTATTGATTAAAAATGGAAAAATTGTGCAGCATAAGGAGTTTTAGAAAATTTTGAGTCCAATTCCCCTCATGCCCAAAAGTTACACAGCCACATGAATTAAACTGTTGCAATTGACAGGAATTTTGACTATTGACACATCGGTTTTGATGGTCTTTGATGCCATTTGGTCCCAGAAAACAGTTGCCACATGTTGGTACTAAAGTCAAATGTTTAGCACACTGGCTAAACATTTTAAGTTTAACAGGAAGGTACCTTGGAAATGTTTTTAAGCCGGAAGAATCCTCTAGATGAGGGGCAAGGGGTTAGGCCCATGGAATGACAACATAAAGTATGAAGATGGGAGGCAGGGAAATGCAGTGCTAGCTCAAACAGTCTGGGATTGACGTGACCCTACAAAGCATTCATGAGCCAATGAATGGAATCCTAGTAACCAGAGGAGATCAAAAAGTAGCCACCCGAAAAGAGAAACTGTAATTTAACAAGTCAAGAAATATTGTGTAAACTAGGAATGCCACCAGAAGCTGAAGCCCATGTGAATAAGAAGCCTGGTGGTTGCAAACAAATGAAAGATCTTAATGTAAGATGCTAAAGGACAAGATTAACAAAGTGGAGAGAATTTCTGGTGAACAGCAGTACCAGTTAGGGAACAACTAACCTCTCGCATACGCAAATGAGAGGAAAAAAAGTGTTGCCTGATGGGGCTTGTAAGGCTAAAGTAAGGCCAGTGGTTGGTTTGAAGAAAAACTGACATATCTGATATGAGTAGATCCACCAATAGTATGAAAAGCGGTTGTGACAATTTTCTTGGTTTTGTTAGCAACCAATTCTTTAAAATTAAGATCAGTTGATGATGATTAACGTTGCATCTCGGCCAGCAGATCAGCTCAGGAGGGAAGGTTTTTTTACTTTTGTTTGCCAAAAGAGGCTCAACACAACAGACTCTGGAGGTTATTGCGTGTATTGCCAAAATGATGCCTGTAGCATTTGGTACTTTTCAGTAAGGTCTGTCTGTCTCTCTCTAAAATTGGGCTGTCTTCTGGGAGGAAAAAAAAATCAAACCGTTGTTTTACTGGCACCATTTCGTGGCAACTTGCAGGCTCCTTTTGCGTGTAGATAATTGTGATAGGAGCAGTGAATTTGAAAATATTGTCATAAATTGGCTGAAAGCCAAATTCATAATGGTAAGTTGGGTATCTGGAGTTTTATAACTACTATAGATTGGAAATCATGCAGAATGAATGGAGTATCATTTTGCATAGCAATCCTATTTACCTAATTCTTGGTCAAAATAAGACAACCAAAAATAAATAGTGGCTTCCAAAACTGAGATGGCAGAATTGTGAAATCAAATCGGACAGCTGGATTGACTGGGCACATAAATAATGTCAGATTTGAGATCTTGGAGTTGTGTACAATTATGAAACAGCCAAAGGTTGAAGATATCATTTGGACAAGCAAAACATTGAAAAGTTTTAAATGAAGCTTTTTTTGGTTTTGCAATTCTTATTGTTAGGAAATGCCAGAAAATTTGAACCTTTTTTTAAGTGACCTTTCTTATAATCTCTCAAAGGTGCAGGACTGTTTATAATCTTTCATGGGGAAAGGGGAGGTAAATGTTGCCCTTTATTGGAAAGCTTAAAAACAATAGTTAAGAGTCCCTTTACGGAAACTGTCTTGTTCTTGAGGCATTAGATGTCCTGTTTTCTTTGAACATATTGGAAGAAATTTTAAAAAGGAATTTGGCAGCAATATCCATTTATGCTACATCGCAAATTCACTATGGAAAAAAATACACTCCACAATGTGTAAATGAAAATAAAATTAAAATTGAGTTTTGTTGCAGTTTCAAAACAGGTTTTGGAGAATAGAGAAATCTCTGAAATTGATGTGGGTGAATAGCAGCAGTCAGCTACCTATTGCTTTTTGTAAAGAAAGCACAAAGAAATTTTTGGAAATACCGGGAACATTAATGGCAAAGAAAGTAAAATGTGAACCTAAACTGTTTATCGTTCTACACTTTTTGAAGGATGAGAATTCAGTCTTATCAAAACATTTGGCTGAGACTTTGTTGAGCAAGAGAACAGTTGATGGGTATACAATATTAGTTATGGATTAATTGGGTGCACATTCTTTCTGTAGATATGGGCAACGAGTAGTCAGTTAGATGGGAGTTTCATGAAGTGTAATGAACGGAAAGAAGGCTCTCGCTTGCTTTGTTCAAAATATTATATTTGTGTGAATAACAATTTTCCCCACTGTCGGTCATAAATTTGTTTTCAGTGTAATTCTTTATACACTCCAGATTATTTGGTAAATGCGTTATTAGGCAATTGCAGAATTACATTTAATGTAGAACACCTGTTGGAATTTTTGGGTAAGCACAGGATATTTGAGTACAATTAGTACTTTGCCCATTAAAATGGACAAAAGAATATCCATTTTAATTTAATCCACCAGTGATTTGGATATATGCCTGAGCATCTCACTGACATTGAAATTGATATACTGGTACCACACGACACATGAGTGCATCTTTTTGGTTTAATGGCAGGCCGTTGCTACTGCATTATAAGAATGAAACAGCTAGCTTCACTTGTTTTGCTCTTTTTTTTTGAGATCCCTAGTCTTCAAGTAAATCTGAAATGGTCTGGACACTTTTTTTTTAATTTTTGGCTCATTCTTGAGTTTTTATGATATGTTCTGACCAAAGTATCCTTTCATTTTCTTGACAATGGCAGGATGAATCTCCTGTTGGTTTCAGGATGTACCTCTCTGGAAGCTGTCTCACTCATACATCTGGCTATGGTAGCTCACAAAGCTATTTGGCAGCTGCTTTATGTAATCCCTGTGGAACTGCTGCCTGTTCAAAATCCAAGATTTATTATGAGTCCTGTCATTTTTTTTTCTCTCTTTTTTAAAAAACCCATGGCAAGGTTAAATACACCTCTGCATCCACATAAAAGGGTTTATTAATTAACTGTGATCATCATTCATTTTTTTCTGTTCGGAGTAGATGGACAGTCTACAGCACAAGTGTTTGCAACCTTAAGTTTTGAAGTACTGAGTGATTTTAAGCTGACTTGTAAGCTCAAGTGTGCTACTGTTGTATCCAAGAATAAATACTATACTACATCTACTTTTAATAATCCAAGCCTTCCTTTTGAACAATTGAAGTGTCAAAGCTTACTGTCTGGGTTGCAGTTGTCATACAAAATTCTGATGTACAGGTGCATGTCGTATTTCTTGAGTCTTTTGATTTTACAATACACTTTGTCTCAAGTCAAGTGTACATCATGAATGTCAACATGTTGGTGCCCACACTGTTTGCCAGTGAAATTTGAGCAAGCAACTTTTTTTAAAAAAACCAAATACCATTTTTCAAATTTTAAGTTCCCATATTTGGGTAACTTTTAAATGTCTTGTAAACTTGACCAAGAGTAATGTTACTACATACAAATTATTTGAAATGCCTAGCACATGACTATATAAATTGATGGTGTCAGCATAATTAAAATTGCAATACATTTTTCATTTTTAGTATGAAATAATTGTTTGTGAAATTTACCTAATTTAATGTCATGGTTTATTCATATAATGGAATTGAAGACAGCATAGAACTTTTGTACCTCAACAAGTGAGCTTTTCAATTTGTTATAGTTAGAAAATCATTTATTAAATATTGGTCGTGGAAAGGACCGCAGTTATACTAGAAATGTGCAGTGTGGAGCAACTGATAAGTTTGGCCCTTAAGAATCTTCAAGTAAATATGCAGGGTGTGCCCAGCTTATCTAGCACTTTGGAGTTAACAGAATGCTTTTTTTTAAAAAGGAAGGATATGTTTTTTTTTATCTAGATGTCCAAATGTGTGTGTGTTTGGAATAGTCTTTGCTCGGGTTTTATCTTCAACAGTAGCTGACCTTGTTCAAAATTAAACAAGTGCAGCCCTCTTCAGTTCAAAGGACAAGGACTCATTTCAGTTTAGAAGATAATACGTTTAAAAATCTGTGTATTTTCAGCTTTCAAGATGCAGGCTGCTTGGGCCTTGCCATTTATCAGGGTTTATAGTTTGTCATAGAGTCAGAGGGCACGAAAGCAGACCCTTTGGTCCAACCAGTCCAAGTTGGCTATAAACCCAACCTAAATTAGTTCCACCTGCCTGCACTTGGACCATATCCCTCCAAACCTTTCCTATCCATGTTCTTATCTTTTAAATGTTATAACTCTAGCCACATCCACCACTTCCCCCCAGAAGTTCATTCCACCCATGAATCACTTTTTTTTAAAAAAAAAGTTGCCCCTTGTCTTTTTTAAACCTTTCTCCCTCTGTTTTTTAAAAACAGCCCCCTAGTCTTGAATTCCCCTAATCTAGAGAAAAGACACCTGCCATTCACCTTTATCTATATCTCTCTTTTTTTATTTTATAAACTTCCGTCAGGTCGCCTCTCAACCTTCTAGTCTTCAGGTGAAAAATGTTCCAGCCTCGCTTTACAACTCTATTCTCCATTCCTGACAACATCCTGGTAAATCTGTTCTGAATCCTCTACAGCTTAATAATATCCTTCCTGGAACAGGGCGACCAGAACTAACACTGTACTCCAGAAGAAGGCTCATCACCGTCCTGGGGAACGTTAACACACTGTCCCAACTACTATACTAAAGTTTGAAGTAATGAAGGCAAACATGCGCAATGCTGCCTTAACTACCCTATCTATTTGTGATGCAAATTTCAAAGAATTATGTACCTAAACCCCTAGGAGTCCCGGTTCTGCAGCACAACCCAAGGTCTTTCTTTTAGTTGTATCAGTCCTACCCTTGTTTGTTTTAGCAAATTGCAATGCTTTGCATTTATCCAATTTTAAACTCCATATGCCACTCCTCAACCCATTTGACCCAATTGATCGAGATCTCTTTTTGTAATTTCTGATAACCACCTTCACTGTCCACTATCCCACAATCTTGGTGTCATCTTCAAACTTACTAATCGTGCTCTTTATATTCTTTCAATATTCTCATCTGTAAATGACGGACAAAAAAAATCTTGAAATACAAAGAGATATATGCTGATTGGTTTCAACTATTCCAGAATTTGATTTCATGCTTAACATGATACTATCTCTGAAAAAGACAGTGTACAGATTGACTGGTTATGTTGTGAATGGATCTTCTGGCCTGCCTTTTTTATTTAGCACTTGCAGCTGAGGCAAATAAGATTCATATGGAAAACAACTGTTTCGATACACAGTGGAGGATGTCTTATGTTAATACTTGTAATATGCAGTTGTAATAGCTTTGACAATTTTCCAACCTGCTGGTAAGTTTATGTATTACCTGCAATCAGTTCATGAACTTTTTCTTTCATTTAAGATTCCTAATATGAGAGGCAATACACAACTATTAAAGCAAATTACAAATCCTACATTAGTTTTGTAGAGCATTGTGAAGTGATACCTGATGCCCACTGAACTGAAATAGAGACTGCTTTGCAAAAATAAAATATTTGGAGATTTTTGTGAAATTAACCCTTTTTTATTATTATTATTATTATTGCAATTTATATTTAGTTAGCTCATTTGTTGTGGTAGAGTTTGAAGTTCTTTTTATGGCATTATTAAAACAAAAAGATATTGAGCTGCATGGTATATAATGGGGTAGATAACCAAAAGCTTGTTCAAAGAAATATACTGCATTGAATATTCTAAACGAACCTAGCAACATTTGAGATGGAGAGGACCTAAGGAATAATCCTCAAGCTTGGGGCCTCTTTCTCTTAGGCAATTCTTTTAATGGTCAAGGAATCTAGAATCACAAGTCTTAGTGCCATTTGACCCATCACATCTGCACCATTTCTTCAAATGAGTGTCAGTACCTACTACCAATGTCTTGCTCCCCCCTCCCCATATCCTTGCACATTTGAATATCTCAATTGAACCTGCCTTCTCCCATTCCCAACAATACATTCCATACCTTGACTACCTGCTGGGTGAAAAATCTCCTCCTCCTCTTTCACCTTGCATTTACATCTTTAGTAAATCACTAAACCTGTTCCTGCTGTTTCTAGACTCCATAATTTAATTGAATTATGATCTAATATGTGTCAGTTTCTCTTGATTCCTTTTGAGGATTCAGACTTGCTTCCACATAAAAAATGAGTTCTCCGATTAACTGAGTGATTAACTGAAATGCACGATTTACAGTTTCTGTAACAGAGCGGAAGGAGATTGGGGAAGCTGGAGGATATGCTGGAGTTGCCACGCACATCTTTCTTTGTTGATTTCTTGTCTTGAATTTGTTGCTGGCAATAAGACTATAGACTGTTTTCCGTCCCTCCACTTCAGGGGTCTTGAGCCAGGACTTCCCACATTTCATGGCAATCTTGCACATTTTTCAAGGAGTTTCTCTGAGTGTCCTTGAAGTATTTCCTCTGTTCTGGGACTTGCTTACTGTGTAAAAGCATTCTACTCAGCTTGTTTTGGGTGTCTTATTGGCATGTAGCCTTGGTCTGAGTGAAAAAGCTGACATTGGTTCACTTATCCTGTCAAGAATTTGCAGGATCTTGCAGAGGCAGTGCTTCATACTTCTCTAGAGTTTTGATATGCCTGTTCACTGTGTATATCTGAGTTGTACAGGATAGTGGGTATCACTGATCATGTGCTCAGTGTTGAGTTTGAGATTCTGTCTTTGTGCTAACTCGGCTTTTCATTGCCAATGAAAGTGTTGTTAAACTTCATTGATCTCTGCCCATGTCAACAGGTTCCCATGGTATGAAAGGCCTTGTCAACTTGGAGCTCAAATGCCAACCAAAACCTATTCCACCAATTGTGAAGTGTTTTTAAAATTGTTTGAGATCTAGCAGAAGAATTAGAATTTATATTGAAAACAGTGAGTACCAGGAGGCAATGTAGGTCAGCATAGATAGGTGAGAGATTGAAGAGCTTAGCTTGTGGTCATGTTGGATATCAAAGCTGAGGCTTGTGTATTTGAACCGGAGACAGTGGCTGGGAGGAGGGTAGAGCCAGTGGAAAGAATATTAAGCATATGGCAGGAAACCTATACGGATGGTTTCTTTGTCTTGCCCTTGCTCCCTTTTGAAAATCGTACAATGCGACATCTCTGAATGAAGTCTTTCAACCCATTGTAGCTATCTTTTGTTACCATTTTTCTAGAGAACCTTTTATGGGGTTTTGCTTTTTAAACTCCACTTACTCTTGCCTTCTACAGGTGACTAAATCACCATATCCCTACTGAACCATAGGGAGGCTGATGTTATGAGAGAGAGATGACTGGTCACCATGGCTCAGGTGAGGGGAGAGTTAGAGGAGTATCTCTCATGGTAACTTAGCTGGTGCAGAGACTCCACCTACACTGGTGTCACTATTGCAAACCAACCATCAAGCCAGCTAAGCTAACAGCACGGGAACAGGGGTCTAAATACTTTCTCTCATTTCCATTGCTCAAGACCAGTTCAAAATTATGAAATTACAATTTTATTAGAAAATATTTTGTACCAGTGTAGACAATATTCAGGAGACTTAGCAAACTTAAATTTGAATAGTTTGGATAGTCAGGTAACTAACTAAACTGATCTGATCATATACCTGGACTTAATGGGAGATATTGCTTTCCCTTCTCGGTACTCTTCTGTAGCATTCTTTTCATTCCTTCCATTTGAAAAAAAAATTCTTGATTGGATGTAACTCCTTAGTCACGAATTGGGGTTTTGCTAATATCTTTGTCTTCCTGCATTTTCAATGAATAATGGTAAGTATGTCAGACATAAAAATTGCTGTTGCTAAGGTTGGGTTCATTTTTACTTATTACAAGTTGTTCTGCTCAAACAATTGTGTTCCTCTGCAACCTTGCACAACAGAAAATCACATTACGGAAAACCACCATAGAAAATGGCTGTACCTGTTCAGAAAGTTTGTTATTCAAGCAATGTCTATAATTTGTCAATCACTTTTTTTATAGGCAATTTGCGCTGATGAAACGTTTTATAGCAGAGCGACCTGTACACTCAATAGAAATTCCCGGTGGCTCTTCAGTAGAGAGAAATGTTTTCTGTCTATTCTCTAACCAGAGCATGCAGGAAAATAGTGAAAGCATAGAGATTAAAGTGCTCCTAAATGTTCCAGCTGAGGTCAGCTAAACTAGTACTGATGTGTGATCAAATCCAAACTTTTCATTGTCAATACCCATACAGTTCAATTACTTGTTGACTGTGAGTTCAGTTAGCAATTAAATGATACATTTAAAATGTTTCTTTGTCTTTTATTCTAAGTTTGGTTTTGTTTAGGTTACCTGAAATCGATTTTCATTTGCATAATACCTACTTTTAAAACTTTCTAAGATTTGACTGATGACTGGAAAGAGAAAGTGGTGCATAAGAATGCAATAGATGCGTAGCTATTGGAAGGTAAATGAACTGGATCTTGACGCTTTTGGCAAGATTTTTCTTGTAGGAAAGTAATACTGTCATGTTTGGAGTGGGCAGAAAATGGTAGCAAGAGTAAAGATTGTGAAGTGAAATAAGGGGCAGAAGCACTTGCGGAAGTATGCCAATTTGGGTTGGAAAGGGAATTGCAAATGAAGGTCAAACTTAAAATCAAATCAGTGTACTGTAGAATGAACCTAATGGGATTTACCTAGCATGGTATGATTAGAGAATATGTCTTTGGTTATGGAATAAGATGTTTGGTCTTGGAATAGCAACCTACTGCAGACAAATGAAAACAAAATGCTGGAAATACTCCACTCTACAGCATCAGAACAGAAACAGTTAGTATTTTAGGTTGAAGAACTCAAAGATGACTTAAACTCCAGAAGATGCTTCCGGATCTGCTGACTATTTCCAGCATTTTGTGGTTTCTTTACTTTTGGTGATGGAGTTGGGAGTGGAGATTCATAATTTTGCTGATTTTTTTTTTTAATATTTTCAGTTATGCCTGGAAGTGGGAATTTAAGTGGCAGTGAAGATGGAGTAAGAAGGAGTCAAATTAGTTTTGTTGTTAATGGGTGATATTGAGTATGGCTCAGGTAGACAGATTTTCTAAACAGTGTTGATATATGGTTTTATACACCACTGGAGCAGGTGGGACTTGAAACTGGGCCTGTTGGCTCAGAGACGAAGGTGCTACCACTATATCACGAGCCCTTTCGTAACACAACTACACAGAGCAGTTAGCTTTTAAATAACATTTTCTAATCAAGATATTATTGCATACCTCTGGTAAAAGGTGGGACTTGAACTTTGGTCTCTTGGCTTAGAGGTAGGAACATTACTACTGCATTACAAAGCCCTATGGGTAGAAGGTTACCTTTAGATCAAACAGGTTGCTCACCGGTCATGATGTTGCTTTCAGAATGACTTTTGTGTGCATGGCATTACTAATGTGTAAATAGTCCACCAGTGGAACAAAAGGGATATCTTATGAATTACAAATCCACACAAGTTGCTCATAACTTGTGCCACTATATTTTCAACCTGTATGCCTCTTAAGAAATTGGTCTATTTGCAACATTAATTGTCATTTAAAATTCACATAAAAAACTTTTGCTTTTCGTAGGGAAGAAATTTTAGTTGTTTAGTAATCTGAAAGATCTGGAGCTCAGTTTCAAAGCTACTCTTGTGGTGTAATTTTTAATTTGGAAAATAATCTAGCCAAAGGAAAAATAAATTCCTCACTATAGAAATCATGTATTTTGTGAATGTAATGCATCAGTTGCACATTTTGAGACTGATTGATTTTGTTTTAAGCTTGGTTTTCTATCTGTTTATACTGATGCAATGGTTCATCTGAAGTCACAGATTAGCTTCTATAATGATCAGTGCATACTTCTCTTCAAAATTTGCAAAAATAGCCAAGTTGTGAGGACATTCCATCCCAACTGGATAATTATAATCTTCCATGAAATATTTTAACAACTATCATGAGCTGTGTGCACCAGGGTGTTTCTGCTTTGTGTATATTTTATTTTCCACATTTTTCTGTATGGAAGTCAAAGAGCAAGTTTATACATTGTTTGTTTATTTCTAGTATACTGATTTTTTTTTTAGGAAATGAACAGTTTTTTAAAAAGATGTGTGGATACTGAATCACTGTGTGACACTGAGCAACAAGGACCAGTTAGCTTTCATGTTTCATCCCTGGCCTGATCTGACTTGGGTAAACTCCAGTTGGAATGATGGTGGGCAGCACAGTTGCTTCAGCATTGTTGGCCTGATTAGCCAAGAAACATGCCTGTGTTTTGCTGCTTCTGTTTTATGTTTTAGAGATTCACTTTAGAAAACCAAATTGGGTGAAAAATGTTTAATTGTAACATTTTCAGGTAGTCTTTTGTTACTCATCCCAAGATTTGATACCAGCAGATTTCTAGTGCCCTCTAGAATAGTAACCCGGTATGTTCTGCTTGAGAATCTGGACAAAGGATGTGAAATCTGTGCGGCACTTCTTACCAGTGATCTCCTCCTCAGAATGCCTAAACTGGCAAAATGACATTTTAACTTTAGGCTTAAATTACAATTAAATTAGTTACTGTACAGTTTTTAAAAACAAAACAAGTTTGTAAAGCCTCCACTTGGTTGAGATCAATCAATTTGTTTGTGCAGTTAAATTTGCTGCTTGCTATCTCATTGGGTAATATAGCGTAGATTTTCAATCTGAGGTGTTTGAACAAATTGCTTTTATTCAGATTGACTGACTGTATCATGAAAATCTAACAATGAGATGGGTGTCTTTTGAATGCTTGATATATTTTCTACTTCAGATTCCCTACAGTATGGAAACAGGCCCTTCGACCCAACAAGTCCACACTGACCTTCTGTAGAATATCCCACCCAGAACTATTCCCCTACCCCCTATATTTACACCAACTAATGCACCTATCACTATGGGCAATTTAGTATGGCCAATTCACCTGACCTGCACATCTTTGGACTGTGGGAGGAAACCGGAGCACCCGGAGGAAACCCACACAGACAGTCACTCGAAGCGGGAATCAAACCCGGGTCCCTGGCGCTTAATCACTGAGCCAATAAAATTCAAGTTTATTGAATTTGATTTGGGTGGGTTTGGTGTATTGATAGTAACTTGAAAGTGCTCATGGACAATTTTCCAAGTTTTACTTGGTGTGGAGAAAATGGAACCAAGGCCTTTGTAATTCTAAACTTTTTGATTACTTTTTGGATTGTTGCTGTGAAGTACTATCTTTTGGACTTCCCATTTTTGTTTCTGCCCATTCAGTTTCATTTAACTAGTGGACATTTAATGCAAAGTTTCTTTTGTTGATTTTTTTTTTCTCTATTTTATCCAGCGTTGTGACACAAATGACTCTACACCATAGCTACACATGGGTGGGTTCCTGGTAAAGTGACATCATGATATTTGCTATATCTTAATTGCTTAGGAGTATTATGAACCAAATTTTATGTTGCTGGGCGTTTATTCAGAGGATTGACAGGTGCTTGGGTTTTGTATCCAGGATTACTGCTGGTAATTGCTGATAGCTGGTTGTAGAACAGCAAGGGAGTAATGGGCTAACTGAGATTTACCATCTTTTGTAGAGGAAAAGATGCCCTGAATTTTGCTTGATTAACAAAATGCTTGAAAATTATAAGTCATCCTGAACCACACCTAATGAACCATACTGTGTGATCCTGTTCAAAGCCAACACCCTATATTTGGAGTGAGTCTGATTGTCTGTCTGGAAAAGTGACTTCATTGCTTTTATTCTTCTGTATAATGATCACCCTGTGGTTTCCTGCTGCACCAGTGAAAACCTGTTTTATGTTGAGATTACACATGATGCCCAACCCTAGGATACAGTTACACGAAATATTGCATTGATTTATTTGTGGTGTTCTTAGTCGGTAGCTTAAATGGTATTACACACAAGAACCTGGTCTTGAAACCAAGCACGAATATTCATTTGTATTAGTGTTATGTTATTGTTGCTTTCTTGAATAAGAAGAATCAAATACTAATTTGAGTTATGTTCCCGGTCATCATTTTAAATAAACCAATTGTGCTGTGTAAAGTGAATGTTGTATGATGCTTTAATTCTTCAGTGTTGATAATAGTGCTTATAAATGAGTTTCATCTTTCTGTCCAAAATTTGCAATTTTACTGTTTGATTTTCTATTGATAAGTCAGCTGCTCATAGAGCACACATTTATATTGCTTTGCTCTTTTTCTACTTGTCATAAATTTGAGATTTTCTTAGATTTAAGTTTTGGAATTTTGGGAAACACACTATATGGGAAGAGATGAATATTCATACAAGCTATTAATGCTCTCATTTAATAAGATGGTAATATGGGTTGTCTGCAAATACTTCATGTGATAAGGATCAAAGATAAACAGCATAATTATACAGAATTTTATTCCACTGACTACTTTTGCTGCTACCCTAAAATGAAGCATGTATTTGAATTGGCGTAAGTTTGTTCCTTTTTTTTCGCTCTTCAATCACTAGTTTGTGATTTAAAAGCTTTGCTATTATTCAGTGCTTTCACAGTGGTGGAAATCATTTGCATCATTTAGATGTTTGTTATGTAGTCACTGTCATATTAGAAATGTGACAGCCATTCAACAGGCTCCCGCAACAGCAGGTTAGTCCAGGACCAAATGATCTGTCTCAACTTTGGTTGAGCAATAAAATTTGGCTTGTTCACTGGAGTAGAACTGCTCCTCTTTCAAATGTTTCATGGAATCCTTTTTGTATTTCTGAGAAGCAGATATATAGTTTGACATAGTATTTGAAAGATTCCACCTTTGACAGTGCATCAGTCCTTCAGTACTGCAAAAAGGAAAATACATCTATGGTGAAAAACAAAAATGCACATTGTGGTGTTACCTTTTTTTTTCTTCACAATTACACACCGTACTTTATTGGTGGATCAGCCTGAATTTTGTCTTCAATGACATCGAGTTGGAACTAAACTCAAGTTCTGGCTGAGAGGGAAGCCTCTGGAGTCGCAGCTGCTGCTACATTCTACAACTGTTGAAATTCAGTCTCATTCCCAGCTGCCTAAGAAGGCTCGTGAAAAATTACCACCTCTGGTAGTAGGAGAAAAGCTAAAACAGAATGTGTATTTTCAACAGGTGCACAAAGCACTATTTTTGTAGAATTGAGAACAAAGTCCCTGTATTCAGTGTTAGCCATGGCTGTACTGGTGGCACTCTTACTCCGGAGTGTCTCAGTTGTGGGTTCAAGATCCATTCCAGAGTTTGAGCAAAGAAATAAAGGCTGACATTGTGGTGCAATACTGTGGGAATGTTACACTATCAGAGATTCTTCATTCATATAATGTTGAACTGGGGCCCAAATTCTTCCCTTGTGAATGTAATAATGCCATCATGCAATAAAATAGACTGGTCATTACCATTATTGCTGGTTTTTTTTTGGAGTTGATTGCCTGTGGTGTGTCTTGCATTGCACCACTGACTACACATCAAAATCACTCTTCTATAATGTACAAATGGCTGTTTCTGTGGTCATATTTATGAGATTCTGATTTGAAGCCAAGTTGAATGTTAAAAGTTTCTGGAAATGTGTTCTGCAGCAGGAATACATGCAAATATAAAATTAGAGGATTTGACCATGTTTCCCCATCTTCATTGTGGCACCATGAAGCATTAGGTATCTTACCAACATCTCATGAGGTAACTGTATCACTGGAAACACTAATCAATTTTTTTTTTGAAACTCCATTCAGCTGCCCCTGAAAAGATGGTAAGCTGCTTCCTTGAACTGCCACAGTTCATATAGGAAAGGAAAAGCTCTAATCCAGGAACTCAACAAATGGAATAGAGGGGGGTACAAATGGTTTGAAAAAATATTGGAATTGATGCAAGCTCTTCCACAATTTCTGCCTCCTGCTGCAAAATAGGAAGAGCTGAAGCCCTTAAGTGATGTCATCTTGTCACCTAATGGTACACACCTAATTACACATTTTGCCATTGTTGCTTTATTCACTACTCCTTTGCAACTTCCCCTGAAACAACTTTATTACACAACTCTTGCTCATTTTTGTACCCAGTTACCCAGGATTTACCACAAGATTTCTTTGCTAGTTTCCTTGCACAGCCTCTACAGCCAGCAACTTCGGCTTCTCTGATTTTTCTCCTTCTGTTTCTACTTACTACACCTGTACTTGAGTTTATAGCTTTCAAGTCTGCCCTAATAGCACATCTGCTCATTTGCAGCTGTTTACCTAAATTTTGACAGATCACTTGGCCTCTTTTAATGCCATTGCCCAATGATATACAAAACTGCCTCTGATTTGCTAAATAAGCTCTGATCTTTTTTTTTGTAACCGTCACCACAGTTATCCACAATTTCTCCTTTCAGCTTCACCTAACTCTTGCAACAATCTTGGAAAATTCTCTCCCAAGTTGCTGTCAACTGCTCTCTTTTTAAGCTGCCACATGTCTGAACTTTGGACAATTTTGGGGTGGCATGGAGGCTCAGTGGTTAGCACTGCTGCCTCCCAGCACCAGGAACCCCAGTTAGATTCCAGCCTCTGACGACTATGCAAGCTCCAAACAGACATTCTCTCCATGTCTGTGTGGGTTTCCTCCCACACTGCAAAGGTTTGCAGGTTAGGTGCATTGGCCATGCTAAATTGCCAAGTGTTCAGAGATGTGTCGGTTAGGTATGTTAGTTAGGGATAAATGTAGATGAATGGGAATGTCTGGATGGGTTACTCTTTGGAGAGTTTGTTTGGACTTGTTGGGCTGAATGGCCTGTTTCCACACTGTAGGGGTTCAATGATTCTAAGCATCTAGTATATCATACTCTAACCTCCCACCCTTCCTCGATCCCTTTGAAAAAAAATTATTAATTTCCAAAAGTGCTCTTTCTCAATCAGCTCTTTTTTTTTTTCTCTCATTCACTAAATGATCTATAGTGGGGTTTTTTCCCAGCGTTTTAACTGCAACCAGTAATTCACCTATGGTTTCTCATTCAGGGTAATGCAACCCATCAAATGTAAAGAGGAGAAACACTGGATTCTCCCCCACTGTTGATCATCTGATAAAGCTGTCCCCTTAAGTCAAAAGAGTAGATGCTTAAATGTAGAGGGTGGTTGGCATGGACAAGTTGGACCGCAAGGTCAGTTTCTATGCTATATAACTGACTGTATAACTGGTTTAGCTGAGAATTGATTATAACTGGCTTGACAACATATCAAGAGTAATCTGGCTCTTTTCTGCCAAACTGTTGGCAATTCACATTCTCTTCCTAGCCCAGTTTGAGCTGACACATTAAATTAAATTGTTCCATGTCTTTGCATTTTGATCCACACCCTTTTCAAATCTGTCAGCACTTCCTCAATAAAATACTGACTGTCAACAGACTGTTGCCTTCGAGCTTCCTTCCTCCAGTCCTTTTTAAACATTTTTCACATACATGCACATCTTTTCTGCAACTCCATAGTTGAAATTTTTCTCCAATTGTTCTAACATTCCATATCAATGAGAGAATCCTCATGGAAGGCATAAATGACAGTTGTGATAGCTACTCTGTTCTTCCTCAAACCAATCAAGAATAATACATCCTTTGCAATTAACAAAACCATTCTCTTCTCTTGTATCTGTTTTAACTATAATTGCCCTTTTCTGGGTATATTCTTACCTATTTTAATGTACCCAGGGAACTGACTGTTGTTTTTCCAACTTTGATTAGTTTTGTTGTGTTTTTAAAAGATCAATGATTCCCATCTGTTTTGCATCTTTGTATTGCTTTTTTTTTGAGATAATCCAGTAACGTTTTATGACAAAGTATTCAGAAATACAAAGCCATTGTCTTTCTCCCACCACAGTCCTTTTCCTTGTTATCAATTCTGTTTGCACTGTCGCCCTAAACCGTATGTAGTCTTGGGATTCATATTTAACCTTGAGCTAAGCTTCAGACTATATAACACCTTTTTCACATTTCAAAGGCTGCCTATTTCCAACACTCTAACACAGTTTGTCTCTGAACCTTCTATGTTTTGATGAAATCCTCAAATGAAAAACTCAGACAGTAATGAGGGTCACACTTAATTGTTCTGGTAGTTTCAATTCTTCTGATGCTTGAGTATTTGAGAATGAATGCCCTTCACATCAAAATAGCATTTGATTTGAGCTTGGCATCAAGGAGCTGAAGTTAAACCTGACAAGTGGGAAACAGCAGGGAGCACTATGCACCAGTTTAATCATACTGAGAAAAAATGGTAGTGGTGGTGATTCTTGGTCAAGCATCTCTCTTCCAAGCCATCATTGCAGCAGTTCCTTGTTTCAGAAATGCTGTTATTCACCTTCAGAACAGGTGGGACTTGAACCCAGGCTTCCTGGTTCAATGGTAGGGAAATTTACCACTGCAAAACAAGAAAGTCCTTACTCCGGGTAGTATTCTAGGCCCAAACACCTTCCCCTGTTTCGCTTCCCTCTACCATATTGTCAAAAGTGAAGTTGTTGCCTGGTTGGGAATTACAAATGGCGCTGAATGTCATAGTGTTGAATTAGTCTGTGTGCATATGCAGCAAGGTCTTAACAGTTGGTTTTGTGTTAATGAGTGGAAAGTAATATTTAAAATTTCCAGGCAATGACTATTTCTAACAAGAATGAATCTAGTCCTGTTCCAACAGTATTACCTTCAGTGACATTATCATCACTGAATCTCCCACTATCCACATCCTGGGAATTAACATTGATCGTACGTGAACTCGACCAGCCATATGAATGCATTGTCTACAAGATCGGATCAGAGATGGGGAGTTCTGTGACTATAAACTCACCACCTGGCTCTCAAGTCCTGTCCCATCATCCATAAGGCTCCAGTCAGAAGTGTGATGGAATAATTTCCACTTGCCTGAATGAGAGCAGATCCAAGAATACTTAAGATTTAGATCATAGAGGACAAAGCAGATCCCTTTAATTGAGAATCTATGCATCATTTTGAATATTCACATCCTCCACTACCTCTTAGTAGCAGAATATTGGCAGCAATTCACCAAATAACTTTTAAAAATCTGAAGTCTACCATCTGGAAGGATATAAGCAGCATGGGGACATCATCACCTTGAATTTTCCAACCAAGTTGCACATCTTGACATTGAGCTATTCCAGTGTCTATTCACTGACATTGACATTGAGTCAAAGTCCTGGAACTCCATTGCTAAGTATAGGTGTGATCATGTGAACTGTAGCAGTTCAGGAAGGTGGCTCACCATTATCTTGAGGGAAGGTGGTGGCAAAGCAGTAACGTCACTTCCCTAGTAATCAAAGTCCCAATTTAATCTAGTAACATTGTGGTTCATTTCAATTCCCTGCAACAGACAGCTGTGGAGACCAGGTCATTAAGTTTATTTAAAACTGAGGTTCTTCGGGATCAAGGGTTATAGGGAGAAAGCATGAGAATGGGGTTGAGAAATTTATCAGCCGTGATTGAATGAATGGCGGAGTAGACTGGTATAATTTCTGCTCCTATGGCTTATGGTTCAAATCCCACCATTGCAGATGGTGAAATTTGAATTCGATTAACATTTTGGAATTGAAAATTGGCCCTTTGGAAATGTGTCAATCTTGTCTGGTTTGACCTTTGCTGTGGTCTGAAATCACACCAAAACTGTGGTTGACTTTGAAGTGCTAGGTAATACAGATTGGCAATAAATGTAAGCTTAGCCACATTCCTTGACTGAATAACAAAAAAAAACTAGGGATAGTCAAAAAAAAACTGACCTAATCAGCAGCACTTAAGCCATAAAAGAACTTAAGATTATCCAGATTCAGCACATGCCATAACTTTCAGAGATTCGAAACTGCTACTAAAGATCTTTCGGCTTTAAATTGATTTCATTTCAGTATGTGTATCATATTGTGGTTCATCACTTAGTGGGTCCTGCACTGTTTAGGAAAGAATACAGGAGTAAGCATTTTCTTGGCTGTCTGGAGATTTGCCCAACAACAACAACAATATTCTCAACAGTTGTCCACATCTATAGATTTAAGCTGGGTAGTTCATAACACTTTTTTGGTTTGAGTCAGGTTTGTTGGTCAATAACTAATAGACCTTGCAGAGGGTATTAATTAACCCCCTCTCATTTTGAAATTGAACCAAGACTTAATGGTTTAAACATTTTCTAGTTAGTTGAGCAACAAGAGGTCTACCAGTGCAGCCTAAAATATTTTACATGTTGACGGTTGGACAGACTTTTATGGAAACTGGGTTTTCTAACAAAATTAATACTGAGAAATTGATCAAGAATGAAACACTATATAAATAACAAATAAAACAGAAGGAATCTATTCCTCATCATACATGCTATTTGCATATTAAACAGTTACCTCTGACATCTACCTAAATGAAAGGTAGTTGCAAAGCACTGCAGTGACAATGTTGTACAATTGTACTTCCCCACAGATATCCCACTGCATTGTGGGCATCACTGTAATTGGGTTTATTTTCTTATCATGACCACTTGTGGGAGAAGAGGTTGAAGGCCTTTACTTATTGTACTCCATCTGCCAGAAGAACGGACCATGTTATCTGTACATCCACACTTTCAGTATATCATCATTTTAAATAATAGAATTTCTATTTTTCACACTGAAATGTACAACTTCACATTTAGCCACATTGTACAGATTTGCCATTTACTTGCCCGTTCACTGAACTTGTTAAAAATCACCTTGAAGCCTCTTGCTTTGTCACTTAGCATATTGACTTGGAAATCTATCACCATTCCTTTAGTATTGCCAGGTCAAAGTCTTGAACTCCCTTTGAATAGAATTATGTAATGACCTCTGCCAAATGGACTGCAGCTGTTCAAGAAGGCAGTTCACCATCATGACCTTCCAGGGCAAAGTAGTAAGGGCAGTAAATGCTGGCCTGGATAGTGAAGCCCTTGTCTAGGAGGTGCAGATTCAGGCCCACATGTTCCTGAGGTGTGGAATAATATGTCTGAGCAAGTTGATTTGAAAATATCTCCTGTCTTTACGAATTTTTAAAGGTTTTTTTTTAGGCTTTCGACAATTACCCAGCCAAAATCACGCTGGAGTGAAGGCAGTTGATGATTTAAGTGGCTGACTGTCTTTGTAAACCTAGATACAGTAAATACAAACCTTCTGACACTGAAAACCTGGGCCAGAATTTTGGGTTTTTTGGCCTTTCCATAAATATTTGATTCAATTGCTTCCTGCATTGTAAATGCTCCTGGCTCTTTCTCAACTTTCGATTGGGAGGTGTGAAAATTGACGACTTAACTGTGAAAGTAGAATAATCTTTTATACATATTTTTAAATGGAGAGGTTGAGACCGAGGCCAAGTGGTCGGCTTCCAAGCCAATAAATTAAACCGATTTATATAAGGCTTTTGGCTTTTTAAAATATTAGAACAATAGAAGCAGCCTGAATGAATTGGGTCAAACTCTCTGAGCCAGGGTTTTTAGTTTAACTTTCAGTAGCTGTTGATTTTGAAAGCTGTGATATCTCTCATCCTTTCTTTCATGCTCTGTTACAAACTTGAGTTTTCTTCCTGCTGCTAGAATTGCATGTGAGACCATCTATTTTACTGATTTTTGCCAAGGGTGTGCTTGTGGGATGTGACTATATTGGGAACAATTCGTTTATTATTTAAGTATTTCAAGAGTTATTGTTAAGCCAGTTCTTAATTGAATTTTTTTGTCTGTATTTTAATTTTATGCATATGCTAAGTGTGTTTTGCTTCACGCCTGATAGCTTGACCAATCGAATTCCATCCAGAACACTTGCCTTTTGATTCCTGATGAAGGGCTTTTGCCTGAAACGTCGATTTTCCTGCTCCTCTGATGCTGCCTGACCTGCCATGCTTTTCCAGCACTACTAATCTAGACATTTAAAATAGTGTTGGGGCTCTAGGCTATTCTCCTTTTTAACATGTTTTGAGGGACTTTGGTCTGGTTCATAACAAATATTGAATTGTTATTTTACACCATGTGCACACTGTTGTAGGATAATTATAGATTTGACACCTTTATTGACTATATTAATTTTATTGGGAGGGAAGAAGGGCATGTTTGAGTATTTACCTGGACTGCTTTTAAAAGCATACACAACCTGAAGGCTCTTCATTTATTGGTCAATGAGAATTTAGTAATGAAAAATTGTTTTCTCTCTCATTGGGATTTAGGGTACTGTTTCTATCAAACTGGTCCACAAACTATGATAAACATTGCATAAGAAAAATCAATTTTAGATTTTATGCACAGCTATTCGTCAGTGAAGCATGTGGGTATTTGATGTTGCAGTCAATTTAGTCAAAGGATGTGTTCTGTTTGCTTAAAAAAAACTTAAGGCTTGTGTCTGAAAATCCTGAACAATTTTGCAAAGCAATTATGGATAAAAGGTTGTCTGGGCATGTATGTTACAAAATTCTAATGGCTAGTCTTCACAGAAAACAATGGCTGGGAGTTGCACAATTTTGCAAACTAGGCAGAATGTCTAACATGCCTAATGATTCACATGAACCCTTTGTTCTTTGGTTTATCCTGACTTCACACTGGACATGGTTTCATGGGCATTGACAATGTTTAGAGTGTTTCTAAATTCTGGACATTTGGACTGTTTACATATACTTTTTGTTTTGAGCATTATGGCTGAGCTTCCTAGTCTTTCCCGGTTTCCACAGGCTTGCACTTGTACTACTTGGTACTGAACTGCACTTCTGTTCTTGACGCTGTACCCACCGAACGTTTTGATTTCACTCCCCGTCCCACCTAATATAACAGGAACAAAAAATTGACAATTGCTTAGAAAAAACACGCATTTTTGTTAAATCTTATTTGCATGTATCAAGGAAATTTGCAAGAATTATATAATGTCAAGGGAATCAACATTTGTACTAAGAGGAAAGTGCTAATTGGTTGGTAATTGAACTCTGGTAGAAGCATTGCTAGGGAGAATGCACCAATTAGAGGAGTATCAGTTAACTGCCAAACTTTGTTTAAAATATGAAACCAGTCAAGTTGACTCTGCTCAAGGCATTGCCTTGAAGGAGCGGCATGATGGCTTAGTGCAGAGGTGGGGAACCTTTCCACGTTGGAAGGCCGCATTATGTTAGTTGTAATCTAATAAGGCCACATCCAAGAAACTTCAATTATATATTCTTCAAAATTCACATTTTTTAAAAATTGTGGCGGTCGGTCTGTGAGGATTATTTCGTTGAATTTTCTTTTACTCTGGTATTTTAAATACATTCATTTTAAGATTAAAAGTAAAGGATGAAAAACAAATAAAAAAAAAATAAAAGATTTGTTCTGCAAAATTTGGATTCATTCAAAAGGCCACACGTGGCCGTCAGGCCGCAGGTTCCCCACCCCGGCTTAGTGGTTAGCACTGCAGCCTCAGCGCCAGGGACCCAGGTTCAGTTCCAGCCTCTGGCGACTGTGTGGAGTTTGCACGTACTCCCTGTGTCTGCGTGGATTTCTTCGGAGTGCTCCAGTTTCTTCCCACAATCAAAAGATGTGCTAAATCACCCATAGTGCATCCTTCAGAGGGAAATGGGTCTGGGTGGGTTACTCTTTGGAGGGTCGGTGTGGACTTGTTGGGCCAAATGGCCTGTTTCCGCACTCTGAATCTAAACCACTGAATGACTTGCATGTATTGCTGAATTGAAACTGGGACCGTGTGCTTGCGTGTTCTTTTGTCTGCAAAGCACACAGCCCAGTGTGTTAATATGTGGCTTCCAGTACATAGTGCACGGTGTGTCTGATCCTAAATTGGTTAAGGGCATAAATCTTTGCATAATCTCTGGGCAACATTTGTGAAATAATTGATAACTGAATTACATCTGACATTGACACTTGATTTTTATTCTCTGCTTGTTACAAATGCAATCTTTTCAACAATACTCAAATGAAAACCATGAAAATGTGGCAGTAAAGTAAATGTAAAAGTAAACTTTATTTTGAAAAACGTAATTTAAAATTTATTTCACACCTAATTTTAATAGGTTATTTTACTGAATATTAACTCTGGTCTGCCACACATCATAAGGCTTAACTTTCTTATTTTTGCTCTTTCATCAAGCTGATCTATAGGCTTTAATAGATCATAAGGAGCTAAGATGCAACTTCATTAAAATAGTTTCTGAACGAATACATTTAACTGTGATATCCTGGGTTATCCAATTTGGCCCCACTCAGGCTTGTCTGTGAGTTAGAACTTTTTGTAGATTAATATTTTAGTAAGTAAAGACTTAAGAAAATGAATTAGCATGGCAGATAAAGGTATTTTATCTTAGTGGTGTTTCTCTTTGCTGTTGACTTTTGCCACTTGAAGCATGTTTAATAAACTAGATTTGTATTCACCAGAATTTGGTTTACTGTTTTACGGCAATAAATTTTGAATAAATGACTGGTTTTCCTCTTTATATACTGTAAAATATTTGAACTAGTTAAAGTCTCCACTATTTAAAAATCTTTAGAAAATACGGTTTTATTAATCTTCTCACAAGTTTAAAGTATAAATAAAAATTGTGAAAGTTACATCTTAAGGAATCTAGGGTTTAATATTTGATTTAGATGCCCTGAGTTGTACGATTACTATAAACTAGCGCACTAGATCTGTGATTAGAGTATTGACTTGGTACAAAGATGATGTTTGGTCCAATTCTTCCTTGTCTGATCAGACCTAGACATGTCTGGAATGTCAAAATTTGCAGGTTAACTCCACCCTTACCTGAGGGATTGTTAGACATCCAAGATAATGTTTCCTTTTTCGTTTCTGTGGAATTTCACCACTGCTGTGCATACAAATCAAGATTTCTTTTTAAAAGATACATTTGAAGCCAATTGCAGTAAATGTTAATTCACTTTTTATTATTTTGACTTATTTAAATGCAGTAAATGTTTTTTTTAAATAGAAAAGAATGCATTTTCCATTCTTATCAGTTTGTACTTCTACGTCCTCCTTATTAATTCCTGTGTCACAGGAAGTTGAGCAGTCCACCCTCTGGTTAGTTGGCAAAAGTTATTTATTGAAGCAGTCAGTGGATGGTTGGCATTTGTTAGCACTCACTGTTTAACAAACATGAACTACAGCAAACCAGAAAGTTTTTAGTTGTCTGGAAAATCTTTGAATTCATCGTGTGGTTGTCTTTGCAATTTGACTGCACAACAACAGTAACTGACTTTTTAAACCTATTGAGTCCTATTGGTGAGAGGAACTTAAATAGTTCCTTTATTGTATGTCAGAATAACTAACTATATTACTCATATTAAACTTGATGTTGACTGAGATTAAGGTATTCTATGCAAGTGAATACTTTTTGCTTGTATCAAGAGATTATAATTTTGTGCGTATTTCGGCCAAAGTTGACTTTCACAAGCAAATTTTGCAATCTTCTAAAACAAGTTGGTGTTGTCATATAAAATTTGAAAATGAGCAAGCAGAAATAGGGAGAAATTGGAGTTGTGAAAATTTTTAAGAAAAAATAAAATCACACTGTAAAGCTTCAAGTATACAGAGTTGCTAAAGTAAGCTTTTCTTTAAAGAGTAAGGCTAGGGAACTAAAGTTCCAAGTTGTTGAACAGTTTCTTAAAAGCTCTGGCTTCTCAGCACTAGACGGAAAATATCCAAAGAATTGTAGAAAATTGAGGCAAAAGGTCGGAATGTAAAACCATTCTGATCTCTAGAAACTTGGGACTAAAGGCTGACCATTCCCTTGACATTTATTGTGGTCTTGGAGGAAGTGTCTGTTGAGGTAGTGAATGTGTTGTCTATATTCAAGAAGCTCTTTAGAAAGAGTCCACTGAATTTGAAAACTGCAAATGTACACCACTAATCAAGAAAGGAATGAGACAGCAAGAAACTAGTCCAGTTAATCCCACCTCTATTTGGGCAAATGCATTATTGAGGTAATAGTGGTTTTTTTTTTAGAAAATCATAAGTTAGGCAGAGTCAGCATTTTGTGAAAGGAAATAATGTTTTGATATATTTAAGATTTCTTTTGAGTATTTAACAAGGAGGTTGGGTAGAGAGGAACCAGTAGATGAAATGTATTTAGACTTTCAAAAGGCCCTCAAGGCAACATAAAAGGTTGCTGCAAAAGAGAAAAGTTAATGGTACTGGGTGTGCTGTATTAATGTAGTCTGGCTAGATGACCAAAAATAGAGAAGGATAAAGGTCATTTTTAGGCCAGCCAACTGTAACTAGTGGAATGCAGCAGGCACTAGTTGTGCTCAGGCTTCAACTAATTAATGATCTAAAATAATGACTTGAAGTTACAGACTAAATTGCAGCTCGTTCTGTCATAATGTGTTTCATTAATACAATTAACTAATTGTTTCTACAATGCAAACTTTTGAAATGTGTGCTGGCTGTAACAAAATTACAGCACCAACGCTAAGCAGTTTCTAAAGCGTGGTTTTCCTATAACACTGGGTTGCATAAGAACACAACCATCTCACTTAGAAGAACTGACTGTACAGCTAAATTGGCTAATGATACAAAAAATACAAAGCAGTTTGTGAAGAGGATAGAGAGGCTTATATAAGGATGCTTGGATATTCTTTATGAACAGAAGCATATTGCCATGCAGTCACAACAGGTAAATCAGAAAGTAAATAGAATTTTGGCTTTTATTGCAAGGAGATGGAGAATCTAAGTGGATCTTGCTGCATTTATACAGGCATTGATGTGATCTCAGTCCTGTGTGCAGTGTGGGGCTTCTGGCTTGAAAAACCTATTTGCAATGGAAGAAGTACAGAGAAGACTCACTAGGCTGATTTCTGTGATAAGTTTAAAAATCACAACACTAGGTAATAGTCCAACAGGTTTAATTGGAAGCACACTAGCTTTCGGAGCGACACTCCTTCATCACCTGAAGCTTTTGGACTATAACCTGGTGTTGTGATTTTTAACTTTGTACACCCCAGTCCAACACCGGCATCTCCAAATCGTGATTTCTGTGATGATTGTGTTCTCTAATGACAAAAGTTTGAATGGGTTGAGTTTGTACTCCAGTTTACAGAGAAGAGAGCTGATCTTATCAAAGCATCGCATAGATTAAAAATAAGGGATCTTCCATTTAAGATTGTGATCGGGTGACTTATTCCTTCGGGTCTGTTTTAGTTTCTGGAATTCTCACCCCCAGAGAACTTTGGAGTCTGAATCATACAATGTTAGAAAGTTCTTGATCAACAGAGATGAGGATTATGGGGGCCAGGTAAGAAAACAACACAATAGACCTCATGGGCCAAATGCCTTGATTCTATTCCTACTTGTTACAATTGTGAAAACTGGATGTTGGGATCTAAATCCCTGATAAGTGGTTTGAAAACAGCTGCTGCACACTGGGCAAAAGCAGTGTTTTGCAGGTTCCAACAGCTCACATTACATCACTGCTTGATAATCTGCTGATGCAGTATCTACTGACAAGAATGCTTCCATGCACGACACCCTTTTCTGATTTGTGTGACTCATCAAAAGTAATGGCTGTCTCATGAATTGTACAAAAATAAGGTTGGGTGCAAACTATGCTATGCTACTGTTTGAAGATAGCAGATAACATACAAACTAAGAATGAAAATGCACTGTTCAAAAGTAATTTTGCTTTGAGGTACATACTTCAAAGATGTAATAAATTTTTATTTCATTGCCACAATTAAAATAATTTGTACTGCAACCCAACAACACGTCACCAAAAATTTGTATTAATTTGGAAATTCTGTTCATAACCTGTGTTTCCCATGCTTTATTTTTCTGGTAAAGCATTTGAGAAATGCATTTACAAATAAGGTCTGCATTTAATTTAAGGTGAGGAATTGTGATAAAATTATAGAAAGCATTTCCTGCTGTCACAGCAATTTGTTCCCTAATTTGGTATTGATTCCACTTTGTGGATAGTGTGCTTCAAAGATTGCTGTCATCCCTGAAAGTTGCAGGGGAAATAATTTCAGAATATCAGGCATTTTCCCGTGATACTGCCCATTGACCATATCCAGCTGGTACTGAACTTCCTAAATCTTGTCACAATCCTACATGAGCATTTGCTCTGTGCCAGTGCTGCAGATTTTTAATCTGCCAGCTTTATTTGAAAGACTGCTGATTTCCATTCCAATTTTCCATGTATGGGCAACTGGAATGCAGAACTTGTTTGTGATTTAGTCCAAAAAAATCTGCTTGTTTTATTAAGGCCAGAAATGGTTGTTAAATTAAACTGTGGTTTGCCTGTGCATTGATTTGGGAATTGTTTGGCTTAGTCCCTGTCTTGCTTGAGATCATAAGTACTTTCTGCTTAGCTCAAATGTGGGAGTGTCTTTAGTCCTATTTAAAACTTGCCCAACATTTGTCTTGACTAAAAACAGAAGTCCTACTGACTTGATTCATATTAATCAAGAGTTTAATAGTAAAACTGATCAATTATATAAAGGTAGTGCTCATGCTTCATCAGAAGGGTGTGCATAAAAACCACATTCTCTGGAGAAACAACAGAATTTAAGCTGATGCTTCAGTGCAGTGTTGTCTAAGTGCTGCATTGTTAGAGGTACTGTTTTTTTCAGGAGAGGCATTTAAAATGAAGACCTGAATAGATGCAAGGTTGGGTGCAAACTATGCTATGCTACTGTTTGAAGATAGCAGATAACATACAAACTAGCAGCAGGAGTAGGCTATTTGGCTCTTTTTGAGCCTGCTCTGCAATTCAATAAGGTCATGGCTGACTTTTGCATGGCTTCAGCTCCACTTAGCTGGCACCTCACCATTACCCTTAATTCCTTAACTGTTCAAACAAATGTATCTTAGCTTTGAAAGCATTTACTGAGGAGTCCTCAACTTCATTGGACATGGAATTCCATAGATTCATAACCCTGAAAGTGAAGCGGTTCCTTCTCAATTCAATCCTAAATCTGCACCTGCTAATTTTGAGGCTGTGCCCTCTTGTCCTAGTTTCATCCTCCAATGGAAACCTTCTCTTTCTCATCTATTCCCTTCATAATCCTATGTTTCTGTAAGATTCCCCTTCATTCTTCTAAATTCCAATGAATATAATGCTAGTCTACTCAGTCCCTCCTCATAAGCCAGCCACGTCCACTCCAGAGGTACTGGCACCCCCCCCTCTTGTGTCAGTACATCCTTTCTCAAGGTGTGGTCTTACCAGCACCCTACACAGCTGCAGCACAACCCCCCCCCCCCCCCTGTTTTTAAACTCGATTCCTTTTGCAAAGAAGGACAAAATTCCATTTGCCGCCTTAATTACCTGTTGGACCTACAGACCAACCTTCTGTGATTCATTCACCTGGACACCCAGGTCCATCTGCGTAGTAGCGCACTGCGATTTTTAACTATTCAAGTAATAGACCTTTTTTTACTGTTCCTACCAAAATGGATCACTTCTCATGTATTAACGTTTGTACTCCATCTGCCGGATCTTTGCCCACTCAATTAAACTATTGATGTCCCTTTCTCACACCTCTCCACTACCACTCATCTTCATGTCATCTGCAAACTTTGATACACTACAAGTGGTCCTCCACTCCAAATCCTCTGTGTAAATTGTGAATAGTTGTTGTCCTAATATTGATCCTTGAGGCACACCACTAATCACTGCCAACCAGAAAAGCATTCATTTATCCCAACTCTTTGCTTCTAATTAGTTAACCAATCTTTTGTCCATGCTAATGCATTACCCGTGACACCTTGCCTTTTTGTATGGCACCCTGTCAAATGCCTTTTGGAAATCTCTAGATACACTACATCTACTAGCTCTCCATTGTCCACCATGCTGTGCTGAAGGGTTGGAGAGTCATACAGCATGGAAAAGCACCGTTTGGTCGAACTCGTTTGCACCAATCTGACCTAGTCTCATTTTCCAGCATTTGGTCCATATCCCTCTTTAAACCCTTCCTATTCATATACCCATTCAGGTGCCTTTTTTAAATGTTGTAATTATATCAGCCGCCTCCCATTTCCGCTGGCAACTCAATTCCATACACACTCTGCCTTCTGTGTGGGGGAAAAAGTTGGGCCTCAGGTCCCTTTTTTTTAATAAGAATTTTTTCGCCGCCTCATTTTAAATCCATGCCCTGTAGTTTTGGATTCGTCGCACCCTACTCTAGACCTCCTTGGCTATTCACCCTATCCATGCCCCTCATAATTTTAGATCCCTAATATCACCCCTCAGTCTCTGAAGCTCAAGGAGAAAAAAAGACCACCAGCCTATTTTCAGCCTCCCCCGGAACTCTCAGCCTCCAGTCCTTGCAACATTCTTGTAAATCTTTTACGTACCCTATCCAATTCAACAAATCCTTTCCTATAGAAGGACCAGAATTGTAAGCAGTACTCTTAAGTGGCCTCAGTGATGTCCCCACTCCTATACTCGATGTTCTGATCAATTGAGGCAAGCGTGCCAAATGCCCCTTTACTACCCGTCAATCTGTGACTCCTCTTTCAAGGAGTTGTGCATTAAAACTTCTAAGTCCTTTTGTAGTAGGGCCCTACATTTAATTGTATAAATCCTCTCTGGTTTGCCTTAGCAACATGTGGCGCCTCCCATTTATCTAAATTAAACTCTGCCTGCCATACCTCAGCACAGCACCCATCCTATCAATGTCCCTTTCTACTCTGAGAAAATTTTCACTGTCCACTACACCATCTATTTTGCTGTTATCTGCAAACTTACTAACCATTTCTCCTATATTTGCATCCAAATCATTAATCTAAATGACAAAAAAGCAGTGGACCCAGATCCTTGTAGCACATTGGTCACTGGCTTCCAGTCCAAAAAAGCAACCCTCTACTACCACACTCTGCTCCTACCATCAAGCCAATTTTGTATTCAATTGGCTAGTTCTTCTGGATCCCATGTGATCAAAGCTTACTTACCAGTCTGCCATATGCATGGTGGCTCAGTGGTTACCACTGCAGCCCTACAGCAGCAGGGACCTGGGTTCAATTCTGTCCACTGGTGACTATCTGTATGGAGTTTGCTCATTCTCCTTGTCTGTGTGGGTATCCATTTGGTGCTCAGGTTTCTTCCCACAGTACAAAGATATACAGGTTAGGTGAATTTGCCATGCTAAACTGTCCATAGTGTCCAGGGATGTGCAGGGTAGGTGGGTTAACTATGGGAAATGCAGGGTTACAGGGATAGAATAGAGGGGTGGGTCTGGGTGGGATGCTCTTCAGAGGTTGTGTGGTCTTGATGGGCTGAATGGCTTGCTTCCACACTGTAAAGACTCTGATTCTATGCAAAGAAATTGTCCAAAGCTTTCCTAAGGTCCATGTAGATAACGTTTACTGTTTTGTCACTTTCAATCATCTTTGAGTTTTTTGAAGAGTTGGTGACAGTCTGGGTTAGTGAGACACCATTTGACTATTCTGAATCGGTCTTTGTCTTTCTAAATGCATATAACTCCTGTCCCTCCAACTTCCCCACCACTGATGGAAGGCTTGCAGGTCTATAGTTCCCTGGCTTTTCCTTCCTTAAATAATGGCACCACATTTGCCAATGTCCAGTCTTGTAGTACCTCTGCCATGTCTGTCCATGATGCAAAAATCAGTGAGTGGCCAAGCAATCTCTTTGTTAGCTTCTGGGAAATACCTGATCAGGTCACAAAGGTTTAATTTAAATTTTGTACGTTTTTAAGACCTCTAGAACCATCTCCTGTAATGTGGACTCTTTTTCAAGACATTGCTGTATTTATTTTCCCAAATTCCCCAACTTCCATGTCCTTATCTGCAGTAAATGCTGGCATGAAGTATTCATTTAACATCCCCTGTCGTTCCATATTCAGACAACCATGTTGATCTTTAAGCGGCCCAATTCTGTCCAGTATTCTTTCCCAAGTTTCTCTTTTTTGCCCTTAACATACTTGTAGAATTTCTTTGGATTCTCTTTAACAGTATTTGCCAAAGCTGTGCCCCTTTTTTTTTTGTCCTCCTGATTTCCTCAAGTATACTTTACTACAACCCTTCTCCTCAGGGTTCATAATCCTGACTGTCTAAACCTGACATATACCTCCTTTTTCCTGACCAGGCCTCCCACTTCCCAGCCATCCCTTTTTTTTAACCTCCTTCCTGTGTTTTAGGCAATATGTATCCTCCAGTGCAGTCAAAAACAAATGGCTGGGTCATTATTTTTTTGCTGTTTTTGGGAACTTTGGTAAGTGCTAATTGCACACTTGCCCATGACTCTTTGTGACATGAATTGCATATCAAAAGTATCTTATCCCACACCACTACCTGCTCAACATGACCCATGTTCTTGATAACTGACGGCATCTCTTTCAACCACATTCAAATGTTCATTCTTATTTTTTGTCATTTTGATCTCTGCCATAACTGTCTCTGTATATATTCTGTAGCCCCCACAAATATATTTGAAGCTCAAATGGACATTGTAGAAATTCAACAATGTATGCAAGTAAAACCTCCTTTTGAAGTTGGTGATACTCTACAATTTTGAGCATGTTGCAATGAAGTCAGACCTTCAACATGTTGGTTCTCATCACCTACTTTCCCATCACACTATCTAACTGTTTATTGCAAAAGTTCGTTAGCCTGACACACACTGTTCCAGCTTTTAATTATTAACTGTAAGGAAATAATTTCTGACTTCTGTACTGAGTTTATCCTCCTGAACTTGTACTGTTTTGAAGTTCTGGAATGTACTGAGTTTGTGTTCATTTTCTGTATCCCATTTGCTTGTATCTGATCTGGACCGTTTTTTTATGCAGTAAGTCCCAGTTTAGTTAATTGTTTGGCAAGGACCTCATTCTTTAATATTGTTGCTCAGAAAATCATGGTCTTAAAATCCTGGGTGGGTGGTCTGAATGAGCCACTATATGGCTTTCAGAATAAGTTTGACGATTTGAACTCATGATTTGGTAACATATAATACACAATTCTATTTTAATGCTGTCTCCAATTTTTTTTTGGAATTGGCAACCAACAAATGTAATTCTGTGTTGGCAACTTCTGCCCCAAGTATGGGCTATATGTATCTTCATTTCATAGTTTCTCCCAAGCAATAGTATTAGTGCTAATCTTACCTTGTACGCATTAGCCCAGTTGCAAATAGTTCCTTCTTTTGGTCCTGTTTTATTTGAATCCTTTGACTTTACAGTCTTTGCTCATTACAAGGTTATGAGCTGTCCAACCTTAGCCTAGACAATCCAGGTTTTTGATTTTTAAGCATTCCAATTTCTCCAGATTGCTCAGATGTCTGGGTTTTCAGCTTCCCTCAGTGCCCTCCCTTCAACCAGTAGTTTGGATTTGAAATGGATACTTGGTTGTTAAATATGATTTATAAATGATGGACGGACCAGGAACGCCAGGAACCAATTGTGTGTTCCGGGAGGGCCACCTTCAAGGCTATACGGGAAGGTTAGGGTTATGTGGAAAGTCGCACCAACCTAAGCAGTCTCCTAGCCAGCATGGCAAATAGGATTGAAGACAAAAGCACTAAACTTTGCAAGCCTAAAGCTTGATTACTATCCAACATGAAAATGTGAAGACATAAGTGTCAAACATATTGTTATGAAGAGTAGATGCTTTTTAAATTGTAATTTAAGAGCTGGATTGATGTCCAGAAATCAATCGATCAATCAATGGACCTGTAACAAAAGATTTTGGCTGGTGGATCATGAGGGAAGCTGATCTAATCAGAGGCATGGATGCTCATTGGTGCATTCAAGGTGCAGTCCAAATCTGGGCAGTGGTTAGTGACCAGGAGCACAGAGGCTGCTGCTAGTTGCAGCCACCAGTTCAAACACATCCACATCAAGCACAATGACCAGACCTAATTAATGGAAAGAGAACAGGAGGTCACCCTTCAAGATGAAATTCTTACTGCCTTGCAGCATTGGAGATGAAGGACAGCAACAGCAGCTGGTTAGTGGGTGAGAGCTAAACTGGGATTGGGATATGTTCTTGACATTGCCCAAGCCTTTGCAGTCAATGTTGCAGTACCCCTGACTTTTCTTTTCTTTTTTTCCCCACCACACCTTTTGCAAACTCCCCCTCACTTTTAAACATGGTTACATTTAATATCAAACACACTCTACAACTACATACCAAAAGGATAAAATGATATAGCAAAAAAGTCATGAAAGGGTAAACAACTTTCAGTTGGGGAATAATTTTAAGCCAATCCTGTCTGCCTCCACATAGTCCAAATTCCCCTATTCTCTGCCTGTTCATGTCTGTCAAAATGCCTCTTAAATGTTGCGATCATATCTGCTTCTTCCACCTCCTTTGGCAGCATGTTCCAGGCTCCTACCACCCTCTGTGTAAAAGTAGAAACTTTTCCTGCCCATCTCCTTACTTTTCCCCTCGCACCTTTTTAACCATATTTCCACTTTGGGGGTGGAGAAAGACTTTGACGATCCAGTCTAACCACACTTCTTCTTAAATTGTACATAATTCCATCCTGTCACCCTTCAGTCTCTGCTGTAGTGAAAACAATCCAAGTTTATCCAACATCTCCATTACAGCTAATAAACTCAGTCCAGGCGAAATCTTGGTAAACCCCTCTTGCGCGTTCTCAAGTGTCCATTTCTCGCTATAGTGCTGCACACAGCATTCCAAATGTGGCCTATCTACAGTCCTTTTTACAGCTGCAACATGATTTGCCAACTTTATGTTCAATGTCCTGACTGATGAAAGCAAGCATCTGTGCGCCACCTTTATCACCTTATCCGTTTGTGTTGCCACTTTCAGCGAGCTGTGGGCTTCCCAAGGTCCCCCTGTATATCAATGCTGCTAAGGATCCTGGCGTTTGCTGTATAATTTCCTCTGCATTTGACCTCTCACCATGTACCTACTTGTCTATATTAAACTTCATCTATCATTTCTCCACTCAACTTTCCAACTGATCAAAGTTTTTGGAAAAGTCCTAAAATGCTTATTGCTGGATTAATTGCACCTAGTCTTTCTATCTTTTGTTTTGATTGTCATCACACCATGTCGTTACATTTGCTTTACTGCAAAAATTATTTTTTTTTGGTCTCGCTAAAGTACTATTCTTGACAAGACTTTCGCTCCTTTTTTAAAAAAAATATAATTTTATACCTCGTCTTGCTTAATTATGACTTGTCAGCCTACAAAATGTGCATAATATATGTTTTGATGCAGTATTACAGATGCAGTAATCGAGGGTTGCAGTAAAGAATCTGCAATTTCAAAAATGTTGAGTTTTCTTTATCCCTTTCATTACAGTATCTATTTCAAATTGAACAATGTGGCTAATTACTTTGTGAAAAAACTTTTAAACCTAGCTAAGAATATTAAATTTTGTTTAGATTGCTACCAGATTTTAAAATCATTTTCAGGTGGTGGTTTAATTTTGTTTTCTTTATTCTATTTTCTTCCTCCATCTCCCTCCGCACTAAGTGAATGGATGCAATTTTGGCAACTAGGGTTCTGGTACGACTAAACAGATCTGCTCCATTTTTTTTTGTATGATAATCTTTCACTTGTCCTTGCAATATGGAAATGTTCTTCCCCTCCCATTGCTAATCAGATTGAAATTAACTTTTATTTCAGTTATGTGCCAGTTCCTGATTTGACGCTTTATGTAAGGAAGAAATGCTTAAATCTGATTTTGGAGATGCCGGTGTTGGACTGGGGTGTACAAAGTTTAAAAATCACAACACCAGCTTATAGTCCAACAGGTTTAGTTGGAAGCACACTAGCTTTCGGAGTGTCGCTCCTTATCAGGTGATTGTGGAGGATATAATTCTAAGACACAGAATTTATAGCAAAAATTTAGTGATGTAACTGAAATTATACATTGAAAAATATCTTTTATTGTCTGTCAAGTTTTTCATCTGTTCAAATATCATGATCGTTTCACTTTCATGTGTAAATCACAACCTTTTTTTAAAAGTTGCATTCTCAGGTTAGCTGTAACAATGGGTGTTAGCTAGACAATATGTTGAAGCTGTAAGCCCCCTGTGTTCTCTGGCTATACCATGATGTTTAGATCGATTCTAATCTAAAAAGTGAGATAAGAGTTTTACATGAATTCATGCAGTTTTTGAGCAAAGTACAATGTAACTCCAAGTACAAATTCATCCCACAAAATGTGTGCACATGGGTCTTTGTCTTTGTCTGTGTGTGTGGTCTGTCATAAGTCTGTGAGGGGGTGCATGTTTGAGTGTTGGAGTATATGTGCGTGTCTGGGGTGGGGGGGGTTGAGTGTCTGTGAGAGAGTGTATATGTGTGTGCATGAGTGTAGAGTGGTTGAAGTCGGTGTGGTACAATGGTGGTCACTTGTAATGTGACATGAATCCAAGGTCCCGATTGAGGCCCTCCCTATGGGTACCGAACCTAGCTATCGGCCTCTGCTCGGCCACTTTTCGCTGCTGCCTGTCCCGAAGTCTGTCTTGGAGGATGGTCACCCGAAGGTCCGAGGTCAAATATCCTGGACCACAGGAGTGTTCCCCAATTGGGAGGGAACATTCCTGTCTGTTTGTTGTGCGGTGCCCATTCATCTGTCATTGTAGCCTTTGTTTGGTTTCCCCATGCGAACACAGGCTGATAGCTAAGTTCAGTATTCATAGGGAGGTCCTCAACCGGGACCTTGGGTTCATGTCTCATTACTGGTGACCACCATTGCACTATACACCCACACCCACACCCACACCCAAGACTTAGACCACTCTCTACACTCGTGCACACGTACTCTCTACACTCGTGCACACGTACTCTCTCAGCCCCCCCCACCCCAGATACACGTGCACACTTCAACACACTCTCACATGCACCCCCTCACAGACTTAAGACACTCTACACTCATGACACACACACACATACTTTCTCTCGTGTGCTCTTGCTCTCGCTCACTCATGCGTGCACATAATTTGTGGGGTGAATTTGTACTTGCAGAGTTACATTGTACATTGCTCAAAAACTGCACGAATTCATGTAAAACTCTGATTCTCATCTAAAAAGTGAGATAATAATCTAAACATCATAGCATAGACAGAGAACATGGACTAACCGCTTCAACATATTGTCTAGCTAACACCCATTATTACAGTTAATTTGAGAATGCAACTTTTTAAAAAAAAAGGTTTTGTGACTTACACACGAAAGAAGTGAAACGATCATGGTATTCAAACAGATGAAAGTCTCAACCATAAAGGTATTTTTCAATGTATAATTTTGGTTACATCACACTGAATTTTTGCTATAAACTCTGTGCCTTAGAATTCTATTCTCCACAATCACCTGATGAAGGAGCAGCGCTCCGAAAGTTGGTGTTTCCATATAACCTGGTGTTGTGATTTTTAACTTTGCTTACTTTTGATTTTTCAAAGAATTTTTTTCCTCCACATTGGGCACAAAATAGAAGCGCTTAAAATCATTTGCCAAATCTGTGATGTTTCTTGCCACTGTAGCCACTCAATTCTTTATCAAGGCTTCTTACATGTAAATGTTGTGCTTTGCTTCATTTTGGATTGGAAAACATGTATTGGTCTAATGGTTGGTGCAGAAGAGAGATGTGTGTAAGTTGAGACTAAACAATTTTATCAATGCAATCTGCTTAGAAATCAACATAATTTCTTTTAAAAAATCATTTTTTGTCACTCACTCCCATTCTGTAGTGCTTATTAGATGAGAAACTTATTGTTTCATAGCGCTCAGAAATGCATGGAGAACAGTTTGATAGTGGTGCAGCCACTTGTTTCTAGGTTCAATTTCTGTGAATTGAGTTGTTCTGATGTTTACACGCTTAGTATATGTCTTCCATTTATCCTGTAATTCATTAGTATTTTTCACTTCCCAGTAGTTTTGGCAGCTCTGATTTTATGCATAGACTAGTGTTTCCACGCATCAAATATATGATCCAGAGGGAGCTGGATTAGTTGTGATAAATCTCAGCCTTTTTAGTGTATAGTGCAGTGATTCATTCTTAATCATTGTCTTCCATGGGGCCACAAGCAGTATTTACATTTAAGGTAAAAATTTTTGCACTGACCAAAGTATTGGTCAGGTGTCCTTACTAGCCACCAATGGAGACAGGTGTGGAAGGGGATTGTCAAAAAGGACAATCAACAACTGGTTAACCATAACGCTTTGAAGTTAAGTCAATGTTGGACTTGGAATTGGTAGCTCTCCTTTTGGATGCTACCAATTTTGCTGAATTTCTCTAGTAATTCCTGCTTTCATTTCAGACCTCTGGTGCACTCAGTATTTTTTAACCTAAAAATCTCACTCTGCACATCGACAGCAGTTGGAAAACTGAGTGCGATTGTTGACTCTGAAAGTCTAAACTAGTGGAACAGAAACAATAATCCAATATGGAGGTGAGGTAGATCTCTATCTAATGAGGTTGGAATTTTCAAATAGTTTGCCATCTGTTGGCTCAATCGAGCACTTAAGTTTTTTTTCCCCAGAATTTACTTCCATGAAATTGCATGACTTAAAAAGATGGTTGGCACAAATTTAAATACTTGTCTCCTAGCTTCTATTTTTATTGTGTGCATCTGTGCTGCTGTACACTTTACAAATGTGCAGCAGTGTATTTAAGTTGCTGGAGTGTTTGTGGGCTTTAAATTTCAGGGCATTAGTTTAACTGTATTATTCCAGTATCAGGCCAAAAGGTTAGTAGCCACCTCCAGAGGATGATTTAAGATTGTAAAATGTTATTTGTTCTCCAATGTAGTTCCAGTCAGTACTGTAGACAGTGAGTCACTACATGGACAAAATTGAAATATAAACTTGTTACTTTCCAGTATTTTAAACTGTAACTTTACTCCACAAATCCTGCAATCTGAATTTTTAATCATTTTTTACTTTTTTTTATTGTACGTCCAGAATGAATATAAAATATCTCCTAAGGAATTGCTTTATCTTCAGAGGAATGTGAAAGTTAAATAGCCGACGTCTTGTGTTACTTACTGTGATATTCCATGTATTAATCTAATGTTGGAATATCTTCATACAAATGAATTAAAAGGAATGCGCCAAAGAGTTTTGGAAGCTGAATAGGAAATGCAAATGAAAACAAAATCTCATTGAACTTGGAGTATGTTGCTCAATCCGAGCATGTCAAAGCAAGAACAAACTGTTTAATTTCATTTTGATTCAAGTAATTTGATCCAGATTCTTTTTGTCTTTTTACATATATATTAAGTTCACCGCTTTACTGGGGCTAGCAAATTGTTTGTCATTGCACAGAAGGAAGCATTCAGCCCTGCGGGTCCTGGCTGGCTCCTCATAAAGCTGTTTAATTAGTCCCTTTTTCCTCAAGTACCCATGCATTGTCTATGCTGCCACTACTATGGTGTTGTAATACCTAAATCAAATTCCAAATGGACCCCACCGCAAGAGAGATTTCCCTCCCCACCCCTATCAGCGTTCCAAAAAGACCATTCCCTCCGCGACTCCCTCGTCAGGTCCACACCTCCTCCTGGCACATTTCCCTTCCACTGCAGGCAATGCAAAACCTGTGCCCACATAACTCTCCTCACCTCTGTCCAAGGCCCCAAGGGATCCTTCCACATCAGGTCAGAAATTTACCTGTACCTCTATCAATGTCATCTACTGCATCTGTTGCATCGGTATGGTCTCCTCTACATCAAGGAGACAGGACACTTCGCGGATTGTTTCAGAGAACATCTCTGGGATGTCTGCACCCACCAACTCCTCCACTCTGTAGCTGAACACTTTAACTCCCCCTCCCACTCCGTCAAGGACATGCAGTCCTGGGCCGCCTCCACCACTAAACCGTTACTACCTGACGCCTGAAGAAGGAATGCCTCATTTTAACCTTGGGACCCTGCAACCACATGGGATAAATGTGGATTTCAACAGCTTCCTCATCGCCCACATTATCCCAGTCCCAACCCACAAGCTTCACCCCTGATGAAGGGCTTATGCTCGAATCATCGATTCTCCTCTTCGGATGCTCCTCTATCAAAGCACCTGCTGTGCTTTTCCAGCACTACACACTCGACTCTGAGCTCCAGCATCTGCAGTCCTCACTTTCTCCTAAATTCATATTTGCTCATTTTTAATAAACTTCCACTCTTTTGAAAGACTTGACTCTTCTGTGGTGCTGTTTTTGGGTATCCTCCAATAACTTGAGAGCTATGAGTGGCTTTCAGCAGGCCAGTTGATTTCTGTAAGGTAGTGAAGCCACTGTTGAACTTGAATTTTTTTTTTTGCTTGATATTTGCTGATGCTGATTCTGAGCAGGCTTTTCTGAAATTCAGGGGTGCTAAGGCTAATGTATTGTCCCTATTGTCATTCCAAATAAATCGGCAAACTCAGCACAGAGTGGGGATTAAATATGGAATCTTTTTTGTTTGTGCTTTCTCAGTTACATTTTAACTAATTTCACTGAACCATAATGGAAAGACTGCACTGCTTAATAAGTGAGAAAATATTCTACATTAAAGATTTGTAAATTCTTGGCACTATTGTGAATTAAAACTAGAACTGTGCTTATGATGGAGTTTGCAATTGTTTATTATTCTGTAATTGATTGAAATGTCAAGTAAACACTTTGAATAAAAATCTTTTAAATTATTAATTGTCAGGTTACTTGATTATTCATCATGGCTTTTCAATACAGATTTGATTTCCATAGCTTGCTTTTGTTGACCCAGTTTGGGAAGTTGATACTCCGGTTGCATATTTCCACCATAACTCTTCAATTTTTGCACACATTCAAAACCAAGAATTGTTTTTGAAGATTAATTTTAAAATCTGTGCCTTTGAATTTTTTTTAATATTGTCTATTGGATTTGGACTGTAGAATTAAGAGAAGTAAGACAAGGTGCCAAATTTTGAGGTGATTTTTAATAAATTTCAGCAGTCATCATCTGTGAGTAGCAGATTGTACTTGAGATATATTTGCACATTGAGGGTTTCTGAATGTTGTTAATTAGATGTGAGAGAAGAATCCATTGTAGAGTCAATACAAGTGTACAAAATAGCAGCAAAAGTGAGCCATTTGGCCCCTCGAGAGTTCTGGACCATTCAGTAGGATCTTGGCTGATCTAGCCATCATCTCAACTCCTCTTACCTGTATTATCTCCATAACCCTTAATTCCCCTACCATGTTAAAAACCCATCCAACCGTGCTTTTGAATATATTTAATGAAACAGCCTCTACTGTTTCACCTCTTCCCTCTGGGAAAGAGTTCCTCCTCATCTCTGTCCTAAATTTACTCCCCCTAATCTTAAGGCCGTGTCCCCTAGTCCTTGTTTCACCACCAGGGGAAACAACTTTCCTGTCTCTATCTTATCTATCCCTTTCATAATTTAATGTTTCTACACAATCCCTTCATGCTTCTAAATTCTAGCAAGTGCAATCCTAGATTGTTCAACCTGACCTCATAGGGTAACCCCGTCATCACTGGAATCAACCTGGTGAATTGCCTCCAAAGCCGGTATATCTTTCCTCAAGTAAGGAGACCAGAGCTCGCACAATATTCCAGATGTGACCTCACTGCTCTTAAATTCATTAGCAATGAAACCCAATCTTCCATTTACCTTCCTGATTACCTGTTGACCTTGCAAATCAATTTTCAACTATTGATAATATGATCACTCCTAAGTCCCTCTGCACAACAGCATGCTGCAATCTTTCACCATTTAAGTAATACTCTGATCTATCATTTTTACTTCCAAAGTGGATAACCTTACATTTACCAACATTGTACTCCATCTGCCAGACCCTGGCTCACTCATTCAATCTATCTAAATCTCTATGCAGACCCTCCACATCCTCTGTATAGTTTGCCTTTCCACTCAATTTAGTGTCATCAGCAAACTGTCTTCTCTTACAAATTGTGAATAGTTGAGGGCCCAACACCAACCCCTGTGACATCCTGCTCACCATTGATCTCCAACCTGAGAAACATCCATTTATCCCAACTCTCTCTGCTTTCTATTGGTTAACCAGTCCTCTATCCATGCTAGTACATTCCCCATTATTCCATGTGTTCTCATCATCTGGATGTGTCTTTTATGTGGCACCTTATCAAATGCCTTCTTGAAATCCAAGTATCCCCTCCATCCACCACACTTGTTTCATCCTCAAATAACTCCAGTAAGTTTGTCAAACACTATCTTTCCCTTCCTGAATCCATGCTGCATCTTCCTGAGGGAACCATTTCCATCCAGATGTCTCACTATTCCTTTTCTAATAGCTTCCAGCATTTTCCTGACTAACTGGCCTATAGTTACCTGCCTTTGCCTACACCCTTTTTTTTTTCCAAAAAAAGTGGTGAGATATTTGCTGTCTTCCAGTCTGCTGGGATCTGCCTGGAGTCTAGTGAATTTTGGCAAATTACCACTAATGCATCTACTATAACTTATGCTATTTCTTACAGCACCCTGTGATGCATTCCATCAGGATCAGGGGACTTATCTACTTTTGTTCGACAGTCAAGTTTGCTCAACATTACCCCTTTAGTGGTGATAATTGAATTGAGGTCCTCTCCTCCTATTGTATCCTTAACATTATTCTTTGGCATGTTTAGACACCACTTCCACTGTGAAGACTGACACAAAATAGTTATTCAAGGCCTCTGCTATTTCAGCATTACCCGATATTGATTCCCCTTTCTCATCCTGCAAGGGACCTACATCCACTTTAGCCATCCTTTTTCTGTTTTTATGTAATTTTAAAAACTTTTCCTACCTGTTTTTCGTGTTTGCTAGTTTACATTCATAATCTATCTTTCCTTTCTTTATTGCTTGTTTTGTGGTTCTTATTTCCTTTTTAAACTTTTCTCAATTTTGCTGTTTCCCACTACTCTTGGCTACTTTGTAAGCATAACTTGTGATGCTGTTGGTGAGGGATCTCCAGGATTTTGATGCAGTGACACTGAAGAAATGATATTTCCGAGTCAGGATGGTGAATGGTTTGGAGAGGAATGTGCAGCTGGTCTTCCCATGTATCTGCTGTCCTTGTCCTTCTCAGTGGAAGTGGTTGTGGGTTTGGAAGGTACTGTCTGAGGAGTCTTCTGAATTTCTGCAATGTATCTTGAAAATGGTACACACTACTGTTAGTGACTGTGGTAGAGGGAGTTCATGTTTATGAATATAGTTTCAATCTGTTGGGCTGCTTTATCCTGGATGGTATCAAGCTTGTTGGTATCAAATGTTGTTGGAGCTGAACTCTTCCAGACAAGTGTAGAGTATTCTATCACACTCCTGACTTGTAGATGGTGAACAGACTTTGAGGAGTAGGGAAAGCATTACTCGCTGTAGGATTCCTTGCCTCTGATCTGTTTTGGTAGCTACTTGTATGGCTAGTCCAGTTCATCTAGTTCAAAGCAGCCCCAGAATGTTTATAGGGGAGAATTCAATGATGGTTATTGCATTGACTGTCAAGGGGTGATTGCTAGATTCTGTCTCGGATATGATCATATCCTTGTCGTGCAATTGTTAGTTATAAGCTCAAACCTAGATATTGTCCAGGTTCCTGCAGTCGGGCATGGATTGCCTCTGGATTGGAAGAGTCACATATGTTCCTGAACATTGTGCAGCCATTCGTGAATATCCTTACTTTTTATGCTAGAGGGAAGGTAAATAATAAAGCAGCAGAAGATGGTTAGGCCAAGAACACTACCGTGAGGAACTTCTGTAGAGAGAATTTGCAGCTCTGATTGACCTCCACCTACTACAATAATCTTCCTTTTAACCTGCAGAGACTTTTTTTTTTCCCCCCTGATTCTCTTTGACTCCAGTTGTGCAAGAGCGCTTTGATGCCAATGCAGTCAAATGTGGTATTGATGTGGTATGGCTGTCACCCATACCTCTGGAATTCAGCTTTTTTGTCTTTGTTTGAACCAAGGCTGTAATAAGGTCAGGAGTTGAGTGGCTCTGGCAGAACACAAACTGAGTGTCCGTGAACAGGTTATTGCAAAGCACTTACTACTTGGCACTGTTGATTTCCCCATTTTACTCTTGATTGAGAGTGGACTGATGGGGTGATAGTTGACCAGATTGGACTTGTCCTGCTTTGTGTCCAGCTTATGCAAGCGTAATTTTCTGCATTGTTGTGCAGATGTCATTGTAGCTGTTCTAGATTCTCTTGTTGGATATGATCATTGGATGGCACTTGTGTGAAGCTTGGCCAGGTGTGCAGTAGGTTCTGGAGAACAAGTTTTAAGTACTATTACTGAAATGTTGTCAGGGTCCATAGCCTTCACAGTATCCAATGGTTCTACTTGTTTCTTGTCCTGTGGAGTGAATCAAATTCACTGAAGACTGACTGATTATGTGGTGCTGAGGATCAGCATTTGCATGTTGATCTGTTTGTGATTTTTGAATGTGTGTAGTATCTACAAATTATAAAGTGTAATGTGGATGCTGGAGGTTTTGTTTTCTGCCAAGAAAAGCTTTAGCTGATTCTAAATTTTGGAAAGAACTCTAATTCCTAGCTTGTTTTGTTCATATTTGTGCTGCGTATAGGAAAACTGGAGTGTGGTTTTACAGGAGAATGGAATTAAATGTTTAATAATCTGAAATCAGTAAGAATTAATCTATTTACCTTTTTTTTGCTCAATGATGCTGATTCAATTAACAGCTACACTCTGTTTAGAATCTGTGTTCAGTGTTATCAAAATGAGGCTATTTAACTGAAGTGTAAACCAATTGTTTTTAAAGAAGCGCTCTCTCCAGCCATGTAGCCTTTCATTTACGTTTTCTCAAGGATGTGCTGTGTCCTAACAACTGTTTAAAAATGTAACTGTAGAATCAAAACTCTAGCACCCTTGTCAGAAATATCCTTAAATTGAAGGCTTACTATGCTGCATTAGTCATGTTACTTTAAATTAATGCTGCACTAAGTCACCTTTTTTAAGTCTGTGAATGCTTTTCTAAAGTCTGCTGTTAGTAACAAGTAATTGTGACCATGCCATTCTTTTATTTACTCTGTGTGGAGTTTGTATATTCTCCCCATGTCTGTGGGTTTCCTCCCACGGTCCAAAGATGTGCAGATTAGGTGAATTGGCCTTGCTAAATTGCCCATAGTCATAGAAATGTACAGCATGGATTCAGACCTTTTTGGTCCAACCCGTCTGTGCCAACCAGATATCCCAACCCAATCTAGTCCCATCTGCCAAGCACCTGGCCCATATCCCTCCAAACCCTTGCTCTTCATATACCCATCCAAATGCCTCTTAAATGTTGCAATTGTACCAGCCTCTACCACATCCTCTGGCAGATCATTCCATACAAGTACCACCCTCTGCATGAAAAAGCTATCCTTAAATTTCTTTTGTTATATCCTTCCCCTCTCTCCCTAAGCCTATGCCCTCTAGTTCTGGGCTCCCTAACCCCAGGGAAAAAGACTGTCTATTTATCCTATTCATGCCCCTCATAATTTTGTAAACCTCTAAGGTCACCCCTCAGCCTCCGACGCCCCAGGGAAAACAGCCCCAGCCTGTTCACCCTCTCCCGATAGCTCAAATACTCAAACCCTGGCAACATCCTTGTAAATCTTTTCTCAACACTTTTTCACAGCATCTTTCCGATAGGAAGGAGACCAGAATTGCACACAATATTCGAACAGTGGCCTAACCAACGACCTGTACAGCCGCAACATGACCTCCCAACTCTTGTACTCAATACTCTGACCAATAAAGGAAAGCATATCAAACGCCGCCTTCACTATCCTAACTACCTGCGACTCCACTTTCAAGGAACTATGAACCTGCATTTCAAGGTCTCTTTGTTCAGCAACCCTCCCTAGGACTTTACCATTAAGTGTATAAGTTCTGCTAAGATTTGCTTTCCCAAAATGCAGCACCTTGCATCTATCTAAATTAAACTCCATCTGCCACTTCTCAACCCATTGGCCCATCTAGTCCAGATCCTGTTGTAATCTGAGGTAACCCTCTTCGCTGTCCTCTTCATCTCCAATTTTAGTGTCATTTGCAGACTTAGTAACTGTATCTCTTATGCTTGCATCCACATCATTTATGTAAATGACAACGCAGAGGGCCCAGCACTGATCCTTGTGGCGCTCCACTTGTCACCAGTCTCCACCACCACCCTCTGTCTTCTACCTTTTTGAGCCAGTTCTGTATCCAAATGGCGAGTTCTCCCTGTACTCCAAGAGATCTAACCTTGCTAATCAGTCTCCCATGGGGAACCTTGTCGAATGCCTTACTGAAGTCCATATAGATCATATCTACTGCTTTGCCCTCATCAATTTCTTTGTTACTTCTTCAAAAAACTCAATCGAGTGTGTGAGACATGATTTCTCATGCATAAAGCCATATTGACTATTCCGAATCAGTCCTTGCCTTTCCAAACACATGCACATCCTGTCCCTCAGGATTCCCTCCAACAACTTGCCCTCCATCGAGATCAGGCTCACCGGTCTATAGTTCCCTGGCTTGTCTTTCCTGCCCTCCTTAAACATAGGCACCACGTTTGCCAACCTCCAGTCTTTCGGCACCTCACCTGTGACTATTGATGATACAAATATCTCTGCAAGAGTCCCAGCAATCACTTCTCTAGCTTCCCACAGAGTTCTCGGGTACACCTGATCAGGTCCTGGGGATTTATCTACTTTTAACCGTTTCAAGACACTCAGCACTTTCTCCTTGTAATCTGGACATTTTGCAAGATGTCACCATCTATTTCCCTCCAGTCCAAATCTTCCATGTCCTTTCCACAGTAAATACTGATGCAAAATATTCATTTAGTATATCTCCCAATTTCTGTGGGTCCACACAAAGGCCGCCTTGCTGATCTTTGAGGGGCCTTATTCTCTCCCTAGTTACCCTTTTTTGCCCTTTTTAATAAATTTGTAAAAACCCTTTGGATTCTCCTTCATTTCTATTTGCCAAAGCTATTTCATGTCCCTGTTTTGTCCTCCTGATTTCCTCCTTAAGTGTACTCTGACTTTCTTTATACTCTTCTAAGGATTCACTCGATTTATCTTGTCTGTACCTGACATATGCTTCCTCCTTTTCTTAACCAAACCCTCAACTTCTTTAGTCATCCAGCATTCCCTATACCTACCAGCCTTCCCTTTCACCCTGACTGGAATATACTTTCTCTGGATTCTTGTTATCTCCTTTCTGAAGGCTTCCCATTTTCCAGCCATCCCTTTTTTACCTGCAAACATCTGCCTCCAATCAGCTTTTGAAAGTTCTTGCGTAATACTGTCAAAATTAGCCTTTCTCCAATATAGAACTTCTTCAACTTTTTAGGTCTGGTCTATTCTTTTCCATCACTATTTTAAAACAAATAGAATTATGGTCGCTGGCCCCATAGTGACTGACACCTCAGTCACCTGCCCTGCCTAATTTCCCAAGAGCAGGTCAAGTTTTGCACCTTCTCTAGTAGGTACATCCACATATTGAATCAGAAAATTGTCTTGTACACACTGAAGAAATGCCTCTCCATCTAAACCTTTTAACACTATGGCAGTCCCAGTCGATGTTTGGAAAGTTAAAATCCCCTACCATAACTACCCTATTATTCTTACAGATAGCTGAGATCGCCTTACAAGTTTGTTTCTCAATTTCCCTTTGACTATTCGGAGGTCTATAATACAATCCCAATAAGGTGATCATCCCTTTCTTATTTCTCCGTTCCACTCAAATAACTTCCCTGGATGTATTTCCGAGAATATCCTCCCTCAGCACAGCTGTAATGCTATCCCTTATCAAAAATGCCACTCCCCCTCTTCTCTTGCCTCCCTTTCTATCCTTCCTGTAGGAACTATCCTGGAACATTAAGCTGCCAGTCCTGCCCCTCCCTGAGCCATGTTTCTGTAATTGCTATGATATCCCAGTCCCATGTTCCTAACCATGCCCTGAGTTCATCTGCCTTCCCTGTTAAGCCCCTTGCATTGAAATAAACGCAGTTTAATTTATTAGTCCTACCTTGTCCCTGCCTGCCTTGACTGTTTGACTCACGTCTGTTCTCAGCTGTACCTGTCTCAGATCGATCTCTTTCCTCGCTACCTCCCTGGGTCCCATCCCTCCACCTTACTAGTTTAAATCCTCCCAAGCAGTTCTAGCAAATGTCCCTGCCAGTATATTAGTTCCCTTCCAATTTAGGTGCAATCCTTCCTCCTTGTACAGGTCACTTCTGCCCCAAAAGAGATTCCAATGATCTAAAAATGTGAATCCTTCACCTATACACCAGCTCCTCAGCCATGCATTCATCTGTTCTATCCTCGTTTTCCTGCCCTCACTAGCCCGTAGCACTGGGAGCAATCTAGATATTATTACCCTTGAGGACCTCTCTCTTTTAAATTTCTGCCTAACTCTGTAATCTCCCTTCAGAGTCTCAACCTTTTTTCCTTTCCAGTGTGGTTGGTTCCAATGTGGACAATGACCTCCTGCTGGCCCCTCTCCCCCGTGAGAACATTCTGCACCCTCTCTGTGACATCCTTGATCCTGGCACCAGGGAAACAACACACCATTCTGCTTTTTCTCTGCTGGCCACAGAAACGTCGGTCTGTACCTCTGACTACAGAATCCCCTAACACAATTGATCTCTTGGAAGCCAACCCACCCTTCATTGCATTAGAGCCAGTCTCAATACCAGAAACTTGGCTGTTCGTGCTATGTTTCCCTGAGAATCCATCACCCCCTACGTTTTCCAAAATAGCATACCTATTTGAAATGGGTATATCCACAAAAGACTCCTGCCCTAGGTGCCAACCCCTCTCACCCTTCCTGGTGTTAACCCATCTATGTGACTGTATCTGAGACCCTTTTTCCCCACCCCACCCTCCTTCCTATAACTGCCATCCATCACATACTGTTGCTGTTGCAAATTCCCCCTTGTTTCTTTCTGTCTCTCCAACCGATCCACTCGATCTGATTAGATTCGCATCCAACAGCATTTATGACAGATATAATCCGCAGTAACCCTTAAACTCTCTTTAAACTCCCACATCTGACAAGAAGTACATCTCACTGCAAAGGCCATTTTTGCTCCTTCACAATCTATGGACCCAGAAAATAAGTTTTATTCCTCTCCAAACACTGCCCCAGGTTAAATCAATAGATATGGCTTATATTTTAAGTTTAATCAAGAGACTTACCTCCAAAAACATATAATCAAGAAAGAATCCATTATACTCACTCACTACTGCAGCCTTTCTCTTGGACAGACTTGAAACAACAATGAACTTATCTGATTCTATGCTGTGAACTTCGCCCAACAATTCCTCCAAGATTAGTTGTGAATTTCACTGTTTAATTTTCCCAGATGAACTCCAATGTCCAGCAATACACGAATTCAAACAGCAAAGGTGGTAACTGTGCAGGCTCCCCCTCTTCCCCCCCCCACCCCCCCTCTTCCCCACCATGTGCTTCCTTTGTCTGCTCTTCTTCCTTTTAAAACTGCTGTTGTTTTGAGTTATGTTTTGGAACTTTGGAAAAATAAATCAGCAATGTTTAGGTTAGCTGCGTTAGTCAGGGGGAAGTGTAGAGTAATAGGTAGAGAAATGGGTCTGGGTAGGTTACTCTTCAGCGAGTCGGTGTGGACTTGTTGGGCCAAATGGCCTATTTCCACACAAGGGAAATTTCTGATTTGTTACATTTGCAATTCCGTTGTAGTGTAATTAAAATAGCATCTCGCAGCTGATCTCATTTGGGTGAGTTATTCCTCCAGACAGCAGGGGGAGACATCAGGCAAATAAGCTCTGGTTCATCAGTTCTTTGACCAATATGTTGCATCTCTTGCTGGATCTAATTACTTCGCAATAACTTCACCATCATGAATAATGTTAGCATCTGTAAAGTGCTGAAAGTTAGTAAGCAATTGTTTTATTAATTCACCATATATATTAAAATCAATTGCAGAGATATCTAGGAAGGAGGTATCATATTTTGTGGGGGAGAAAAAAGCTGTTACTTGCCATTACCAGTTAAAGATTTCCTTGCCTATATTTAACCTGAAGCCATTAAAATTCATTGACTGCAGACCCAACGTTGAGGACTCTCAAAGGAACACTCGCTCCCAACTGTATATCATTCTAAGTTTGTGAGAAGATTTGTAGCTCGGGTGCTCGTTGTTGTGGTTCTGTTCGCCGAGCTGGGAGTTTTTGTTGCAAACGTTTCGTCCCCTTTCTTGGTGACATCTTCAGTGCTTGGGAGCCTCCTGTGAAGCGCTTCTGTGCTGATTCCTCCGGCATTTATAGTGGTTTGAATCTGCCGCTTCCGGTTGTCAGTTGCTGTCCGCTGCAGTGGCCGGTATATAGTTCTATCACTTCTATCAACAGACACATCGACCTAGACCCTATATACCGGCCACTGCAGCGGACAGCAACTGACAACCGGAAGCGGCAGATTCAAACCACTAAATGTCGGAGGAATCAGCACAGAAGCGCTTCATAGGAGGCTCCCAAGCACTGAGGATGTCACCTAGAAAAGGGACGAAACGTTTGCAACAAAAACTCCCAGCTCGGCGAACAGAACCACAACAACGTATATCATTCTATTGTAATCTCAGTTGGGGGTCTGTCCTGCCAGTGGGGTATTGACACACTCGGGGATGATGATGATGAACAGTTTATTGCTAAGCACATATTGCTTGATGGCACTGTTGTCGACCCTCTTCCATGGGACAGTCATACTTACATGAATCATACCTTAGACAATAAGAAGCTGTTACTTGAATCATGTGCCTGACTGGAGGCCTGTGACTAGTGGTGTTCCACAAGGATCAGTGCTGTGTCCACTGCTTTTTGCCATCTATACAAATGATTTTGAATGTGAATGTAGGAGGTATGGTTAGTAAGTTTTCAGCTGACACCATAATTAGAGGTGTAGTGGACACCAAATAAAGTAATCTCTGAATACAATGGGATCTTGATCAGATTGGTCCAGGCGTGGCAGTTTGAGTTTAATTTGAGATGCTGCATTTTGGAAAAGAAAATCAGGGCAGGACTCATACACTTGAAGGTAAGGTCCTGCTGAACAGAGACCTTGGAGTGCAGGTTTGTAATTCCTTAAGTGGAGTTGCAGGTAGTTAGGATAGTGAAGAAGGTGTGTTGGTATGCTTCCCTTTATTGGTCAGTGTATTGAATATAGGAGTTGGACGGTTATGTTGTAGCTGTACAGAACATTGGTTAGGCGATTTTTGGAATAACGTGTACAATTTCTGGCCTCTTGACTACAGCAAGGGTGTTGTGAAACTTGAATGGGTTCAGAAAAAATTTACAAGGATGTTGCCAGTGTTGGAGGGTTTGAGCTCTAAGGAGAGGCTGAATAGACTGGAGCTATTTTCCCTGTGGTGTTAGAGGCTGAGGGGGTGACCTTATCGAGGCTTATAAAATCATGAGGGGCATGGGTAGGGTGAATAGTCAAGTCTTTTCCCAGGTTAGGGGAGTCCAAAACTAGGTGAGCAGGAAAGTTTAAAAGAGGTAACTTTCTTGAGCAGCAGATGATGCACATATGGAATGAACTGTCAGTAGTGGTGGAGGTGGGCAAAATAACGTTTCTTTAAAAGGGCATCTAGATGGGTATATGAATTGGAAAGATTTAAAGGGATATGGACCAAAAGTTGGCAAATGTGTAGATTAACTTAGGGTATCTTGTCAACATGGACGAGTTGGATCGAAAGGTCTGTTTCCGTGCTGTACAGCTCTGACTCTATCAATGACTCTGTTTATCAGGAGGAATTTGCAGGTTCAGCAGGGCTGTTTTTCCCTTGTTTCTGAACCCTAGGTTGTCAGTTGATCCATCCAGTTTCATCTTTTTTTTCCTTCTTTTTGAGACTTTGCAGTGATTAATACAACTGACAAGTTTTCTAGGCTGTTTGTTTGAGGACCATTTGAGAGTTAGTCACATTGCTGTGGTTCTGGAGTCACATTTTAGGCCAGGCCAGGTGAGGATGGCAGATTTCTTTTCCTCAAGGACTTTCATGAGCCAGATGGATTTTTCCCACACTTGATGGTTTCATGGTCATCAATAGATTACTAATTCCAGATTTTGTTTTTGTATGGAATTCAAATTCCTCCATTGCCTGTGTGTGGGTCCCCAGAAAATTGGCTGAGTTTTTGGATTAGTAGTCTAAAGAAAATACTGCTCAACCATTGCCTCCCCTTTTCCAAATCTATACTTAAGTATGAACAGGAATAAAATAAAAGCAAAAGGCCCATGTCCTGTTTAGTGGAGGTGTCTGAAACCTCAGACCTGTGATTCGCATATCCTGCGTTACGTGGAAAATCCCAGACACACTCCCAACAATCTAAATGACCACGTGTGCTGGAGCAACTTGAGATTTAAGTTGTTGAACTGTACTCCGCTGAAAGCTGAGCAGGATTCCTGATTATAAAGCATGAGACGAGATAGAGGAGGGCATAGAAGACCGTGGCAATGTTGATCAAGGAATCATGAAGAGGACTGATACCTTCATTCATCAAATGAGGCCATGTGGCTAGAAGCTGTCTTTTTTTTAAAAAAAAAAACACTAGAGCAGGAAATGTAGGCGACTGACAATATTCAGACACCACAAGTCAGAAATATAAGGGATCAAATGTGTAATGAAATTTTGAAAAGGTGAAAGAGTAATAATGCAGTAATAGGGAATATTAATAACTGAAATAGTACTTGGGGTAGTTTAGATGCAAGGTCAGGCTCTAACAGGATTCTTTCGTTGCATCTAAAACTATTTTTTAGCCAATACGTGGAAAGCCCAGCATGGGAGAGGGACAGTTCAGGATCTAATATTCAGAAATGAACCTGGGCAATTGGAAGGTGAATCAGATGGGGGAGCATTTTGGAGACAGTGATCGTAATTCAGTCAGATTTAGGATAGTTACAGAAAAGCACAAGGATGAGCTGGGAATAAAATCCCTAAACTAGGGAAAAGTTAGTTTTACTGAGTGGACATAATTTGGCAGATTAAACTGTCAGAGCTGTAGGAGATTTTTGAGGAAATGGAGGAAGGAAAGCACACACATTTTCACAAAAAGAGTAATGATAGCACCAAGACTGTAGAACTCTGGATATCAAGGGACTTGACTTCTAATTTTTAAAAAGGTAGAGAAGCTTATGGCAGATACTGAATGCTTAAGGAAGCAAAGAGAATATACAAGAAAGCAATGGCAAATAGCAGAATGAAAAACCTGAAGGATTTTTGAGAAGTGTGTAAAGATCCAGGAAGTAACTAGGGAAATGGTTAGGAATCAGACAAGTAATCTGTGCCTGAACCCAAAAGACATCGGCATGGTCTTCAATTATTACTTTGTATCAGTCTTCGCAATGGAAAAGGATAAAGTAGGTGTAGGCAATAGGATGGAGGACTGTGAAATATTAGAATAAATTTAATAGAGGTGAGGCACTAGCAAGTCTAGCAGCTGTGAAAGTGGATACACCTGCAGGCCTGAATGAGATGGATGACAGGCTGGAGGTGACAAAATAGGAGTTGTCAGAAGCCTGGTAGTAATTGTCAGGCCACAGGTGAGGTGCCAGAGAATTAGGAAACTGTTAAGATTGTCCATTATTAAAAAGGGGAGGAAGCGATTGACCACTCCATCTCACCTTGGTGATAAGGAATTTATTAGAAGGAATCCTGAGGTATAGGAGATATCTGCAGTTCAATAATCTGAGATAGTCAGCAAGGAGTTAAAGCCAGATAATGTTTCGCAATTTGATCAAGTTTTTATCAGGAGGTAACCAGAAGTGTTGAAAGTAATATGGTGGTATGTGATCTAGTACATGTCTCGTGACAGACTGGTCAAGAAAGAAACAACCCATAGGATCCAAGGCAAATTGGCACATTTGGATCCAAAAGTGACTGAGGGGCACAAGGTGGGAGGTAATTAAAGAGGAATATTTCAGTGATTTGGAAGTTTTTTTTTGTGGGGTTCTGCTAGGCTGTGTACTGGGGCACTTGCTGCTTGTGAGAAAGTGAGGACTGCAGATGCTGGAGATAGGAATCAAAAAGTGTGGTGCTGGAAAAGCACAGCAGGTCAGGCAGCATCCAAGGAGCAGGAGAGTTAATGTTTCGGGTATAGGTCCTTGCTGTTTGTGGTGTACGTTAATAATTTGAGCATAAATTCACCCATGGTCTTTTAGTCAACACTTCCCTAACCTGTAATTACTTGTTCCCTAGAAGGACAAGGGAAATGAGTACATGGGAACGCCAACTGCAAGTTCTCATCCTGACTTGGAAATACATTGAAATTCATTGTCATTGGGAGAAAATTCTAGAACTCCTAACTTAATGGCTTATGGGTCTACCTACATCATATGCGTTGCTGGTCAAAGCACAGCAGGCCAGGCAGCATCTCAGGAATAGAGAATTCGACGTTTCGAGCATAAGCCCTTCATCAGGAATAAGGTTTGCAGCTGTGATCTCCAGCATCTGCAGACCTCATTTTTTACTACCTACATCATATGACACACTGATTCAAAAATATAGCTCACCCCCATTTTCTCAAGGATAGTTAGTGATGGATAATGATCGCTGGCCTTGCCAGCGATACCAAGTCCTAGAAGTGAATAAAAAAAATTGGGCTTCAATACGGGGAGTATGGTCAAGAAGGTCAAAAATGACATGAAAATAGGTAGAGCAGAAAATAGAATGGCTGTATACTTCAGGAGGATATCAAGGATTGTTCTGTTGGGCAGGACAATGGTATTTGAAATTCACTGAGAATAGTGAGGTCCTGAACGTAGGGAGGACTGAGAAGGCAGAGATTGTTGCGTGGTTGGACCTTCGAAAATATTGAAGATCAGAGGGACTTTGGTGCACATGACCACCAATCCCTGAAGGTAAACGGTAAATGGATAAGGTGGTCTAAAAGGCTTTAAGAAACTTGCCCTTATTAGCCAAGGCATAGATTGTGAGAGCAATCCAGTTAGTATGAGCATCATGGTGTACAGGCAAGCACATTATTTCCACTTGGCCAGTAATGGAGAATTAGTTGAGATAAGAAGGCTAAGTTGAGAACTTTATTTAATGCATGGTGTTGGGAATCTGCAATTGACTGCTTGAAAGAATGTTTTAAGTCGGAACTCTTGAAATGTTTAAACGATATTTCGAAGTAGTCCAAAGGCAGCAGGAGTTGGACAATACCCCACATTTGAGCCGTGAAGTGACATTTATACCATATAATTGCCAGGGAATAACGATAGCTCTTTAACATTCAATGGCATTGTCATTGTTGAATCCCCTACAAGCAATTTCCTGGTGATTGCCATTGACTAGAAATTGAAGTGGGCTAGCCATTATTAATATTGTGGTGAAGAGAGCAGATCATATGCTAGAAATCCTGCAGTGAGTAATTTTTTTATTCTCCTGACTCCCCAAAATCTGACTACCATCTACAAGTGCAAGTCAGGATGGAATGCTTCCCACTTCCCTGGATGAGTGCAGCTCCAACAAAACTGGAGAAACTTGACATCAGCCAGGATAAAGCATCCTTGATGGACATCACATCGAGAAGCATTCGCTTCCTCTACCGCTGATGCTCAGTAACTGCGTTGTGTACCATTTACAAGATGCACTGCAGAAATTTGTCCGGCTCCTTTTTTTTTAGCAAACACCTTCAATACCCATGACCAGTACCATCTAGATAGAGAAGGATGGCAGATGCATGGTAACACCACATTGATAATTTCTTCTCAACCACTCAGAATCCTGACTTGGAAGTAGATTGTAATTTCTTTAAAATTGTTGGGTCAGAATCCTGAAGCCCCCCCTCCCCTCACCTCAGCCCCGCAGTGGGGCAAAATACTTGTAGTGGTTCAAGAAGAAAGCTCACCACCACTTTCTTGGGGTCAACTGGGGATGAGCAAAAATTGTTGGCCCAACTCAGGATGCCCAAATCTACAGTGAATTTAGAAATTCACTTGCATTGCCATGATCTCCAGGGCAATGGGCCAAAAACTGGAAAATGAGATTAGTGTTGTGAGACAAAATAATAACAGCTGTGGATGCTGGAAATCTGTAATGAAGACCGAAGGGTCACTGGACCTGAAAGGTCGATTTTGGCTTTCTTTCCACAGATACTGCCAGACCAACAGAGTTTGTCCAACAATTAGTTTTTTTGTTGGTGCAGTGAGATCTTAGTTGACCATGGTGGATAACATGAAAACTGATGCCAGTCAGTGTTCCTCATTCAAATTTTGACTGTTTCCAGGAATCTGCTAAAAATTAATTACAGGAAAAGTTATTGGAAAATCAATACTTGATTCATTTTTTTAAAAGATGTGCACTTAATTACTTTATTTGATGAAGGCATAAAATATGTAGTATTGGAAATTTGTATATTTAATATGTTTCCAATTTAAAGGTTTTAATCTACTTGTGTTTATGTATGTGTTGCCTTTTCTTCCTAGGACAGACAACATTTATTAAATTTACCTATTGTGTTGATGTCATTTTTAATGCGATTGCATCATCGAACAAAAAATGTGAGAATCAAAAGGAGCCCCTGAAAATCCAGAAGCAACTACTGAAATTTCCTGAAGCACTGTTAATAAATTATTTGCATCTCCTACCTATATTATCATGTTGAAATTTTAAAATTATTTAAAATGCTTTCCAGCATCTTGAGATCATGAATTATGCTCCACAAATACTAGTTCTTCCATTCTGCTGCATTAATAGTTTTTCAGCCATTTCTAAAAATACCATTTTAATATTGTATAATTTCCTCTTAATTTTCCCAAGTGTTGCTATGACTGCAGCCATTCAAAGAATCCTAACAATAAGCAATTGTGATTTGACACTAATCTCCTCCACTGGGTCTGAGAATACTGATATCTTGAGATGTACAAGACAAGCAGATAACTTTTTTTTTGGAAAAGAAATATTTATTTTTGCTTTAACTTCCCAGAATGAAGTGAAAGGTATTCACTTCTGCACCCAGAGGGCAGTAATACTTGTGGTTAAACATACGGCATTGAGGAAGAAAATGAGCTGAGTCTTGGCCAATTCATGCTGAATCAGATAGGATTTATCGCCCTCAAGAACTACATTGTCACTATTTCTTTGTCTGTTTAGACATGTTATAGTTCAAAGTAATTCCAGAAATGCTGGATTGTTTGTCTTTAAATACCCCCATCCGGTAGGAATCTTTACCAATCTCTGAATTTCATCTGATGGCAAAGTCAAAACCCTTTAGCACAATTAGAGTTGTAGTCATGTACAGCACGGAAACAGACCCTTCAGTTCAACTCGTCCATGCCGACCAGATTGCCCAATCTGGTCCCACCTGCCAGTACCCGGCCCATATCCCTCCAACCCCTTCCTATTCATATACCCATCCAGATATCTTTTAAATGTTGCAATTGTACTAACCTCCACCACTTCCTCTGGCAGCTCATTCGATACATTTACCACCTTTTTTTGTGTGTAAATTTTTTTTTTAACAGCCTTCTTCTTTCCCCGCCCCCGCACACTACACACCACCCACCCACAAACACCCTAAACCTAAGCCCTCTCATTCTGGACTCTCCCGCCCCAGGGAAAAGACTTTGTCTGTTTATCCTATCCATGCCCCTCGTAACTTTTTATAAACCTCTATAAGGTCACCCCTCCGCCTCTGACACTCAAGGTAAAACGGACCCAGCCTATTCAATCTCTCCCTATAGCTCAAATCCTCCAACCCAGGCAAGCTCCTTGTAAATCTTTTCTGAACCCTTTCAATTTTCATAATATCTTTCCAATAGGAAGGAGACCAGAATTGCGCACAATATTCCAAAACTGGCCTAACCAATGACCTCCCAACTCCTGTTCTCAATACTCTGACCAATAAAGGAAAACATACCAAACGCCGCCTTCACTATCCTATCTACCTGTCTCCACTTTCAAGGAGCTATGAACTGTACTCCGCAATCTCTTTGTTCAGCAACACTACTGAGGAGCTTTCCATCAAGTATAGAAATCCTGCTAAGATTTGCTTTCCCAAAATGCAGCACCTCACATTTTTCTAAATTTAAACTCCATCTGCCACTCCTCAGCCCATTGACCCATCTGATCAAGATTCCGTTGTAATCTGAGGTAACCACCTTTGCTGTCCACTGCACCTCCAATTTTGGTGTCATCTGCAAACTTACTAACTATACCTCTTATGCTCGCATCCAAATCATTTATATAAATGATGAAAAGTAGTGGACCCAGCATTGATCCTTGTGGCACTCCACTGGTCACAGGCCTCCCAGTCTCAAAAACAAACCATCACCACCACCCTCTGTCTTCTATCTTCCTTCAAGCCAGCTGTGCATCCAAATGGCTAGTTCTCCACATACTCCATCAGATCTAACCTTGCTAGCCAGTCTCCCATGGGAACTTCTTTGAACGCCTTACTGAAGTCCAAATAGATCACGTCTACCAATCTGCCCTCATCAATCCTTTGTTACTACTTCAAAAAACCCGATTGAGTTTGAGACATGATTTCCCACGCATAAAGCCATGTTGACTATCCATAATCAGTCCTTGTCTTTCCAAATACAAGTGCATCCTGTCCCTCAGGATTCTTTCTGACACCTTGTTCACCACAGACACTAGGCTTACTGGTCTATAGTTCCCTGGCTTGTCCTTATCTCCTTTCTTTAAACAGTGGCACCACACCAGTAACTCCAGTCTTCCGGCACCTTACCGGTGACTATCGATGATACAAATATCTCAGCAAGAGGCCTGCAATCACTTCCCTAGCTTCCCACAGAGTTTGAGGGTATACTTGATCAGGTCCTGCACATTTATCCACTTTTATACATTTCAAGACATCCATCACTTTTTCCTCTGAAATATGGATGTTTTTCAAGATGTCACCATCCAATTCCTCACATTCCGTAATCTTCCATGTATTTTTCCACAGCAAACACTGATGCAAAATACTCATTTAGTATCTGCCCCATCTCCTGCGGCTCCACACCAAAGGCCACCTTGCTGATCTTTGAGGGGCCGTACTCTCTCCCTAGTTACTCTTCTGTCCTTTTAAGGTATTTGTAAAAACCTTTGGATTCTCCTTAACCCTATTTGCCAAAGATATCTCATGTCCTCCTGATTTCTGTCTCAAGTATACTCCTACTGCCTTTATACTCTTCCAAGGATTCAGTTGATCTATCCTGACGTATGCTTCCTTATTTTTCTTAATCAAGGCCTCCGTTTCTTTAGTCATCTAGTATTCCCAACACCAGTCTTTCCTTTCACCCTAACAGGAATATACTGTCCCTGGGGTCTCGTTATCTCATTTCTGAAGGCTTCCCATTTTCCAGCTGTCCCTTTTTTTACATGCGAACATCTGCCCCCAATCAGTTTTTGAACGTTCTTACCTATATTGTCAAAATTTGCCATCCTTTAATGTAGAACTTCAACTTTTAGATCTGGTCTATCCTTTTCCATCACTATTTTAAAACGAATAGAATTATGGTTGCTGGCCCCAAAGTGCTCTCCCAATGACACCTCAATCATCTGCCCTGCTTTATTTCCCAGGAGTAGATCAAGTTTTGCACCTTCTCTAGTAGGTACATCCATGCACTGAATCAGAAAATTGTCTTGTGCACACTGAAATTCCTCCCCATCTAAGCTCTTAACACTATGGCAGTCCAAGTCTATGTTTGGAAAGTTAAAAATCCCCTATCATAACCACCATATTATTCTTACAGATAACTGAGACCTCCTTACAAATTTGTTTCTCAATTTCCCTCTGACTATTTGGGGGTCTGTGATACAATCCCAATAAGGTTATCATTTCTTATTTCTCAGTTCCATCCAAAACCTTCCCTGGATGTATTTCTGGGAATAACCTCCTTCCGCACAGCTACAATGCTATCCATTATCAAAAATGCTCTCCCACCCCCGCCCCAAAACCCCTCTTGCCTCCTTTCTGTCCTTCCTGTAGCATTTGTATCCTGGAACATAAGTGCCAGTTCTGTCTGTCCCTGAGGCATGTTTCTGTAATTGCTATGATGTCCCAATCCCATGTTCCTAATCATGTCCTGAGCTCATCAGTCTTCTCTGTTAGGCCTCTTGCATTGACATAACTGCAATTTAATTTATTAGTCCTACCTTATTCTCTGCTCTGTCCCTGCCTACCCTGACTGTTTGTTTGACTTGCTGCTATTTCAACCGCAGTAGTCTCTGATTAATCTCTTTCCTCGCTATCTCCCTGGGTCCCAGACGACAACCACCACCACCACACCCCGACCACCGCTGCCGCCTTACTTGTTTAATTCCTCCCGAGCAACTGTACTAAATCTCACTGCCAGTATATTACTCCCCTACCAATTCAGGTGCAGTCCATCCTGCTTGTACAGGTCACTTCTACCCCAGAAGAGATTTCAATGATCCAAAAATGTGAATCTTTCTCCCATACAGCAGCAGCTCAGCCATGCATTCATCTACTGTATCCTCCTATTCCTACCCTTCCTAGCCTATAACACCGTGAGTAATTCAGATAATACTACTCTTGAGGACCTTTTTAAATTCTTGCCTAACTCTCTACATTCTGCCTTTTAGAATCTCATCCTTTTCCCTTCTCATGTCATTGGTTCCAGTGTGTGCAATGACCTCTTGTTGGCCCCTCTTCCCCCCCCTTGAGAACATTCTGCACCCTCTCTGAGAAATCCTTGATCCTGGCATGATGGAGGCAACACACCATCCTGATCTTTGACATTTCTGTGGCCAGCAGCAAATGTGCCTCTGACTAGAGAGTTCCCTGACATAATTGATCTCTTAGAACCGGACGTATCAGTCATTGCATTAGAACCGGTCTCGATACCAGAAACTTGGCTGTTCATGCTATATTCCCCTGAGAATCCATCACTCCCTACATTTTCCAAAACAGCATACTTGTTTGAAATGGGGATAGCCACAGAAGACTCTTGCCTATCTATCTTACGTTTTCTGGAGTTAGGAGAAAGTGAGGACTGCAGATGCTGGAGATCAGAGCTGAAAATGTGTCGCTGAAAAAGCGTAGCAGGTCAGGCAGCATCCAAAGAACAGGAGTCGACGTTTCGGGCATGAGCCCTTCTTCAGGAATCTGGAGTTAACCTATTTATATGACTGTATCTGCAACTTTTCTCCCTTCCTGTAACTGCCATCCATCATACCGTCTTGCTCTTGTCAATTCCTCACTGTCTTTTAACTGTCACTCCGTTCGATCAGATAAGATTCACAACCAATTGCATTTATTGCAGATGTAATCCTCAGTAACATGTAAACTCTCCCTAAACTCCCACAACCGACAAGAAGAGCATATCACTCTACTAAGGGCCGTTTTTGCTTCCTCCAATCTGTAGACCCAGAAAATAGCAGTTTAATCATCTACAAAATACTCCTCCAGGCTAACTTAAAAATTAAAAAGTTGTAAGTATTAACTTTACTTGAGACCCATCTCAATAAAACATATATTCAAGAGATAACCCATGCTACTCACTGCTGTAGATTTACAGCAAGGCTATACTTAAAACTAGTCACTTATCTGCTTCCGTGCTGTGATCTCTCCCAAACAGGTTCCTCCAAGACCAGTTGTAAATTTCATTGCTGCTCCTGGTATTTGAGGAAATCACCTTCAACATCTTAAAATACCTCAAAAGGAGCAGTCTGTTACAGCCAGAAATGTTTCCTGTCCTCCATCTTGGATTATCCAGAATCCACTACTTAACCATTATTTTCTTCTCAAAACTAAGGAATAATTGACAACAGCACAGCATTGTGAAGATATTCTCTGTTTTATACTTAATTTCTGTTCACTTATGCAAGCAGGCATCACTGGCAAAACAAGTTTTTTTTTCTTTTTCTTGGTCATTTCTAAATGCGCATGCTGATGAGTCACCTCTTTGAGCTACTGCAATCTGTGGTGAATATACTCAGGATTTTTACTCTGTCATGAAGAAGGACTCCTATTTCTAGGTCAGGATGCTGTGTGAATTGGAATACAAAAGAACTGAATTGCAGCGGTGGCAATAATTATCATGAATTTCCTCCACTGGAAGTAGTTATATATTAATGAACCTTATTGGATAAATTTTCAGGAATAACAATAAAACGCTTTTTATGTTGGACAATGGCATAAAATGTAGAACGAAGAAAAAGCCCATCTCAGTTGTATTGAGAATCCATGTTTCTTCTATCACGTGCTACCAATTGATTTCTCCACTATACATTAATTTCCTTTCGAAGAGAATGAAGGAACCAAATAGCTAATAAGTTAGTCAAATTGCTTAAAAATAACCTGCTTTTGAATGCATTGATGTAGCTGTTGTTAAAAGTAACATCCAACTTTTTTGTTTCATGTATCCATTGTGCTTTTAATGTATTCTAATTGCTGGAGTTCTATAGACTTTGGTTTTGCTTTTGCCTCATTTGCAGTTTTCATTTACTTTTAAGATCTAGATCTTCCTTAATTTTAAGTTGGACTTTGGTATGTTTTTCAGAAGGTCAGTTTAGATGCGATGGGCTAAATTGCTTCTTCCCACACTGTAAGGAAGTTTGTGCTTGAACTTTCCATATTTTTGGTTACTCATACTAGAATTTGTAGTCTTCTGTGGATCTAAGTGTGCATATGATGCCTCAAGCCACTAGCAAAACTTAAGTCTGTATTTTCTCTTTTTTGCATATTAAATTGTTGATAGAGTATTCATTTAATTTAATTTATGCTCTAATCATAGAGATGTATACCTTGGAAACAGACCCTTTGGTCCAACCTGTCCATGCCGACCAGATATCCCAACCCAATCTAGCCCCACCTGCCAGCACCTGGCCCATATCCCTCCAAACCCTTCCTATTCAAATACCCATCCAAATGCCTCTTAAATGTTGCCATTGTACCAGCCTCCACCACATCCTCTGGCAGCTCATTCCATACACTTACCACCCTCTGCGTGAAAAAGTTGCCCCTTAAGCTCTTTTATATCTTTCTCCCCTCACCCTAAACCTACGCCATCTGGTTCTGAGCTCCCTGACCCCAGGGAAAAGACTTCGTCTATTTATCCTATCCATGCCCCTCATGATTTTATAAACCTCTATAAGGTCACCCCTCAGCCTCCGACGCTCCAGGGAAAACAGCCCCAGCCTGTTCAGGCTCTCTCTATAGCTCAAATCCTCCAATCCTGGCAACATCCTTGTAAATCTTTTCTGAACCCTTTCAAGTTTCACAACATCCTTCCAATAGGAAGGAGACCAGAATTGCACGCAATATTCCAACAGTAGCCTAACCAATGTCCTGTACAGCCGCAACATGACCTCCCAACTCCTGTACTCCATACTCTGACCAATAAAGGAAAGCACTGCCTTCACTATCCTATCTACCTGCGACTCCACTTGCAAGGAGCTATGAGCCTGCACTCCAAGGTCTCTTTGTTCAGCAACACTCCCTAGGACCTTACCATTAGGTGTATAAGTCCTGCTAAGACTTGCTTTCCCAAAATGCAGCACCTCGCATTTATTTGAATTAAACTCCATCTGCTACTTCTCAGCCCATTGGCCCATCTAGTCCAGATCCTGTTGTAATCTGAGGTAACCCTCTTCGCTGTCCACTACACCTCTAATTTTGGTGTTATCTGCAAACTTACTAACTGTACCTTTTATGATTACGTCCAAATCATTTATGTAAATGACAAAAAGTAGAGGACCCAGCACCGATTCTTGTGGCACTCCACTGGTCACAGGCCTCCAGTCTGAAAAATAACCCTCCTCCACCACCACCCTCTGTTTTCTACCTTTTGAGCCAGTTCTGTGTCCAAATGGCTAGTTCTCCCTGTATTCCATGAGATCTAACCTTGCTAATCAGTTTCCCATGGGAACCTTATAGAACGTCTTAGTGAAATCCATATAGATCACAACTACTGCACTGTCCTCATCTACTTCAAAAAAATTCAATCAAGTTTGTGAGACATGATTTCCCATGCACAAAGCCATGCTGACTATCCCCTAATCGTTGCCTTTCCAAATACATGTACATCCTGTCCCTCAGGATTCCCTCCAACAACTTGCCCACCACTGACGTCAGGCTATAGTTCCCTGGCTTGTCTTCACCGCCCTTCTTAAACAGTGGCACCACGTTTGCCAACCTCCAGTCTTCTGGCACCTCACCTGTGAATATCGATGATACAAATATGGGCTAGGAACAATATTTTTAAACCTCTCCAGCCTACAAAATGGAAACTAAACAAAATGGCAAACGGTGCAATAGTGTGAAAAGATTGAGTTGCCTGAGGTTGATGCATGTGGGCTAGGATTACATTTTAGATATCCCTGCTGTAAGGGTTGGAAGTGTTCTAACTTTTTGTTTTCTGAGCTCTTTGTAACTAGCTAGTGACCAAACTCCAGAATTGGTCCTCGTTGATCTGTGTAGTCAAATATGCACCAATCGGTGCTGATTTTGCCATTTTAGTATGTGGGACTGCCTGTGTTGGAGCATTCTGTATGATTGTCTCACAATGACAAAATGTTTTTACAGTATGTTAAATCAGTGCACTCTAATCCTTTTTTTGGTCCATTTTGAAAACACTAAAACTACTGACACAGATTATAAATGTGATAAAGCTGAATTCTTATCCTGTTTCTATTCATATGTTTTAAGAGATTGTTACTTCTGCTTTAATGAGGCAAGTGACTAAATGTAGGATTTGTGCTGAATTGGAGGTTTTTGGCCGCACTTAAAATATAACTTGGATAAGCCTATTATTATCTCTGATATGCTACCCTCCTTTTTTTTTTAAAAAAAAATCCTCAAGAATCACTTGCACTCAGTGTACATATGAACCACAAGTGTTCTCCTTCAATTCAATACTTATTTAACCAGTAAATGTTCGTGTTCAGATAGTATGTACTGGATGCTCACTGCTAACAAATGAGGATGATCTATGAAATTGGGAGTTTTTGTGCAAATGATGGCTGATATTGCAATTATAGATAGTATTCCTCTTGCAAATCAAATTACACAATAGAGAGAATGGGCTCTGCTTGCATTCATTTTCTTTTCCTACTGAATAATTTAAAACACTTTTTCACATTATCTGGATCATATTTATTCCTTTAATTGATAGTGCTTAAGGTAAATGTCCAGAATGTGGGTTTGTGTATTTGCAAGACCTTTTTGTTGGCCTATTAGCTGCAACATTTCTTTACAGCAGTGATAATTAATCAAAAACACTTAATTATCTGTGAAACATTTGGAACCTCTCAAAATTGAAAAGACTTTTTTTTAATTTTTGACATGTTGTGAAATAAGTGTACACTTCTTGTTATAAGCCACAGTGGTCCTTTTTAAATTTTTTTTCTATCATGTTCTTTCCAAAGTATTGAAGTATATTTTGCACAGGTGCTTTATCAACTTAATCAAGTCTTCAGTCAACCACTGGAAAGCAGTGGTATGAAATAAAAGCTGATGTGATCTTGGCGCAGGAGTACACCTTTAGCCCTGGTCCGTCAAGCCTGCTCTGCCACTCAGTCATAGCTAGTCTGATTGTAAACTCAAATCCACCTTCCCAGCTGTCAGTGGTTTACCTTTCACCTCATGCTTACCAAGAATCTCTCCATCTTTAAAACTATTCAAAAACTTGCCGTTTATTTCCTTTTCAGGAAGGGAGTTCCAAAGATTTATGACCCTTTTGGGAGCACCATCTGTCATTTTACATTCCATTTCCCTTTGTTAGCCTTCCTAATTATTTTCTATACCTGTATACAAGCCTTTTGCATCCAGACCCCTCTGCATCTGACCTGATCTCTGAATGGTGTGATCTCATGAATATTTATTGATATAAATTTGTGTATGCCAAGTCTGGAAATTAAGGAACAGATGAGATTGGCACAAGGTAGTAAGATGCAATTTTTGACTTTATTTGGTCCCTTTTTTTACTTTTCTAGTTTTAACTTGGTTACTGAAAGGTACCAAGGAAAGTCAAGTACTTCTATACAGGGTGGAAGAAGCATGTTTGGATCTAGTTTTTGGTTGCCAAATAGCGCGCTCAGGTGTTCAGTGGATACACAAGAAAAAGGACCCTAGTACATTTAGGGAATCCTATTTGATGCAGTGGTTCTGTTTAGAAAATGAAGTGGGAGGAAATTACATTTAAAACTTTGGTGTAGTGAGTATCTTTGTACATCATGGCGTAATCTTCAAGATTATTCCCTCGAGTAAATATTGTTTAGGCTACAAAATATACGTGTTGCATATACTTGTGTAAAAGTTGCTTTCAAGTAATGTGATCTTTTGATCTTCAAAGAGCGTAATGTTTTCCTATACTTCATGTAAATGTCAACCCTGAATCAAAACCCAAAAAATTTCAAATTAAATTTCAAATCTCAAAACTTGCTATTTCAAATTAAAGTATGAACTCTACAATTTTTGCAGATCCTCAATTTTTCATTAAGCAAATAAGTTTAGGTTTGTGTTGCCTCCTAATTGTTGCCAGTTAAGCTGGGAAGAATATAGATTGTTCTTGAATTTTGGGAGTAGAACTGATGGATTAGAGAAGAGAAATAAACAGATCATGTGGAAGCTGGATCAGTCATAACTATTAAATGAGGAGCTAGGATTTTTTTATTGTTTGGCAAGTAATTCACTTCCTATCTCATTGGTATCTGTTCACCAGCCACAAACTGTAAGTCAAGAACTTGATGGCTATTCTTCTGCACTTGTATGGATGAGTGTAGCCCCAACAATACTCCAAGTTTGATAGATCTGTATACAGTACTAAGCAATATACTTGATTGCGCCACATCCACCACCTTCAGCATTCACTAACAACACCGAGGCAGCAATGTGTACCAACTACAAGATCCACTGCAGCAAATCACCCAAGGCTATTTTTTGGTAACATTCCAAACCAGGAACCTCTGTGTAGAAGGCCATTTCCTGCACATTCTCATTCAAGTCTCTCTCTACCCTGACTTGGAGCTACATCGCTTTTCCTACAATTTTACAGGGTCAACATCTTTGAACTCCTAATATGTTCTTCGGGGGTCGGTTCACACCAAGATCAAAGTGATTCAAGAAGACATCTCATCACTATCTTCTTGAGGGCAATTAGGGATGGGCAATAAATTTAACCTAGCCAGGTAAGCTTAGATGTAATTTTAAAAAGTAAAAGATTTTACTCATTCTGAATTTTGAGTGATTGCAAAAGATTTTTTTATTCCTAAGTATACATCCCACAAGTTACATTTGTTAAAGGCTACTTCCAATGTACATGGCTCTTGCGCACAAACTGCAAAGTTCAAATTAGATGGTCTATTAATGGAATATTATAGGGACAAATTCCCAAAATTTAACTTTAGACTTAACTGAAATATTTTAAGCTTAGTGGATCAATTTGGAGTTTAAATGTGTTTAGCCTCTCAGCCAGAGATGTTGATGGGTGGTACAATTGGCTTGCATTCCTTGGCTGGAGAAGGTGAAAAACTCAACCAGTATCGGAGAATGGGTTCAGACTTCCAGTAGTTAAGTATTAGCTAATATTGCCTCGCCTTGCATGAAGAATGATTACTTGGGACAAATGTGGAAGTGGTGCCAGTGACTTTTATATCATGCCCTAGTCTACAATCATGTGTTTTTTGAGGGATAAAGTGGAAGGAGAAGCTGGGGCTTGGACAATAATGATTGATGGGATGTCCCTTTCATATAGGATTTGTGCAAAAGGAATGCCTCAAGGTGCTCAATGTGTTGTGAGACAGAATTTAATACTCAACTCAAGACATTGAGAAAGATGACCAAAGTTGTTTTTTGAGAGAAAATTTAAGAAGCCTCTGAAAGAAGGAAGGGAGGTGGAGAGTTTTCAGAGGGTTTTCAGATCTTAGGGCCTCAATTGCTGGAGGAATGTCATCAGTAGTGGAGTGTTTAAAATCAAGAATGCACAAAAGCAAAAGTATGACTTTCTCAATTGTTGGATTTGTCCTTGCAACATAAATCTGTTGTTAATATTTCAGTTTTGCTTTGTTTCCAAATTTCTTGGAATAGGTTTTGTGTAGTTAATAATCCTTTCCTGTATGCCTCTTCTTTCGAGGTAATTTCTAGACAGAACTCTAGCTTAAATAATACATCACTGGAGATAATTACAGTAAGCATAAACTAAAATTTATCTGCCTGCTTGAGGAAAATTGGCCCAAATTTCATGGTCCCAAAAGTGGCAAATGCTGAGTTCTTAATGCTAGTAAGGGCCATAATTGCATTGTGGTCATATAGGCACTTATGCTCAAATCCAGTACATAGTTGCAATCCAACCAAATGGGTTGCATGGAAGGTTATGCTTGTAGGCCAGTTGGGACTAGGTTTATCACAATATTTTTAAAATAAATTTAAATAGAAAACCAGTAATGAACATTAGTAACTTTCTATCATTTACAAATTCTTCTGTCGTCATCTTTGTCAGGAGTCCTCAGGTAACATGTTAATTTTGAGCCTTAGGTTTTTAAATATCAGTTACCTGCTTTAGCTTCACTGGAGTCATGTGTGGCAGTGTATATACAAATAAGTTGATTGGAACATCATTATGAATAATACATTTGAAAGTCCTGCTGCAAATAACTTGCACCATTGTCTTAAATTTGTAATAGTGTGGAGTGATTTCAGGAGAGAGCTGCAATTAGTTTCAACTGTGAAAACACTTCTCAGCCCTCCGACTGCTCTGACTCCTCACTACTTCCCTGCTCAGTTTTGCTAATGTCAAGAACAGGAGATTTTGTTTGTTCGTTTTAACTACTGAATGTGTTGAGCTATGTGTTGGATAGTTCCTGAGATTTATTAATTTATTTTTAACATTTTTCATGTCAATTAGAACTCACCCAGTTCTATTTTGAAGAGGAGCAGAAGTTATCCAATTGTCTTACCTTTAATACCACAAATCAATATGTCTGGTCATTAGCCTGTTGCTGTTTTTGTGTGTTGTATGCAAAGTAACTGTTCACTATAGTACACTAGAATAGTGTCTTCACTCCAGGAATATTCATGGTCTGTAAAGCACATAGGTTATTTCAATAATTGTGAAATGTGCTGTATGAATGCAGGTCTTTTTCTGTTGTTAACTTAGGATTCTAAAGCTGGTCGCTACAACTTTTCTTAAGGCAATTGATGTTGGAAACATTTAAGTCGGAGAAACAATGTAACATGTGGTAGAATGATCAATTTTCAATTCTACCACAAACATCATGCATGTTTTATGGATTATGTTTTGTTGATTAATCTCTGCACTTTTACAACTACTGTGGAGGTCATGTAGTCCACTATTGGTTGAACCTTAAGTGTAGTTAACAAACTCATTGTATCATTGTTCTTGATCAAATCTGCAATAATCTGTGCCACCAGTATCAGCATAATTTCATGAAGAGCAAGTCATGCTTTACAAACTTGCTGGAGTTCTTTTGAGGATATAAACTAGCAAAGTAGATAATGAGGGTCTGGTGGATGTGGTAAATGTAGACTTCAAGAAGTTATTTGACAAGGTACTGCATTAAAAATCTGATTTAGAAGGTTAGATGCCGGAGGGGTTAAGGGTAAAATGTTCTCTGGATAGCAAACAGTAACCAGTGGGTTGTTGCAGGATTCAGTTCATGGGCCACAACTACTTAGTGTACTTACACTGTCCCTGCATGCAGATCATTTAACATAACAAAGTTTGCGGATGGTAGTTGGAAAAGCAGGCAGTGATACCAGAGAGTTTACAGATAGATATTGATAGACTAGAAAAATGGGCCAGAATCTGGCAGATGGTGTTTAATGTGGACAAGTGCAAAGTTGACCATTTTGGCTGGAAAAACAAGGGCAAATAGTATTTAAACAGGAAGTGGGTTCAAAGTGCATCAGTTCAGAGGAATCTGAGCATCTTGTGTTTGAATCGCAGAAAGTGTGTGTGTAGGTGCAGCATATACTATAGGTACATGGAATCCTGGCATTTATTGCAAAAGGACTGGATTATAGAAGTAAGTAAGTATTGTTTAAAATTATATAAGGTGTTATGTAACTTGGATAACTATTTCAAAGAAAAAAATGCAAGGGGAGAAATGATTACTTTTTTTTGTTCATTATTCTTTACATCTCTGTACCTGTGAAAATGAATTGTAAGATAACCTAGTAGATCTGAACAGTTTTTTTATCTCTTGTTGCTAAGAATTAGAAAAGCAGCATTGCCCAAAAGTCTGAACATGGTTTCAAATAATATTTGCATCTTGGTGCAGAAAATATCTTTGCTTTGAATCCAAAAATAATTTCTTCTAACCTAAGGAATGGGAATAGTGTTTGCTTCATGTTATGTTTGTGGCTATCTTGAAATTGGATGATTTTTGATTGTGTGAATGTTGATCTGGGCGTTGGAGAGTTGGCTTTTTCTGTCCTGCATTAATGCCGTGGATGTTACATTATCTGTCACAGGCCTACACAGCAGTGATTGCTAATGTCTCACATTAAGCCTGTGAGGTGGAAAGAGGCATTCCATCCTGACCTATGTTTTAAGAGCTCTTATTAAACTTAAGTTCCCTGTTCTTGATGCCACTGAAGGATGAATGATGTCTATGGCCTTTTTCTGTTTTGTCTGACTTGTACAGCTGCTGTCTGTACTCATGGAAATCATCTCTGCTATTTTCCTCTGCCTCCCTGAAATCACTCATTCCATATGCAAGCTGTTATGGACCAAGCCAGACACCCTCGAAACATTTCACTAAAGTAGCCCAGACCCTAACTTCTCAAGTTGTTTTAAACGGGTGTAACATGGACATTCCAGGAAGGATGCAGTTGGTCAAACCACTTAGTTTTAAACAAAACTGAATTTATTTACCAGATTACTGAATGAAACGCAAGAGAACAAAATACATAATATCTTAACCTATCTGAAAACCAAACAGATCATCCCAACTTAATGCTGCTGTTCCAAATACTTGCAACAATTTCCATAAACGCACCCTTGTACAAAAGGTAAAATCAAACACAGGGCCTTACAGGAGAGAAGTCAGAGACATTTTCAGCATGGACCTGCTTCTTAGGGTTCAGCAGCTTCACAACACCACTGCGTGACTGCTTCCCGTGAATAGCCAGACCAAATCAAAACCAGAGAAAAGCTGAGCTGGGAGAACTGGCCACTCCCCTTTTCATTGTACAAGTGCTTTTATTTTTAAAACCTGAAAGCCTTTTTCCTGGAGGCAGCATCTGTCAGCTATAATCAAATTTGGCTCTAAAACCCTTCAACTTAGGCTTTTCAGTCTTTTACGAAACTTCTTTTTAAAAAAACAAGGACAATATAACCCAGTTAAAGGTGCAGCAGCATCACACACCATTTCGTTGCTCCCAAATAATTGAAATGCTCACAGACATTGTTATTTTCCACTTCCACCACTATTCCGTCATCCATCTGCAGAGTCACTAACTCACCTTACACACTACTTCCTCTTTGTTCCTGATCTGGAGGTGCCGGTGTTGGACAGGGTGGACAAAGTCAAAAATCACATGGTACTAGGTGATAGTTCAACAGCTTTATTTGAAATCAAATATTCTTCACGTATGCAGGTGAATCTTGGCAGATTTGGGAGGATTGTTTAGGGTCTGGATGGAAGCGAGAGGAGAGATGTGGGGGCAGGTGTTGCACCTTTTACAGTTGCAGGGAAAGGTATTGGGTGTGGTGGTGAAGTTGGTATGGAGTATAGGGTTGACTGGGGAGTTGCAAAGTGAGTGATCCCTGCAGAAAGTGGATGGTTGGAGAAGGAAATGTCTTTTTGATAGTGGAATCTGATTGTAGGTCATCAAAATATCAGAGGATGGTGAGTTGGATTGAGGTTGCTGGGGTCGTGTGAGGACTGTGGGAACTCTATTCTTGGAGGGGGTTTGAGGGTAGAAGTGCAGGAGATGGAGGAAATATGGTTGAGGACATAATTTAATTACTGAGGAGGGGAAACTATGGTCCCTAAAATAGGAGAATATTTGGGATGTCCTCAAGTGGAACACCTCATCCTGGGAGCAAATGTGTTGGAGACAGAGGAATTGGGAGTATGGGATAACATTTTTGCAGGAGGGTAGTTGAGAGGACATGTAGTCTAGGTAGTTGTGAGTCAATAGGCTTGAAATGGATATCTTTGAGTCAGTTTCCGAAGATGGCGACTGAGGGATCCAGGAAGGGGAGGGAGGTGTCAGAAATGGCTCGGATGAATTTGAGAGCAGGGTGAAAGGTGTTAGCGAAGTTGAGCTGCAAGAGGCAGCACTGATTCAGTTATTAATGTAGCAGAGGAAGATGTGAAGTATGGTGCTGGTCTAGTTGCAGAAGATGGACTGTCCCATGAAGCCTTAAGAGTCAGGGTAGCCTCTGTCCATGTGGGATTATTTGGCCTATTATGTCTGTGTGGACTCTTCAAATTGTTAATTCACTTATTGCTATTTTCCTGTTGTCCTCCCAAGACTGATCCTTTTTGAATAATTGTCTAATCCTTTTTTTTGCGTGGCTTAATATAACATGTTCTCTCTCTACCAGCAGTGCATTCCAGATTCTAACCACTTACTCTGAAGACATTTTCGTATGTATTAACTTTTTCATGCTAGTTACTTTAGCAAATGTCATAAAGCCCACTTTCTTGATCCATACACTCAGCGCAGAATGTTTCTTATTTTTGTGCTTTTATACCAAAGCTCAGTGGATAAATTTAAAAGTTTCTTAGTGGCTTGCGTGCTAAGTGATTTGCTTATCAGATGTATTTGCGTGCCAGTTACCCAAACCAACTAAAATCTGTGGCTGACTAATGTTTACCAGGTTACTGTGGAACATTGCAATTGAATTCCGTATCCCTAGTTGGAGGTAGACCAATGTGGATACCCATGGCCACACCTTTTGATCTGAAGAAAGTGAGCAAAATTAAGAGAAGTTGGTCAAAGTGAGGAGAGTTCAGCCAGGTGGAGGAAGGTTTTGGTGGATGGTAAAGCTTCAGGCCACCTTTCCAGGAAAAAATGGAGCGCCCTGAGACTATCCTGAAAGGTTTGCACACCCATGATGAAGATGATGTGACTAGTGTCTGCAAAGTAGAAATTTAGAAACTGATGTAAAGGAATCACAGATGTAAGTGGGAAAAACTGGCAAGGGGAGGAAAATAAAACTAGTCGGGATAGGAAGAAATAAGTTTCATGGAACAGGATCCAGCAGAAACAATGGATCTGCCAGACAGACCACCGATTCCATAGCCTGTTGATGTGTGATGCCTAGGCCTATGAAAAGAAATGGGGCACTTTAGCATAATAAATGCTGGCAAGCCTGTGCATTGAAAACTCCCCAGTATGAGTCACCACTGTCATGGGGAAGCAGAAGAGAATTTGTTCTTTTGGTGGCTTTTGAAATTTCTGATTGACTGACTGTTATTTATAATCTTGTGGTTATTTCTACGAATTGAGTTCCGAAGGGAAGGTGTGAATTTTAATTGCATGATAGTGATTTGCGTGTCAGTTACCCAAACCAGCTAAAATTAGGTTGCATTTTGCGTGTAAAAATGTAGATAGTTAGGTTAACCATCTCTTTCCTGTCAGAATTAGTTTTTCTTTATCTCCCTATCAAATGATTCTATTCTTAAGCATCTCATTTCGACAACCACTGGAACCATCTGGGCTTGAAGCTCAAGCCGTAATGTTGTATTCTCAACTTAATCATGTTACTTGATTTGGATCACTAGTGAATCTATGCTGTACCCCTCATAGGAAATGTAAGAGTCATAGAGATGTACAGCATGGAAACGGACCCTTCAGTCCAACCTGTCCATGCCGACCAGATATCCCAACCCAATCTAGTCCCACCTGCCAGCACCCAGCCCATATCCCTCCAAACCCTTTCTATTCATATACCCATTCAAATGCTTTTTAAATGTTGCAATTGTACCAGCCTCCTCCACTTCCTCTGGCAGCTCATTCCATACACACACCACCCTCTGGGTGAAAACATTACTCCGGAGGTTTCTTTCATATCTTTCCCCTCTCACCCTAAACCTATGCCCTCTCGTTCTGGACTCACCCCAGCCCAGGGAAAAGACTTTTTGTCTATTTATCCTATCCATGCCCCTCATGATTTTGTAAACCTCTAGAAGGTCACCCTCAGCTTCTGATATTCCAGGGAAAACAGCCCCAGCCTGTTCAGTCTCTCCCGACAGCTCAAATCCTGGCAACATTAAAGAGGTATCTCCAATCCTAATTTCTGAAAGACTGTGACCATTAAGTGATAACCTGTGTTAACTACTGTTCAATAATAATAACAACAACAATGAAAGATGAAGTTAAGGAAGGAGTTTTTTAATGAGCTGAAGTTTATGTATCCAGAAAACAAATATGGAATTAAGGGCAGGTTAGCTGCAGAGGATCAGGATTAGCAAATGTTAGCAGAAACAGGTAGTCAATCCATGTTACAAGTTATAAATTTCTACTTTGTAAATAGAACCAGTCTATCTCGAGGTTGGAATACAGACAGACTCTAACGTCACTTTTCCTATGCGTTGTCTGAGCTGAGATGTCTTTTTGTTTAATTGAAACCTTAAATTATCGGGAAAATGTGACTTAAGTTCTGGGCTTTACATATTAATGAATTGAAACCTGCAACTTCCTCTGAAAAATGCAAGACTTAACAATCAAACTTATTCAATATATCGTCAGTTTCATGACACTATGATCTTGCTATAAACTGTCTTATGATCCTATGCCACTAGCTACCGGATGAAGGAGCAGTGCTCCGAAAGCTAGTACTTCCAAATAAAGCTATTGGACTATAAACCTGGTGTTGTGACTTTTAACAGAAAAATGGAAAAGAGAACCTTTTTTCTATGGATAACATGTGGCTTGTTCATTTCAGCTTTATTAAATAGGATACATGTGAGTGTGTTTATGTATTCGCATAATCTGCCTCCGCTTCAGGTGCATGGTTTGTTGTGGAGATTAGCCAATGGCTTCAGCCTCGCACGGACATGGAGATGACTGCTGTTCATGCAACACTGAATATTAGACATTTGGTCCAAAAATAGCAGTGAGGTAGGGGGGGGAAGAAAAACATTTGAAGGGTTGGTGGAGAGAGCTTTTGGCAACTGATCCTAGGCAAAGCTGAATGTCACCAAGAGGTGGTGTGTAGATGAGGAAGAGAAGAAATCTATGAAAAGATGCTTTGATCAGTCTGGAAGATGGTAGATTGAGGGTCATTGTTGAAATTGCTCTCGCTATGATTGGATATGGAGAACCTGAGTACTGCAGATGCTGGAGATCGGAGTCATGGCTGTGTTGTTGGAAAGGCACTGCAGGTTAGGCAGCATCAGAGGATGCTGCCTGATCTGTGCTTTTCCAGCAACACACTCGACTATGATCGGATATGACAACTCAAGTAAAGGTAATCCTCCTGAAGTAGTAATCTGAGGAATGGTGTTGGAGAATGATTGATTAATTTGACTCTGTCAGTGTTACAACAGGATGAAAAAAATACACCATATTTAGTCATTTCAGTATTATGTCAGAAGCCAATTGTAGAGATTGAAAAATGGATACTATAATGGAATAGATTTGCGAATCAGCTTGTGCTTTTTTTTTTCAGACGTTTTTAAAAAAAAATAAACTGGTTGACAAAAAAGAACATTTGGATTCTACCACCAATATTTTCAATATAGGCTGGGTGTATTGTGATGAGATCAGTGTCTTCCAAATTGATGAAATTTTGAGGTTGCAACTTCTCAGACAGCATTGGCTGCTGTGGAAATCTGGCTGAGTGATGACAGCTGAGAGGCTCCTTTTGAAGTTCCCTTTCTTGGTGGGTATGGCTTAAAGTTTTGATCTCTTGAGGTCTGATTGCTACTGCAAAAAAAAAGTATGTTTTTCAAAAAAAAACTTTCCTTCCACCAGACCTAGAAGTTTGGGGAGCATGGAGCTGGATATTATACAAGTCACGCGAGCAGTGAGATCCATTCTTGAGCAATGCTATCTCCTCAATCAGGAGAGGAATGCTTAATGAATTCAGAAAAAAAGTCTTAACCTTTTTTTGATTTGGACTGATTTAAGCCAATGGAGCAAATGTTATGTTGTTGAAGTTGCACTTTAAGAATATGCATTAGATTTGCATTATTACCAAGTATTGTTTGAATTGTTAGGGTCTATATTGTCAGATTTTTATTTGACCAGATTGTGATTTCTGTAAACGTTGGTCTAAAGGAATCTCTGATTTGTGACCACAGTGTTAGACACTTGTCGTGCTAATAACAAAATGTGTTGAGAAACTGTAGCAGTTTTATCTCGCTTAACCTGTGGTAAGATTACCAACACAGGAGAAAAGTAGACCACCAATAGTGATATGTATTTCCTCTGGGGAACTAAAATCACTCACTACCACAACCCTGTTGTTTTTACATCTTTCCATGATCTGTTTAATATCTGTTCCTCTATTGCCACTGGCTGTTAAGAGGCCTGCAGTAATAATCCCAACATAGTCATAGTCATGGCACTTTTTTCTTATTCCTGAGTTCTACTGATATTGCCTCGCTGGATGAGGCCTCTTTTTGTTACATCTGTGACATTCTCCTTAATTAGTAATGCAACTCCCCCCACCCCTTTTACATCCCTCTCTATCACCCCTGAAACATGTCAACCCAGCAGCAATGTTAAACATTTCAGTACTGCTTTTCTTTCAACCATGTTTCTCTAATGGCTATAGCGTCATAGTCTGTACTAATCATTTTTAAAAATGCAAACCACAAGATTATACTACATATTAGGACAGAGATGAGAAACTTCTTCACCCAGAGAGTGGTGGCTGTGTGGAATGCTCTGTCCCAGAGGGCAGTGGAGGCCCAGTCTCTGGATTCATTTAAGAAAGAGTTGGATAGAGTTCTCAGGATAGTGGAATTAAGGGTTATGGAGATAAGGCAGGAACAGGATACTGATTAAGGATGATCAGCCATGATCATATTGAATGGTGGTGCAGGCTTGAAGGGCAGAATGGCCTACTCCTGCACAGATTGTCTATTGTCTAATTTAGAAATAATTAACATATGAAACAAGATCTGTTAATGTTTAGAATATTTTACTTTTTATTTCTAATTTTGAGTTCCAGAGGATGAAGACGACTCTTAGATGAGCTTCAGATATCTATCATATTTGGGCACTTTGGTGTGAAAATGAAAAGATAACGAGCAGAAAATCATTCTTTTCATTTTAGCTATTTGCTGTCTGCTCCCACAGGATTATTCTTCTTTTCAAGAAATAAGTCACCTAATTGTGGTTACATTACATATAATACTAACTGCTTAGATAAGGAAAACAATAAATGTTTTGCAAATGCTTGCTATTTTGAAAAATAAAATTAACTTTTGTCTGCTATGTGTATTTTGAATTCTTTGCTATTGAAGCTACCCCAATTCCTCATTATACTCTTAAATCTTGACAATTCAAACTAAAATTCAAAACATTCGTCGGAAATTCCACTGAACCAGCCACATTGCACATTTTTGCTTACAGTATAAATTTTGGCCGACCAGCTTATTCTGCCAAATTCTAAATTAATCTAGTTCCATTTGCCAGCATTTGTCCTGTAGCCCTTGAAATGCTTCCTATTCATAAACTCTTGCAGATATTTTTTGAATGTTGTATTTGTATCACCCTCCATCACTTCCTCAGGCAGCTCATTCCATACGTGCACTACCCTCTACATGAAAAGGTTGCCCCTTGGGTACCTTTTTAAAATGTTCCCTCTCCCACCTTAAACCTATGCCCCCTCATTCTGGACTCTCCCAACCCAGGGAAAAGACCTTGTCTATTTACCCTATCCATGCCATTCGTGATTTTCTATACCTCTGAGGTCACCCCTCAGTGTCCGCTCCAAGGAAAACAGCCCCAGCTTATTCAGCCTCTCCCGATACTCAAATCTTTCAACCCTGACAACATCCTTGTCTGTCTTTTATTGACCCTTTCAAGTTTCATAACATCCTTCCTATAGGAAGGATGTTTAGAATTGCACACAGTATTCCAAAAGTGGCCTAACCAATGTCATGTACAGCTGCAGCATAACCTCCCAACTCCTATACTCAATGCTCCAGCCAATAAAGAAAAGCATACTAAACACCACCTTCACTATCCAATCTGAGACTCCACTTTCAAGGAGCTATGAAGTTGATCTCTTTGTGCAGCAATGCTCCCTAGGACCTTCCAGTTAAGTGTGTAAGTCCTGCCCTGATATGCCTTTCCAAAATGCAGCACCTTGCATTTATCTAAATTAAACTCCAATGGGCCAAGGAGCAGAAGCTGGCCTATCTGATCAAGATCCCATTGTATTCTGAGGTGACTTTGGCTGTCCACTACACCTCCAGTTTTGGTGTCATCTGCAAACTTAATTATACCTCCTATGTTCACATTGAAATCACTTTTATATAAATAAGAAAAGCAGTGGATCCAGCACCAATCCTTGTGGCGCACTGCAGTTCACAGGCCTCCAGTCTGAAAAACAACCATCCATCACTGCCCTCTGTCTTCTATCTTTGAGCTAGTTCTGTATCCAAATTGCTAGTTCTCCCTGTATTCCATGAGATCTAACCTTGCTAACCAGTCTCCCATGAGGAGCCTTGTTGAATGTCTTTACTGAAGTCCATATAGATCATGTTCACTGCTGTGCCATCATCAAACCTCTTGGTTACTAATTTTAAGAAAAACCTCACTAGAGTTAATGAGACATGATTTCTCATACATAAAGCCATGTTGACTATCCCTAATCGGTTCTTGCCTATCCAACTACATGTAAATCCTATCCCTCAGGATTTCCTCCAATAACTTACCCACCATTGATGTCAGGCTCACCGGTCTATTGTTCCCTGGTTTTTCTTTACTACCTTTCTTAAATAGTGGCACCATGTTAGCCAATCTGTCTTCCAGCACCTCACATGTAACTATCTGATCTCAATATCTAAGCAAGGGGTCTAGCAATTGCCTCCCTAGCTTCCCACAGAGGTCTAGGTGTACCTGATCAAGTCCTGGGGATTTATCTACCTTTTTTGAGTTTTAAGACATCCAGGGCACCACCTCTGTAATATGGACATTTTTAAGATGTCGCCATCGGTTTCCCCACATTTTGCATCTTCCATGTTCTTTGCCACAGTAAACACAGATGTAAAACACTTTATCTCCCTCATCTCCTGCAACTCCACATAAATGCCACCTTGCTGATCTTTCTGAAGAAGGGCTTAAGCCTGAAACGTCGATTCTCCTGCTCCTTGGATGCTGCGCTTTTCCAGCAACACATTTTTCAGTTCTGATCTCCAGCATCTGCAGTCCTCACTTTCTCCTAGGGGCCTTATTCGCTCCCTAGTTACCCTTTTGTCCTTTTAATTTGTTTACAAACTCCCTTTGGATTCTCCTTAACCTTATTTGCCAAAGCTACCCCATGTCCCCTTTTGACCTCCTGATTTCCCTCATAAGTATGTTTCTACTCCCTTGTACTCTTCTAAGGATTCACTCTACTTCTGGTGTCTATACTAGATATATACTTTTTTTTCTTAACCAAAATCTCCATTCTCTAGTCATCCAGCATTCCTACACCTACAGCATTGCCTAACAGAAACATACTGCCTCTAGATTCTCTCTCTCATTTTTGAAGGCTTTCCATTTTCCAGCCATTCCTTTTACCTGTGAACATCTGCCCCTATCAACTTTTGGAAGTTATTGCCTAATACAGTCAAAACTGGCCTTCCTCCAATTTCTAACTTCAACTTTTAGATCCTTTCTATCCTTTTACATCACTATTTTAAAACTAATAGAATTATGGTTGATGGCCCCAAAGTACTTGACCTGCCTTATTTCCTAAGAGTAGATCAAGTTTTGCACCTTCTCTAGTTTTATCCACATACTGAATCAGAAAATTTTCTTGTATACACTTAACAAATGCTTCTCCATAACAACCCTTGGCAATGATCTGCTCAAAGCAAATTAAAGCAGTTTGTTTTTTGCCAGCTTTTCACCATGGCTTCACCTAACTCCATCTGCTCCTCTCTACAGATCATTATTCCAACATGCTTTTCAGCTTCCACTCTCCAATAACTCATACTTTTTCCCAATTCTGGTGTGCTAACTTGCACACAATCCTGATCTGTCACCCCTGTCATTAGTTCACAGACCAATGATGTCTCAAATTCCAAAATGATTTTTCCTCTCCTGAACATTGCAACCTCTTTGAGCTCTAAATTTTTGAGAATTCTGTGCTCTGACAGTTCTGGAAGCTTGTATGTCCTGAGTTGCAGAAAGCCAAGCTTTTGCAGCTATGGCTTCAGCTGTCTCATCCCCAAGTTTGAAATTCTCTTGCTCAATCTTTCCAACTGTGTCCTCTTTTATGTGGTGCATTGTAAAGAGCAGAGGGCCCCAAAGCTGTTTTCTACTCAGTGAGAAACAACTGGTGACTGTTTAACCGGTGGATTGCCACACCTCCAGTGAGGGGCAAGGTTGAAAAGCTAGGGACCTTTTGTGGTGATCTCAATCAGTAAGGGAATTGAACCCATGCTGTTAGCATCACTCTCTATCACAAAGACGACCTCCAGCTGACTGAGCTACTGATCAGTCCCACCCCTTAAAGATACCTCTTCAATTCTGTTTTCAGTCATCCACGCTAACACTATTTCTTTGTGGCTTAGTGTGAAACTTTGTTTGATCATGGTCCTGTGAGGCACTTTGGGGCATCATACTGCATTAAAGCACTATAGAAATACAAGCTATTCTTCTGCAGAGGTCCTTAAGATTGTTCTGTGATGAACATCATATGAATGCATGTTGTGTTGATTATGTTTAAGTTTCTGCCAAAGGAAAGGATGTTAAGGGTAGTTAATTACAAAATGAACTCTGAGCGTAATGCAAAACAAACCACAAGTTCAGGAAATAAACTGTGTTAGATTACAAGTTTTTAAACCCTGCTCATTTGGTGGATCATCAACCTCCCAGTGAGGCTGGTTATAACCAAGTGGAAAATTTTGGATTATGACCTAATCATGACTGTCAGAAATCTTCTAAAGAAAAATGCGTCAGCTGCTGACTGCAGCAGCAAGTAAAGACAAAATGCTCCTAATCTCTGAAAACTTGTTAGGATGTAATGACAACACAAGTTAACTTAAAACCTAATTAACCTTTTTCAAGTTTTTATTTCTTCAAAAATAACTTTTTAAAAATACCGGATATCTGTGTGTACAGGAAACCTCTGTGGTTATTCACTTGAAGAGCTCACATATTTATCGTTTAAGTGGTACAGAAGCGCATCAACAGAAAGGAATTCATTGCAACAGTTCCTATTCCTACTCCAGAAAGCAGAGTTGGGGGAGAAATGCCTGTACCTAGCTCTTCCTTGCTAGGGCCTGTACTCTTCTTTGTTGGGCATTTTCTGAGCATTGCTAGTGTCTGGTACTTTCATAGTCAAAACACAGGCAGAGAAGGTGAGTATTCTTCACTTGGTCATGCATGATTCAGATGGAGCAGGAGATTAATCATACAAATAAACTTTTTTAAAAACTTTTTGCCTTCACAGTGTTATTGCACCCTTTTTGCCTGAAAGGAAGTTCCATTGCTTAATTGGAAATTACTAATCGTGAAATGAGATGGGGGAAAAAAAATCTTTTTCATTTGGAATAGGGTTGCAGTACTGCAACGTCAAAGTGTTTAATGTAACTGGCTTAAACTCATACTTTTTTGTTTTGCTGAACAACTTAGTGCTGTACTAATTCCCCAGTGAGTTTTACTTGATTTTAAAAATGGTCAGTTGGTATAACTTAGTCACCAAATTGTTTTGCTAAAATTATCAGCAGGAGGAATGAAATTTGAAAACACAGATCAATTGCTCCCCTTCATTTTTCAAGATAAGTCTTTTGTTTTCTTAAATGTTTTATAATGCACATAAAGTCAGTAGGAATGTAATCTAGTTGCTGATATTGCCAGTGCTGAAAACGATTATTTGTGACCCTTGAGAAAGAGCCTTTTACTTGTCCATTACTTTATTTCTTTCTTTTAAAAGCAGACTATGAGGATGATGTTGCTTAAAAGAATAGCTTATAGAAGTAATGAAGCTCAAGGATGGGAGAAAACTGAATTTTATGTGCACAGCTGAGCTTGAGGCATTCTGGGTGCTTATGGTGTCAGGTGACACACCCAAGTTAATAAATTGTGAAGCTAATATTGTTAGTTTGGCTATAACATGCATTTCTTCATCGCGAATTGGCTAAAACGTGATTGAAGAACTTAGACTATGATTCGTAGAGTGTGAACTTGCATTACCTGTATTGGTTATGAGGTAATTCTGATCCCATTGATTTTACATGGTGCTGCTATTATGCGATTTTCTTATAATGGGGGGTTCGCACAGAAACGGCACTATCACATTATATCAGAACAGATTGTACCCACATTAATATCATGAGGGTTTGCTGCTTCTGCAATTAATTAAATAAATAGACAAAAAGTCGATTTGTTCAAGATATTGATTTATTTGCAGTGATTTGATTTGAAAACCGGATTGCGAATCAACCTGTTTTACCCATCAATGTTATGGTGTTCGCACTGTTTTGCTAAACATTTGGTGATCGATGCACATTGCGAGCTAACTGCAAAGAATTATATTGACTTCTATTTCTATATGAATATTGCAAAATACTATGAATTCTAGAAGTCTGAAATTAAAACGCAAAATGCTGGAGAAACTCTGGTCTGGCGGCATCAAGGAAAGAGCAACCGTTAACATTTCAAGTTCAAAGACTCCACTTTGGAACTGATGGGATGTGGAGAATCGTGGTTTTTATGTTGTAGACAAAGAGAAAAAGGATTTCTGTTTTCCACTTTGATTAACGTGAATCTTTGAAGAAATCTATTGCTAAGCCAAATCCCTTTAATACTGCAGTACAAATCATTTTTGAGATGTTTGAATATTTGGAATTCTTCCATATTGCTGATGTATGGTATTTTTTTTAAAAAAACTAAAGTTATTCAAATCTCTTTGAACTGTTAGTGTTTCCGGTCAGAACGGAATGTCGCGTTTTGTTGAACAGAATAAAGATTCCCCCCTCATTCATTGCTGCTATTTGTTACCTCCTTGAAAACTCCTCATTTAAGTATGCATCCTCTATCACAGCATCTGTGGTGCGTTCTAGACTTTTTTCTTGAAAATTCTGTTGCCAGTGTAGCTTTACCGCTAGAGAGAAATCAAGTGGTGCAAGCTGGTCAATTTCTCAAATACTTGAATTAGCAGCACCCAGAGTGCACGGTTACCAGAGTTGAGCAAATTAAATGAGTATCTCAGGACCCAAAGTTTGATCTTCTGATTGATGTTAAGAAACCCTAGATGCAGCACACTCTTAAATCAATCTTAACTGAGTTTTATTAAGATGAGGATTTGTTTAACTTAGAAATTGGTTTTCAAAATAATTTAAGTTCATAAAATCAGAAGATTTGCTTTCATTCCATAGAAAACTCCCATTTTGAATCTTGGATATTGGTTCAATGAGTTAGGTTGCCTGATAATTGCAATATGTGACTAGTGACCCTTCAGTTACGATAATTCTGATCAACATTTTGTCTTTTTAGTTACTAAACTGAAGAGAAATGGAAAATTGAAATTTCAGTTGCTCTGTCCAAACATTCTTAAAAGGAAACAACTTGCAGTCATTGCAATCTACTTGCCCAAGCTAAATTAAAAATGAAATGACCTCTGTCATCTTTTGAATGTCAGTTTCTAGACCGATATAGATTTGAATGTTCCAATATTTTAAAAACTAAGTTCCCAGCATTTCTGTTAAGCAGATGGAAAGTGAGGTCAGGGGTTCAAAGTGTAATCCTTTGAAATTGTTTATCATAAAAGCTCTTCCAGGTTAATGTCCATAGTGCAGATTTCTGGATGTTGGAAACAAATTGATCAATTGTTAGAAGTCTAATTAACTTAGGGGTATAAATAGAAACAACTATAAAATAATATCAGGTAATTAAAACTTAATTGTGACTTGTATAAAAATCCAGTTTCCATCTGCTCACGTTGAAGTCATCCTTTTATTACCCTCAATTTCTCAAAAGTATCCATTAACAGTTTCTTCACTATCCATGGTACCTGTAATTGCACAAGACAAGTGGAAGTAGCTGTGTTTTTTCTGCACAATGGCCAATGACTGTGGTTGTAGGAAATTCCTCCATTTCCTACCTCTTTTTTTTTCCCCTGGAAAATAACTTGCCTTGGAAAAAAGACAACTTTATAACTTGTTCACTGTTGATAAATTTGATTTGAATTTCTGCTGAATAAGAACATGAATTCATAAAATCATGGAATCCCAACAGTGTGGAAGCAGGCCATTTGGCTCACTGAATTCACTCTGTTCCTCTGAAGAGCATTCCATACAGACCTGCCTCCCTGTCCTATCCCTGTAACCCTGCATTTTCTGTGGCCCATACACCTAGCCTGCACATTTCTGGACACTGGGCAATTTAGCATGGCCAATTCACCCAACCTGCACATCTTTGGACTGAGGGAGAAAACTGGAGCACTCAGAGAAAACCCGGGCAGAATGTGCAAACTTCTTGCAGAGGGTGAAACTGAACTCACATCCCTGGCACTGAGGTGGCAGCACTAACCACTGTGCTGCTGTGCTGAAATTGAAACCAGTGATTTTGCTTCGAATGTTAGCAGACAATGAAAGCAATGTGTAGTAGTTGAAGCCTAAATAATAGTTTTCAAAATTCATTCATTGGATCTGAGATTGCTTACCTGACAGCATTTATTACTTGTCTGTAGTTGCCCTAAGGGCAGTTAAGAATCAGCTTAACTGATGAAAATGATAGACCTGCTCTCTTTATTAGGGCAGCATATGTCTGGAGTCACATGTAGGCCAGACTGTTTAACAATAGTGGAGTTCCTTCTCTAAGGAACATTAGTTAAACCAGATAGGTTTTATGGCAGTTGAACATATTTAGGTGGTTTATATTAGGTTAGCTTTTTTAAAATTCCAGACTTGTGAATTCAAATTTCACCATTGCCATTGTGGAATTCAAACCTATGCTTGTAGAAAATTAGTCTAGGGTTCTGGATTACTTGATTGTGCAGTGACTTTACCACTGCATCACTACTACCTCTACTCTTGTTTGGCAAATAATACAATTTTAACCCTACATGTGCCAAATGTTCTAAGTACATTTTATTGTAAATTCCGTTTTCTACACCATTGCATTTCCTCTTGCTATGACAAAATAGAATTACTTTTGGGAAATTGGTTCAAATTAATTCAGTCAGAAATCTATTGCACTTCCTTGGGATGTTGGCATGAACACAATTGTTCTCGTGGTTCTGAAATAGGTATGATTTAAGCTATTACATTTTTAAGAGAAAGTTAGATAAAAACATAGGGAGGAAAAAGAAATAAAAGTCTACAATTAAGTCCAAAGGTTCACTGGGAACTGACAAGAAAATGGAACTTAGTTCATGGTTGAACAAAAATTTACCGCATTGAATTGCAATGCAGATTTGAAGGCAAAAAGCCTTCTAATTCTGTTTATTATGGTCTTTGGATTAGGTGAAATAGGCTGAATGAGAGGCTCACATGGGACATCAATGCTTGCACCGACCAGTTGGACGGGTAGCCTGTTTCCCAGCTGCAGCTCCATGCATTGTACACTTCCTCATGCTGTCCTAATATGGAGAACAGATCTATCATTTTCATTACATATTACAGACTTTGCAGGAAAAATTTAAAGAGAAGTGCACTGCAGCATACGTTTTAAAAAAATGATAGGCATGTAGTAGAAGGTTTGGCTTCAAGTTGCATTAATATCTTGCATAGCTGTTCCAAATTTTTGCTTGATTGAATTGGGTAAGAATGATATGAAGATGAAAGTAGATCTTGCTTTGATCTAACTTGGGATGAGATAGTGAGGCTAATATTTATAGTAGATTGTACACGGAAGATCATCCTGAATGAACAGCAGAATGTTCCCTCACCATAGCGAGACTGCAGAATTCTGAGATGCAATGTGATCTGGGCATTCCAGTGCATGAACCACAAAACATTAATGTGTGTACAGCAGATAGCTCAGATTAATGGAATGTTTTCCTCTAGTTATGAAAGGAATTGAACATAAAAGTAAGACTGTTATGCTTCAGTTAGGCACGGCAATGATATGACCATATCTCGCATATTGTGTTGAGTTTTGATCTCCTTACTTAAGGAAGTGGTTCAGAGGGGACTTACTAGTTTGATACCTGGAATATGCAGGTTGTCTTATGAGGAAAGGTTGGACAGACCGAGTTTGCTTTCATTGGAATTTAAGCGTGAGGAATGACTTGGATCGAAATAAGATTCTGAATGAATGGTCTGACAACCTGGGAAAAATGATTGCTTTTGTAGGTGAGTCCAGAGATGGGGAACACTATTTCCAAAATTAGGAGTCTCACGTTTAGGTCAAATTAGGTGAATTTTTTCTGAGGGTTGTGCAATTTTTGAACTCCCTGGGTCAGACGGTAGTGGAGGCAGCCTCATTAAATAAAAGCAAAATACTGTGGATGCTGAAATTCTGAAATAAGCCCCAACACTGGAGAAATTCTGGGTCTGGCAGCATCTGTAGAGAGAAACAGCTAGTTTCAAGTCCAGTATATTTCCCTTTAACTGGAGACTTTGAGGAAAGTCATAACAATCTCTAAACATTGCCACTCTTTTTCTCTCCGTAGCTGCTGCCACACCTGCTAAGTTCCTGCAGCATTCTGATATTGTTGTAGGCTCACTGAGTATATTTAAGGTGGCGGTAGAAAGATTTTGTAAGAACTGAAAACTGCTGGAGGAACCCAAGGTTTGGCAACATCTGTGGAAAGAAAGTAGCGATCACATTTTGAGTCCAGTGACTTTCCATGAGAACTGAAAGCAGCTTGCAAAAAGTGGTATTTGTGCTGAAGACCAAGGGAGGGTGTGGAGAGCAGATAGATGGAGCCCAGAGAGAGTGCAAAATGAAAGGGCTAGGCAGGCGAGGGAATTATAGATGGTAAGCCAGGGTAAAAGAACAGCTGAATAAGTGATACTGAAGGCTGAGAATAGGAGAGAACGGTTTGGCTGTGCTGAAACCAACCTATGTCATGACAGGGCCATGGTGTGGGGTTGATAAAGAAAAACATGGAAGAAATTGATCAGGCTCAAGTTATTGGGCTCTATGTTGACTCCTCAAGCCTACAGGGTTCTGAAGGGAAAGATGGGATGTTCTTCCAGCTTGTGCTGAGGCTCACTGGAACACTGTAGTTAGCCTGCGATAGAAATGTTGGCATAGGAACATGGTGTATTGATCTGATAAGCAACTGGAAGCTTGAGGGTCATCTTTACAGATATAACATTGGTGTTCTGCAAAGCAGTCACCCAGTCTAGATTTTGTGCTCCCAGGGTAGAAGAGACCACATTGTCATCAGCGACTACCATAGACTAGATTGAATGAAGTGCAGGTAAATTGCTGCCTCATCTAGAAGATATGTCTGGAGCCTTGGATAGTGAGGTGGGAGGAGGAAAACAGGCAAATGTTGCACCTTCCGTGATTGAAGTTTGTTTTTGTTTTCCACCAATCTGCTCATCCCTTCTCTTCTCCTACCCCAACCCTAATTTAACCATAAATAAAACATCTTCAGAACTGACGGTAGGTAGAAAGAGTCACCAGACTCCGAACATTTAACTCTGCATTCTGTCAGCAGATGCTGCCAAACCTATTGAACATACGCAGCAGTTTGTTTTTGTTCCAGATCTCTAGCATTCAGTATTTAAAATTTTTTAGTTGAAAACAGGTTGTTTGCCAATGGATGCACTTAGGGTGGAGTAAGTATAATTGGCTGAATGTCCAACGTTTCCTAATTTATATGTTCATATGGAGATGCAAAATGAGTATATTTGTTTGAGATAAAATCATGCTTGAGGGCATTTCCTAGCTATTCTGAAACTTTGCTAAAATTTAAATTGGAAAATTTTTAGTTTTTTTTAAACCAAATGAATAGAGTTTTTAGTGAAGCTTTTTGCAACACTAAAGGTAAGGGATAGGATGCAGCAGGGCAAAATCTCAAAGTGGAGTGTACGTTGGTTCTGTCCAAAAAACTAAGTGATTGCGTAAAAGATGCTCCATCACAGTGGACCAACAGCTTTTATTAGTTGCATTGTACTTCACTGCTTTGCAAGTGGGAATACAATTAAAGTTTCCAATTTGCTAAATATTGAAAACTGGCTGGGGAAGAGTGGTGGGAAAAATAGCTGATGCAAAAGAACAACACAGTGATTGGGCTAGATTGGGAAGTTTTTCTTGCAATGTCTAGATTTTACATAATACGAATAAGCAGGACACCACACAGGAGATGGGTTTGGAAGGTACCTGTGTGCTGAAACAATGAAGAACGCCATGTGAAATTACAAACCAATAGATAGAATGAGGACTTATTGGAAGGAGAGAGTGAACTAGAAATCAGTTGTTCATTAACTGAACTACTTTGTACACTTCTGGTTCGCATATTACAGTTGTATTCTGATCCTTGAGATTGCTGAGCTCCAAAACTGGGAATCTAAAGCCAAGCTAAATTATCATAAATGTTTTCTTTTCCAAACAGTAGAATGAGTATATGGAAATATTGGCGGTAGCTATCTTGGAAAATTCGAGAGTTGGTTAGGATTTTAGGCAGAAGTAGTGACTTGAAGACTGTTGGATACCAAGTATACGATCGGAGTTATTTCTTTTAAATTTTAAACTGAAGCAGATGGACCATGTAACTTTTTAGATCCTGCTCACCTCAGCGTTCAGAAGAGAAATTATAATGATTGCTATTTAAGAAAAAAGTTTCTTACTTGTTTATGTCCTTTGCTTTTAATGGGCAGACTGAATTGTAAAACTGGAATGATAGTTTACTGTCTTCACTGTCTTAACACCACTGAAGGAAGTAGCATCTGGTTTTGGGGGGAGGGGTAGAAGGTCATGAGAAGGATGGAGTGGTGTGGGCAGAGCAAGGGAGAAGTTGGTAGAAAATGTCCGCTGGTAATTTCTGTAGGCATAGTATCTGACACCATGAGGGCTCCTTCTTTTATTCAGTTAGATTCACTGCCTCTATTTCTGTGAATCATTTTCAGCTTTGAGGAAATGACGTTAGACTGCCATGTTTTAAGGAGGTTGATCTGACAGTTTATTTGAAGCAGTGCAGCACAGATATTGCAGCAGTAGCAGGTGAATACAGGCGAAAATTATAGCTGTACTAGATTTAAAGGCTCCCTGGCTAATACACAAGCTGCAAAAGATATTTATAGCTCCGAACAGTTTCTGCATGTTATCAACATGAAGCAAGAGAAAAAGGGAAATGATTTCAGTCTGCGTATGTTTTTGCCTTCTGTATGTCTGATTCAGTTCAGTAATATGGGTCACTGGAAAATTGATTGCTGGTGAAGAAAGAAGATGCATCAGTTCTTTTGAGTTTTTAATTTGACTGCAGTTTTTTTTTGGCAACTGGATGATTTGAAACAAGCCTGGCTGGACTTTGTAAGACAATACAACAGCTGTAGGAATGCACAGATACAAACAGCAGTTTATCTTTTTACTAAGAGACTTGCTTTATTTGCCTCTGTTGCTATAATTTCATTTTGTTTTAAATCAGTAGAATTGTTTTCTTGATTTTTTGGATTCAAAGTGTGCATGTCCCTAACAGATATGAATGGCAATGAGCCACACATGCACTCTTTGAGATGGTAGTTTGCAGACTGTTAAAGTATCAGAAGATTGGGAGAAATCCTAGCTTTTCAGGAAGTGGTTCACGACCTACTACTGTATATTACACTTGGCTCATTGCATCATAACAGCATTCTGTTGTGCTTCAAGGCCTCAAACTTTCAAGACGAGAACGAAGCATAATGTCAGCTACACGTGCTGGTAAAATATGGGGTCTCTACAGTAATGATAGGGAGCTAAATGCAAGCCTGGTTTCCTTGATGTGCTGCATGGGTCAGTATGATTTATTTGTTTAAATTCTATAGTCTGTAGTAATATTGTACATGAAACTGTTATTATATTTCAAGCAATAAAAGAAAACTATTGGTCTTTACCACTGCACAGTTTAAGTTGGAAACATTTTTATAATGGTAGCATTGTGTGCTGGTAACTTCTTTTTTCCTTTAATGTTCACCCCCCCCAACCACATGCCACATGTGAAATTCTAGTTGAGTGCTGTTGATCTATGAATCTAAAACCAGGACTGTAATGACTACTTCATCCCTTTTAATGTATTGAGAACTTTAAAGATTAAAGTTCATTAAAATGTACAAGATATGTTTGCCATTCTAGTGCTAATATTTTCTTTACCTGTTCTAATCGCTAAAACAAGTGGCCAGTCAAATGTCACATCACAAAGTAGTGTCAATTTTTTTCTTGTAAGTCCTAATAGTGTATTCACTCATGGAAATTGAATTTCATTTATTTCGTAGATGAGTGCTTGGAAAGTGCGTAGTAATAGCGAAGAGCAGATTTGTACCAGCAATTTCTCCATAATGGGCAGTGACTTTTTAAATCTGGTAACTGTAGCTGGTGATTGGGGTAAACCATTTCTTCTCACCTGGAGGAAATGTGAAAAATAAGACATTTTGTTGTTGTGTTGTTTTGAGCTACTTGACAGTTATATTTTTATAAATACCTGCCTACCTTTAAATAGAATGGGGCATCGAATAGAAACAAAGGAAAATATTTATTTTGTTAAAAGCTGGGTTGTTTTGATTAGTTATGTAAAAGAAAAAGCATGCTTCTACCTTTTTTGACATTGATTTTGGGATACAATTTTGTTCAAACAGACTTTATCATTCTTATAACACTTAATAGCAGTCACTCTCGTGGTTGACACCATGAGAAAATGTTGAATAACACATCACTGCAGAAATTGATGAATCGCTATAATCTGTGATATTTAAAATGATGGTTTGTCAATTTGTCTTGTTGTTTATTTAGTTACAACTAAAACATACAAAATAAGGCCAGGCTGTGAACTGAATTTTGTTTCAGGTTTCACCAGTATTTCTGGATAGTGGGAGCATGCAACAGAATGGTATTAGATTTAATATGTAAAAATCAGATTGCAGTAGCTGTGAAATATATACTAGCACATATTAAGTACACCATTCCATAGGCTTTCTAAACAAGCTCCTGAGTTTGATGATGGCTGAAAGCATGGCTGAAAATGTGCAGTATTGAACTACACTCTTGGCTATTACATGTTACTAATTTTGACCAATTGTGCCATTCTTGATTTTCGTGATATCACTGTCTGCTTCAGCCTCTGCTTTAGAAGCATCAGCATAAGGCCTAAGCTTGCACACTAGAGTCGTCTTTTTAGATGAAATGTTGAACCGAAGCCTGTTTGCTGTCCCATGCAGGTGAACAAGATCACATGATATTATTCTGAAGAAGAATAAGGGAACTCTCCACAACGTTCTGGCCATTATTAATTCCTCCTCATCACATTTGGTCATTATCACATTACTGTTTGTGGACCCTTGCGCATATGCAATTGTTGCCATATTTCCTACAACAATCTGTGAATGCACTTCATAGGTTGTTAATTGTTTCTGGACAGGCCAAGGTTGTGAATGCCCCTTTTATAAAGGCAAGCTTATGCTTTTCTTTACAAGAAATACTTACCGTAATCACTCCTGAAAGATTAAGAATTTTAAAAATATTTTCAAGGACACTCAGTGGAATATACAGTTTTTATGGTAAAATTATAAGTATTGTAGATTGAAGAAAACTTCAGACCAAACTTTTTTTTGCTCCGTTTTGTTTTCTAACCTGCATGTGAAATGCTGACAAGTGGTCAGCATGCCAGCCTGATCCTTGGCTTCTGCAATGCCTCTGTGTTTGCCCTTTTGCATGGCCTTTTCTCTAAAGATGTAGGTCTATTCCCCACTGAGAATTCTCCTTTAATTATACAATTGAAGTCCGCAATCTCTTGTTGCTTTGGTGCTCCAGTGAACCAAATGAATTTTAACTTAGTGCACTAAACTTATCTTAAACTTCACAGATTAAGATGGTGTTTCTTCAGTTTTGTAACATTTTCCTGAGTCATTGACTTAAGGACATTGATTAACTTAGTTATTGGTTTTCTGTTATCTCAGCATGACTTGTGCATTGATATACGTGGAGATTTATAAAGATTGGCCTCTTCAAATATCCTTAAATCCTTCAATTTGTAAATATGACATTCAAGAATCTAAATAAATTGACACCACTTCTAGTTTGGAAGCTTGCAACATGTGGACTTCTCTTCAGGTGTAGTACAACTTGGGTCCAGTTCAAAACCGTATTTTGAAAATGTCCAGATGGTCTATTGTGTCTCCTGGGAATTTGTACAAATTTGCTTTTAAGTATTAGCACAACCATTTCCTTTAGTACTAAAATGAATTCCAGTCTGCTGAATAGTTGCTCTGGGCTTTCGTTGAAATAGGTGTGCATTGCTTTTCTCATTTCAACTTTCTATATGAAGAAGAAAAGCATTTCTCTTGGCAAAACAACTTAGAACTGCATGTTACAGTACAAAGTCTAAGACTAATTATAAAAGATTAATAATATCTGACTATATTACAGAAATTCCTTCCTTACATCACTAAATCCATTTACCTCCCTCCTATTCAAACTTTGTTTGAATCTGTTTTGTTGTGAAGGAATGTTTACTTGGAATTTTCATGAGATAACTTTGTGTTCTAAATGTTTTCTACAAAAAACAGTTCTGTTGTATGCTTTTGAGGTTTAAATCATATTATTCAATTAATAATCCATATCAATCTTGATTACAGTCAATTTTTATCTCCAGAATAAAGCAAAAGTACAAGGTTCCATCTTTTAATCCAACAAAAGGACTTGTTGGGCCAAAGGGCCTGTTTCCACACCTAAGTAATCTAATCTAATCTCTTTAAAAAAAAACTTTTTTCTGTAAAATCAAAAATGTTACTTGGAGTTTGGGTTAATTGACCAGTGTCGTGCTGGTGCCACCTCTTTAGTGAGCAGATGTTGAGATACAAATTTTCATTGCCCAAATGTAATGAACAAATCAGCTTTCCAATTTGGAGCATTTGAACATGCCTGTGGCCTGGAACAATTAATGTTCAAGCTGTGCTATTAATTTGCATTCTTGGTATTTTAACTTGAAGACATTTTGATTTAATCATATTAGCATTTTAAAAATTGTTATTAATTTTCTTGATTAAAACATGTTAAATAATGATTCCTAGTTTTATTTGGTTTGAAGATCAAAATTGGATCGATCTTAATTGGATCGATCATAAAGTTATCAGTTACAATCTGTATAGCTGATGTGAAGTCTTGTAAGACTAATGATATGAAGTGCAGGTGAGGTTACAGTTCTGGGTTAGGGCTTTGGAAGATTACCATGTAAAGTGCAAAGTGCAATCTTCTGGCAAGCACCCAAGAGTTACTAGGCCATGGGGATCAGATGCAAAATAATTGCTTGGCCTTTGATCTATCAAAAGCAAGTTGGATCTAATGGTCTGTTCATTTTTCTCAAAATTCTCGTGCTGAGAACTGTGTTTGCTTCAACATGCAAAATATTATACTACTAGCTTTTGGGAAAAAATTAGAATTAGTGTTGTCCACATCTAATGATTACAGGGTATGGTCTACACTAACTCCTACATATATACTGGACTACATATGAAACGATTGTTGTGAAAGAGGATTTTACATGGACGTCCCTCTTAATAAAGCCTGTTGTGTTGCTGGAGTGTGAGGCAAGTTAGACAAGGATGTATTAACCTAGGTTATGTCTAGTTGTGAATTACGTGCTTGTAAGCAAGAATAACAAGTGGATTGTTAGATTTTTGCTAACTTTGGAATGTACTGATTGAAGATAATCACAATTGAAGAGAAAGTCCTAAGCAGACATGATTATTTTCCAAATATAGTTTATGCTTATGAGCTATATAAATGGCAAAAGACCTACAATTAATTTCTGGTTCTTTAAAAACAACTTGTAGCAAGTTGGATGTGTGATATGTTTTTGTTTTCCAATTATTTTGCTTATGTTTTCAATTAATATTTTTAAGTGTAACCTTTTGTGGTAGCAATAGAAATTGCACGTAAGTCCGATCTAACCCAGGTAGATGCCAGGTAAAACAACTTTTATGCTGCATTAATATTGTATCTTACCTAACTGTAGAACTCAACTGCATTGGTAAGTGATCTTGCTATTGCCTGCACTAGCTATCTCTCTTCTAGGTAAAATTCTCAATTTAATGCCAAAGCATTTTTGCTTAAGAAAATAAGTTACTAAATTAATCTTGGAATAGGAATGAACATTTATTGAAGATCTGAATTTTTCTCTCCCAATTCTTTTGTGGGTTTAACATGAAAAGTGTTCTTATTTAATGTGGTACATTTACATCTGTGTAGCTATATGAAAAGACATAGGCTGCACTGAAGAATGTTTGTTTTGGTACCCTATTTTAGAAAGGTATTTCATACTTTTTTTGAAAATAATATTTTGTAGTTGAGACACTGTTGTTTTCCACAAAATAAATGTGAAATAGAAATAGATAGTGACCACGGTTAATTGAGCAGTATTCATATTTTAACTTGAAGCCTTCAGTGCTTCATTGTTTAAGTTAATTTGATTGTAACTATTATGGAGAAGATATTGTAGAGGAAGTAAAGGATCTGTTGCTTATGCTTTTTCAATAGTGCAATTTAAATCACTTGAGGGTAAAGTAATGTTTTTTTGTTTTATACAGATGAGCGTGACAGAGTGCAGAAAAAGACGTTCACAAAATGGATCAATAAACATCTCATAAAGGTAAAATTATTTAATAGCAACATTTTGGGAGAGTTCTGATATGCTTTAGACCTATTTTCAATCTAGCAGCAATAAGTAACATTTACAATTACACAAACATTTTGTTTACCTTTTCCTGTGCTAAAATTTCATCTTGCTAATGATTATATGTTGCCACCATTCTCCATAAATCCATTTCACCTCCAGTATTCCTTGTAATAAGTGTAATGTGAAACTTTATAGGGGACTTGCATTAGAAAGATTTACATTCATCAGGTGTGTTACTGTGACAACTTTGCTCCATTTCAGACATTTTGTTGCTGATGCCAATAAGGCAGTTCACTTTATTCACAACGTCCGTATTCATCAGTGAAATGGCAAAGTAGTTAATCAGTTGTTTATTGATTGAGAAGGCAAAACATTTTTGGTCAGACATGGGAGTCACATTTGCTGATTGAAAGAGGTTGCAAAAATGTACTCCGTCTGATCATATAATGTGAGAGTCTTTTACCTGGGGTTTTCAGGGTCTGCAAGGTAATTGGACTCTGTTATATTGCTGTTCATCATCAGACCTAGATTTTTGTGTTTTTGAACATTTTAAAAAATCAAATGCACATTTCAATGACCATTAAAATATTGGAATGCATTTTGTGATGTAAGGAGTGTATGACTTCAATATATTTTCGCATTATTTAATGTCATCGGTGAGGAAATGGAATATTGGGAATCCCATTGGATTAGTAATCCAGAGCCCCAGGTAAATGTTTTAGGAATTGAACCTATGCTCCCATCATAACAGATGGTGAAGTTTGATTTAAGAATCTGGAATTTTAAAAAAAAGGTAGCCTTTGGCAATCATGTGACCACTGTCAATTGTTGCAAAAATCCATCTGGCTCACAAATATCTTTTTGAGGGAAAGACATCAGTCCTTTCCTTGTGTGGCATGCAGGTGACTCCAGACCCACTTGTGTGTTGACCCTTACCCCTCTATTGGCAATGAGAGATTTGCAAAAAATGCTGGCCTAACCAGTGGTGACACCCACAACCTATGAATGAATATTTTAAAAACATTGACTTTGGATTTTGAACTAGTACTAGAGAGATTCCTGAAGAAGGGCTTATGCCTGAAACATCGATTCTCCTTCTCCTTTGCTGCCTGACCTGCTGCACTTTTCCAGCAACACATTTTTAAGCTAGAGAGTTTGGTCTCTTTCTTTGACAGATATTAATAATTGACTTGTAATTTAGTTTTAAAAAAAAACGGATTGAGAGAGAGAATTCATGGAGCCTAATGGGAATTGGTTTGTATTTGGGAGAGTTCCCTACCAAACAAAATAAACAGTGGTGCATCAGGCTTGCAGATAGATTCTGGGATTGCAGGATGTAAATAGCTTGGAAAAAATGCTTTTCTGTTTGGCAGTTTTACAGAAGTCGTTGGTGAAGCTGGATGTGCAGAACAGTTGCTCCTGAGAAATCGAGGTCATTTAGAACTCTTCAGGAGGAGACCTCCATGTAAAGTTCATTTAAAGTTCCAGAACAAAAATGTTTGATTAAAATCCAAAGGGGTCATTAGAAGTTGTGAATGTCTGAGCTTAGTTGTACGAAGACTATAGAAAGAGGCCATCGGATTCTCGCGATGGGGCGTTTAAAGCCACAGCAATGTAGATATGAAATAAGGACTTCACTGTGGTATGTGTAAAGGAGTGTCCTTGAGTTTAATTATATTTCACTGTGTTTTCGCATTTTAAATGTGTTGTGTGTAAATATTGTTTGTTTTTTTCTATTTTCATTTCACTTGCAAAACATGTCCTATTATCAAAATCAAAGCTGCAGTATTGTTTATATTTTAGTAAAAGACCACCTTGTTACAACCAAAAGAAAAAATAAAATATGATCCATCAAGCCAGATTTCATCACCTGGGAACATGACAATTTTTTTGAGTTAAGCAGTCTAAGCACTTTTTTTTAGAAAAAGAAAGTGAATTTAGACCAATATCTGCCATTCTTTTTGACTACAACTTCAAAATGTTCACAATCAAAATTTTTGGACAAACCTGGGGTAACATTATATTACTTTGTTTCTATACTTTTTCAAAACTGTTTCTTCATGCCCAGCCAGTGAAATGCTTAAGCAATTGCCTATGTTACACAAAGTACCAACTTGGAGACATAAGTATCTTTGTAGGGACATTTGGAACTGGAGCTGGCATAGGTCATTCAGTCTATCGATTTTGCTCCGCCATTCTGATCTTCAATACCATTTTCCCACAGCATGCGCATGTTCCCAAGATATTAACCGTATCAAATGGAGAGAATCTTTCTGGATGGGTACATGAAGAGGAAGGGTTTAGAGGGATATGGGCCAAATGCTGGCGAACACGACTAGGCCAGATTGGGATATCTGGTCAGCGTGGGCATGTTGCCCTGAAGAATGTTTCTGTGCTGCATGATTCTGTGACTCTCTAAAGCTGTACCTAAAATGATTTTTAACCCCAAAATAACATTGTAATTATTTTGCAGGACTGTCTCCAGGTGTTGATTACTAAGCTCACATCCCTACCTGTCTTTTCCTTGTATTCCTTAAGTAAAATCCTTTAATGGTATCTGCTGCTAGGTCATACCTACAGACTCTCTAGACTGAACTTTAAACCCTCCAAAGTGAACTGGGTGGTTTCAGTCAAGATGGGATGTAAAGACAAACCTCCCATCTGAACACAATTTGCCCACTTTTTGCTTTCTAATAGTAGTGGACTGGGGGTTAGTAGCTCACCTTTCCTGAGAAGGGAGGTTGGCTTCATATTTAGCCCATGTTGCATGTCAACACCTGACAGTTGAGCTCTCCCAGACCACAGGATAGCTGCTGGCTGAAGGGAGGCACCTATAAGTCTGTGGAAATGTGCAGTGTCCTTTTGTAAAGACCTTTTTAGGAGGTGAGGCCGCGGGAAGCTAGATGTTGATGAGGTAGCATCGGGGATGTATGAATTTGGCTGGCAACAAGTAGCTGGTTTGTGGAGTAGTGACCATTTGATAACAAAAGCTGTCTGCCTGCTAATAACTTTGGCTTCTGGGTTCATAAACAAGTTATAGTAGTAAACAATATGGTCAGAAGCCTTCGGCACTCTGGAAGGGGAAATAGTGTATCCTTTTGTCGTAGAAAATATCTGAAGCCTGAGGAAAGCAAGCTTATTTTCCCTCACCTGTTGCTGTAAACTCTGCTTTTAACCAATAAGTTAGAGGCTCTATAATTTGTGAACTAGTTGTTCTGTACCTCCTGCAAGAAAATGAAAAAATCCTGAATGAGAGGGATTGAAGCACAGCAAGTCTTGGCAAGCACAAGGATCATCTTGGTGAACCCTGTGGGCATGGGCCATTATCCTTTCACCCACAGTGTCTTTTTTTTATTGTTGTCTGTCAGTCTGTGTGTTCATGGTGTGTCTTTTGGGGGATTTTTATAAGGGGATTAGAGTTTTAAGAAGTAGAATTATAAGCCAACAATTGATGATTGTTTACCTGTGGTGAGAATTTCTAATAAATAGTTAATCTTCAATACAGAACCCTGATCCATGTCCTGAGTTAGCCAGAGTATAAGCAGCATCAAGTGCAGCGAAATCGATGTTTCGGGCAAAAGCCCTGCCCGAACCGTCGATTTTGCTGCACTTTTGGATGCTGCTTGAACTGCTGTGCTCTTCCAGCACCACTAATCCAGAATCTGGTTTCCAGCATCTGCAGTCATTGTTTTTACCAGGGTATAAGCAGCCAGGTAAATAGGGAAATTTTTTTTGTGCTTCGATAAAACCATTAACTTGTGCATCAACTCTGGAAATAATGAGGCTGGATTTCCAGCATGCTACCCCAGTGAGACGTAACACCTTATAGTTCTGCCAATTGGAGTGGCTGTGCTTCCATGCTCTCGCTCTGTCTTCATCCAAAGATTATCCTGTGGCTTGAAAATAAAACTGAACTCTCCCTTTAATGCACCCACTAGCAGCTGTAAGACTTTCTTCCATTGTAGCTTGTTCCATAGTGTTGTTCCCCTGATTAGAAGCCAAACCTAAGTCTGCAATGGTTTTTAAAAAAAAAGTGCTTTCCGGGCTTGTTTCTGAACAAGTGCTGATCGTTACAGCATGTCCCTGGACCCCAAATAGCACTAAAACATGTCACCAAGCTCTAAATAGCTTTACAAACTATCTTGCCCGAAGATATTCTGTGGCCGCAGACATTTCCATAGGATATGAAACTACTGTATTATTTTAGGAAGGGGTATGAATTGTCACTCTGCATTGCTTGATAAACGTTTGTTCACTTAACCACAGGAATTGAATATCCTGTACCTTTCCAGCCTTTCTTTTTAATCTTTTTGCTGTCACTATCTTTTAGCTCACACGACAATATAATTTGCAATTGCAGACTGCCCTACTTATCCTCTCAAAAACAGCAAATTCTCTTACCATTCACTTGCCCTGGCTATATTACCGAATGGAAACTGGATCCGATCATGTTTTAGGATTTTCTTTATCATTTCTTATTTCCTTTTATGGAAAGTATGAGCTGTCATGAAACAGTGAGTTTTCATTAGTTTGTTAGAATACATGTTCAACATGTGCAGTTCTTTTCTCTTAAACCTATCAATTTGTGATTGTGGCTCGCCATTTACTTCTGGCTAGGACAGGCCAGGTGTCCCATTCCAGATCATGAAATCAGGATAGCTCTCTCCATATTGAGAACAGCAGATGACTTCTTTTCTTTTCCCCCAAAAGAGGAGTCCAAGTAACTGTTTTGTCTGGCAAGCTTATTGGTAAATGATTGAGAGTGATAAATCATTTGAGGTAGCTCTTTCTGCAGGTGGAAACTGAAAAATAAGAGCAAATGAGCACTTCATCAGCCATTTGTATCTGGTGGGCATGCCTGGCTGAACAAGAAAAACTCATTATCTTAAGACCTGTGCAAGATGTTGGGGCTACTTATGGGTATATTGAGCACTCTGAGAATATCTAAAGCTGACCTCGACTACATGTTAATCAGAGTTGATGTTTAAACTTAATCCCTTGAGTTGTGTTTATACTACTTTGTTTTGAGAGTGAATAGACTGCACTTAAGTTTTGTTTCGTTCCTGGTTTTGTCATGCTTCTCCTTTTTTCAGGGACATTTACTGCTTTTTGACAATTGGAACTGACTATCCTTTCTTCATGTGCCATTAATCCAAATCTGACACTACCTATTTTGTGAGTAGTATGTACCAAATTAAGGTGGTGATTTTTTGCCCCCTTCCAATATAAAAAGACTCGTAAGCCCCAGAAGAGATTAGTTAGTTCAATACAGACCAAGAAGGAAGTTGGCCTAAGAATATACTTCCAGTATATGTATTTTTTTTTGCCTACTGAGCAATTTGAGGAAGTTTTTTAAAATTTTCCTTGTATGTTAGACAATGAGAAAACTATGGAAACTGTATGAAAATTTCACCAGTTTAGAAATAAACTGGTCAGAATTTGAGGTAGACCTGTTTCTGACATTGCATTTGCAAATGGTGGTTTGTTGAAATGACTTGCTTTAGGTAAAGAATCTAGGCAAAGAACAGAATTTTGAGAATGTTTGTTTGTTTGTTCTTGTGTGCAAATATTGTCAATGGTTTTATGTTATGTTTCCTTTAATTTTACATGCATTGCTCCCTTAAGTAGAGCTTCACTCACTTGTGATTGCTGTTTTTTTCATCTTGGTCTCTTTAACCATAGATATCTGTATTTGTCTTTATAGTGTCTCTTTAAACACATTATATTTGTGTGAAAACTTAAATAAAGAAGAGGCTTAGCCAGAATCTTGATAAGGTCCTTCCTGGCAGGCTGCTCAAAGTAGGAGCATGTGGAATGCAAGGCAAAGTGGCACATTAGAACCAAAATTGATTTGAGAGTCCAGACATAGCGCGTGGTGATAGAAATATGTTTCTATGATTTGAAGTCTGTTCCTAGTGAGATTCTATAGGGATTAGTACTGTGGCCTTTGTTTTATTAATAATTTGAGCTTACATGTAGGGAGCATGACAAAGAAGTTCACAGGTAACATGAAAATTGACAGTGGTAAATAGTGAAGAGGATAGAGGTAAGCTGCAGGAGTACATCAATGGACTGCTAGCAGAGCACTGACAAATGTAATTCAACCTGGAAAGGTGTGAGGTAATGTCCTTGGAGGGCTTTCAAGGCAATGGATTAGACTGAGTACTAAGAGCATGGAAAATACTAAAGATCGGAGGGACCTTGGTGTACAGATCCACAGATCCCAAAAGCAGCAGGGGCAAGTAGATAAAATGGTTAAAAAGACCTATGGGAACACTTGCTTTGTTTGCTTCTGTCGTCTTTGCCTCAGCTATGTTATGTTGGACCTGTATGAAATGTTGGTTAGGTCAAAACTGGAGGACTGTGTGCAGTTCTGATCACATTATAGGAAAGGTGTAATTGTAGTAGAGCGGCTGAGTTCAGAGGAGATTTACCAGGATCCTGGGGGATCTGATCTGTGACGAAAGATTGGATAGACTGGGTGGTTTTCCCAGAAGCAGCAGAGATTGAGAGGGGGCCTGACAGATTTGTATACTATTTTGAGGAGCATAGGATGTAAAGGAAAATGGCTTTTCCATTAATAAAGGTTTCAATAACTATAACTGTTAAACGGTAAAAAGCCAAAAGGACAGCTGGAGAGAATTTTTTTTTAAACTTGGAGGGTGAGAACCTGGAACTTGCTGCCTGAAAGGATGTTGAATCAGAAGCTCTCCACATTTAAGCGATGTTCGGATACTGACTTTCCATCGTGTCCACAGCAATGGGCTGAAAGCTAGAAAATGGGATTAGTGTCATCAGATCTTCTTTGACCAGTGCAGACATGATGGGCTGAGTGGCTCCCTGTTGTGCTGTAAACCACTGAGTCTGTAAGCATAACTTTTATTAATGGAAAGGAAATTGGGCAAGAAAATATTCAGCCACCTGCGATATGTAATGGGTTGAAACCGAAACAAGTTGTTTTAGATCTAACATTGTGCATTGAGGCAGGGTTAAATAGTAATCTCGTTGTATAAGATCTACTTGAAAATGGTAATCATAAAACAACTCATTTCCTTGTTCAATTTGAAAGTAATAGGCTCTGGTCCCAGACAAGATTTGCATTTAAATAAAGTTAATTGCATAGGTATGAAGAAAGAGGCTCGTAGGGTGATTAAGGTAAAAAGATATGTAGCTTTTAAAAAATGGGAAACAGCATTTAAAGAAACAATTCAAAATGTTCAAATAAATGTCCCATTTGTGATTTTTGACAAGATTTGTAGCTTCAGTTGAGGTTCAGGTTGGTCTCAGTTGGTTAGCCTCCAGTGGAACCTCTGGTTTTCTGTCCCGTTTTCTATCTGTGTCTTGGTCTGTTATGGCAGGTAATATCGTCTCAGGTCCTTTATTTCCTCAGACGTTGGTAAATAGGGTCCAAATCAATGTGTTTATTGATGGAGTTCTGGTTTGAATGCAAGGCCTCTAGGAATTACCGTGTGAGTCGTTGTTTAGCCTGTCCTAGGATGGACAGCATTCAAACTGGAACTTCTTCAATAAACATATCAATTTGGATCCCATTTACTAACCTCTGAGAAAAAGGACCTGAAATGATACCTCCTGTTGTAACAGACTAAGGCACACAGATAGAAAGCTGGGCAGAAAACCAGCACTTCACTGGAGGCTAACTGATTGCTACCTAGCATGGTGACGAAACGTCTGGGAATAAACCTACCAGTTCAGCGAGCAAACTTACAACCTCTCTTCCATTTTATAAAATCCCAAAAACTCAGGAATAAAGATCCATCCATGGCTTGTTAACGATAGTATTCAAATTTAAAAGTATGATGCTTTAATAGTGGAAAATATATTAAGCTTGAAGTGTGTTTCAGAAACTGGCGAAAGGTCACCAAAGAATTGATAAAAGGACAAAGTAGAATATGGGCTCAAACTGTTTAAGAATATAAATCTAGGAATATAAGAGTTGTGATTGAGAGGTTCGTTGTTATCATTAGAGATTTTGATTTTAAAACCGAGACAGATGGACCGTGGTCATTTCTGTGAAGTTTTTTTTTAAAATCTAAAGTCATTGGGAATAGTAACCCAACTATTTTTCTAGAAAGCATGTTAAACAAGATCCTGTTGCTGTGATGGAATGTTTGTGCTGCTGCAGATTTCAGGTCATTATTTATTTTATTTCAGTTTTGAAGAATCAGGAGCCCAGTAAAGAGAACAGTTTGCAGCTCAAGGGAACCATTCAGCCTAGCAGAAATGGTTTTAGTTTAAGGAGCTTCCAGGCTGGAAGAGTCTGTACACCATCTGAGAATTGTCAGAACTGAAAAGGTGTCAGCTGTCAGAATTGAAAAAGGTTTATGCCAGCAGACTCTGAGAGGAGTTATAAAGCAGTCTCAACTGCCCAAGGAAACTGGAAAGAATTAGTTAATGAAGAAATTTAGTAGTGATATTTCTCTGGGATTTGAGTTCTCTGTAAAAGATTAATGTTGGGAAACAGGTTGAAGCTTTGTTTTATTGTTTGTGTTAGGACTTTTGTAACTCCTACATAGTTTGTTTTTTATGTGTAAAAGGCTAATGTTCTTTTGCTTATGAATATCTGCAACCTTACGTGAATCTCTGTGACTAGCCAACACGCAATAATAACTGAAAAATGAAACTTATTCTGTTAAGCCAGATTTCTGAGATCCGGCCTGTCCGGTGTCGTCTTTAATTGCACTCAACAGTTTTTTCAGGAGGAAAGTGGCAAAAGTAACCCTGAGAAATTATCACAGGGAATGAACAAATGACATCTGTCTGAAAAATATTTTCTGTCTTCTTGGTAGACAACAGAGCTTTAGAGAGAGAGGGGGGAAATCAAAGGGCTACTATGTGAGGAAATTGTTTTTGATTTTTCAGTATCCCTTGGATTAAAAGTGGCCTGGAAGGGTTAGACGTTACCAAATGTAAGACCATGGGGCGGCATGATGCCTTGGTGATTAGCACTGCTGCCTCACAATGCCAGCCACTGAAGTTCGATTCCAGTCTTTGGCCACTGTTTGTGTGGAGTTTGCACATTGTGCTTGTGTTCTATGTGGGTTTTCTCTGGTTGCTCCGGTTTCCACAGCCCAAAGATGTGCAGGTTAGGTGGGTTAGCCATGCTAAATTGCGGAGTGTCTAGGAATGTGCAGGCTAGATGAATTAGCCATGGGAAATGCAAGGATACAGAAATAGGGTAAGGGAGTGGGTCAGGGTGGGATGCTCTTTAGAGGGTCTGTGTGGACTCGATGGGCTGAATGACTTGCTTCCAGACTGTGGAGACCCTATGATTCTAATCTATCAAGGGCGAGTGAGCAAGCAAGAAAACTGCAAGTCAGGATGCCTGGAATTAGTTCTTGGTAATATGTTGTAATCTTTTATCAGAGTTCTTTACAATCAATAAACATAGGAAATCCTTGTATGATTGGACAAAATTGACAGATTTATGAAAGTGAATGGGTAACCAGTTTAGTGTTTTGAGGGTCTACCGTTTAGGGTAGGTAAAGTGACACACATTGTTTTGGGACATTTTGATTTCCAAAAAATCATTAAGGTGACCCATAAAAGCATAATATGCAAGTTAATAGCGCATGTATTTGTGGAAGAAGTATTACTTAACAAAGAGGCAATTTTTTTTATTCACTCGTGGGGCACGGGTGTCACTGTCTGGCCACATTTATTGCCCATCCATTTAAGTTATTTTCCTTGATGTTCTTGCACACTTAATACAACTGCAAAATGCCAACTTCTGTGAACAAGCAAAATTTATTAAGCACAGTACAAGCTTTGGTGAAACTCTGAACACTCCTTGCCATGCTTGCAAGGCATGTCTAGGGGTGTGTCTGTCTGAACAAAGGAAACAGTCCATCCTTTTATACAAAATCTTTACATCACCGTTAATGCTCACAAGACAACCCCCAATGATTCCATCAGTCACATGCCACTCGATACAATGCAGTGACCACCTCACCTCCAGAAATAATGTAATGCAAATCATCAGTTAAAATCAGATATAGTGTGAATTGTATTTTTTTGTGACCACAGGGTAGTAATCAAGTTCCAACTGTCATGTTCTTATTGATTTATGAATAGGGGATGAAAATGTAAATCATCCCTGAATGGAAAAGGATGAATGTAAACCACCCACATTCCACCAATAAAGCAAAGACCCACTACCTACTCTTAATTGCAGATTTTTTAAAAATTCAGATTTCACCATCTGCAGTGGTGTAACCAGTTGAGTGCTGTAACTATCATTTCTCAACTTTTTTTGCAATCTACTAATGACTCTGAGGAAGTGACCAGGTCTATTGGGTGCATTAGTAGTGCCCATACACCTGAGCCAAGAGACTCCGATTCATTTCCCACCTGCTCCAGAGGTGCATCATAACACTGCCAAATAGATTTGTTAGGAAACATTTAGAAGAGAATAAGGCTTGTGTCTATATATACTAACAATACCAAGTTGCAAAGAGATGCAAGAAGATTAAATGAGTGAATAACAAGACGACAAATGGAGTACAGCTTGGGCAGTGCGTGAATATTGTAGAAAAGCAGATCCTTTTTTTAAAAAAAAAGCTTTATAAATGCTGATAGAGATTTAGATTAAATCTGAGAGGCAGAGCATGTACAGCAAGCAATTAAGAAGGCATGGCACGTTGAAAGTTAGTTTCAAAAGGATGGTAGCAAGACTTTACTTTAGTGGTGCAGAGCCTTGGTAAGGCCACAACTGAAGTGATCTGCTCAGTTTGGTAGCCATATCTAAGCAATGGCATGCTTATGTTGGAGACAATAGTGCAGGTTCATGATGTTGGTTCCTGGAATGAGGGTTGTACTGTAATAAAAAGCTGAGTAAATGAGGTCTAGTTCTCTGGAGTTTGGAAAAATAAGAAATGATGATCTCACTAGGTATTCAAGATTCTAAAGGAGCTTGACAAGATAGCAATATCAGTCATTTCCCCTGGGATGGGGAATAGAACAAGACTCTGTCTTGGGTGGATAATTTTTGACTGAAATTTGGAATTACATCACTCCATTGAGAATCTGTGGATTCTATACATATTGGCTTGTGGGCTGTCCACTGTTGTCGAATATATTTAAGGATGAGATGGACAGATTTAGTTTCTTCACGATATAGGGAGCGACTAAAGAAGTACAAGTGAAGGAAGATGGCCATTGAAGGGCTGAATGGTCTATTTCTACTTCTTTCTTGTTCTGGTATAAATTATGCCAGCTAACTATTCAATAGGGATGCAATGATCTATTAAATAATGCCAAAGTTCATGCAATTGAGTTAAAGGGAATTTTAAAGACCGTGAAGTGAGCACAGTGAAAACCCTATTTTCAGAAACTTGTGCTGATCAGCAAATGAGAGATTTAACTGGTCAAAATCTCCCCGTGTCTAAACCAGAAGCCAGAAAACTGAGAAAATGAGTTGGCCATTCCTTAAGCTTACATTGAGGTGTCAAATGGAGGTCATTGTTGGTGAATATATGAGATGGTCAACTAAAAATGGCAACTCCTATTTGTAACTGAAATTAATGTGTTCAGTAAAGTGGCCATCTAATCTGCAATCAGTCTCCCCAACAGAAGAGGGGAGGGTCAAGTTGTCAATGTAAGGAAAATATAAATTACTGACTAGTTTTATCATGTGTTTGAAAGTGTTTCTGGAAGAGCTGGGGTGTTGCACACTATCATTTATGCTAATATTTCTTGATTTAAGCTAACATGAAGTGCTAATCTATTATTGGAATAATGACATCTTACTCAGTCATTCAAGCCTTGAATATGTTCCATTACGCTTTCAAATACTGCAAAGTTTTGGAATGTTATTGTAACCGTCCTTACCTTTCCCTGTTACTGCTTTTATGTATAAGGCTTGTTGTGACTAGAGGGCTGTGTTACCACTTTATGACTCAAAAAGCATTAAAAAGAAAGTCAATTGGCAGTGTAACTGAGAAATAAAGCATTTGTTTTCCAGGACACACTGGTGTAATAGATATCCATTCACAGAACAATCTGGCTTACGGTTAGCAAGAACTTTTTACTTGCTAAAGGGAAAAACTTTGATACTTTGGACTAATCTTAAAATCTGCAAATGAGACATGTCCCCATTAAAGGCAATTGCACTAAATGGTTTTAATTTAGGTTGCAATGTAAATCATCCTTTGATCATGGATTTTGGTACTAGTAACATAAAAGGAAATATGATTTCAACAAAAAATAACATGCAAGGCCAAACTTCTGCAACAAATGCTGGCTTTGCCAGTGATGCCCATGTTACATGAAAGAATAAAGAAACAAATAATGACAGCAACTTAATTGGAGAAGAAATAACAAGACTAAAAATGCTAACCGTTAGTTTTGGAAATCACCACCAACATGTGGCAACTGCACATGCACAATTTAACACAGAAATCAAAGTTTCTATTGGATTTACCTTGCTTGTACAAAAGTCTTGTGATAATTGCACGTCTGCTTTATCACTCAAATGTTGTCAGGCTAATTTTTAAGGAGTAAATTTTAAAGAAAAGTTTTAAAGCCTAGCACTGCAGATGCTGGAAATCTGAAGTAAAGACAGAAGTTTGTTGGAGAAGCTCAAATCTATTTTGGAGAAAAGTTATGTTGGACCTTTCCCATCTTCACTTCACTTTTGACTTTATCCACCAGTTTGTTTTTATTGTAGTAAATTATTGGTTTGTCCATGTCTTTAAAAGTTCTCGAAACACTTGAAAATGTTACCATGCATGAATCGTGTTAGCTTTGCATCTCCTTTACCTTTTTAAAAAGATTTAAGCATAATAAAAAAAAATTGATATAATTTATATTTTAGAAGTAAGCCAGGGCTATGCCAGAATCTGCATTTCTTTACGTCAAGGAATTCCTGATAATTGGATCAGCACGCACTTTAAAATTTGTCTTTTTTTTTTGTTTTTATTGTCCAAAACACTGTCTCGCAAGGGCTGACAGATCTCATTCTCCATGTATGTTGTCTGCATATTCTAAGTTTAAATATGCTGGGGAGATACTTACAGTATTTTTGATGCTGACTGTGAAAATCAATTGTCAGAAAATGCAAAATAAAATTGTATTACAAGACATTTGTAAAATTTGTATTAAGTATGCAGAGATGCTTGGGACTGTATATCATTATTCACATTATCTTTTGGTTGATGTTAGGGCACACAATAATCAGGTTTTTTGATGTACTTCAAGTGAGAAATGTTCACACCACCCTCAAGGAAACTCTAACCACAAATGGGTGGATGCTGAATGTAAGGAGAAGTGATGTTTTGCCTTGAACTTAGCATTTCATATAGATCTGGTAATATTGGATAATATTTCAAAATCCAGTGTGTAAAAGTGACTTCATTCTGAGTGGTTGCTGTGCTAAATATCTTTTCGTAGCAAAAGCTTTGAATAAACAGTTCAATTGCAGAGCAGTGGCACTATTGGCCTGTTTGTAACTTGTGTAGGACTTTTTCTTCAAACTATACATGACCTTGCCTGTGGAATCATGGAGAAGCAACTGGTTATCTTTAATATTGTATGGGCTGTTTTCACTTAGACAGCTGGTGGTGGTCTAACCTGAGGGTTATTGTTTTTCTTGAATTTTTTTTAATTTCTGAGGCAAAACTGTACAGAAGTCTCCAGGTGTGGCCTTGCCAACATCCTGTACAGCTGTAAGAAAACTTAACTATTTTTAAGCTCCAATACCATAGCAAAAAAAAAGACAATACCATTTACTGCCTTAATTACTTGCTGTAGTTGCATGTTTTCTGTGATTAATGAGCCAGAACACCCAGATCCGTCTGTGCTGCACTTTTTATGGAAAATCCTTCTACTTAAATAATAATCTACCTTTTTGATTCTTACCAAAATGCATAACCTCACACTTTGCTAAAGTAAACTCAATCTCCCAAGTTTCTGCCCGCTCTCCACCTATCTATAATCCCCATATAGATTGCTTATGAGCTCATCACATGCCCTCCCACCTACTTTTGTATCATCAGCAACCATGACCATTTAATCTGAAGACTGAAACCAGCCAACTAGGTTCACAAAAATAGCATCACTTTACTTCAAATTTGCATGATAAATTCATAGACTGGGAGATGAAAGATTTATCTTTGGAGAATTAAGTTTAACAGAACAACTAAGTAGACTTCAAATATATAAATAGGAATACAAGTTGGAATAAAAATGACTGTATAAATGGATCTATACCACTAGCCGCTTTGAACAGCAACACACACAAAAAAAATGAAGTGATAAATAAAAGGACATTGTAAGGCTTTCTCCCTCCTCCTGTATCTCAACCCCCCCCCCCCCCCCCCCCCCCCCCCCCCAAAAAAAAGATGATGTAGTAGTAACTTGGAAAAAAAAACAACCATTCACTGAGAACACGATGATACCTGCAATTTCTCCATTGCTGCAAAAACCAGACAGCAGGCTAACAGTTGGATTTGTCATTCTCTTAACTCAAGGACTCTGAAGAACTTTAAATTCCAATTGTCTATTACAGACAGGAGGATAAAGACACCCTCCCCACCCTCTTTCAGACTTCCCTGTTTGTGTATATTTGACGTAGCATTTTTATTACTTGGGGTTAGCAGCTTATAAAATTCCTTTTTCTAAGGACATGAAGTGACAGTTGTGTGCTAAAAGTAAACGTGTTGAGACTGACTGAGAGAAGGTTATAAAAAGAAGGGGAACGGATTTGCCCTGCTTGTCTGTTCAGCACACGGGGTTAACGGGATTTTTCCATAGCAACGGGTAACATCATAATAGTTCACTGGTTGACTTAATTGTCTTCAGCAAAATTGTAAATCTTGCAATTCTTTTCATCAACTTTGGTACATTCATACAGAGTATACATCAGCAGAGATGAGAAGAATAGCCTTGTTTTACATTGAATTAAGAGTATTAACAAGTATCAAAACTTCCATTTCTTCAGGCAGAGCCAGAGTTTAGAAACCTGAGCACCAGTCAGATGGTTTTCCTAATTTGCCCTCTAATGACCATGTTGTGATGTTTTATGCCAGTTGAATAACTTTATGTGACACATGTTGGAAACCCCCTCTTCCCTTCAAAAGAAAACCTAGCGAACTGTGACTAAAGAATTCTGTCCAGATCAAGATCTTCATGTTAAACATTTTTCCTGCCAACATACTGGCAGATGTTGGGGGATGGGCTTAAGTCTTGAAAAATCAAAGTCCAGCCTCTAGCCCACTGAACTGAGGCCTCCATGGAAAGCAAGTGGGAGCTACTTCAAATGCATAGGCGTGGTCTGATGGTGTCCTAACCACACTACAATATTGATGTCAAGCCAGGATGAACCCTATGAAGTCTGGCAATAGAATCATAGCAGGAGGATATTCTGGGCAAAAATGCCTAACGACAACTTTAGCGATACTTTTTGAATTATTTTGGGCCTCCAAAAGTGCTAGCTGGAAGTGTCACAAGGAAGTTTGGGACCTGTCCAACCCCTGATGCCTCAGGAGAACTGCCATCCTACTCTCATCTCCTGACCTTCACCAACTCCATCAATCAGGAAAAACTGTTACTCTGAAAACCTTCCCACTTAACTTTTCAGCTGTATTCTCCCATGACATGTACATGGTACTTGCTTGTAGCCAGTCAGTAAATTTGACCAGTTATTCTGGAAGACTTTAGGAATTTTTAAAGAAATGGAGCCACGGAGTTCAGATGGGATAAGCTTCTGCATCCTTGTTTCTTCACCTGTGCTGACTAACCTTTAAAAGTACTTCACTGATAGGGCACTTGGAGGCATCGAAGACTCTGAAAGGCAAGTAACTATACAAATACAAGTACTTCTCAGCCCTCTTTGCAATTAATGGGTCATATGGACAATATGGAGTATGTTTTATTTTTTAGTGGGGCCAAATATCATATTTCACTCACTCCAATCATATCATTTGTTAATTTTGCAATCATGCTCACCAGTGTTACATGGTTATTAATATTGAAAAACAAAAAATGCATAAATGGTAACTTGTTACTGATTAGTTTTAGTTTGAATGTAAATCTAACCAAGGCATACTGTTGATCGTGATGTGTTCAGATCATGTTTATAGTGGTGCTAAACAGATAATTCCATATTGTGCAATAACAAAACAAATGTATGTTAGCAATTCAGCATTTCAGTGCTGGTGGGATTGGAATTAAAGCTTAGTCATTTTTGATTTCCTTATTAAATATTTCTGTGAAAGCATCACTGAAGAATTAATAGCTAGGCTGATGGTCAGGACCACTTGTATCAAAAAATTCTGTAAATTGACTAAATTAATTGGTCGCTGGAAAAGCGCAGCTGGTCAGGCAGCATCCAAGGAGCAGGAGAATCGACGTTTCGGGCATGAGCCCTTCTTCAGGAAAGCAGGAGAAGGGCTCATGCCCGAAACGTTGATTCTCCTGCTCCTTGGATGCTCTCTGACCTGCGCTTTTCCAGCAACACATTTTCAGCTCTGATCTCCAGCATCTGCAGTCCTCACTTTCTCCTAAATTAATTGAATCATCTAAATGTAAATAAGTCATCCAATCTTGCTGTTTTATCTATATATTTTTGTTACATTTTTAAAAGCAAGTTTCAATTTGTTTACATCAAAATATTTATCTGAACTTAAATGCTGGAGATTTAAAACAAAAAACAGGAATTGTTGATTCTAACAAGGGTTACAGGACGTGAAACATTAAATCTGTTTTCTCTCCACTGATGCTGCCGCACCTGCTGTTTCTCCAGCAACTTCTGTTTTTGTTTACCCAAGTTAACATTTACTTTGTAAGTTGCAGTTATTATGACAGTAACTTTTAATATTGTTTAGAACTTTTTAGAATTTTTAATCTTCTAATGTAGCATTAACAGGAAAGCTAACCTCACGTGTACTTTGCCATCAATTTTTCACCCAGGATGTTCTGATCATCTAACATGCTTTCTGAAAACCTTGCTACTATTTTCTGTCATTTCAAAAATCTCCTAGAAACTATACTATTCCCCGTTCTCTAAATGCTGCCTCTTTTGTGTGTATTTTTCCATAACTGCTTTGAGACACTTTGTGCAGAACACTAAAGTCACATCAATTTAAGGCTGTTTGCACAATGTGGTAAGACTGCCTATTTACTGAGCAGAGATGCCCCTCAATTTGCTGCCATAAATATAGCATTGTGGTGATCCTTTGGCGTGAATGCTAAAGGCAAAACAGAAGTGGAGCTGAAAACTGAGAATTTTAGTTTGGTTCAATCACGCTCCGAAATCTGCTTACCTGTGGCATGTTCCCAATCGAGGTATATTCCACATGAGAAGCTTGATAGTATCAGACTGTCTTGAAGTGTATTTATGGGAGTATATTTTAGGTTAGCAATGTCATCATCATCCCTCTTACCACATTTTAGTAGAATTGAATTTTCCAATTGGTTTTCACATATGGGAATACTGAATTGCCTAAGTTAACCAAGTTAAGTTTAAAATTTGGATTAAAAATAGAACAAAAAAATTTAACAGGTACTTTCACCTAATGCTGAAGTGATAACTATCTAGAGGTAGAGTAATACTGTGCAGGTTTTCCTCATTAAAGTTCATTTGTTGAAATATGTTCATCCTTATTTTTTTTTAAATAAGTTTGGGTGGGTGGGAAAGTGAGAATGGAATGGTAGTGGTTGATGTGAAATAATACTGTCTAAAACCTTTTTTTGCCAACACAATAAATGCCCAACTTGTATTGAAACAAAAGGGATGATTATATAAATGTATCAGAGTTAAGTGGTATGGTATTAAACATGCTGTAAATGCATGTGCACGAAGTGTATAATAAAATGTGGTGCACAATCTTTAATTTATATTTCTATGATCAAGGTATTTGCATATTTATCCAATGCAGTTTCCATATACATAGATACAAGACAACTTTGTCTCCAATGTCCATGATTGAAGTGTTATTGTCCAGTGTCACCAATGCAATCAATTTTTTTTTATTCTGCATTTTGGTTTAAGACAGAAAACTCCATATCTTTTTTCCTTTTTGTGGTATAGTTATCAAGAGACTTGATAGTTTAACGCTGAATGAGTTGATACTTTTGAATATAATTAATGCAAAGCAGGTGTTCAATAGATTGTTTTATAAGCATTTAAACCTTTGCGATGTGGAATCTCATGCTAGTATTGTTGCACTTGTAAAATTAAAGATGAACATTATTTCAATAAGTGAATGTTAACGAGGAAACTCTGTACAGTATTACTCTACCTCTAGATAGTTATCACTAATTTTAACATATGGGAAAGTGTCTGTTTAAATTTTAAATTTGTGTTTAAAAATAGAAAAAATTTTAATTTTGTTAACTTGGGGCAATTTGGTATTCTCATATGTGAAAACCAATTGGGAAATTTAATCCTACTAAACGTCAACGTGATGGTAGAGTGTTGCTTTTTAGATTAGAAGCATGTGACCAGTGGCATGCTATAGGATCTGTGCTGGGTCCACCGCTTAGATGAATGATTTGGATGTGAACATAGGTGTAGTTAGTAAGTTTGCAGATGACACCAAAATTGCAGGTGTTGTGAACGGCAAAGCAGGTTACCTCCTGAGTTCAAGAGGATCTTGGTCAGGTGGACCAATGGGCTGAGAAGTGGCACATGGAATTAAATTTAGATATGCGGTGCTGTCTCTTGGAAAGGCAAATCAGAGTAAAACTTGGACCCTTAATGGGTAGATCCTGGGAAGTGTTGCTGAACAAAGAGACCTTGGAATGCAGGTTCATAGTTCATTGAAAGTGGAGTCACAGGTGGATAATGAAGAAGTGGTACGTTTCCTTTATTGGTCAGAGCATTGAGTATAGCAGTTGGGAGGCCATGTTGCAGCTGTACAGAACATTGGTTTGGCCACTGTTGGAATATTGTATGCAATTCTGGTCATCCTCCTATAGGAATGATGTTGTAAAGCTTGAAATGGTTCAGAAAGATTCACAAGAATGTTGCCAGGATTGGAGGATTTGAGCTAGAAAGAGAGGCTGAATAGGTTGGGGCTGTTTTCCCTGGAGTGTCGTAAGCAGAGGAGTGACCATAGAGGTTTATAAAATCATAAGGGGCATGGATAGGCAAAATAGACACATCTTTTCCCTTGGTCAGGGAGTCCAGAACTAGAGAGCATAGCTTTAAGTTGAGAGGGAAAAGATTTAAAAGGGGCCTAAGAACAGCCTTTTCATGCAGAGGGTGGTGCATATATAAAATGAACTGCCAGAGGAAGTGGTGGAGGCTGGTACAATTATGACATTTAAAAGGCATCTGGATGTGTTTATGAATAGGAAGGGTTTGGAGTGATATGGGCCAAGTGCTGGCAAATGGGACTAGATTAGGTTAGGATACCTCCATGGACAGTTGGACTGCAGGAACTGTTTCTGTGCTGTACATCTGACTCTGACTGTTACAGCTCATTGATATTTACCAGTATTTTTCTAATATTGATGCATAATCCTTAAAACGGAAACCCCTAGGCCAATGTGAATGGGCTTTTATTTTTGTAAAATTTCAATTTTACACTACAACATTATTTTTAAGAAGTTGGCTGCTTTTCCTATATATGGCCTCAGCTTGTCTTGAGTCTGGCTTTAGTAGTACCCATAATGTGCCAACCCACAGCAGAAATATTACTCTGAAGGTACAAATGATGCGTTAACCTTTTCAAATGCTTGGTCTAAATGTTGCACAGATATAATAACTGCACACTAGTTGCTTTAACTTTTTCTTCCAATATCATTTTTCATAAATCGAAATAATGAAATAAGAGGACATGTGCCAATGCTGTCACTTCAAAAAGGTTATTTTGTCCTGTTTTTGTTTTGAGGTGGCATGGGCAGAGATGCAGAAGTGGCTGTGGGAGGCATCCTAAGTCAGCAATCAGAGGAGGCCTTTTGTTTTTCTTTTAAAAGTAGCTAAAATAGTTGTTATGGACCAGGCCAAACCCCCTCAAAATATTTTAAGAAGTTTGCCTAAAATAAAATCAGATGTGAAGTGGATATTCCTAGTGTGATGCAGGTCAAACCACTCTGCTTGAAGCAAAACAGATTTTTTTAAAAAACACAACAGTTGAAACATGAACAAAAGAAAACAACTTAGAATAACTTAACTATTGGCAAATTTAAATGAACTGAGACAGCAACTTAACTAAGGAAACTGTTTCAATCTAGTAAAATCCCATAAACACACCACTAGGCAAAAAAGTAAATTGGAACAGAGATTTCTTACAGGCAGGAGGGAACAACATCCAAAAACATTTCTGGCAGAAAAGTTAGTCAGAATGATTCGCTTAATCTTGCGGTCTTCCTGGACTCTCGTATCTTGACTACCACAATTAAACCAAACTAGGGAAAAACCTGAACTGGGAGAACTGACCACACCACTACTGTTAAACTGGGATCTTCCTAGACCCTTCAGCATCTCTGCCTTTACGACCCCTTTTTTTGTCAAAAGAAAACCCAAGAACAAAATAGCCTTGTTAAAGTGATAGTATCATCATACAGTGGAAGGGTAGTGGCCACCTCCTGGATCAAGCTTTTTAGTTTTTTTTAGCTGTCTCAGTCAGAAGCTGTTTGGTTTCCAGAAGTCCCCTGCCGCTTCAGTAAAATGATTCCTTGCTGCTCCGTTCCCTGAAATCTCTCTTGATGTTGTTTCCTCCTGACTTAGAGAATTATCTGTAAGAGTCTATGCCTGAATTTGTCTTATTGCCGAGAGGTGTATTTATGGAATTAGGTTCTTTTCCTGCAGTTTCTCGCACAAGGTGCAGTTCATACACACCAACTTCTGTAAACAGTTAAAGTTTATTAAAGCTTGTACAAGCTAGCTGACCCCCTTTGACCTCCTTCACAGGTGTGCGAAGTCAAGTCAAAAGAGGCCCTGAACAAAGAAAACACATTCCCTTTATACAGGTCAGTTGGTAATGCTTACAGATAGTCTGGCCACTCCCCCACAGTCACATGCCACTTGAGACCATCCCTGGCCACTCCCCCTCTGTCACGTTACCCCAGGTACAATGGTAGAATGAGATAATCCTCGGAGATAATGTAAATATAAATATCATAATCTTGGGGAATCATTATGTAGACAATTTCCTGACTGTGATTTCCCCAAGACAATGCAGGTATACCTAGCTTCAGGGGATGACTATGAAAGCAGTTCTGAGTGAAAGGCACTGAATAATAATTTAATTTGATAATAGGGGGTGTAGTAGCAAATGGCTGTCTAAATGGAGTGGGCTTCATCCACATTCCTGCATGAATGATATCTCCACCCACTTTCAGAATGTTTAGTTAGTGCAGTTTAACCCTTTAATATTACAGTAATGTCCAGAGAGCGATTCCAATTTAATCTTTTAACATTACAATGGGATGTTACTATATTGGAGCAGTTAATTACTAATATGTACTGGTATCTATAATTTTACCAATAATTAAGTTCTTCGAAATTCCTTTTTGTTTTGTTTGTATTTTAACTATAGTGTTTAAATAAATTGTATTTTGCTTCACCTTGCATCACATCTGGGACATACTGTTCGCGTCTACCTTTTTAAAATAAGAAAAGGTTAGGGTTTAGTCTACCTTAAAATATTTTGAGGAGATTAGTCTGATGTATAACAAATCTTTTTGGTTCATTAGGATCACAAGTAAAAAACGTAATCAGTAAAGACAGGTATGCAAGCCTTGAAGTTGCTGGTTATTTCCCAAATGGTGCCAAACTCTTTTAAACTCAAGATCGCCACAACATTTTGCAGTCAACATAGTCATGTGCCTCCATTTGAAGTCCATTCCCACTGATTTGATTCACTGTTTAAATTCTTGTGTTCAATTTAAGTATTGTCAGGTACATGAATTGTGTATGATGTGCTTTTTAAAAATCAATCAACTGTTTCAAACTTCGTTGTTAATTGTTAGGATTATTATGATAAATTATTTGATTATTACACAGCATAAAGTGCACAACCCTTTTAATCAGTATACATTTTGATGGTAATGAATGCGATGGTGTCTACATCGTGAACACTGGTACATTGTAGCAGAAAGGTCTTCTCTAAGGGCAGGTGTAACATACTGCTGCGAACACCTGTTAGTTCCTCATTATGTAACATACTGTGATACTAATGGCATTCTCAGAAATGGTTTGTTTAACAGTATTATAAATACAGTCTCATCCAATTCCTTTCCACCTCATTTACCCTCATTGTCATTATCCCCTCCGACTATAATGGGGTATCAACATTAACCATCCCACTCTACACTTCCTTAAATGTGCATTCTAAGGTGTAGTTTTTATATAGCATTCATTTTGGACTTTGAATTTGAGCTTGTGGGTTTTGGTTTGAAGTAGCTTGATAAAATTAAGTATTAAACCATCATATTTTAAAATAAGTTTTTGTGTGTTCCTAGTGTGCAGTGGAGTTTTGTTTGCATCTGGAGAGTTTACAAGCAAACAAAGTAAATCATATAATAGATTTTCAATTTAAAAGTTTCTGGAATTTTTTTCTCAATACAGAAAATGCATGTGGCTTGTTTTTAAACAAATGGTTTTGGGTTTCAGTTGGGATTTGCAGAAATCTTGGCTGAAGCTGGATGCATAGAACAGTTGTTCCTAACCAAAAAAAGGTTGTTTAGAATTATGTTGGGTTTAGTAGTTTACTTTGAATGCTGTGGATGAAGGAATCATGTGAAGTCGAGAAAGTCTAAGCTTCGATGTCTGAAAGCTCCAGAAAGGTTATCAGATTCTCGAGACTAGGGTATGGAGCTACGGTTAAATGAAGCACTATAGATGTGGAAGAGATGGAAATTCTCTCTGGTGTGAGTGGTGTAAAGGAGTTCCTTTTGGGACTAATGGGATTATAGTTTACTGTGTATTTGAAAATCTTTGAACATGAGTTATATGTAAACAGTTTTGCTTATTCTATTTTCATCTCTTAAGTAATAAATTTCCTTTTTATTGTTAACTAAACCTTCAGCATTGCTTATGTTTCAGTGTAAGGCCATGTCCGTTACAGCAAAAATAAAGTACAAAGTGATCAATCAAGCTAGGTTTTCAGTCTGGACTTGTAAGTCATAAATTCAGCTGGGATGATAGCACACTACTACATTTAGTTTCACTGAATTTACTTTTCTGGCCTTGTGATTTGGTAGCTACTAGATCACCCAGTCATTCTCGTCAAACCAGTCTCTATTTCCTGACAGGGAAACCTAGAGTTTCTTTGCAAGTATTGTTTATGATGGATTTAAGGACAGAACAGGCACTGAGTATTTAGTGGTTCCTGTTCAGGGAGTGTCTGCAGGTTGGCTATGACACACTAACTAAGTAAATTGTTCTTCACTGTGCTCTTGGGTCCATTGACATTGAATTTTCTGAGACTGTGCTTTTGCTGCTGAATCAGTGACACTGTCGCTTTGACAGTGACATTGGCACCTGCTTGACTATGTTCAAAACAAGGATGTTGTCATGAAGTCTTGAATTTGTCTGCCTGATTAAAAAGGGTGTTTGTGATGCTCAGGCCATGTTTTAGGCACTTAATCAAGATGGGGCTACCTTTTGGTGTTTGCCTTCCCCATATTTTCTGTTCAAGTTATGCCTTTCTAAAGATTATTGTCCCACCCAGTTATGGCATTGAAATCACAAAGGATCATGGGAGATTGGCTGATTTGGGCTGGAGTAAAGTAATTTTTTGGCCTTATCCATTGCTTCCATGATTGAAGCTGTTAGGTGTTCTTGTATCGAACCCAAATTATAGTAGTAAAGTTGGGGAAGGCATTAAATTGGAAATTAAAGATGAAAATAATAAAAGTACAGCTTTAATTATGGATGGCCTTAACTGCATATAGCTTAGGAAAATTAAATCAGTAAGGATACTGTAGAGGAGGAATTCCTGGAGTGTGTGCAAAACAGATTTCTGTATTAACAGGTTGAGGAACCACTGAGAGAATGGACCATCCTTGACCTGAGTGGTTTATAAACAGAAATAAATAATTGGCAATCCAGCAATGCAAGAACCCTTTGGGAAGACTGACCATAATACAATTTGAATTCTTCATTAAAGTGGGGACTGACATAGTTGATTCTGAGACTAAAGCCTTCAATATAAGGGAAGAAAGGTACAATGGTGAGATGCACGAGGTGGCTATGATAAATTGGGGAAGGACTTAAAACGTTGATGGTGAATAGACAATGGCAAATATTTAAAGAATGTATGGAAGAACTGGAACAATTGTTGATTCCATTCTGGCACAAAAAAAGGAAAATATGCCCTGACCATGGTTAACCAGGGAGACTAGGGATTGTATTCGATCCAAGGAAGGGGCTTATGAATTGGCCAAAATAAAACAGACCCAAAGATTGGGAACAATTTAGATTTCAACAAAGGAAGACAAAGGGATTGATAAGCGCGAAAACAGCAGGAGAGTAAACTTGCAGGAAAATATAAACTGGAAAATTTCCAGTCTGTATGTAAAGAGAAAAAGATCCCTTATAGTCAGAAACAGGCAAGTTATAGTGGGGAGCCAAGAGATGCCAGATCAGTTAAATACATATTTTAGATTAGATTACTTAGTGTGCAAACAAGCCCTTCAGCCCACCAAGTCCACACCTACCCTCGGAAGAGCAACCCACCCAGACTCATTCCCCTACATTTACCCCTTCACTTAACACTACAGGCGATTTAGCATAGCCAATTCACCTAACCTGCACATATTTGTGGGAGGAAACCCACATAGACACTGGGAGAATGTGCAAACTTCACACAAACAGTTGCAATTGAACCAGAGTCTCTGGCGCTGTGAGGCAGCAGTGCTAACCATTGTGCCACCCACGGTGAAGATAGAACCAAAATGGGTTCTATCTTCACAAAGGAGGACATCATAGAACATAGAAGGATACAGCGCAGTACAGGCCCTTCGGCCCTCGATGTTGCGCCGACCGAATCCTACCTAACCTATACTAGCCCAATAACTTCCAAATGCCTATCCAATGCCCGCTTAAATGACCATAAAGAAGGAGAGTTCACCACTGATCTGGGCAGGGCATTCCATGAACTCTCAACCCGCTGTGTGAAGAATCTACCCCTAACATCTGTCCTATACCTACCACCCCTTAATTTAAAGCTATGTCCCCTAGTAACACCTGACTCCATTAGCGGTAAAGGATTCTTAGTATCTACCCTATCTAAACCCCTAATCATCTTATACACTTCTATCAGATCTCCCCTAAACCTTCTCTTCTCCAATGAGAACAGCCCCAAGTGCCTCAGCCTTTCCTCATAAGATTTTCCTACCATTCCAGGCAACATCCTGGTAAACCTCCTCTGCACTCGTTCTAAAGCTTCCACATCCTTCCTATAGTATGGCGACCAAAACTGCACACAATACTCCAGATGAGGCCTCACCAGAGTCTTATACAACTGCAACATGACCTCAGGACTCCGGAACTCAATTCCTCTGCCAATAAAGCCCAGTACACCATATGCCTTCCTCACAGCACTATTTACCTGGGTGGCAACTTTCAGAGATCTGTGTACATAGACACCAAGATCCCTCTGCTCATCCACACTACCAAGTAGCCTACCATTAGCCCAGTAATCCATCATCTTGTTATTCCTACCAAAGTGAACGACTTCGCACTTAGCTACATTGAATTCCATTTGCCACATTTCCGCCCAGCTCTGCAACTTATCTATATCCCGCTGTAACCTACCACTTCCTTCCTCACTATCCACAACTCCACCGACTTTTGTGTCATCCGCAAACTTGCTTACCCAGCTTTCAAGTCCTTCCTCTAGATCATTTATAAAGATAACAAAAAGCAATGGTCCCAAAACAGATCCTTGTGGTACACCGCTAGTAACTGCGCTCCAAGATGAACATAATCCATCAACTACTACCCTCTGTCTCCTTCCAGCCAGCCAATTCCTAATCCAAACCTCTAATGTATCCTCAATGCCATACCTCCGAAGTTTTAGCATTAGCCTACCATGGGGAACCTTATCGAACGCCTTACTAAAATCCATATACACAACATCTACTGCTTTACCCTCATCCACTTCCTTAGTCACCTTCTCAAAGAACTCAATAAGGTTTGTGAGGCACGACCTGCCCTTCACAAAACCATGCTGGCTATCCCTGATCACGTTATTCCTACCCAGATGTTCATAAATCTTATCCCTTACCATTCTCTCTAAGACTTTGCCCACCACTGAAGTCAGACTCACTGGCCTATAGTTACTAGGGCTATCCCTACTCCCTTTCTTGAACAATGGGACCACATTCGCTATCCTCCAGTCCTCTGGTACTATTCCCGTTGACAATGACGACATAAAAATCCAGGCCAATGGCTCTGCTATCTCCTCCCTAGCTTCCCATAGGATCCTGGGGTAAATGCCATCAGGCCCAGGAGACTTGTCTATATTCATCCTTTCCAATATTCCCAAAACCTCTTCCCTGCATATTTCCAGGGCATCCATTCTAATTATTTGTGATTCCATATTCACATCAGCAACAGTGTCCTGTTCCTGAGTGAATACTGATGAAAAGTACTGATTTAATGTCTCTCCTCCGCCTCCACACACAACTTCCCACTACTATCCTTGACTGGACCGATACCTACCCTAGTCATCCTTTTATTCTTGACATACCTATAGAAAGCCTTTGGGTTTTCCCTAATCCTACCAGCTAAAGACTTTTCATGTCCCCTTCTCGCTTCTCTTAGCTCCCTCTTTAGCTCCTTCCTGGCTACCTTATAACTCTCAATCGCCCCAACTGAACCTTCACGCCTCATCTTTACATATGCCGCCTTCTTCCCTTTCACAAGGGACTCCAATTCCTTACTAAACCACGGCTGCCTCACAAGGCCCTTTACACCATGCCTGACTGGTACATACCTATCGAGGACACGCAGTAGCTGCTCCTTGAACAATCCCCACATCTCATTAGTGTTCTTCTCTTGAAGCCTGTTTTTCCAATCCACACATCCTAAGTCATGCCTCACTGCATCATCATTTCCCTGCCCCCAGCTATAGCTCTTGCCCTGCGGCGCACGATTATCCCTCTCCATCACTAAAGTAAAAGTCACCGAGTTGTGGTCACTGTCCCCGAAGTGCTCACCTACCTCCAAGTCTAACACCTGGCCTGGTTCATTACCTAGAACCAAATCCAATATAGCCTCCCCTCTTGTTGGCCTGTCGACATATTGTGTCAGGAAACCCTCCTGCACACATTGTACAAACACCGACCCATCTAATGAACTCGAGCTATAGCTCTCCCAGTCAATATCTGGGAAGTTAAAGTCCCCCATAACAACCACCCTGCTACCTTCACTCTTTTCCTGAATCATCCTCGCAATATTATCCTCTACTTCTCTAGGACTATTAGGAGGCCTGTAGAAAACACCTAACAGGGTGACCTCACCGTTCCTATTTCTAACCTCAGCCCAAACTACCTCGGATGGCAAGTCCTCTTCCATCGTCCATTCCACTGCTGTGATACTGTCTTTGACAAGTAATGCCACGCCTCCCCCTTTTTTACCCCCATGTCTGATCCTACTAAAACATTTGAACCCTGGAACGTGCAACAGCCATTCTTGTCCCTGTTCTACCCACGTCTCTGTAATGGCCACAACATCGAAGTCCCAGGTACCAACCCACGCTGCAAGTTCACCTACCTTATTCCTTATACTTCTGGCATTGAAGTATACACACTTCAATCCACCCTTCTGGTTACAGGCACCCTCCTTAGAGATTGCTGCATTATTCCTAACCTCCCTACACTCAAGGTCCTGTACCCTAAAGCTACAGTCCTGGTTCCCATGCCCCCGCGGAGTTAGTTTAAACCCTCCCAAAGAGCACTAGCAAACCTCCCCCCAAGGATACTGGTGCCCCTCAGGTTCAGGTGTAGCCCATCCTTTTTATAGAGGTCCCACCTTCCCCAGAAAGGACCCCAGTTGTCCAGAAACCGGAATCCCTCCCTCCTGCACCATCCCTGTAGCCACGCATTTAACTGCTCTCTCTCCCTATTCCTCGACTCTCTATCACGTGGCACGGGTAACAAACCAGAGACTACAACTCGGTTTGTTCTAACTCTGAGCTTCCAACCTAGCTCCCTGAAAGCCTGTCTGACATCCTCACCCTTCTTCCTACCTATATCGTTGGTGCCAACGTGGACCACGATCTGGGGCTGCTCCCCCTCCCCCTTAAGGACCCGGAAAACACGATCAGCGACATCACGTACCCTTGCACCTGGGAGGCAACATACCAAACGTGAGTCCCTGTCGCCCCCACAAAACCGTCTGTCTGTACCCCTCACTATCGAGTCCCCAAGAACAATTGCTCTACCTTTCTCCACCCTACCCTTCTGAGCAACGGGGCCAGGCTCCGTGCCAGAGGCCTGAACCTCGTTGCTTGCCCCTGGTAAGTCATCCCCCCCACAAGTATCAATAACATCCCAAAAATGTTGGTGAGCACGTGCTGTAGTGAAAGGGAGAAAGTGTATGAAATCAGTCAGCAGAAAAATTGTATTGTGGAAGTTGATGAGATTTAAGGCCAACAAGTCCCTAGGGACTAGTACTTAAGGAGCTGGCCTTAGGAATAGTGATTGCATTGGTGCTCTCCTTTCAAGATTCCATATCCCGTTCCTATGGATTGGAATATAGTGAATGTAACCCCATTATTTAAAACAGGAGGTGGCAAGAACATTAGGAATTGTACACTGGTTAGCCTAACATTGTTAGTAGGCAAAATGCTGTTATCAAATCTAAAAGGTTTAATAGCAGAGCACTTGGAAAACAGTGACAGGATTGGATAGTGAGCATGAATTTACAAAAAACGTTCTTTACAAATATACCGCAATATTTTGAGGATATAATTAGTAGAATTGATAAGGGAGAGCCAGTAAATGTGGTTCACTTGACTTTCAGAAGACTTTTCACAAAGTCCACTTAAGAGATTAGCATGCAAAATGTATGGGACTGGGGCAAGTGTACTAGCATAGACAGAGAGCTGTTTGATCGGAAACAAAGCAAAAGCATAAAGGGAATTTTTACCCGAGTGGCAGGCACGCTCAGTACCACAGGGGTCAGTGCTTGGACCCCAGTTGTTCACAATACATACTAATCCTTTAGATAAAGGAAATAAGGTTTACAGCCAACACACATCTGGGTGGGAGGCTGAACTGTAGGATACAGAGATGCTTCAATGTGATTTAGACAAATTGAGTGCACAGTGCATGGTAGATGAAATATCATGTGGATACATGTGAGGTTATTCACTACCAAAGCAAGAATGTGGATTGTTATGTGAATGCTGACATATTGGGAAATGGGGAGATGCAGTGAGAGCTGGGTGGCGTTGCATACTCGTGCTGAAAGTAAACAGGCAGGTGCAGTAGGCAATGAAGAAGGCCAATGACATGTTGGCCTTCAAAGCAAGAGAAATTGAGTGCAGGAGCAGGGATGTCTTGAGTGTAGGTGCCTTGATGAGACCACGGCTGGGGTATTGTGTGCAGCTTTGGCCATCTTACCTGAAGAATGATGCCCTGGCTATTGAAAAAAGGTTTTGAGTTGGATGATCAAGCCTGTGCCTTAATTCAGTGTGATCATGGTTGAAGGGTCAAATGGCCTATTCCTCCCGTTTTTCTCAATTTCCATATTTTGCCCCAATGACTGGTCTACTGCCTTTTGATTTTGACTGAGCCAAATTGTCATGAGACATTTGAATGTGCCATGAGGGTTTGCTTTGATGATGAATCAACTCGTTTCTTTATGGTGAAATCAACTCCATGGATTTGGCATTCTTCCTCTTGGTTGACCAGAAGGAAATATATATCTGCCATCTTATTCTTGAGTTAGGTCCTCCTGCTAATCACATCTCCCTCAGAAAAGTGAGGTCAGCATCATTTCACCAGGGTCCACAGGCTACTATAGCAGAGGTGTTCAAGTCTGTTACATCCATGAGGTTCTTGATGCTTTTAAGGTGTTTGATGATGCCCATACCTGGGTTACTTCAATGTTTGGGGTGGTGATGTACATTACAGACATTCTGGTGAATAAATGTCCTATCCAATGGTATGATAGCTGACATGCTTGGAGACTAGTTTCTGCTGCAGACACGAGGTAACTGTGAACATTCTGCTGCTAGTGCATTCTCCCTTGTCATCCAATGATGGATGGAGATGGACAGGTCTTAAATTTTACATGCTGACAGAAAAATTTATGTACATAATATAAGTTTGTGGTATATTTGTATACTTGCCTTTATTAGTCCATGGCAAGAATACAAGAGTATGGACCAAATGATGGAACTGTATGGGTTGACCATGGTTCCGACAACATTAGAAGCATTATTAGAGTGCTGGAAAATAGGACTAGATGCTTGATGACCAACATGGAGACGCAAATTTGAAGGCTTTCTTCCATGCTGTAAAATGCTATGCCGTAAAGAAACTATATTTTTGGCTGCTTTTAAACAAAAATTAGTCCTTTGAATGGGTGGGGGGAGTGCTTTTGCAAAAAGAATTGTATGTAAATGTGTGTTGGTGCCTAAAGTTTGAACCATGAAAAATTCTTTATTGTTCAACCCCAATTTCTCTTAAGGTGCTAGTGATTTACGGTGCTGAATCACTTCTGTTAACCCACAGTGGTGGTAGGAAGGGAATCCTTGGTTTTTAGCCAGATTACAACCATCAAATGGCACTTTGGTCTAGGGTCAGGATGGTATATTGTTTAGATAGGAGCTTGCAGGAGTTGGTGCTCCCACATGTAAACAAAAAAGCAAAGTAGACATGGCAGAGATTGTATGTTTGCAGGTGCTGTCAGAAAAATGTTGATGCATTGCAGTTTGTGCAGGAAGTGGAGGGTTTGGATGTTTTAAGGTAGTTAGTACCATCAGTCAGGCTGTTTTACCCTGGCTTGTGTTGACCTGTTTTATCATGATGCACTCACGCAGGCAATTGGAGATTATACCATCATACTCCTGACGTGCCTTTAGTTGGTGGACTGGCTTTAGAATTCCTAGTCTGAGGTGCTCTGGTAGCCATAATATTTATATGGTTGTCCAGTTCAGTTTCTAGTCAACTGTAACTAAAAGGGTGTGTTACGACACTAGATAAACCCTGCTACTTAATTTAAACCAGCAACATGGAAAAGATTTATCCCGTGCAGTAATCTGTGAAACTTTGAGAGGTTAAGAACTATTTAAAGTAAAAATGAACAACTTTGTCTTAAAGTATAACCGAGACTGATTAACTAATAACTGTTTACAACTCCTTCCTATCTTTTACTTTCCCTTGTATAGTAGTAGTCCTCCTGTTCAGAGTACGCATCCCCATACATATCCTTTATCGTCTTGTCCTGCTGTTGCAAGTCTCTTAGTGTTTCAGGACTAAACACTTCAGTCTGACCCTCTGCCTGTTCAGGTTTTTCCTGCACCATTACGTCAAACAGGGTATCTACTAACTGAACCTCAACTCCACCTTTCTCAACTCCTTCATCTTTCTCTTAGTTTTTCACTTTGTACTGTGACTTATGATGGTGGGATCTGGTTACCCCACAGTCTTGGAAAATACCAGGATATTTCTGTTTTAACTCCTCAGTCTCTTGGTCATCTTGGGGCTTCTCCACAAAAAGGGGTGTCACTCCCATTTTCGATCCTGCCAAATCATTCCCAAGAACAAATTGAATTCCTGGAACTGACTCTCAATCACTCCTGCTATAACTTCTCCAGTCTTGAGTTGGCACTCCAACCTGATCTTTCTTAGGGGAATGCTAAATTTCTTTACATCCGTCCCACAAATTACCACACTCTCCGGTAACCGATCAGAGAAGAGTGCATATTCGGTCATCCCTGACTATTAGTGACTGGTTAGATCCTGTATCTCTCAATTATAACTTGTCCTTCTCCCCCTGTTCTTTGAATAAGCTTTACCCACAGAAGTGAATTCTTTCTAGAGATCAGGTACTAACTCCATACCCAGTCCCTCCTCAGCTGTGCACTCTCCTGCAGGTCCTCTTCTTGGGGTCTCCTTTACGACCTGCACTAAAGCCACTGGCTTGGCTTCCTTTACCACATCTTTTCCCACAATGCCTTTCTTTAACGACCAGCACTGTGTCTTTAAGTGTCCCACTTTACCACAATGGAAACACTTGAGGCCATTTACCTCCTTTACACCATATTGGGCCTTTGTAAAAAAGTCCTGTGGTAAATTCTTACCAGTGTTCTCCTACTCTTGGTTTTGTAGTATCAGATATCCCCTTTTCCCAACTTCTATCTCTCAAGGACGAAATTCTGGCCAGAAGCTTGTCTTATACACCAATATGTATACATCTGCTAGTTCTGCTGCCCTTCTCCCTTCCTGAACATGTGAATTCTTACCATCTTTGGAAGTGAATTTATTACGTCCAGCAGAATAACCCCTCTTTGAGCCTCAAAGGTCCTATCTATTTTCAAAACACACACTCATTGATCAAAATGACTGTTCAAACTCAACACAAGTCTGACCTGGTTCGTCCTTGGTCTTTCTGAACCACTGTCTATATGCTTCTGGTACCAATTTATAAGCATTTAAAATAGCCTGTTTAACCTCTTCATAATCTCTTGACCTCTCCCCTGACAACACAGCAAATACCTCACTAGCTCTGCCAACCAGTTTAGTCTGAACTAGCATTACCCATAAATTGTTGGACCACTGCATCTGCCGAGCCAGTTTTTCAAATTAAATAAGGCTTCAACATCTTATGACAGAGTTTTGACATTTGTACCTATCACTACCGATTCTTTTAGTTTCCATCCTGTTAACTTGACTAACTTGTATCTTCTCAAGTTCAAAGTCTGCTTCCCTCCTGCCTGCCTGTGTCTCTCTTGTAACTCCACTTTCCTTAGTTGTAATTTGTTTTTCTACCTCTACTGCACTTGTCTATTTCTCTGACACACCTCAGTGTTTGAGTAACTCCCTTACAATTTCTGCTTTACTTTTGTCCTTGGATTAAACCCAAATCTAACGATTTGCTAATTCTAAAAGTATGTCCTTTTTCTTTGCTTCTAAACTTGAGAATGTGTATAGGGTATAAGCAGGAAAGGAGAGTCAAGTTCTGAGTTTTGTGAAACAAGAGGTTCAGCTGAACATGACTCAGATCAGATAAGAAGGTGCTGGAGGCAAGGATAATGGGTTAACAAGGTGGAAAAACATTCATAATGTAGAGTCATTTAACTATATCGGAAGCGTTCCATATGGAAGGTCAGTTTAACAAGGTGAAAAGTATTCATTATGTGAAGCCAGTTAAGGTTAAGAACATTCATTGTGTAGCAGCAGATGGCTTAATCTTTACTATTGACACTGGCTGATTGTAACGGTCACCCAATCAATATGTATATTGCCTTATCTGGATGCTACTGCCTGCAAAGTGACATATAATTCATTAAGAAACTGCTGTTTGAGAGACAAGACCGAGAAGTCGCGCCACAGTGCATGTGGGCAATGTTCTGTCTCCCTCCAGGGTCGGGAATAAAGATGGAGGTAAAACTACACTGTCTGAGTGTTTTGCTTCAGCTGAGGGGGGAGCAGGTCGACAAGCATCCTTGGCAAATTTGAGAATCATCTTCAAATCCCAAAACCTCTTTCGGAATTTTAAGAGCTGTTTCTCATTTTTAATCAACCATAAGTCACCGAAATTAAACAAATTGCCTCACCTACGTTTTATTTAAAGATCTAGGACACTAACCTGCAAGTGTTTAAATCTGCTGGGATTTTCCTTAGCTCCAAATGTAGTCAAATCTGTCAAAACCAGTTCAAATCACATTCAGGACTCAAACTGTTCAAATCACGGACAAAAGCCCCCAATCCATTCAAATTCCGATGATAAGCCCCCAAAGCATCGAATTGTGTCATTGGTTTTTGAAATTGTCACTATACTAAATTTGAACTTGATTGGAGTTTGGTATTTTTCGGCATATACTTTAAACTGATTGGCCTAATTCGAATTTGGTTTGTCGTCTCTCCAGGTAACCAGCTAAATCTAGTTGTTTATCCCCATGATGCCAACAGAGGTAACTGAAGGATAAGATTTCACTTTAGACTTTGGGGAAGAATTGTAAAATATGAAAAGGATATTATGTGAGTTGGCATAATGGGACAGCTTTCCTGATGTATTTGAACAATTTTCATGAAACTGTGTATTTGTAATGATTTGAGGGCAATTCAATAAATTTCTCTGTCCTACCAATCCATTCCTTAGAAACTAAGGTAGGACAAATCCATTTTTATTTACCTGATGATATTACATTTGCATTCCAAAGAAATACCCTAATTGAATTCATGTGATGCATTTTATAAACCTGGGCACTGAATCTGTCAAGTGAATGGCAATTGTAGATCCAACGAAGAGGAGATGAGTGAGTAGATCAGGAACATGAAAATAGGCTGCCGTTGTGCCCCCCCCCACCCCCGTTCACGGTCTTCAGGAACAACAGTTTCTCTAACTATTTTGTCATTTTACAGGGAGGAGCATCTAGATAAGGCAACATATTAATTAGGTGACTGTAATAATCAATGAATATCAATAGCTGAGACCAAGCCCTTTACTGTTATGCAATGAATGTTCTTAACCTTGTTAACTAGATTTATACAATAGACACTTACCCCTTGTTAGCTGACCTTGCATACTCAATGCTTCCAATATTGTTAAAAGCTCTACATAATGACTGCTTTTCCAACTTGTTAGCCCATTACCCTTGCCTCCAGCAAGTTCTTATGTGATCTGAGTCATGCTTAGCTGAATCTCGTTTCACAAAACTCAGACTTAACACTTTCCCTGTCTGCTTATAGCCTATATATATTCTACGTGCCTACATCTGCTTTATACTGAATTCAAGCTTTTTAATAAACCTCAACAGTCTAGAGAAAGCTGATATGCTCATTGAGTCTGCATGAGTCCGGAAAGAACAATATTTCCTTGTTATGCTCTAGCTATGAAATTTTACCTGACTCAACTCAACTTGGGATTCTGGTTTGCAGTAGAAATCGAGACTTTTGTACTACTTTGTGACCGCATGATGTAAATCTGCTTTGTGATTAAAAGACGCTGTTTCAAAGACCTTTTTCAAATAACCCAGGAGACAGACAGACAGAATGATGACTGTTCTGGTGCAGTTATCATATTACTGTCATCTTTTGAATTTGAACCATTTTCGAATAAACCTATTTCTTCAGTGAAATCTCCACACCAGTGATATTTGACAGCTTCTGTTCAGAATTTCATTTTCTGAACAGCTAGTCTCTGAAGAATAAATAGCACTTTGAGGGGAAAAAAAACTCTTTTTCTACCAATAAAGAGATGGATTTTGCCATATTTCATCAAAGCAATTTACAAAGACATGAAGTAAATAATTTTCTTTTCCCATATTTTTATAGCATGAAATATATTTGTTTATCTTTTTATTTTGACAGTACTGGACTGCAGTCATTGTTAAAGGAAACTTTGAGTTGAGGTTATAGTCATAGAGATGTACAGCATGGAAACAGACCCTTTGGTCCAACTGTCCATGCCAACCAGATATCCCAACCCAATCTATCCCACCTGCCAGCACTCGGCCCATATTCCTCCAAACCCTCCCTATTCATATACCCATCCAAATGTCTTATGAACGTTGCAGCCTCCACTACTTCCTCTGGCAGCACCTTCCATACACGTACCACCCTCTGTGTGAAAAAGTTGCCCCTTAGGTCTCTTTAATATCTTTTCCCCCCTCACCCTAAACCTATGCCCTCTAGTTTTGGACTCCCCGACCCCAGGGAAAATACTTTGTCTATTTATCCTATCCATGCCCCTCATAAATTTGTAAACCTCTATAAGGTAATCCCTCAGCCTCAGATGCTCCAGGGAAAACAGCTCCTGCCTGTTCAGCTTCTCCCTATAGCTCAAAACCTCCAACCCTGGCAACATCCTTGTAAATCTTTTCTGAACCCGTTCAAGTTTCACAACACCTTTCCGATAGGAAGAACAGAATTGCACACACTAATCCAACAGTGGCCTAACCAATGTCCTGCCGTAACATGACCTCCCAACTCCTATACTCGATACTCTGGTTAATAAAAGAAAGCATACCAAACGCTTTCTTCGCTATCCTATCTACCTGTGACTCCAATTTCAAGGAGCTATGAACCTGCACTCCAAGGTCTCTTTGTTCAGCAATATTCTCTAGGACCTTACCATTAAGTGTATAAGTCCTGCTAAGATTTGCTTTCCCAAAATGCAGCACCTTGCTGAATTATCTAAATTAAACTCCATCTGCCACTTCTCAGCCCATTGGCCCAGATCCTGTTATAATCTGAGGTAACTTTCTTCGCTGTCCACTACACCTCCAATTTTGGTGTCATCTGCAAACTTACGAACTGTTCTTCTTATGATTGCATCCAAATCATTTATGTAAATGTCAAAAAGTAGTGGAACCAGCACCGATCCTTGTGGCACTCCACTGGTCACAGGCTTCCAGTCTGAAAACAACCCTCCACCACCACCCTCTGTCTTCTACCTTTGAGCCCGATTGTATCCAAATGACTAGTTCTCCCTGTATTGAGATCTAACTTTGCCAACCAGTCTCCCATGCGGAGACCTTGTTGAACGGCTTACTGAAGTCCATATAGATCATGTCCACTGCTCTGCCCTTATCAATCCTCTTTGTTAATTCAAAATAGTCGATCAAGTTTGTGAGACACGATTTCCCACACACAAAGCTATGTGCACTATCTGTTTTTTTTAAAAAAAATTTTTATAATGGACTAACTGTGTAAAATTGAATTAAATCTCAATTGTCATGGTTCAGAAGGAGGCCGTTTAGCCCATTTTGTCTTCATTGGTGCTTAACGTTTTCATTTAGTGCCAATCGCCTGCCTTGTCCCCATTACCTTACATTGTCTTTCTATTTAAATAATGCAAAACTCATCAGCTTGTCTCATTTAAAGATGGCTGCTGGTTTCTCCTTACGATACCATTAAAACAGCACCAGATCAACTTTTACGTGAATACAATTTGCTTTTAACAGGATAGACCTAACTGGGAAGTTAAAGACTCTTGATGCATCATTCAATCTGTTTTTTTTTTAAGGGCTTACTTTCCACAATTTCCCTTCTAGATCACCAACTTCAAGTGGTTTTAAAAATACTTCTGAAATATTTCCCCTTGCAAAATGCAGCTTTTATATTAATCAATTTACATACTCAAGATTATGTTAAGAGCTAAGGAAATCTTCAGGCTTATGTTTTATGTTGATCACCAAGTCCCTCTTCAAAATTTCAAGCAAGCTTTAGCTTTATCTGAATCATCAGGAAGCACTTAGTGCATTGAAATCTGTGAGCTAAGACCAGCTGACCAGGAACAACAAACTCCTCCATGGCTCACTGCTTGGATCTGTTGATAGCTATTTTGGCCACGCCCAGGACCAGAAGCACGAAAGTCCTCTGACTTGTCTGTCCCTCCCAGCACGGTGTGCCCTTAGACCAGGAGCATGAGGTTGAAGTATTTACTCCTCGTCTGTGCTCAGGTATCCCGGGAGAGGATGGAAATGATAGAAGCCTTTAGAAACCAGTGGGCACCACACAGACTAGGGTACATTGTTATCCTGGACAATGTTGTTTTCATTTGGTATGTCTCTCTATCATTGTAAACTATATTGTTCAACCGTAAGTTTGTTTTTTGTTACAGTGCCTCAATAGGCACTGTTTAACATTTTTTTTTGACTTTGAAAGAATAGAAGGAACTTTCATTTGTTTTAAAGAAGTATAAGATGCTTTCCCTCTATCTAACCCAGTGCATTCCTGTCCTGACCAGGTTCATAGAACTTTGTTTTCACTTTAAAATAGTAGATAAAACCATTGGTCCTTAATTTCTGTCTAGCTTTTCAGCTTCCTTTCTGTCTGACATGTTTTATGAACTTGCCCTTGATACCTTCCCTCTCTTTTCTACCCCTTGAGGCACATATGACTGTAGCATCAACTTTTGATACTGAAAGCAACAAATGTTGGAGATTACAGCAGGTTAGGCAGCATCCATGGAGAGTGAGCAAGCTAATGTTTAGAATCTAGATGACTCTTCAGAGCTGACATGCAGTGTGGAGGGGTGTCATTTATGCTATAGTTGAGGGCAAGGATTGGAAGTGTTGAGTGCTGGGGGAGAAAGGATGTTGATAGTTCAGATTAAGTAATCCGGATGTGAGAATAGCAGGACAATGGTGGGTCTAACTGCCAGACTTGAAAGAATAGTCAGTACCACTGGGATGGGAGAAGGGGAGAGAGGACATGGTGAAAGAGAATGCAGCAAGTAAAGCTAAAAGGACGGGAAGGAATGGGAGTTATTTCACAATTTAAAGGTGTAGAGCTCAATATTAAGTCCAGAAGCTTGTAAATTGCCAATTTTGAAGAAACGTTTATCGCCCAGTTGGCGCTGTGATTCACTGGAGAGTTGCAGCATGCTGAAGACAGACAAGTGGACATGCAAGCAGGGCGCTATGTTAAAATGACTGGCTATGAGAAGGCTGGAGTCATGCTTGCACACAGATTGGAGGTATTCAGCAGTCACCCAGTCTGCATTTGGTTTCTCCACTGTAGAGTAGGCCACCTGGGCTGGAGCGATTGCTGCTACATCTGGAAAGACTGTTTAGGCCCTTGGATTGTGAGCAGGGAGGAGGTGAAGGGGCAGGTGTCGCACCTTCTGCGGTTACATGGGAAGGAAGGTGTTAGTGGTCAATGTGATCAACTTTCAATAGCTGTCTTCTGGGGCAAATCGGTTTGTCCTATTCTTCAGTATCATGCTGTCCTTGTTTATCCAGCATTTTATCTGCCATAATCTGCTCCTCTTCATTACCACCAAATGTATATGCAAAGCCTCTATTTTTATTTATTATTCAGATTCTGTAAATCCATGTAACCATTGCCAAATAACCTTGAGGAATGTACTTTGTCATATTGTAAAACTAGTGCTTCTCTATCACCACCTTGCTCAAATCTTGTCACCCAAATTTTGTTACATTTTCTTCCCTTCCCTTTTTGAAATATACCATATCCCTGGATTAAAATTTATTTGATAGCCTTACATGATGCCATAAGACTCATTTGAGTTATCTTTGAAACCTTAGCCTTAATGTTTTTTTCTCCCTACACACAGAGCATTTAGATGTTCAGAAAAAAGTGAAGCAAATTGTAGTCGAAACTAGGAGTAAGTGAGGACTGCAGATGCTGTAGATCAGAGTCAAGAGTGTGGTGCTGGAAAAGAACAGCAGATTAAGCAGCATCCGAGAGCAGGAGAGTCAACATTTCGGGCATGAGCCCTTCATCCGGAAGGAGGCTTGTGGGCCAGTGGGCTGAGAGATAAATGGGAGCGGGGGGTGGGGGAGAGAGGAAGGAGGTAGCTGAGAAAGTGATAGGTAAATGAAGGTGAGGGAGAAGGTGAAAACTCGCAGAAGAGGGTGGAGTGGATAGATGGGAAAGATGACGGACAGGTAAGGAGGGCAGTGCTGAGTTGGTGGCTTGGGACTGGGATAATGTGGGGGGGGAGGAAGGGGGAAACGAGGAAACTGTTGAAATCCGTGTTGATCCCAATTGGTTGCAGGGTCCCAAGGCAGAATATGAGGTGTGCGTTCTTCAGGCGTCTGGTGATAAGGGTTTAATGAAGAAGGAGCCCAGGTCCTGCATTTCCTTGGAGTGAGAGCAGGGAGTTTAAGTGTTCAGCCATGGGGCTGTTGGGTTAGTTGGTGCAGGTGTTTCAGATGTTCTCTGAAATGACCTGCAAGTAGGTGTCCCATCTCTCCGATGTAGAGGAGACCACATTGGATGCAACAGATACAGTAGATGACATTGCGGGATGTACAGGTAAATTTCTAACCAACCAGGGGAATTGATCCTTGATTGTCAAAGGAATTTTTGGATTTATCCAGGAACACCCTTGATATAAGCTGCACCCCGCAACCATTTGCAATGAGAGTTCTTCACAGGAACTACTTACATGATATCAGATGTTAGCTTACAATTTGAATAGTTTGCTAAGATTTTAGGAAGCATTTTCTATATGATTATGATTTATATCTCAAACTCTATTAATACAATGACGTTTCTCCTGTGTTTTGCTGTTATGCTCACGTGATCTCACACTTCTTCACGAGCAAACTTTCCCAGTTCCCTGATTGTCACCTAGGAATGTAACTCGTGCCTTCTCTATTGTTTTGTTCAGCATCACTTTCTTGACCAAATATTATTGTGTACTGATTAATCTAGTTGCTATGTGTACAAGGTGCAAAGTGAAAATTCTTTATTTTCCTTTATTTAAAGTCCATTGGTACAACTTTATTGGAGTATTTCACTTATGGTGCAGATAGGCCATGATTGTACTCTTCTGTATTTTTCACTTTATATGTTTTTTTTACTGATCTCTTTAGTGTACTCATCATCTCTTTCTAACCTGAGAAGACAGATGGGTGAAGTGCTGGTGCAGTTTTAAAACGATTAGCCTTTGCTTCCTTATGCTTCCTGTCCCCGGCTTAATATTTTGCTTAGAGAAACTAGGTCTTGTTAAAGAGAGACTATAATGTCCAAACTGGGTGAACAGTAAATTCACTGACACCCCAAAAACAATTGCCTTGTATTCCATATCCACTTTCATTTGTATCACTTAAGAGGATTTCACTTTTAATAGCACAAGGGTGCTACTAAAGTATTTTATATCCATGGTATTTTGCATAGAATTCCCACTCTTTTTATGGATGCTAATGTGTTTTCGTCCCCAAACCTGGGCGCACACACCCTCTCATCATTATTTAAAATTTAACATGATGCTCTTTCACTGAAACTGAAGTGCACAATTTTGTATCAACAAAATCAAAATAAACAAGAATAAAACAAACCAGTGCTTTTTTTTTTCCCTCACAGTTCAAAGGTGTGCCGGTTAGGTGAATTGCTAAGTTGCCCTGTAGTGTGCAGGGATGAATGGGATACTCTTCGGAGGGTCAGTGTGGACTCAATGGGCTAAATGGCCTGCTTCCAAGCTGTACAGATTCTATCATCCATAGTATCCAGAGAGTTATGAAATGCTGCTATAATTGATTCCTCAATTATTGCTGCAAATGTGTTGCTGGTCAAAGCACAGCAGGTTAGGCAGCATCTCAGGAATAGAGAATTCGACGTTTCGAGCATAAGCCCTTCATCAGGAATAAGAGAGAGAGAGCCAAGCCGGCTGAGATAAAAGGTAGGGAGGAGGGACTAGGGGGAGGGGCGATGGAGGTGGGATAGGTGGAAGGAGGTCAAGGTGAGGGTGATAGGCCGGAGTGGGGTGGGGGCGGAGAGGTCAGGAAGAGGATTGCAAGTTAGGAGGGCGGTGCTGAGTTGAGGGAACCGACTGAGACAAGGTGGGGGGAGGGGAAATGAGGAAGCTGGAGAAATCTGAATTCATACCTTGTGGTTGGAGGGTTCCCAGGCGGAAGATGAGGCGCTCCTCCTCCAGCCGTCGTGTAGTTGTGTTCTGCCGGTGGAGGAGTCCAAGGACCTGCATGTCCTCGGTGGAGTGGGAGGGGGAGTTAAAGTGTTGAGCCACGGGGTGATTGGGTTGGTTGGTTCGGGCGGCCCAGAGGTGTTCTCTGAAGCGTTCCGCAAGTAAGCGGCCTGTCTCACCAATATAGAGGAGGCCACATCGGGTGCAGCGGATGCAATAGATGATGTGTGTGGAGGTACAGGTGAACTTGTGGCGGATATGGAAGGATCCCTTGGGGCCTTGGAGGGAAGTGAGTGTGGAGGTGTGGGCGCAAGTTTTACATTTCCTGCGGTTGCAGGGGAAGGTGCCGGGGGTGGAGGTTGGGTTGGTGGGGGGTGTGGATCTGACAAGGGAGTCACGAAGGGAGTGGTCCTTGCGGAACGCTGATAGGGGAGGGGAGGGAAATATATCCTTGGTGGTGGGGTCCGTTTGGAGGTGGCGGAAATGGCGGCGGATAATACGTTGTATGCGCAGGTTGGTGGGGTGGTAGGTGAGAACCAGTGGGGTTCTGTCTTGGTGGCGGTTGGAGGAGCGGGGCTCAAGGGCGGAGGAGCGGGAAGTGGAGGAGATGCGGTGGAGGGCATCGTCGATCACGTCTGGGGGGACTCTGCGGTCCTTGAAGAAGGAGGCCATCTGGGTTGTGCGGTGTTGGAATTGGTCCTCCTGGGAGCAGATGCGGCGGAGACGAAGGAATTGGGAATATGGGATGGCGTTTTTACAGGGGGCAGGGTGGGAGGAGGTGTAGTCCAGGTAGCTGTGGGAGTCAGTCGGTTTATAATAGATGTCTGTGTTGAGTCGGTCGCCCGAGATAGAAATGGAAAGGTCTAGGAAGGGGAGGGAGGAGTCTGAGACAGTCCAGGTGAATTTCAGGTCGGGATGGAAGGTGTTAGTAAAGTTGATGAACTGTTCAACCTCCTCGTGGGAGCACGAGGCAGCGCCGATACAGTCATCGATGTAGCGGAGGAAAAGGTGGGGGGTGGTGCCAGTGTAGTTGCGGAAGATGGACTGTTCCACATATCCTACGAAGAGGCAGGCATAGCTGGGGCCCATGCGGGTGCCCATTATTGGCTTTACTGCTGAATATTCGATGACAACTGCTGGAAATAAATGTTTCTCCAAGATTTTATTTTAGGCTTCTGATTGTCTCTCAAGGTTTATTTTTGTAGTTTTAAGATTTGTTTCTGTTTCTGTTCAGGTACGAAAGCACATCGGTGATCTTTATGAAGATCTCCGCGATGGACATAACTTGATTTCACTTTTGGAAGTCCTCTCTGGAGTGACTCTGGTAAGTGCATTTTTATTATAATTTTAAGTGAGCGCAGAATTAAATTGCAGAATGATTAATGTGAACGCTGATTAAATGGGGATATCTTTTTGTAATATATTAACCTGCCAGGATTATGACACCATTTAAATTTCTACTCTTTGCAACCTGGTTAGTCTGTTTACTTGTTTGAGAAATCTAAGCTTTTGAAATTCAACCGTTCCAACTGTTACCTGTATATATCTTATAAATAATGATGTGTGGAATCTATTCATTGTAAATTTTATATTGTAGTGAAAAACGGTTGGTTGTATTTCTAAATAGAGATTAGGTATCTAAATGTCATTGCAAAAGCACTTTGTTTAACTTTTTAATAAATTCCTGACTTTCCATTCTGGTTTCAGCTGGTTTTAGGCTCTGAACTATAGTAGTAAAGGACCCCTGCTTATGTGTTTGTTTATTTTTTAACCTAAACCAGCTTGTGCTGAGTATTTTCTTCCCAACAATATTGCATAAAGTGGAAGGTTACTCATTTTGTGACTTCAATTTCAAATGCTCATTGTACAGAATTTAATTTGTGATACATTATTGACATCTAGTGGGCATGAATCAGTACTGCATTGATGGGCAGAGAACATAAGTGGAAATATGGTAAAGTTATTGCTTAAAATAGATGCATTTGTGATCCTGAATTAGATCCTTTTATTAAATAGGAATGAGTTAACTGTCCAACCTCTCTCGCATATTCCACCCTTTAAGTTTAATTGTATCTGACCTGTACCTCACGTCCTAATTTTCAATCATATCCATTGATTACCCTTTCTCAATAAGAAACTATTGACCTTGATGGTGAAAATTTGAATTTCCCCAACACTACCACCATTTTAGAGAGAAAAATTAACAGGTTCGACTGCTATTTGAATGGTAGAAATGCTTGCTAATTGCATTTGTGTGACCTAGCTCTAATTTTAAGATTATAACTATTGTTCTGTATTTCCCTGATATACAAAATAGCTTCTCTGTTAGCAGCTTTTTTTATGCATTGAATCATCTTCATCAATTTGCATTTCAGCCTCCTTAAGACAAAGGAATAATGTTCTACTTTAACTCCATAAGCCAGAGTATGTTTCTAGTGAATATGCTCATTTAATCTAGGCGAGAACAAAAGATAGGTTTCCTCTGGTTAACTATGTTAGGTGCCGGTGTTGGACTGGATTGGACAAAGTCAGAAATTGTACAATGCCAGGTTATAGTCCAGCAGACCTATTTGAAATTACAAGCTTTGAGTGAAGTCACTTCACTTGATGAAGGAAGTGGTGTCATGTGACTTCTGCCTGAATTGATTAAGCGTAAGATCATTTGAGATTGTATGAACTGCCAAAGATATTTTTAAATTGTGCTTTGCTAAAGTTCCTTCCATTCTCTTTTATAAATACTTGTATGTAGTTCTTGAATGGATGTACTGTAATATATTTCTCAAGTGTTAGTATCTGGCATAGGAATGCAGTGTATTTTCTAAATGTAAACTATTGACTGACAAATTCAGTTTTCAATATGATAGACGTCAATGGATAAATACGACTTGTGCTTCTAGTACTTCAATCTGGATTGTTCCCTACTTGAAGACCCTTGAATGAAGTCTACTGCACTGCGGTTTTCCAAAAAACTATGATAACATCATTAAATTTGCAGCTTCTCTCGGAACAATTTCTGGAAAAACTATTCAACTGGATAATGGTGCTTTCTCCAAATAGGCTAGGTTTGAATCTGGTATTCAATAACATCCTATATTGTCGGTTACGGGTATTGTGCAACATAAAGCCTATACGTAAAGAATGCCTTTCACAACCTTAAGTTATCCCATTATGCTTCATTGGCAGCGAAGTATTTCTGCAGTGCAGTCTGTAATGCCATTTTGAAAAATGCAGTAACTAGTTTTTGCACATGTCGATCTCAGAAGTGATCTAAATGACTAGGCAACCTGTGGGCTGAATTCTACTAGAAACCAGCAAAGTGTCAGTTTTGGCAAGTTTCATGGCAAGTTTGTTTCCAAGAGTCCTACTGAGTTTTCTCATGCAGTCTTCCCAAACTCTATTCGTTATCAATGCACCCATTTGCCACAACAGAGTACTGGCTACCACCGTGACCTTCTGGGATTCCTGATGCCAGCGCCATCTTTGAAGCCCAGCCATGCAACCTGTCAAGAGTTTGAACACAACTGTTCTGCATGATTCTTGACCATAGCCCAAGATGCGTGGGGCAGAGGAAACTGGCTAACTGTTTTAGGTGGATGGTTGGGGGGGGAGGAGTTGCTTGTGATTGCTGGCAATGGAGTGCAACCTGCAATAATGGTGACTGATAGAAGGCCAGAGAAGCGCACAGCAAGTTGAGTTGCCAGGTTACCACTCTGATTTTGATGTCAGAAAGAGTCACCTAGTTTCCTAACATTGGAAAGCTCCTCCTAGGCCATCTCATATGATTCTCCTGTCATTCTCATCATTACCCATGTCATTTTAGGGGTGGGGAAGAATCTGCCCTCTGATTTTGTTATTTTGGAGACATGAATGTTGACCTGGAGGATTATTTTCCTGCTGTGCTTCATGTTAGAGTTTTTACATTCCACTCCTGAGAAGCCAGCCTCTCTGTCTCGTTTGAAAAAGCAGTATATTTTGTACTACAATTTCCGTGTATGATAAAATTAAAATAAGTTACGAGCAAAAGTGGACCACTCCGCCCCACACCCTTACTGTCATTTATTATGTTTGCCTTGAATTCCACCCCAATGATAACCTTACAATCCACCTCAGTCTTAGCACCTTCTTCTGAGGCAGAATATTCCAAAGTGTCACAACTCTTAGGTCAGGTATCAGAAGAATGTTCTTCTCAAAAGTCCTCATCTTAAAGCAGTGCCACCAGTTCTGGATCAACCCACAAAAAGAAACATACTTTCCTTGTCCAGTTTGTTCGAGCTGTTCAAGATTCTGCAATTAGGTTTACCCAAACTCTCTCAAACTCCTTAACTCGAGTGGAAACAAATCCTCAAGACCATTCCAGGCATCAATTTAATGAACCACTTCTGAATTGCTTTTAAAACATGTGCATCCTCCTTGAATAAGGAGATCCAAAATGCATACAGTATTTGAGGTGTCGTCTTTCCAATGCCCTGCATTGTATCTTATGTTAAATTCTTCTGATAAAATATAGCATTCTAGTTAGACTTCCTGATTATATGCTATACCTGCATACTTTGACACATCCACCAGAATATCTAGAAGTTTCTGCATGTGGAAACTCTGCAGTCATTCTCTGTTTTAGATATAGATATAGAATCCCTACAGTGTGGAAACAGACCCTTCGGCCCAACAAGTCCACACCGACCCTCTGGAGAGTAACCCACCCAGACCCATTCCCCTACCGTATATTTTGCCCAATGCCACTAACCTACACATCCCTGAACACTATAGACAATTTAGCACGGCTAATTCACCTGACCTGCACATCTTTGGGAGGAAACCGGAGCACCCAGAGAAAATCCACGCAAACATAGGGAGAATGTGCAAACTCCACACGGAGAGTCGCCTGAGGCTGGAATCGAACCGGAGTCCCTGGTGCTGTGAGGTAGTAGTGCTGACCACTGAACCACCATGCTCTACTTTCTTTTTTCTTCCTGTCAAAGTTAATTACTTCGCATCTTCCTACATTATACTCCATTTGCTCAGATTTTGGCCCACTCTTTCAGCCTGTCTGTATTCTTCTGCATCCTCCTTATGTCCTCTTCACAATATACCTGCATGACTTTCTAAAGTTTATAAGTTGATATGCATTTATTATCAAATATATTGATTTTCATTAACTCTGCAATGTTTTGGGATGACCTAGAGTTGTGAAAGGCTGTGTACAAATATGATTTTCCTTTTTTTTACTCTTTTACTCCTTTTGTTTTGTTTTTTTTTCCTCGTTTTATTTTCTCCTTTTTCTTTCATCAAAGCTGTAAACATACTGTCAATGTCATGGTACAAGGGAGTTCGTTTAATTAGAAAGATCCTGAAATTCTGTTCGTGTGATTTAACAAAAACAATGGATCTCAAAATACTAGAATAGCATATTGGTACATGGCACGCATTTCTGAGGCTATTTCTGTCCAATATTTCTCAAGTGCTGAGTACAGCTAGGAGAACTTCTGGTAAAGGAAAAGTAACCTCCTCCAGAAAAATAATATCATGGTTTCATCAATCCTGTGCCAACCTAAGACTACTAATGTGGTTCAGGATCTAATCCAAGGGTAGCAATAGCTGAATCCTCACTGCTCTTAAAGAATTAGATTTTGATGAACAACTTATTTGTTTTATTATGCCCCTCATCATTCGGAAGTTTGTACATTATAGTTTAAGTATAAAGAGATTTGAGAAGAAAATGTGCTTGGATGTTTTATTTATCTAGTAATAGGCACTACTTGGACAAGTTAATTCAAAGCCTTTGTGTGCAATTTCTGTTTTTCTCTCATCCTCTCCCCCCACCCCCAAATTCACTCTGCTTTGGTTCTGCAATTGTCTGTTTGTCTAATGCTGGATAGCAAAAAGAACAGTCTGTGCTGAAGAACGTGCGCTTGATGAAACTACCACCCTGTGTTTCTGAACAGAGTCCAGAAGAGGGGAATGGTGAGGGGGTAGGTGCCACCCCTGAAAAAGCAGTATGATAGTTACTGTATCACTGCTGGATAATCCACTGTTATTAATTCAGAGAACACCTCAAATTATATGAATTTTATTTATGATCTGGTTATTTATTGAAATAGATGTTTTATGCCAGTGCCCAGCATCTTAAATGCCTTGTTCCCTTTTTATTTTAATATTTTACCTTTTGCCCCAATTCCTTTCTTCTCTTCGCCAGTGCCTCTTACGGGAACTGGAATAACAGCACCATTTGAGCTATAGATTAAAGGCATGCCATTTTCCCTGCAGAAATGACATTAATTATCTTAAGGCAGAACTTCATTCTGGAGAATAGCCATTTTGGAATGTAATCTGAGGGATTTGAATCCAATCTATTGCAGAAATATTCAGACTCACTAATGACAAAGCTACAAGAACCTTTGCACTTAGACTGAATTCCAAATAACAAGTATCGAGAGTTCTGAATGTGATGCCTGGAGGTTATTATTGTGTATTGTACAAGCATACTGCCATGTTGTGCTTTATCTTCCAAACATAAAGATCAAGATGCCCTTTTAAAAACCCTCAGTAAATTTAGAAAGAATCCAAAGTTTGTGCAGCTGGCCATTGGGGATAAGACTGGATACAAAATGTTGTATCGTATGTGGCATCGATAAGGGCTCAGAATGGATAATGTCGATGTTGTATGTGAAAAGACCATAAGAAATAAGAACAAGAGTTGGCTGTTTCATATCTTGAGCCTACACAGCCAATAAGTAGGATCGTGACTGATCTGGCACCCTTTTCCCTTAACCCTTAGATTCTTGTTTAGTTGGGGAAATTTCTAGCTTGGCCTTAAATGTACACAAGGGCTGTATCCCCACAACTCTGTGACATGGAGTTCCAAAGACACTCGACCCTCAGAGGAAATTCCTCCTCATCGCAGACTTAAATTGGCATCCCTTAATTCTGAACATGTGCCTTCAGTGCTAGAGCCTCCCATGAGGGGAACCATCATCTCAGCACTTTGAAACATAGCAGATTCTAAAGGTGTTAAACAATGAAATCACCCCTCATTCTTTTAAATTCCACTGAGTAGAATCCAAACCTGTTTAGCCTTTACTCATAAGACAATCCCTCCATACTGGAGATCATCCTAATGAATCTTCTATGAACTGCTTCCAATAAAATAATTTATTTTCTTAAGGGGACTCAAATTAATGTCAGTGCTCTAGATGTATACTCGGTGGATTATCTCAACATTGATTCAGTATCTTGCTTGTGGCATTAGAATGAACAAAAATAACACAACGCTAATTCTAATCTTTTGTTTTGTTTCATTTATTGTGATCTGGGCATTTTGGGTAACTTGTTTAATGTTTAATTCGTTCATGTTGGTGATTATTTTAAGTATTTTCAAACTAAGCAATAAAGGCTGTGGTATCTGTTTGAGTTAATTTTGGCATCCTGTACAGAAATTCTATCCATGAGTTAGTGGATGCAATAGGGTACAAAACTCATGTATTTGTATACTCATTGTTTTAAACAATTTCCTGTCCTGAAAATCTGATGTAAAGCTACACATTTTATTGTCAGTACTTACTTTAAAAATACAGTTCCTGATTGCATTCTTTCCAGCATATTTGCTGAAACCCAGACCACGCATGGAAGACATGATATGTTTTTATATTTTAATTGGGTGCTTTCACTGTTGCAATGAAAGGAGCAATGAAGAAAATGTTTGCTTGCTGCCTGAGATTGTAGCAGTAGTTTCCTTGTATCCTAACAAATTAACCAAGATAATGTTTATAGTATTTGCTGTGAGACGTGAACTAACACTGCTCACCTTGAGGATTGATCACCCCTAGATACTTGCTAGTTCATGAAAATAAATACTTTAATTTTTCAGGAATAAATTGGTGGTGGAGCGTGTAGCCAATGTTTCTGGTGTGATTTGTAATATGTAATTTGTTTTGCTGTTATGTGAACTGTTCTCCAGCATATGTTTCACATATAAACTGTCAAAGATGACCAATTCAGGCTAATAGATTTTCTTTTGAAAAAATAATTAGCTGGACTACTCATAGTGCGGAGTTTGCAGATAATGAAGCCGCCTGCAGAATATTACTGCATTATGAAAAGATAACACACTTCTACTGGCATTGGAAGTTTTGGCTGACCAGGCTCCTGGCATCCAACTGAATTGCTTTATAATTCCTGCCGTCCATACAGTTATTTTATCAATCCAGCATTTAGTGTAACAAGAAAGTGTCTTTCCCCCTCAGCATTGAACTAGTCCTGACGACTTCATCCTGGTTGGGCTTGCAATATTTGTGTTGGCCAAATACCTTTTGATGGTCTGAACCTGCTGGCTGACCCTCTTCTCTTCCCGTTGTAGCTGCTTAAACCAACTGATAGATTTGATTGAATTGCTTTGTGTGGAAATATTATCATCATTCATTGTAGTACCTGTCTGGGGTATGAAATTTGAATTGTGTAACAGGCTGTGATGGGAAGAGATCAGCTACTGAATGCTAGCCTAATGTTTTGGAAGTTTTAGCAACTGTGAATATCACTAGTTATTAAGCAGATTAGGAGATGTTCACTGTTCACTGTGGAAGCAAATCCAGTGGAAAGTGGTCAGCAGTGTATCTGGAATTAAGCAGACACTTTTTGTGTGATATTTCACTCTAACTTTGCTCAGCATGAACATTGGAACCTTCTAAATCCTGGGATTACATCAGGTGTGTCCAGGTTTTCTCAAATTTGACTTCTGGCTTGTTTAAATATTAATGTCTGTTCAATAGAACAGACACAGTTGCAACTTCTCGTCCTTTTTTTCTCTTTTTTTGTCTTTCCTTCCTTATGTGCCAAATGCTGCAATTTTACTTATGATTTCCTTGGAGATTAGTATATTTAAAAAGGAAATTCAGTCATCCAGTGTTCAGCTGAAAGGATGTCACAATGAGATTTTATTTCAGATTTGTGCTATAACAATCTAAAAGCAACACAGATTAAACTCCTTTCATTTGGCAACTTCTGAAACCTACACAACAGAACATTTTCCTTTACTTTCAACACAATCAAACATCCTACTCCACCATTATACTTTACACCATAATTTATAAATACCTTCAATTCTAATACAGCCAACACAGTTATTTGTAACTCATGAGAGTTTACTTTTCCTATCTTTTCCATCCTTAGAAACATTTAATCTCAGAGCTGTCTTTTACAGTGAAGTTTATGTAGGGAATATTCATTCTATTTCAAACTGTGAATTGGAATTTGGTGTTTTCAATCTGAGTGTGAGCACCCACCTGTGGGAAATCAGATCTCTATCTGCCCTCACTGACTCTGATCCGAGCACAGTGGCTAGGATATGAAACTCAAGATATTTCTAAGATAACCTTGTGCTCTTATTTTACAATGTTTTTCTGTAAACATGCCCCCTCATGAAGCCAGTCTCCGAGACGATGTGAATCATGTGGGCTTTGTATATATGTAAAAATGCTAACTTAGACCCAATTTGACCCAATTGGAATTAAGTAGTGAATTAAAGTACAAGTATGTTTACAAAAATGGAAATTGCTGGAAAAGCTCAGCAAGTCTGAGAAATCAGTTAACATCAAAACTGAGGAAAGGTCACAAGACCTGAAACGTTAATTCAGCTTTCTCTGCACAGATGCTGCCAGACCTGCTGAGCTTTTCCAGCAATTTGTTTTTTGTTTCTGATTTACAGTATCTGCACTACTTTTTGTTTTTTATAACTCTCTTTATAGCCTGACATCATTTGCACCTTCATGTGATTAGAGACGAAGTGTTCACTGCTGTCATATCTCTTTTCACCATTGCCTACAGATATGAATATCTTTTATATTCTTCTCAGCTGAATGACCTGGGCCTCCCTTTAGTTTTGTTGCCAGCATTATGCCAAATAGGTCACATGATGACTTTCTCTTTCATTTTATGCTAAATTAAAAACAGTCCCAAAATATACCAGTCTTTTAAAATCCTTTGTCTGTAACATACTCTAATCTTAAGTCCATCAGTCCAGAATAAAATATTGTTGATTCTGGAAAAGTGAAGTAAAAGTGGAAATACTCAGCGTCTATGGAGAGAGGGACAGTGTTTGTGTGTCATGTCAATAAGTTTTCATCAGTTCTGTGTTCCTTCTATACTGGTTTTCTATCAAACTATGTCTGCCAATTTGATTACCACTAAGGGGAAAAAGAGGAATGGGACTAATAAAGGTGGTCTTGTAAAAGGCCAGTACAACCCCAATGTCCAAAGTAACTCTATTATGATTCCATTGTTTGTTAATTGATATGAAGCTTAAAGTTCCTGTGATTCATATATTGTTTTCCTTAGACACACTCATTGTTTCTTGAAGAGTACTCTGTCCAAAACTACAGCTTCTAGCAGGGAGAGTGGAGGCTATAAGCTGTTTTCATAATGTCCCATACTGATGCTGTTCAGCTAAGATGTTTGCCCATTACTATGTTCATCTCCGTCACTATCATCAAGGCTATCCATACTCTTCATTTGGTTTTTTTTTCTTACCCGAAACAGTAAGTACCCCATAATATTGAGTTCCAGCCTTGGCGACTGAAACCTCTTTCCTGTAATATGACTAATAATTCATCTTCATTTATTTCTATTTGTGTTAATTGTACAGTTGAGAATATTTTGAATTTGGATAAAATGCCTTTTTTCCTGATTTAACATTTTTCACCACACTATGACCATTTAATATTTTTGTCCCTTCCTGCCACACCCTGTCTATCATGATACAATTGCTATGCTGTTTGGGAGCTTAAACCTTTCTCATTATATTCATAAATTTCTCCTCATTTAAACCTTTCCTCTTACCTGCTGAAGTGAAGAATTACAATAATAATTTTCTGCTATCCTCTCAATAATGGAACTAGCTGCTGTATAGTGGTACTTGGGTGATCCAATGAGTAAGTTTAAATGAGGACTATTGTATCTCTAACAAAACCTGTGTTTTCTACATGTTCTGTTGTATGTTTATGGGAGAAACGAAATACCCCAATATATTTAATTTTTTGGAAAGACAAACCAAATGAACCAAGAGTGTGGATAGCATTGATGAAATAAAGTCATGAATCATGTGACGGTAAACTCTTAGTATATTATTACACTGCACCTGTTCGAGGTGTATTCCAGGCAGAAAATTGAGTGTTTTTCAGTGACTTGTATCATCCATTCTAACAATATTTCCTTCCTAGTGCTGTTCTTTTGATTTGATTGATAGTGGTTTCCTTTGTTCTCAAAATGCTGGAAATATTCAGCAGATAAGACATTTGTAAAGAGAGAAACAATTACATTTCAGGACTGCAACCTTTTGTGAAAACGCCTGACAAATTTCCAGCATGTACTACATTTTGCCTTTGTTAGTTCACTGGCTGGATACTTCGACTGAAAAATAATTACACATTTCTCAACTTTTACTTCAGAATACTTTGTAAAGTCAATGACACAACATTGTTTAGGTCATTTGACTTTCTCAAGCATATTGTTTTGATTAATTAAATGGGAGGGTGGTTAATAGCTTAAGCCCAGCAAAACAACACCTTGGGAAGGAATAAGTAAGAAATTGGCTGGTGAGGATGACGAGGGTGGCAATAGTGACGCTGTGGACTCCATGAACACTGTTACTGACTAAATGCGAGGCTGGTTCGGATGTAGAGAGAATGAAGAACTGCTTTGGGTCATATTACAGTTAAAACATCAACTGAAGATTAGATTAGATTACTTTTTTTTTAGATTACTTCCAGTGTGGAAACAGGCCCTTCGGCCCAACAAGTCCACACCGACCCGCCGAAGCGCAACCCACCCATACCCCTACATATACCCCTTACCTAACACTACGGGCAATTTTAGCATGGCCAATTCACCTGACCCGCACATCTTTGGACTGTGGGAGGAAACCGGAGCACCCGGAGGAAACCCACACAGACACGGGGAGAACGTGCAAACTCCACACAGTCAGTCGCCTGAGGCGGGAATTGAACCCAGGTCCCTGGCGCTGTGAGGCAGCAGTGCTAACCACTGTGCCACCGTGCCGCCCCAAAGTGTGCTGTACAAAGGAACTATATTGTTCATCTTTCCCTTACCCTTTAATGTTTGTTTAGCTTAAATTTGTTGATGAAATATTTTTAAATGAGCAAACAACTAATATTTTAACTGATTTTGAATGTTGCCTGCTGCCTTCTGTACATGTGACAGTTGTTCGAAAACTAACTATCCTGTTGCATGTTACACATACTGTTACATGTGAATGGAATGACATCTACAGCTTCGTCTATCATTCTATAATTGTGTTAATACTCTGTAATATACTAATTTTCTCTTCTAGCCTCGTGAGAAAGGCCGCATGCGTTTCCACAGGTTACAGAATGTACAGATTGCACTTGACTACCTAAAACAACGACAGGTGAGTACATGGATACATGGTGGTGATATTGAACTATTTAATCTAGATTTTGTACATTTCAAATCTCACCATAGTAAGTCATGAAATTGATTTTGTACACTCATTGGCTATGATGTTTACTTGCTCTACCATGTTTACTGTGTAGGGGGAAGTAGTGTTTGATGTACCGTCACCTCCGGTTCCCTCTGCTTGCATACCAACTTGACTTTGAACCAGTGACAGGAGAAAAATGCAATATGTCAATGTCCTGCAATTATCTAAAATAATAATATGGTAGCATCATCACTACACAGGTTGAAGGAGGTTGAACCTGTGTTATTTAGGAATAGGCAGTAAATGCGGCTTTATCTACATTTTCAATAATGAAGCAAAGATAACTTATTGTATTACACATTACTTCCAGCTGTTCTATTTTAGCAGTTGGATTTTAAAGTAACTTTGACCGATGTGAACTTTGACCTGGGTCATGGCAATTAGATAAATTATTATCCCATGCAAGATTCCCTGTAGGCTTTATGGGCTATTGCATCAGTGAATTTTATAATCTGCTTAAACTAAGAAGGTGCTAAAATTGTTAGATGCTTAGGTATGTCTCAGCTAAGTTAGTGCTGCTTTAAAAAGTCTGCATCTGGTAATCACTTCGGGCTTGAGTGTGAATTTTTCCCAGAAAGACACAAATTTCAGATGCCTGAATCCAAACTAGACCAGCAGGTGGCTGGAAGAGCACAGCAAGCCAGGCAGCATCAGGAAGTAGAGAAGTCTGACATTTTGGGTATGATCCTTCTTCAGGATGGCCTCCTGAGGAAGAGTTATAACCAAATGCCGAAGTTCTCCACTACCTGATGCTGCCTAGCTTGCTGCGTTCTTCCAGCCTCCTCTTTGTGAATTTCTCCCTAGCAAATTGGTTCCCTGAAACTCACTCAAGTTGCATTATATTGATATGTCACAGGGATGCAGCTAGCTGATCACCAGACCGTTGAAAGTAAAGCATACTTTTTTTCTAGAGTACTTCAAATTCCAATTGTTAATGATCAAAAATGTCCTTTAAAATATAGTAGATTTCCAACAAATGGATCTAAAGGGGAAGTTAATTTATTATTGCAATCAGATAGGAGGAGGTATCCCAACCTTCTCAGCTCTATATTTGCATAACAATAAAGGTAAAGTCACCAAAGACCAAGAGAGCCAAAGATCTGCACGCTCATTAGTGGAAGGTGACTGGTGCGGAGTTTAATCAAAGTGTCACCATGCCTTAGGCGAGGGGCAAGTTTGAGAAGGCAGGGTCTTCATGATGACTTCCGTCAATTTGGTAATTGAACCTATACTGTTGGCTTCACTCTATATCACAAACTAGCTATCTAGCCAATCGAGCCAACTAATCCTCCATATATGCATAATGTATAAGTTTCAGAATTTCAGCTGAAATAGCTTGTTAATACATTGTTCTATCTACGTGACCAGGAGTTTGGTTAAGGCGAGCACAACAGTAATTATTTAACTCATTGGCATTGGCCATGTTTAAAGGAAGCTACATATATTAAGATGCAGAACCATGTTATTTGAGGACCGAACGTGTACACACAGTGCATCTGTTTCAACCCAACAGAATAGGTGACAAGTGACATGCTGGATCATTTCTCACTGCATTGACTAAACCTGGATTTATGTATCATTCAGCATTGATTGGTAGAGGTGTTGCCATAGAGAATTAATCTATCAGTTGACTGTCATCAGTACTCTTCTGTCATGCAGTATAAATATTAATTTTCTCCTTGAATTGGTATTCATGTTCATTGTTCGATGCTGGGAATAAACAGTTTGTCCTCAATGCTTTGTGTCAATAAAAATTCAATAATTCCACATAACTATGTCCATTGTGACTTAGTACTACCATTTCCACTTAACTCCACTTAACAATTGGAAGAATCAATTATCAGACTTATTGATCTTGAAGGGAATTTTTAAGTTCCGAAACCAATTCAGGAAAATTCTGGTGTTTTTTTTTTTGCAAATAATCGACCAGTTATTTCTAATGTTCCAATTACAGGGATATTTTTCAATTTATTCACAAACGTTTTGATATTTTGGTATAGGTCAAAAGAACTTTTTTTTTCTCTAGAACGCTTCATCTGAAATTTATTAGATTAACTGATCTATAAAATGGGATGTTCTTATTTCTCAAATATGCAGTAGACAAAGCCGAGTCTTTCTACTATACTGAAGAAACTGTCTGTGTTTTTGTTGTTTTAGGTGAAATTAGTAAATATTAGAAATGATGACATTACTGATGGAAATCCGAAATTAACACTTGGTTTAATATGGACCATAATTCTCCATTTTCAGGTAAGGATTTTTATATCTAAGGTATTTCTAAATTGTAAGTGTATGAAATTTCATGAGTGAAATATTTTAGCAATAAGGCTACTCCTAAAATTAATTGAGGCAAGCCAGCTACAAACTTAAGCATTTGTCAATTCCAAAAGTGCAAAATGTTTGTTGCAATGTATTTTTCTGTACCCGTTTGTTGTAAAAGTACTGAAAGGTCTTGGCTAACCCATAGATAAGCATGCATGTGTGGGTTCAGCTATTTGGGACAATACTTCACCAAATTTAAAAAGAGAAGTTGCTGGAATAGCTCAGCACATGTGAAGAAAAATTAAAGTTAATGATTTGAGTCCAGTGACCACAGAACTAATGATAGCTAAGAAAGTGTTGGTTTATATGCAGATTATAGGGTGGGGGAGACGGTAAGGAGTAAACAATATGGAGAGATAGAGCCCAAAGAGAGAGAAGAATAACTGAACAGATGAAAGGGGTCAGTAATAATCTGGCTGGGAGGGTGAATAGATGTTAATAGCAGACTGTGATAACAAGACCTGGTGTGTGTGATTGGGAATTAGGACATGGGGGAGTCCAGACTCTGAAATTATTGAACTGGAGGGCTGCAGAGTCCACAAGCAGAATGTGAAGTGTTGTTCTTCCAGCTTGCACTGAGCTTTGCTGGAGCACTGCAGCAAACCTGAGGTACCGATGTTGGCCAGGGAGCAGGGTGGTATGTTAAAGTAGCAGGCAACTGGAAGCTCAGGGTCACTTTTGCAGGCAGAGCATAAATGTTCTGTGACATTACTAAATTTGTTGAATTAGCAGACATTTTCAATCCATGGGATTTATTGCAGGTATTTCTGGGGTAATGCATGTTTCACCAGTGTGATTTGAAGTTTAGATTAGTGTGGAAACAGGCCCTTTGGCCCAACAAGTCCACACCGACCCTCCGAAGAGCAACCAATCCAGACCCATTCTGCTACATTTACCCTGACTAATGCACCTAACACTACGGGCAATTTAGCCAGGTCAGTTCACCTAACCTGCACATTTTTGGATTGTGGGAGGAAACCGGAGCACCCGGAGGAAACCCACGCAGACACGGGGAGAATGTGCAAACTCGACACAGTCACCTGAGGTGGGAATTGAGCCCGGGTCTCTGGCGCTATGAGGCAGCAGTGCTGACCACTGTGCCAATGTGCCACCCAAACTGGCTATAACGTTCCTGAAGAATTAGGGAATGGTATTTTGGAGAATGCTTACCTCTGTTGGCAATAGCCTGATTCTAGTGGGGATTGGTTTGATGCTTTGTTCTGCGCGCTGAAATCTCCATGCCATTTTGTGCATGCGCCGATGTTCTTACTGTTCTGTGTTTGCACCGATATTTGCCCATTTGTGATGATGGTGCTGGTCTGTGTGCTGTTCTGCACATGTACTGATGTTTGCTGTTCTGTGCATGCGGGATGTCAACACTGGTCTTTGTGCCATTCTGCGCATGCACTGATGTCAGCTACTGACAGAGCAGCTTTGAGAGGTACTGTGCAGACAGCAGCTTTCTTAGAATTTTTAAAATGTACTGTTAAATTTATTTTTGTTTTTTAATGATTTCAGCCTTCATTCAGACTGTGCTATGGTTTGCGTTAGACGTTTGGATGATTATTTGAGCGATTGTCAGTGATTTTTCTTTGTTGGTTTGCCCCAACCTCACTTTTTTTTCCATAGGCCCCATTATTTCTATTGAGGTTTCACTGGAATGCAACTATGGTGTTTATAGGAGAACTACCTGTATTTCAAATATTAGGTACAAATACATCCGAAGGAGCTTTGTGAAATTGTCAGTATCTGGTGCTTGGCCAGAGAGACACAGATTAGCCAAAATAATCAAACACATTGAGTACAGGACAATGGTTAGGCCACTGTTGTGTGCAATTCTGGTCTCCTTCCTATTGGAAGGATGTTGTGCACCTTGAAAGGGTTTGGAAAAGATTTACAAGGATTCGAGGTTTGTGCGAAGATTTGTAGCTCGTTGTTGTGGTTCTGTTCGCCGAGCTGGAAGTTTTTGTTGCAAACGTTTCGTCCCCTGGCTAGGAGACATCATCAGTGCCCTGGAGCCTCCTGCGAAGCGCTTCTTTGATGTTTCTTCCGGTATTTATAGTGATCTGTCCTTGCCGCTTCCGGGTGTCAGTTTCAGCTGTCCGCTGTAGTGGTTGGTATATTGGGTCCAGGTCGATGTGTTTGTTGATGGAGTTTGTGGATGAATGCCATGCCTCTAGGAATTCCCTGGCTGTTCTCTCTCTGGCTTGCCCTATGATAGGAGTGTTTTCCCAGTCGAATTCATGTTGCTTGTTGTCTGAGTGTGTGGATACTAGGGATAGCTGGTCGTGTCGTTTCGTGGCTAGTTGATGTTATGTATGCGGATTGTTAGCTGTCTTCCTGTTTGTCCTATATAGTGTTTTGTGCAGTCCTTGCATGGTATTTTGTAAACTACATTAGTTTTGCTCATGTTGGGTATTGGCTCCTTTGTTCTAGTAAGTTGTTGTCTGAGCGTGGCTGTTGGTTTGTGTGCCGTTATGAGTCCTAAGGGTCGCAGTAGTCTGGCTGTCAGTTCTGAAATGCTCCTGATGTATGGTAGTGTGGCTAGTCCTTTTGGTTGTGGCATGTCCTCGTTCCGTGGTCTATCTCTTAGGCATCTGTTGGTAAAGTTGCACGGGTATCCGTTTTTGGCGAATACCTTGTATAGGTGTTCCTCTTCCTCTTTTCGCAGTTCTGGTGTACTGCAGTGTGTTGTAGCTCTTTTGAATAGTGTCCTGATGCAGCTTTGTTTGTGTGTGTGTGTGTGTGTGTTGGGGTGGTTACTTTCATAGTTTAGGACTTGGTCTGTGTGTGTTGTTTTCCTGTGTACCCTTGTGGTGTATTCTCCGTTCGGTGTTCTCTGTACTATCACGTCTAGGAATGCCAACTCCCAGGGGACGAAACGTTTGCAACAAAAACTTCCAGCTCGGCGAACAGAACCACAATCTACAAGGATGTTCCCATGGTTGGAGGATTTGAGCTACAGGGAGAGGTTGAATAGGCTGTGGGCTGTTTTCCCTGGAGCGTCAGAGGCTGAGGGGTGACCTTGTAGAGGTTTATAAAATCATGAGGGGCATGAATAGGGTAAATAGACAGTCTTTCCCCTGGGGTCGGGAAGTCCAGAACTAGAGGGCATAGGTTTACGGTGAGAGGGGAAAGATCTAAAAGAGACCCAAAGGGCAACATTTTCATGCAGTGGGTGGTACGTGTATGGAATGAGCTGCCAGAGGATGTGGTGGAGGCGAGTACGTTTGCAATTTTTAAAAGGAATCTGGATGGGTATATGAATAGGAAGAGTTTGGAGGTATATGGACCGGGTACTGGCAGGTGGGTCTAGATTGGGTTGGGATATCTGATCGACATGGACGAGTTGGATCGTAGGGATTATTTCTGTGCTGTACATATCTATGACATGGTTAAAGAACTGTGCTTTAATGTAGAAAAATACAGGAAGTTAGTTCTAGGATATGCACATAAAACATCAAATGTATGGCTACCAATGGCATGGGAAAGAGGGTAAGAACTGCACAAGAATCTGGAAAGCAAGTTTTATGGCTTTCGAGAGCTGGAAGGGTTACAACAGGGTGAGGCAATGAAGGGATTTGCGCACAAGACAAACGTTTTAAATATGTCACGTTAGAGGACTTTGGAGGTGTTGTATATCGGAGAGGTCATGATGGCTGGTTGTTGTGAATAACGGTACAGGTGCACTTTTGGATAACTTGCGTTGGATGGAGGGTGACAGTGCAAAATGGAAGACATTAGATGCAAATGCTGTGGATGTTGGAAAATTGAAATATAAAAAGAACTTCAGATTGAGCAGCGTCTGGAGAGAGAAACAATTTAATGTTTCAGATCAATAACTCTCAGAACTGGGATTGCTGGAGAGGAGACACTGGAATAATTCAGTTAGGAAGTTACAAAGAGATGAACATGGTTTCAGTGACAGATGGATTGAAGTAGAAGTGAAAACGTGTGATCCATGGAAGTAGTTAGTCTTTGATTGAAATTTGTGATGAATGAGGGAGGTAAAATTTAACAACAGTTCTGTTTAGCATGTGATAGTGGTGGAGAAGAGATGGAATTAACGACAAGGTCATTGGCAATTCTGGGTGTTAGAGAAATCATGGTTTTAGTCTTCCTGATGTTTAGATGGGGGAAATTTGATGTCGTCATGTATTGGATGTTGTAAATAGGAGGTGAAGTAAAGCTGGATATCACCCATATATCTGAGGAAAAATATGCTGACAGGTAGCATGTAGAGAATCAAGAAGCTGAAAGAAGATCTTGCTGAGAAGTGGTGCTGTAGCTATTATCAAATAGGCCAACTGGAGCCAAATGAGGTCCATCTCATTGTCCTGTATTATTGGAGAAGAGGCATTAGAGGGTTGCATTCTTTCGGGATGCAAAGTTCATGCTGCTGGTAACCATTGTGTTGGTGGATGATGTTAATGCATGTTGCGGTAGTTCACATGCCTCCATAGTTGAAACCTTTTAAAGTTGACTGGGGGAGGGGAACTGGATATACATTTACCTTTGCACATGTCCTGGTATTTCGCAAACAAGCTATCACCCGAACAATGATTAGTATTTATATCAAATTGTTAGAGAAATTCAAGATTTAATATTGTATTTCACTGAAATTGCCTAGAGTTGTCTTTGTGTAAATCTGTAAATAATAAACTGAAAGTTGTCATTCTCCATGAATGATGACACAGAGAGCTCCTTTGAAAAAGTGCAACTTGGGGAAAGATTGGGTTGATACTTGGCTGAATAAGGTAAAGTCAGAATTTACAGTTTAAATTATAAACTAGCAAATATGAATAATACTGTTCTAAATAATGAAACCCAAAATTCATTCCCATTGAATGTGTACTAATATTTCTACTGCAAATGTTGTACATCATTATGGCAGATGTGTTTTGTATATTGCTCTCATTTATCATAACTTCTCTCACAGACCAGGATTGTCTGCTCACCAGAGATTTGCTATTCCAGTGTAGATGGGAATTGCACATGCGGACTTGTGGCAGCTGTGAGAGATTGCCACTCAATGGAAAATCTAGTTCTGTAGCTTGTAAAATTGAACCAAAATTTGGAAATGATCAGTAAACAAAATTTTGCTTTTTATACTAAAGATGGAAATGAGAAATGCGTTCTCTTTTTGAAGTATATTATTCTTCTATTATGTTATTTAGTGTTTGCGATATTTATATTAGTTGGTACATGATGGTGAGCATGCAAAATGCTGTTTCGGGCAATAGGTTTAAAACTTTTATTTGGGTAGCTATACTCCATGAACATATCAATTATTTTGTCAGCTTTATCCTTCAATGCCACATTTTTGTTTTAATGTGTTGTATAATGTAAGCAGTGATGAGGTACAATAGTTTCATGAATATGATAGGTATCTGAATTGTGTATTGTGAAACTTGAATTTGCTATGAAGGTGTCTTGCTGGAAGTGACTCATTGGTGGGCGTTGACTATTCGAAGAATGAAATGTTACTAAATATTAATAAATATTAAATATTATCAATGCTCATTGTCATAAACCTTACGTTTTGTGTGACTTATAAGCTTGATGGATTTGGGAGCTGAGACAGCTTCACAATTTTTTAAAATACGTTGTTTTTATCTTGTAGAGATTTGAATTTTTGTGGTTATGACGTTTCAATTAATTTCTACTTTGGGAGCCCAATTGAGAATGGTGAAACAATTAATTGTGAAAGATCAGGAATGAAATATTTATTATTGCTTGAAGGCATAGCTGATTAGGTGCAATCTCAGTGCTCCCAAACCCAGCCTTCACAATGCAAAGTTGACCAAAGCTCAGTCTATTTTCAGTATCTTTTCATTTAGCACAGGTGTACACAGATAAAGCTCTCCGAATACTATGACTTATTTTCAAAATCAATTTCGTCACTGAAAAATAACTGAAAGCTGAAATTTGTACTATATTAAGATCATATCATTTAGCATCTGAAAAATGGAAGTAGATTAACTCCATGGGTTGGACCTTTCATCGAGTTGTCTGATATTCATTTTTGTTCTTGAGACAATCTAAAGACAGCTGGACAGCAATACCAAGCTACACCAGGCTGTTTTCCCTGGGAGCGTTGGAGGCTAAGGAGTGACCTTACAGAGGGTTACAAAATGAGGGGCATGGATAGTATAAATAGGCAAAGTCTTTTCCCTGGGGTGGGGGGAGTCCAGAACTAGAGGGCATGGGTTTAGGGTGAGTGGAGAAAGATATAAGAGACCTAAGGGACAACTTTTTCACACAGAGGGTGGTACGTGTATGGAATGAGCTGCCAGAGGATGTGGTGGAGGCTGGTACAATTACAACATTTTAAGAGGCATTTGGATGGATATATGAATAGGAAGGTGGTGCCTGTCAGATCCTTTATGCACACCTGCACACTCTCCGCTACTGTTCTTAAAGGAACTGTGTAGGGGATGAGACTGTCACGCACCACCTTCCAAAATGTGCTGGTAAAGCTCCTCTGCTGCCTAACCTGTGCTTTTCCAGCATCTGCAGTCCTCACTTTTGCCTACCTTCTTGAATGTGCCAGTGCAAAGGAAGTCTGGAGAGAAATGCAGTGGTGTTTGTTGAAGTTTGTCCTGAGCAGCTCCGTGATGCGGGACTCCATGCTCTACAGTCTGTTCTCTGGGGACACCAAGATGAACATCGATTGCACCTGGAGGACCATTAATTCGGTGAAAGATCAAGTTTTGGTCTGCCCAAAACTTGCTAGTTTTCCAGTTGAAGGAGTTGACCCCAAGTGAGTGGTGCAGACTGACATGTTCAAAGTAACGCACTAAAGCTTGGGGCAGCCGCCGTTAAGGTGCAGTGGAGAAAGACCACTGAAAGATCCTTCTGCCAAAGAATATCGGGGGTTATTTCCATAATTAGGCCCTGCTGACGTCTCCGCTAAATGCCAAGAAGTTGATTGTAAATATAGAGAATAGTGAATGTCAAGGCTGAATTCTTTCTCTAAGAAAGGAGAGTATAGATCTGAACTGTTTCATTAACAGTACATGTACACAAAGATTTCTTTTTATGAATAAAGTATAATTTTGCAATGAGTTACAGAATAACAATGTCAACAACAGGTGGCAGCATCATAGGTACAGTGTACCTTGGTGCAATCCTTAGTTACAGAATAGAGCAGTGAAGATAAAAAAAAATAGAATCCCTACAGTGTGAAAACAGGCTGTTTTGGCCCAACATCCTCTGCAGAGTAACCCACGCCAACTCATTCCCCAACCTTATTCTACATTTCCCTTGAATAATGCACCTAATCTACACATCCCTGAGCACTGTGCGATTTACCATATCCAATTCACCTAACCTCACCTGCATCTGTGGGAGGAAACCTGGGGAGAATGAGTTAACACCACACAGACAGTCGCCTGAGGATAGAATTGAACCTGGGTCCCTGGCAGCAGTGCTAACCACTGAGCCACTGTGCCACCCTGTAAGTTACATTACAGCTATACATAGTATACCCATATGTCAATAAGAAAGAAACAGTTTAAAAAAATAAACAATACACTCTCTCCCCAAGGGCTGTCTGCAGCAGATCAGGACAGGAGGTCTCTATTTGGCCTGACCGCTGGTTGCAATGCCGCTTCTGCACTGGGCTGCTGTTTGTACTCCTGCCATGCTCTGCGCTGGATGACTGGTTGTGGAAGTCGGGCTGGGTAGTGAGAGGTCTAGGGAAGGGAAGAAAAGAGCGAAGAAAGAAAGAATGGGAAGATTGGATGAGCTCCAGCTGGAGTGTCCAACTCTGCCGCCATCCAGTGTGGTATTTTTAACTGTTAAACATCCTTAAATTTGCAGAATCTTATTTGCCATAACAACAAGAAGTTTGAAACTTTTTTAGTTTGAAAATGTTACAGTATACTGCATATTAGTATATTTATTTTGATCAAAGATTAATCGACCTGAATATTTCAAAACTGACCAGAAAGTAAATTTATACGCAAGTTGAAACTAAATAGTACAGTATAAAATATCAATATAAGTACAAGTGAGTCTTAGGTCAGATCCATAAATACAAAAGTTTGGAAGTCAGATGTTTCTAAATCGCTGACATCATGTATACATATATCTATACATACATGCATCTATATGATCATCTGTTATGAATTTAAATTATGATCTCTTGAATATTTTGCTAATGAATGAAATGTACTTGGGTGGAGGGGCAGCGAATGAGTAAAAGAAATTATATAGTCTTTCACACCCTCTGAATGCCACCAAGTACTCCAAAAGTAATTCATTGACTGTGAAGTGCAGTTATTGTTTTGTAAGCAAATACTTCAACCAAATTGCACGTGTCAAAGTTCCACAAAACAGGATAAGAGACAATAACCAAATTTTGTAGCTGGATCAGAATAAGTCTTTATCTGATGTTGGATTACCACCCACTCCAGGCGATACCTACTCAGTGCACCCCTATCTCATTATTCACGCTTCTGGCAGTGTCATATTCTTCTATCTCCCTGACATTGGGTTGTGATAGAACGCATGTGTTTCTGTGTCACCTAATGTTGGAGTTTACAATAAACCTGTTTTTGTTTTTGCTCATCTACCCAGCATGTTTATTTTATTTGCATAGTGTGATTTATAAATTGCTAAGTACTTTATCAGTTTTAGATTGGTAAATTTATCATGTTGGCATGAGGTTATAAATTAAAGTGCTTTGCATTCAGCCCAAGTGCTACAAGTGACCTTTCTGTGAATTGGATGCAGTTCAGCAGAGGAAACACCTGGGGAAAAATACAGAAGACTTGTATCACCCAATTAAATCACATCCATGTAGGTCATTTCTATAAAAAGAGAAGAAAAATAGGAAGAAAATGAAGGGATAAAAATGTGGCCAGTATTTTGTGGAAAACAACTGATGCAAGATTGGGTATATTATCATTCTCTTGGTTCATGATTAATGTCTTTTGAGTTCATCAATGTAAATTTGGGAACTGAAGTTTTCTGCACCACTTGTATTCTCAGTCTGGATGTGACTTTCTTGAAGTTTTTAAGTTCAATGAATTATAATTGTTGGTTTTTACATGTTGATATTCAAGTCAGAAACTTGCAAGTGTAAGCTGTGCTTTGAACAACATGCACCCCCCCCCCCCGGTGTTGTAGCAACTGTCCGAATCCTTGCCAAATAAGAAATCATTAGGCATGTGATTAGCATTCACCCTATAAACATGCCTGACCCAGCAAAGACATCTCCACTTATGATTGTTAACATATGTGGATGAATTGTTTTTGAGAGAACTCCCACATTCGTAATCTGTTGTGGCCTACACATGACTCCAGACTTACAGCAATGTGGTTGACTTGTGACAGTCCAATTGAAATGTCCTAGCAAGAAAGCTAGTTGGTACCAAACTGCTATAGAAAAGTCTCCAGGAGTAAACCCATTCAGACTATTTGGCTTTGACCAGGGCAACAGCAATGAGCAACATGTGACCATGCAAAGTCTTCCTTGCTTGGGGGCTAGTGCAAAATTGGGAGACCTCTCCCATAGAGGAGTTAATCGAAAGCCCATGTTGCTATTCTGAGTCGCACATTACAGCCAATGTTACAGACATCATCCTTGGTTATGCCCGGTCTCGCCATCAGGACAAAAACAGCATAGTGATGCATAATGGAATGAAGTTCTTTGGCGATCCTCAAATCTCTCTGCGCCCCAAGAGGTGTTACAGCAATGGTAAAGCAGCCTACTAATTCCTCCTATTGTCCTCTTTCAATTGCCCCCATCCCACCCCCCTTGCTGTTGAAGTACTTCACCATGTTGAACACCTGTTTGAGGAAGCCTGCAGGGGCACAAATTAATTTTTTTTAAAAAATTAAAACACATGGGAAAGGAGAAAATGTATTGGCATGGATTAGTTGGCTAACAGACAGAAAACAGTAGAAACAAATGGGTCATTCTCATGTTGGCAGGCTGTGACTAGTGGGGCATCAAATGCAATTTTTCCAAATTTGCAGATGATATAAGCCAAAGTGGGAATGTGTCTTATTAGGAAGCTGAAAAGCAGCATCAAGAGCATTTGGACAGGCTTAGTGAAGGAGTAAGAACTTCTTCAGACTTGGTCTCAGCTTGGTGAGACTGTTTTATGATGAGAAATTGGGCAAACTGGATCTGTATTCTCATTTTAAAGAATAATTGGTGATTTTTCTACACACTGTTCAGAATTCTTTTAAAGTAGATTTCTACAACAATTCAGTGTTTGGCAGTCAGAAATGGAATATTCAATCAATGGGATACAGAGTTATGGGAATAGAGTGTTAAGGCATGGAAATGTTCAGTCAGCTATGATCATATTGTATGGTCAGATAGGCTTGATGGGTTGAATAATCTACTCCTGCTTCTGTGCTCATTTCTGTATTAAGTGGGAAGCCTCTTGCATTTAATCTGTTGGCTAGGTTTAGAGTGCTGACAAGGGAAACCATTGTAGCATTCGCCCCTAAATTCATTAAGTAATAAGGAAGGTAAATGGAATGTTGGCCTTTATTTCAAAGAGAATGGAGTATGAAAACAGGGAGGTTTTGCTGAAATCGTACAAGGTATTAATCGGTTTGCTACTGGAATACTGAGGAGTTTTGGGCCCTTTATCTAAGGAAAGGTATCTAAGAATGTGGCCCAGAGAAGGTTCACTAGGTTGATCCCAGCTATGCGGGTGTCTCCATCTGGACCTCTCCCTTTGGTCTCTTACCTGCACCTGATCTGTTGAGAACTATTGACATAAGTTCTTAACTTCTCTATTCCCTCCCTCCCCACACACCTTTTAAACCTATCTCCCTCTGAACTGACTGCATTCTGTGCTCTCAGGTCCAACCTTGACTTAGTAGTCAGGCCTGTTGACCAGGATGGTGTTGTAGTTTGTCTGACGTACTGACCTCTATCTTGTAGAGGCTGAACGCTAGCTCTTGGACCCTCCTATCTACCCTGGACCATGATGCCACCATTTGAACATCAAACTATTACTTCTACAACTTCCCATTCTTAATTGTCCAACCCCAGACAGCCTGCTTTTACCTTCTTCCCAAAATCCTCAAACATGATTGCTGAGGCAGACCCATTGTTTCAGCCTAAACCTACACACGGAACTTATTTCTTCCTCCCCGTTGCTTGATTTTTTTTTTCTCCCCTTATTGTCTCTTTTCCCTTTCATCCCTGGTTCTTCTGACACTTTACATTGGTTTCAAAATTTCTAGTTTACTGGCACTAACTGCCTCGCGACACCATGGATGTGCTACTCCTTTTCATATCCATCCACAACAGGATGATCTGAGGGCTCTCTGCTTCCTTTTTGAAAGAAGGCTAGAACCATCCCATACATAATTACTATCACCATCTTCCTCTCTCTGGCTTTTGAATAACTCTCCTTAAACTCCTCTCTTGCAACAGAGACATGGCTATGTCTATCCAGACAAGCCGCAGTTATGCCTGTCTGTCTCTTTGTGGAGACCATGGAACTTGCCTTGTTTTAGTCCTACTCTGATTCTTCCAAAATTCTTTCTCTGATACATCATGAGATAATTGTGTTGCTTCCCTGGTTTCTCTGAAATTGGAAAGTTTTATCAATTTTGTTTCCAGTTTCCATTCTCTCTCCCTTTTTTTTCTTTGGGTCATCTCTCTCGCCTCCCTTTCCTTCCTCACCATTTGTTTCCATTTAGGGGGATATCCATTGAAAGCTCACTGACTTCCACCATTACCATGTACCTAATACCTGCTTCCTGTAAGAACTCCATCCAGGTTCTCTTCTCTATCACATTTCTTCTGATGATGTCACCTTCTGCAAGGGTTTATCAGACGCATCCTCCTCTTTCCTCAAGCAAGGATTCCTGTTAGCCTGGTTGACAGCTGTGTCTAACTCATTTTTAGCACTTCTGCTCTCCTCTCTCTTCCCTTCCACAATACCCTGGTCTCACTTTCTGTCCTACCAGCCTCCATATCGAAAGGGTCAAAAGTCACGATTTCCACCACCTTCAGTCGGATGCCACCACCAGATGTACATTCCCCTCTCCTCCCTTGTATTCCTTGAAGTCTGTTCCCTCTGGGGAATGCTGGTCAGTTCCTCTTGCCCTCACAAAACCTGGCATATATCCACAGCATCCCCTGCAATTGCAGAAGGTGCAACACTTCACTGTTTTCTCCTCCCAGTTCACTATCCAAGGCCCCGGAGCCATCTTCCAGGTGAAACAGTGCTTTAGCTGCACTCCATTTAATCCAGTCTACTGTATTTGCTGCGAACAATGTGGTTTTCTCTACACTGGGATTACACATACTGGGTAACTGTTTTGTGGAATATCACCCTCTAGCTATTAAACATGACTTGAAACATCCACTTCAACACAAAACCATGTTTCCATGCAAGCATTTCTGTCTCAGGCCTGCTGCAGCATTCCAGTGAAGTTGAATGTAAGCTGGAGGAATATCACCTTATCTAACAGCTATATACATCTTGAATTTGACCATTTCAGACATGAACCCTTCCCTCCATGTTCATTACTCACCTGTGCCCCCAGGTTCTGTTCTGTATGCTCCCAGCATAGCCAAATTATCTTCAATTATTCACCCTTCCTGTTGGCAGCCATTCAGAATTTCTCTAGCTCTCGCACGCTCGCTCTCCTGGCTTATCCAGCAATCCCTTTTTGATTTTTTTTTTAATTCCCCTCTCTCTGTCAACGCCATCTTTATCTATTCGACGTGTTCTCTTTCAGGTCTCTTCCCCAACAACCCGTTTCTGCCGTTAGTATAAATACCACCATTTCCCTGTTGACTTCCATTCTGATAAAGGGTCTCTGGACACAAATATGATCTTTGTTTTTCTGCTTGTAAGTTTTTTTTTTGCAGAGCTGCCATGTTTGTTTTCAGATGTTTCTTCAACATGTTAGGTAACATCTGTTTTTCTGTCCAAAGACACGGCCAGGCCTTGAGTTTCTCCAGCATTTTGTTTTTGTTTCAGATCTCTGGCATCAGCAATTCTTTATTTTATTACGGCTGTTAACAGCCCTCTGTTTTTTATGGACTGAAAAAATGGGGGAAAATAAGGATGGAAATAAACTAAAATACACCCAGCGTTAGAGAGTTTGAGCTATAGGGAGAGGCTGAATAGGCTGGGGTTCTTTTCCATTGAGCATCGGAGGCTGAGGGGTGACCTTAGAGGTTTATAAAATCATGAGGGACATGAATATGGTGAACAACCAAGGTCTTTTACCCAGGGTAGGAGAGTCCAAAACTAGAGGGCATAGGTTTAAGGTGTGAGGGGAAAGACTAAAGAGACTTAAGGGGCAACTTTTTCATGCAGAGGGTGGTGCATGTATGGAATAAATTGCCTGAGGAACTGGTGGAGGCTGGTACCAATATGACATGTGAAACCTATATGGATGGGAATGTTAATAGGAAAGGTTAAGAGGGATGTGAGCCAAATGCTAGCAAATTGAACTTGATTAATTTAGCATATCTGTTCGACCTGGACGAGTTGGACTGAAGGATCTATTTCAGTTTTGTACATCTGTGTGACACCCACAAAAGTTATCAGTTTGGAAAGAGATTTGTTCCTTGTTGAAGATCCTCTTGCATTGGTTAGTCTTTCAACACAGCCTGGTTTTAACATTGAGTTTCCAGGTAAGCTTACCACTGATCATTCTAACCCCTTCTCAAAGCAATACCAGACTATCCTAGCTTTAGCAACATACAAGATTGTACTTTTCTAGCAACAAGCAGTCACTGAACTCGAAAATTAAGTCTGTTTTTCTCTGTGGATGCTGCCAGACCTCCTGGGTTTCTCCAGCACTTTATTTTTTGTTCCAGATATGGGAGGACTCTGTTATGAGTGCAAGTTGAGTAGGTTGGGCCTTTACTCTTTGGAATTTAGAATGGGAGGTGATGTCATTGAAACATATAACTGACTTTAAGTAACAAAGCTTCCTGCAAAATTGCAAAGCAGCATTCCCATAATTTTCTATCACGTTCCCTACCAGTCCACAATGCTGCTCACTCTTTCCTTTTTTAGTTGTTTACTTGTTATATTTTGTTGGGATGTGAATGTTGCTGGCAAGGCTAATGTTGTTGGGGTCATCCCTAATTCGCTGCAGAGAAGCTTGGGAATGAGTTGCTTCTTTGAACTGTTGCAGTCCATGTACTTAACAGCCAACTGTTAGGAACTGCGTTCTAGATTGCTAACCCAGTGACTATGAAGGAATGGTATGTGGATTTGAGTGTTTGTAGTTGATGTTCTCACATGTTTGTACCTATGTAATAGAGGTCCTGGGTTTGGAAGATGTCCCCAAAGATGATTTTGCAAGGACTGCAGTACATAGTGTAGCTGTTGTATCCTGCTGCCTCATTGCACTTCTGGTGGAGGGAGTGAATTTTTAAAGTGATGGGTGGGATGCCAATTAAGCGAGCTGCTTTTGAACTGGATCGTGTTGAGCTTCCCATTTATTGTTGGGGCTGAACTTTTCCAGGAAAGAGAATTCAGTCTCATTCTTGACACAGGGTGGAAGTGAGGACTGTAAATGCTGGAGATCAGAATCGAGAGTGTGGTGCTGGAAAAGCACAGCAGGTCAGGCAGCATCTGAGGAGCAGGAGAATTGACGTTTCAGGCAAAAGCCCTTCATCAGGTATGAGGCTGAGTGTCTGTGGTTATCTCTCCAGCCACCCTCTTGCTCACGCAGCCAAAGAATTTATATGATTCCTACTGTTCAGTTCCTGATCAATAGTGACCCCCAGAATATTAATAGTGAAGGATTCAGGTCTAATAATGCCATTGAATGTGATGGTGATGGTTGGATTCTTTCTTGTTGGAAATAATCATTACCTGTAAATTGTGTGGCATAGATGTTACTTGCTAATTATCAGACCAAAGTCAAATGTTATCCAGCTATGGAAACATTTGGCACACATTGCTTCACTGTCTGAGGAGTAGTGAATGGCACTGAACACTGCCCAGCTTTCTCACCCCCTGGTTTCTGTTTTGAGTGTCCTTAGGTAAAAGCCTTGCTCTATCCAGTGTCTTCATTGGCAGCATGGTGGCTCAGTGGTTAGCACTGCTGCCTCACAGGGACCTAGGTTCGATTCCGCCCTCAGGCAACTGTGCGGAGTTTGCACACACTCCCTGTGTCTGCGTGGGTTTCCTCTGGGTGCTCTGGATCCAAAGATATGCAGATTAGGTGAATAGGCCATGCTAAATTGCCCATAGCTTTCAGGGATGCCAAGCTTAGGTGCATTAGTCAGGGAAAAATATAGGGCAATGGGTCTGGGTGGGTTACTCTTCAGAGGGTCAGTGTGGACTTGTTGGGCCAAAGGGCCAACTGTAGGGATTCAATTTAAAACAAAATTAGTGAATTTGTGTGCTTGCCTGAGTACCAACACCTTCAAAGCAGTGCATGTTTTTTTTTCTTTGAGTTAGGAGTTTGCAGATGACACTGAGATTGGAGTAGCAGAAAGCATAAGGGACTGTCAAAGAATACAGGAGGATACAGATGGACTGGAGAGTTGGGTGAAAAAGTGGCAGGTGGCTTTTAATCCAGACAAATGTGAGGTGATGCATTTAGGCAAGACTAATTCTAGAGCGAATTATACAATGAATGGAAGAATCTTTGGAAAAGTTGATTGGCAGGGAGATCTGGGCGTGCTGGTCCATTGTACCTTGAAGGTTGCTGCACAGGTGAACAGAGTGGTCAGGAAGGCATGTAGCATGCTTGCCTTCACCAGATAGAATATTGAGTATAAGAGCTGGCAAGTCATGTTAAAATTATACAAGACGTTGGTTTGCCTGCATTTAAAGTACTGTGTACATTACGAAAAGGATGTGGACACTTTGGAGAAGGTGCAGAGAAGGTTTACGAGAATATTGGCTGGTATAGAAGGTGCTGGCTATGAAGAGAGGTTGAGTTGGTCAAGATTGTTTTTTTTTAGAAAAAAGGAGATTGAGGGGGGACCTGATTTGAAGTTTACAAAATCATGAAGGGTATAGACAGGGTGGATAGAGACAAGCTTTTTCCCAGGGTGAAGGATTCAATAATGAGAGATGGAAAGTTTAAAGGGGATACACTCGGCAAATACTTCATACAGGGTGGTGGGCGTCGGGAATGCGTCGTCAGCAAACGTGGTAGGGGTAGGCACGGTATATTCATTTAAGATACGTCTGGACAGATGCATGAGTAGTTGGGGAGTAGAGGGATACAGATGCTTAGGAATTGGGCAACAGGTTTAGACAGTAGATTTGGATTGGCTCAGGCTTGGAGGGCTGAAGGGCCGGTTCCTGTAAATTTGTTCTTTGTTCTAAAAAAAAATGGGGGCCCATGATGGAATGCAGGACAAAGAAGATGAACAAAGAAACCGGAGGGAGCATGAAAAAAATGCAGTGAAGATGGGACTTGGAAAAAGACATGACAGTTGCATGCATTTGGACAGGAAAAAGTGACAATTTTTTGTCTCCTTGATTTGTTTTCTCTTCTGAATTCTATTTACATCCCTTTGCCCCATGATCGTTCTAATGCCATGTCAACACTCTTTTCCACTTAGAATCCTTCTTGCGTTTCATTTAACCATTTTCTCATACTTTGATTTATTAATGCTTGATGTGATGATGCAAATAACCATGAAGTTAATAGTGCTTGCATTAACACACTTTGGGTGAAAATTGGATAGCAACATTCCATGACCGCACTTGTACAGTTAAAATCCCAAATTAGGAATTTGCTGTCAATATGACCTGACCTTTCAAAAGCTGTGTGAATGTGACATCCAGCTGTGATACTCTCTATTCCCTATTCTGAACAGGGTGAAGTGTCTGTACTTGATTGATTTTTATATAAACTAAACTTGCCAGTAAATATTAGGCTTGCCCATTCTAATGTGAGAGTAATCTTTTTAATTGTGTTATATGTTTGCATTATAACGGAACCACCTTTCTGGCACAGAAAATTGAGTTTTACAAGTGGAAAATGTAGTTTGATTCCATCACATTTCAAACACTATTGGAGAGTTGAATATTTTAAAAAAAATTTTGCCTTTCCGCATTTTATTTATTTTAATCCACTTTGTCTTTCCCTATATTTCACATCTGTACTTAGAATACTGAATTCAATGTCATATTAACTACAACTCCCTGGTTCAACTCTGCTTATTAATGATCCTTCAATCTGGTTAAGGTGATACAGTTCAGTTAACTTTTATCACGGGTCCAAGATGTCCTGCAGAGGCTACAGGGATATTTTGGATAACTAGCTGATGAATGGTTGTTGCAGTTTCTTCACTGCTGAGCTCCAAATCATTTGTATGATCTAATATCATTTGTATCATGCATTTTGTTAAGCCAGCTAAAATGTTTAAAAAGCTCAAAATGGGCATGGCTCCAAATATTTTTCTTAGTGAAATAATTACCTGGGTGCCATTTGTTAAATATGATTTGTCTCCAAAAATTTTGGCTATTTCTTTGTAGTATAACTTCTAAGGACCATGCCTGTATAATGAAATGAAATTCAGTAGTGGGCGAAGAGGAAGAGAGGTTTGAGATTGTCACACTGCTCCTGCTCAACATGCTGTAACTTAAAGGAGTTCTTGTGTTTCTACTTTGTGGTTTGCTTTGGAGAATGTTCTCATGCCACAGAATTCCAGAGTTGCATTTTCCCTTTGTCCTTTCATATATGATTGCAGAAGCTAATGAAACCATTACACTTGAAGCACGCTTGAAATACTATAACAAACATGAAAATATTCTGTCGAAAGTTTCATTTTATATATGCATATAATAAGCTCATCAAATACAAGTATAATTCCAATATGCAGTGTGTATCATGCATTAGAATATGTATGATATTGATGCTGAAAACATTTGATGTGCACCTTAGATTTTGGTGGTACTGAGGCCATTTTCTGTAGCCAGCTATCAAATAGCATGACTGGGGAACTGTCAAAACTTTAGTGAGGTGGGGGGGGGGGGGCGGGGGGCGGGGAGGGAGGTAAAAGTGAGTGTGTTTTTAGTTAAATGCATTTTTATGTTTCTAATTGTTATATCATGTTTGAAGTAGAAACACATCTAATACTGAGTATCTTTTTTATGTTAAATAGTTAACATATACACTTCAACTCATTGTTTTATTTTTTGTTTAAATTTAACTGAGTATTGTCTAAGAGCATAGTTATTTTTCAGAATTGGAAATTTCAACAAAATTCTGGAAATTGTGCAGTTTGCATTGTGTTTTGTTCCAGAAACTGAAGGAAACTCTATCTTTAATCAATACAGTATAATGTTCACGAATTTCAAAAAGTGCAGATGTGGAAAATATGAATTTTTACTTTTTAACAGTATAAAATATAAACTGATTAACAAAACATTATAAATATCAGCTGAATTTAATTAATTAATTTGGCATCATTTCAAAATAAATGATAGTCAAAACTGTCATCTTACATTTTCGTAAAGCTGCGTTTAGAACATTTTGGAATAATTGGAGTTGGAACACTGCCACAAACTTGTTGACTCCATTTTGTATTGAGTATTAATGATGGATAAGGTACATTAATACATATTTTCAGTAATTGCAATTTTTTTATTCACGATAATAGAGCTGAGGAACTGTCTTGCTTGATACTATGTGAAGCTGATGTAGTTTCACTTGTTCTGCAGCATACCAATGACTTTTTGTTGGCATGACGCAACTGTCTGCTTTTGCTGCCGAGACTGCGGTAACATTAAAGTCAGTATGTGAAGCCGTCGCAAGCGTGGTGCGCATAATAACCTAATGGCTGGGGAGTGGCTTGTCGTAGCTTACAGAATTTTGTTTCGTTTACAGATATTCTGTACAGATATAGTAATTGAGTTTTTGCTTTAGCAATATTAAGCATTCATGATTACGCTCAGTAATACCTGTACTGCACGGAACACAGATTATATTTAGCATTGAAAAGGTTAATACACCAATTTAAAATCCTGCCGTGGAAATTTGACAGCACATAAACAGTTAAAGAATGCCATTACAGGATTTTTGCACTTCCTTTAACAAAATATTGCCATTGTTGTCCCATGCCATTTTCTGGAGGTGTTTAAATAGTTCATCGTGGAACGGGAAAGGGAGGGACGATAGAGACAGTGTCAGCCAATCAAAAATCAGTTTGTTTTAGGTCAAATAGTTTGAACTGCCATGACGTGCATTAGATTACTGTATGTCACTGAGACAGTACCTTCAGATTGCTGGCCATGCAATATTCTGAAAGTTAGAAATTTAAATTGCCGTTTGATTTCTTCTGGGGAGAGGTTGAACTTGTATGATCAATCGAGCTTAGATGCGGCCGTGTGACGCCAGTGCAATAGATGCTCCCTACATTTTTATGCTGACACAATGGGAAACTCTTTAGGATGCGTTCGAGAGCAACAAGAAACTGCAGAAGCTAAACAGAAGAAATCTACCCTCATGCCACAGAAAAGAAATAGATTAAAACGCATGAAAAAACACAAGAAAACTGTTTCACATTCCAGAGATGCTGCAGGAAGAGCAGAGAAAAGCCTGACAGGAAAATCATTTCATTTGCTCCAGAAAAATGGTGAGACTGGTTTGAATGAGTCACATTTTCCTTTGGACATTACGGTGGTACAATTGTCAAAGAAGACTGATGCCAATCACAAAAACCAGAATAAAGGACAAGATCTTTCGAATATGTTTCAAGAGCCTGTACGTCTTAATGATTCATTAAGTGTTATTACTGAAACAGTAATTACTCCAAAGGAATCAATAGATGCAAATGCTGAAGGTGGTGGTGACAATGCACAAAAGGTGCTTTTAGTCAAAGCTAAAATCAAAACAATCAATGAGTATGTGGAGAAATTTGGGAAAGAAATACCTTTATCTGATCAAAACACACCAAGCAAAGTGCTCTGTGATAGAACTGTAAAATCTTCAGAATCCATATTGAAAAGAGGTTTGAGTGTGTCTGGAGAAGAGAGCCAAATTCATCAAGAAAAAGGAAAGGTAGCCATAAACAGGCGAAGAATTGAAAATATCACCGATGCTGCTGCCATAGACGGTGTTAAAATAAAAAATGGTGTTGAAAATCCTGCATCATCCAGAATGACAGCCATGGTGAGTGAGACTGCAGCTTGAGTGGGAGGGGAATAACTCAGAGGCTCAATGCATTTGATAAGCAATTCAAACCTTTGGTTGCAAAACAAAGTTGAGGACAGCAGTCAGTCCTCTCTGCATATGGAAACTGGAGCTGTTGCAAAGGAGGTAAAATTAAATACACAGACTGGTTTATCACCTTTGCAGAATGACTAAATAGAATGCTTCACACTAATAGCACTCTTCCTATTCCTCTGGTTATTGCAGTAGTTTGTTATTGATATTCAATGATAATGAGTCTGAAAGAACACCAAGCAGAGATTTTGAGCTGCTCTGCTATATGCCTGATAGATGCAACATGCCCACCTCAGACAATGAATTTGGATTATCAATGAATAGTGAGGGTAAAGATAACTTAGTTCTCATTAAAGCAGGGAGTGATTTATATGAAGGATGCCTCCCTGCAATAGTAATGATTTTAACAGTTTCCAATAATGTTTGTATTGCCTGCTGGGCTCAAATATTGAAATCCAGAATTTTTAGGTGTTCAACAGTCTGATCTGTTTTGCTTTCCATCAAGTGACTTGCAGAGCACCCCCAAATTTCAAGTACTTCCTGAAGCCACAAACTATATTGTGGCTGCATCCCTTTTACTTGTAAAGCTGTTTCTAATTAAAGCCTATCTATAGAGTATCTCCATGCTCTTATTTTATAGTTAGTATGTTTTCAACATTTCGATTTAAGATCTATTGAGTGAACAGCCAGAAATCAAGATTTATCAGCAGTGCAAAGCAGAGCAGATGTATTGAAATGGCAGAGCACCTAACCTCTCCAAAGCAATAGACCGAGTAGAGCAGATATTGACTTCTGGGAAGAACATGCTAGATGTACCACCATATTCATGCTGAAGATGGTGATGTGATTTTGAGCCTTCAGCTTCATGTACATCTGGTCTGTGAGCCTTGGTGTGCAAACTTCTTCCTGCTGCAGCTCACTAGAGTCACTAAAAGAAGTTAACTCCTGGACAGAGGACGTCAGTGAGGCAAGAACAGCTGGGCAGGAACCAAAGGTGGACAGAAGAAACTATAGCTGAATGATGATCAGCTTCAAATAAGAGATGGTTTGGGCATAGATGAGGTATATTCTTTCATGAGAAAGATGACAAAAGATCCAGAACTTCCTGGAAGTCAAAGGAGTAGAAATTAAGTTTAAAGAAGACAATTTGTGCTCATCACAGGTGTTGGGTAGTAAATTTGAGAACCAAACTGAATATAGAAGATTCGGAGAAAGGTAATAGAGCAAATGGGAGAAGCAAAGAAGGATTTTGAAAGCACAGGCAGGTAATATGAAAGGAAATCCCAGAGTCTGTCTTAAACAATAGTACAAGGGTGATAAAAGGAGGAGTAAGAAAGTAATACTTTTGGTTAAGAACCAAGAATGAAATTTTCGATTGGGAGGCAAGAGGTGTGACAGATGTTAAACGAAAGCTTTGCATCTATCTTTACCTATGAGACAAATGCTGCCCAGGGCAAGGTGACAGAAGAGGAAACTTGATCATTGGGAAAATTTTAAAATTTGTAAGAGGTTCTGGTTGAGCTTTTGGTTCTTAAACTTGATAAGACACCAGGTGCAGATGAGATGCATCCAAGAATATTGAAGGATGAGTGTGTGGAAATTAGATGCACTAGGAAATAACTTTCAATCTTCTCTGGCTTCTGGAATAATGCCAGAAGGTTGGAGAATTGCAAACATTATTCCCTTCTTTCAACAAAAACCTTGTAAATATCAGCCCAGAGATTGCAGATTTGTCAGGTTAATTTCAATAGTGGAGAATCTTCTTGAAACAATTATTCAGAGAGCCTGGATTTCAGGGAAAATAGTGTTAAGTTTGAGTTCTTGAAGAGTTAACTGTTGATGTGTTGTATGCAAACTCCCAAAGTGTGTTCAATATTTTGCTAAATAAGAGGCTTGAGAAGTTATAAGTCATGAAATGGGAAGGGTAGTGGCAAACTGGATAGGCTGAGGGATAGGAAATAGTCCTGGTTATTGGGTATTTTCTGGGCTGGAGAAATGGGTTCTGCACCCTCAGTTTGTTTATTGAAAGAAAGTAATTGCCTCCAATAGAATGATTTGGTTGCCCATCCAACAGACACTTTTCAAAATGATGTTGACTACATTGTCATATTACTGGGGAAGTAAGTCTGCTGACTCCATTTTGAAGTGGATCCCATCCAGTTAATCCAGCCACAACATATAACATTTCACTCCAGTGTTTACTTCATTCCTGTTAACTGCCCATAAATCAGATTTTATTCCACACTATATTAATTTGACCACCTACTTTTTAAATTTCTTCCCTAGACTTCATGACAGTGTATCATCTCGATTTGGTATTTCAGAAAATAGCAATCAATGTGTCCACAGTTGGACGTGGTAAACAGAAATAATTTCAAACAAAACAATTGGAAAAATAAGTTTGTTCTTTTAAGGTACTTCTGAAACTCTATCATTTTGACCACATTTTAGTGGTCAATCATATTTTGTTTGTCCACTTTTTTATGCTTGAGTATTTCCCTGAAAGCTGGCTTGAGACACTGCCTTATGTCAAAGCTGCCACATCCCATAAAACCAAGTTATACCAAATATTTGAATTTTATCTGTTAATGTTTCTAATACTGGCCATACTGTCAATCAGTACTGCTCTACATAGCCTGCTCCTTTGTCCCACTATAATGCTACAAAGCAAAGCAAAATGTAGGTTAAATCTTTTAAGGTAATTGACAAATGAACCACCAGGGAGGTGAGAATTATTTTTACATGTTGTTATGAGACCTGGAATGTGGTGCCTTAAATCTGTCTGGATCCCGATTCAAGATCAAATTTGTGAAGGAAGGTGAATAAATATGGGAAGGAGCAAAATTTACAGGATACTGGTAAAAATATGGGTGTGTGAAACCAGTTGGATATCTATTTGAAATGCTGGCATTGGCATATTGGTACTCTTTGCTGTATTCATGCAGTCTGCTCAAGCATTTGCAGCAGTTGATGTAAAAATCCCAAATCAGAATATTTGGGTTGATACAGAGAAGTTTGCATTGACAAATGCTAGATTGCACCCTCATGATTGATGGAACTTCCAGACACTGTCGTCTTTTAAAATAAGACCCTTCCCAAAAAAAACTACTCATCACATTTTTTAGTTTCTGAAAACTAAAAAAACAAAAACTGATTTTTTTTTTCATTGAATTCAACATCTGAAAATTCCCAAGTAGGAAGTTCAGTGCTTTTTGCCAAATTTGATATTAAACTGGGAGACTGCCAAAATAATTCAATGTCCTATGTCAGGAGCACAAATCCTCCCATCTTTAATTTTCAAAAAAAGTATTAATGATGGAAAGTCATTGTTTTTGAGGTAAACTAGCTAAGTAGTTGAACCATAATCTTGATGTATGTACTTTTTAAGTGTAACTTTATATTTAGCAGTAATAATGTTGTATCTGTTCTTTTTAAACATAACTGTGAAGAAAGAGCTGGACTATTATGCACCAACCTATTAATGGTTTTCTTGTTGCGGTATTTCTATCCTGTCTCCTTGTGCATTGCATGTGAAATTTACACACCAGAATTGTTGCTTCAATTAAGATAGTCAATATACTTAAGATTTATTTCACAGATCATGAATTTAGTGACGGCTGATTAGGGGATTGTTGCAAATGTTGGCAGAGAGATTATTTAGACCTTAAGACCATTAGGCATAGCAGTAGAATTAGGCTATTTGGTCCATAGTCTGTTCCACCAATCGATCGTGGCTGATGTGCTTCTCAATCCTTTCTCTTGCCTTCTCTCTCTCTAACCCTTGATAAACTTATTTCTGTCTTAAATACACTCAATGACTTAGCACTCAGCCTTCTGAAGCAATGAGTTTCACAACTTCACCATCCTCTTGCTGAAGAATTTCTTTCTCACCTTAGTTCTAAACAGTCATCCCCTCACTCGGACTTTTGTTTTGCGTTTTAACATACATTTAGAGTCATAGAGATGTACAGCCCAGAAACATGCCCTTCAGTCCAACTTGTCCATGCTGACCAGATGGCCCAACCCAATCTAGGCCCACCTGCCAGTACTCGGCCCATATCCCTCCAAACCCATTCTATTCATGTACCCATCCAGTTGCCTTTTAAATGTTGTAGTTGTACTAGCCTCCACCATTTCATCTGCCAGCTCATTCCATACATGTACCACCTGTGTGAAAAAGTTGCCCCTTAGGGGAAAGATATAAAAGAGACCTATCACCTTAAACCTATATCCTCTAGTTCTGGACTCCCTCCAACCCAGGGAAAAGACTTTGACTATTTATCCTATCCATGCCCCTCATAATTTTATAAACCTTTTGTAAGGTCATCTCTTAGCCTCCAATGCTCCAGTAAAAGCAGCCCCAGCCTATTCAACCTCTCCCAATAGCTCAAGTCCTCCAACCCTGGCAACGTTCTTGTAAATCTTTTCTGAACCCTTTCAAGTTTCACAACATCTTTCTGGTAGGAAGGAGACCAGAATTGCATGCAATGTTCCAACAGTGGCTAACCAATGTCCTGTACAACCGCAACATGACCTCCCAACTCCTGTACTCAATACTCTGACCAATACAGGAAAGCATGCTAAATGCCTTCTTCACTATCCTATCTACCTGCAACTCCACTTTCAAGAAACTATGAACCTGCACTCCACAATCTTTGTTCAGCAACACTCCCTAGGACTTTACCATTAAGCGTACAAGTCCTGCTAAGATTTGCTTTCCCAAAATGCAGCACCTCCCATTTATCTGAATTAAACTCTATCTGCTACTTCTCAGCCCATTGGTTCATCTGATCAAGGTCCTACTGTAATCTGAGGTAACCTTTCTTGCTGTCTACTGCACCTCCAGTTTTGCTGTCATCTGCAAACTTACTAACTATACCTCTTAAGTTCCTATCCAAATCATTTATGTAAATGACGAAAAGTAGTGGACCCAGCACCGATCCTTGTGGCACTCCACCGGTCACAGGCCTCCAGTCTGAAAAACAACAGTCAACAACCAACCTCTGTCTTGGACCTTTTGAACCAGTTGTGCATCCAAATGGCTAATTCTCCCTGTAGCCCATGAGATCTAACCTTGCTAACCAGTCTGCCATGGGGAAGCCTTGTTGAACACCTTACTAAAATCCATATAGATCACATCTACCGCTAAGGTTTCTGAGTAATCCAGGATGGAGGATGGGAAAAATTTCTGGCTGTAATAGCTGCTTTTTTTTTGAGGTATTTTAGGTGTTGGATGTGATTTTCCTCAAATTCCAGAAGCAGCAATTACCGTTTTATATGCTGTTACATTGTTTTGGAACTTTGGAGAAAATAAGTCAAAACAACAAAGGGAGAGAAACAGACAAAGGAAGCACATGGTGAGGTCAGTGCAGGTGAGATAAAGAGAGAAAGAGAAAGAAGCCCACATTGCTAACTGACACAGCAATAAACCTGCACAGTTACATTTTATTCAAACAGCAAAAGGTAGTATCGTTGGACATGGGAGTGTGTCTGGGAAAATTAACAAACAGTGAAATTCACAACTGATCTTGGAATCCGTTTGGGAGAGGTCACAGCGCAGAAACAGATAAGTGGATGTTTTAAGCATGGCCTTTTCAATAAATCTACAGTAGTGAGTAAAGTGGGTTCTTTTTTGGTTATGTCTTATTGAGATATGTCTCATGATTAAACTTAACATAAGTATTAATTTAACCAGAAGCAGTGTTTTGTAGAGGAATAAGATAGTGCTATTTTCTGGGTCTGTAGATCGAAAGAAGCAAAAATGGCCTTTAGTCGAGTGATATGCTGCTCTTGTCAGATGTGGGAGTTTTGGGAGCATTTATGGGTTACTGGGGATTATACCTGCAATAAATGCCATTGGTTGTAAATCCTATCAGATCGAATGGATCAGTTGGAGAGACAGAAACAATGGGGAATTTACAAGAGCAAGGGGATGTGATGGATGGCAGTTATAGGGAGGGGGAAGAGTCACAGATACAGTCACACAAATGGGTTAACTCCAGGAGAGGCAAGAGAGGTAAGTAGTTGGTGCAAGAGCCCTTCTGTGGCTATCCCCATTTCAAAAAGTATGCTGTCTTGGAAAATGTAGGGGGTGATGAATTCTCAAGTGAACATAGCACGAACAGCCAAGTTTCTGGTATTGAGACTGGCTGTAATGCAATGAGGGATACGTCAGGTTCCAAGAGATTGACTTTGTTGGGGGACTCTTTTTAGTCTGAGGCAGAGAGAGATGTTTCTGTGTCCAGCATGAAAAATCAATGTTGTGTTGCTTTCCTGGTGCCAGGATCAAGGATATTTCAGGTAGCGTGCAGAATGTTCTCAAGGGGGAAGACGGACCAGTAGGAGATCATTGTACGCATTGGAACCAAGACATAGGAAGGGAAAAGGTTGTGATTCCAAAGGGAGATTTCAGAGAGTTAGGCAGGAATTTAAAAAGGAGGCCCTCAAGAGTAGTAATATCTTGATTACTCCTGGTGCTATGAGCTAGTGAGGGCAGGAATAGGAGGATAGAGCAGATGAATGCATGGCTGAGGAGCTGGTGTATGGGAGAAGGATTCACATTTTTGGATCATTGGAATCTCTTTTGGGGTAGAAGTGACCTGTGCAAGGAGGATGAATTGCACCTAAATTGGAAGGGGACTAATATACTGGCAGAGATAGTTGCTAGAGATACTCAGGAGGATTTAAACTAGTAAGGTAGGGGGTGAGATCCAGGGAGATAGTGAGGAAAGAGATCCATCTGAGACTGGTACAGTTGAGAACAAAGGCGAGTCAACCAGTCAGGGCAGGCAGAGACAAAGCAGAGAACAAAGTAGGACTAATAAATTAAACTGCATTTATTTCAGTTCAAGAGGCCTAAAAGGGAAGACAGATGAACTCAGGGCATGGTTAAGAACATGGGACTGGGATATCAGAGCAATTACAGAAACATGGACAGGACTGGCATCTTAATGTTCCAGGATACAAATGCTACAGGAAGGACAAAGGGAGGCAAGAGTGGAGGGGAAGTGACCTTTTTGATAAGGAATAGCATTACAGCTGTTCTAGGGGAGGGTATTCTTGGAAATGCATCCAGGGAGGTTATTTGGGTGGAATTGAGAAATAAGTAAAGGATGATGACCTTATTGGGATTGTATTGTTGACTCCCGAATAGTCAGAGGGAAATTGAGAAACCAATTTGTAAGGTGATCTCCGTTATCTGTAAGAACAATAGGGTGGTTATAGTAGGGGGTTTTAAAACATAAGGGTTGGACCCAGGGAGGTAGTGAGGAAAGAGATCAACCAGAAACTGGTACAGTTGAGAACAAAAGCAAGTCAAACAATCTTACTAGTTTAAGTCCTCCTGAGTAGCTCTTGCAAATCTCTCTGCCAGTATATTTCCAAACATAGACTGGGACTGCCATAGTGTTAAGGGTTTAGATGGAGAGGAATTTGCGTGTACGTGGATGTACTTACTAGAGAAGGTGCAAAACTTGACCTACTCTTGGGAAATAAGGCAGAGCAGGTGACTGAGGTGTCAGTGGGAGATCATGTTGGGGCCAGCAACTATAGTTCTATTAGTTTTAAAATAGTGATGGAAAAGGATGGACCAGATCTAAAAGTTGAAATTGTAAATTGGAGAAAGGCTGATTTTGATGGTATTAAGCAAGAGCTGAAAGTGTGTTGCGCTCTTCCAGCAACACATTTTCAGCTCTGATCTCCAGTATCTGCAGTCCTCACTTTCTCCTAGAAGGTATTAAGCAAGAACTTTCAAAAGTTGATTGGGTGCAGATGTTCGCAGGTTAAGGGATGGTTGGAAAATGGGAATCCTTCAGAGTCCAGAGAAAGTATATTCCTGTTGGAGTGAAAGGAAAGGCTGGGAGGCACAGGGAATGCTGGATGACTAAAGAAATTGAGGGTTTGGTTAAGAAAAAAAAAGAAAGCATATATCACTTATAGACAGGATAGATCAAGTGAATCCTGAGAAGAGTATAAAGGCAGTAGGAGTGTACTTAAGAGGGAAATCAGGAGGACAAAAAGGGGACATGAGATAGCTTTGGCAAATAAAATTAAGGAGAATGCAAAGGGTTTTTACAGATACATTAAGGACAAAAGGGCAGCTAGGGAGAGAATAGAACCCCTCAAAGATCAGCGAGGTGGCCTTTGTGTGGAGCCACAGGAGATGGAGATACGAAACTAGTATTTTGCATCAGTATTTACTATGGAAAAGGACATAAGATATAGAAGGAAGGGAAATAAATGATGACATCTTGAAAAATATTCACATTAGAGGAGGAAGTGCTGTCTTGAAATGTGTGAAAGTGGATAAAGTCCCAGGACCTGATCAGGTGTACCTTAGAACTCTGTGAGAAGCTAGGGAAATGATTGCTGGGCCCCTTACGGAGATATTTATATCATTGATTGATTGTCACAGGTGAGGTGCTGGAAAACTGGAGCTTAGCTAACGTGGTGCAAGGGCGGTAAGGACAAGCCAGGGAACTATAGTCCAGTGAGCCTGATGGTGGTGGGCAAGTTGTTGGAGGGAATCCTGAGGGACAGGATGTACATGTATTTGGAAAGGCAAGGACTGATTAGGGATAGTCAACATAGCCTTTTGCATGGGAAATCATGTCTCACAAACTTGAATGAGTTTTTTGAAATAGTAGCAAAGAGGATTGAGGGCAGAGTAGTAGATGTGATCTATATGGACTTCAGTAAGGTGTTCGACAAGGTTCCCCATGGGAAACTAGTTAGCAAGGTTAGATCTCATGGTGCATTGTCATATCTGACTTAACTATTCCATTGCATTCCTGGCCCCCCTCCTGTGTTGTAAGCTCGGAAAACTTGAGGTCATCCAAAATTCTGCTTTCTGCATCCTAATGTACAGAGTCTTATTCATCCAAGACTCCTCTACTCACTGGCTCCTGGTAAAGCAATTACTCCATTTTTAAATTCTCATCCTCTGTCCTCTATTTTCATTGTCGTCATTGTCCACAACCTTGTTTAGTTCTGGGCTTTTGGGCACCCTGATTTCAATTATTTCACCGTTTGGTGGCTCTGCTTTCAGTTGCCTAGAATTTCTAAATACCATCTCTCCTTCACATTTTAAAAAGTCCTTAAAACATATCTACTTTGTCCACATACCTGGTTACCTAGCCTCATCTCATTTGCTGAATGCATTCTAGTGAAGTGTTTTGAGATGCTCTATTATGCTGCACCTGCTACATTGTTCCTATGTGTTGCTGAATTTGCCCACTTACTAATATTACCTTCCAGTAGAAATTAGTAAGTCTTTTATCATCTTGAGATGAAGTACCTTGAAACATTAATTCCTGTTGTAATTTGAAACAACATGGCAGGCAACTTGGACGCTCTGTTCGCAAGCTGCATTGATATCAGGAGAATGCCTCTGCTTCTGTTTGATAACTTATGGCCAACTGAAAGGATAGAAGATTCCTTCAGTGCCATCTCATTAAAGAAAAAAACACTTTTTCAAGCAGATGGCAAAAATCTTTCAGTATTATAACAAGAATAGATTGTGTATACATGTTTTTTGGAATTGAGCTTGAATATACTCTGATTAGCTCTGAGAAATGTTCTTTTAGCAGTTTGTTAGAGTTGGATGTGTCAGTGGATTGGAGTGTGATCAAAGTAATACCTTTTCAAAAAGTGGCACAAATCTAACCTGACAGTACTGCATGTGTTAATGGCTTAAGTGAATAAATTGGGTGTGTATAGACATATAAAAATTTCTGTCATATGAATTCCATTTGCCCACTTTGTTCTCAAGGAGGCTACAGAGAAACAACAAATATATTTTGTAGTTCTCATATTTGTTCATGAGATGTGAACTGCCTTCTTGAGTCCCTACTGTTCATTTACTGTAGATATACTCTCAATATCATTAGGGAGGGAGATACAGGATTTTGACCCAGTGACAGTGAAGGAATGATGATATTTCCAAGTCAGGGTGTTGAGTGGCTTGGAAGGGAACTTGCAGGTGGTGGTGTTCTTGCTGCTCTTGTCTTTTTAGTTGGAAGTGGCCATCGATTTGAAAGGTGCCTTTATAAATCTGTTTCTGGAGTGCATCTTGTCGATGGTGTACACTGTAGATGGTAGCAACACACTGTTGCTACAGAACACAGTAGTGGAAGGAATGAGTATTTGTTATTGTGTGCTAATCAAGTGGGCTTTTTAATGCTGAAGTTGCACATATTCAGGCAAGTGGAGAGTACTCCATCACACTCTTGACTTGTCACTTGTAGATGCTGGACAGGCTTTAGACAATCAGAAGATGCGATACTGCAGTATTTTGAATCTGTGACCTGCTCTTCTAGCCACAATGCTTGTATGGATTGCCCAGCTTCGTTTCTGGTCAGTGGTATGGCTGTGACTGCAGAATCCCATGATGCTAATGCCACTGAGTGTCAGGGGGCCATTATCAAGTTCTGTCTTCTGAGAGATGGGTCATTGTCTGGCACTTTGCAAAAGATACTTGGCACTTATCAGCCCAAACCTGGATACTGTCTAGGCCTTGCTGCATTTGAACATGGACTGCATGAGATTCTAAATGACGGTGAATGTTTGCAATTATCAGTGGACATCCCACTGCTGCCTTTACAATGGTCAGAAGATCATTGAAGCAGCTTGAAATGATGTGCTTAGGACATTTACACAGAGGAACTCCTGCAGAGATTTCCAGGAGCTGCAATGAATGACCACAACAATCTTCCTTCGTGCCAGATATGGTACAGGTATCATCAGTGATCAATTTAATGATGGGGCTTTTTTTAGTTTGTCTTAATGGATGACAGTAATCACGTGTTAACTATGAATCAGATTTGTAGTGAATTGGTACTGCGTATGGTCTTAAATAATATGATGTGGTGGTGCCGATATTGGACTGGGGTGGATAAAGTGATAAATCATGACACCAGGTTATAGTCCAACAGGTTTATTTGGAAGTTGAAAGCTTGTACTTCCAAATAAACCTTCTGGACTGTAACCCGGTGTCGTATGATTTGGATATAACAGTCGTGACAATGCTATCATTTGGAAAAAAAAATTATTTTGTCCTTTGGGTTTTTTTGGAGAGGTCATAAAAGCAGAGGTATTGAAGAGTCTAGTTTAACAAGGAGAGTGATCAGTTCTCCCAGTTCTTTTTTTTCTAATTTCCTTTTAGCTGTAATACTTACAAGATGTGTGGCTGAGTGGAATGTTCTGCCCCAGTGGGCAGTGGAGGCCCAGTCTCTGGATTCATTGAAGGAAGAGTTGGATAGAGCTCTCAAGGATAGTGGAATCAAGGGTTATGAAGATAAGGCAGGAACAGGATTCTGATTAAGGATGATCAGTCATGATCATATTGAATGGTGGTGCAGGCTTGAAGGGCAGAATGGCCTACTCCTGCACAGATTGTCTATTGTCCAGGACTGTTGCAAGCTTCACTAAAGGATTCCTCTGACTTTACCTGAAATCTCTTTCTGGGTATTGTTCCATTCTGCCTGTAAGAATCTATGTTTGAATTTACCTTTTTACCAAGGAACGTGTTATGGGATGTTACTATATTGGAACAGTTAATTGGTAATAGTTATTGTATTTGGTCGATTTAAGTTTTCAATAGTTAAATTCTAAATTCCACTTTTGTTCGCATTTCAACTATTGTGATTAAAGCCAAACATCTGGAATACCCATTTCACATCTGTCTTTAAATTGAGAAGGAGTTAGTGTCTAAGCTACCTTAAAATGTTTTGAGGGAATTTGGCCTAGTCTGTAACACACTGTTTCGATAATTTTCTTTTTACAGATCTCGGAGATCTATGTGGGTGGAGAATCAGGTGACATGTCAGCTAAGGAGAAACTATTACTTTGGACACAGAAATTGACAGAAGGTTACTCTGGGTTAAAATGCTCCAATTTCACCTCGAGCTGGAGTGATGGAAAAGTATTCAATGCCATTATCCATAAGTACAGGTAAACAAATGCGTTCAAACTGCCCAAATATAGTTTTGACTTTCTCCACTTTTTTCTTTGTTCATATATAATTCAAATAACCCACTTCAACATTTCCAATCCCTGAAAAAGTTTTATATGTCAAATGTGACTGTTACTTGATTGGACTTTTTACATTTTAAAAAAGTATGTTAATTATGATTTATATTTTGATTATTTTGTAATTAATTTCAATGTATTGATGTCAATTTGATACTTGTTTTTGCAGACCAGACCTCATTGACATGGAAAAAGTTGCACTTCAGAGCAATCAGGAGAATTTGGAGCAAGCCTTTGCTGTTGCTGAAGCACTTGGTGTTACAAGACTGTTGGATCCAGAAGGTAGGCTGTCAATAGTTACAGAGACTACACTGTACAAGAAAAGGGTTTCTGCCTTTTGACGTGCATTATTATTGTTCATCTGAGTATGAAATCGACTAAAGATGGATAAAATGTTCAGAGTCTGCACAATGTCATTTAGATTTAAAACATTTTTCAAGCATTTATCACTAACACTTTTTTAGCTGATGTTTTCCCAAGATGTATTCCTATGTTTTGAAACTGCAATGCTCGTAACAAGGTGAATGTTTGAGTTTCTATTTCCCCTGCTCTTGGGGAAAAAAAGGACAAAATGTAGATGTTCTGCTACTGGCATAGTACTGTGATCCAAAAACCTTTGTCATATAAGTATATGATGCCAACCAGGTGTTGAGGAGGTATCTGCCACCATCTGCATTTTCTAACTGGGTCGATAGAACTCACATTGCTTAAAGTGATAGAGGAAAACAACTGGGTGGTCTGATAAGATGCTCGTATCATAAACAATGTAATTTAGTACATGAACGCAATCAAGGATAAGCTAAACATTAATAAAATCAGTAATGTTACTAAGACAGGAAACCCAGATGGCAGGTCTGCCTTTATTTTAATATTTTTATTTAACCTATTTTTCTAATCAATCAGTTCAGATGTTATTCCACACCTCTGGAGCAGGTGTGACTTGAACCCAGACCTCCTGGTCCAGAGGTAGGAATGTTATCCCTGCGCCACAAGTGACACTCCAGCTCTGCCTTTCTTGAGATCCTGAACTGTCCTGCATTTCCCACCCATGTCCTTATGATACAGTTAGATTGGGTGGAACTTAATGCAACCTTCAGCACTAATTGTTTCAGAACCATTGCTTCATAACAAAAACTCGGGCCAATAACCCAGAAAAGAGGTATTCTGTTCCAACAACAATACTTTGAGCATCTGCATTCATAAAAGAAATTTTATAGAAGGAATAGGGAAAAAATAAGGCTCAGTCAGTAAAAGTGACTATTGTAAAGGACGTATCTTTCTATTCTTCTGTATTTTTGATTGTGGACTCAAGTGGGGAAGGGTTTAGTGCACTTTTTATAAGTAAGTGATCAAAATTCAGTGTAACTGGTGCTTTAAATTGTCACTTTGTTGAAAGAAATGGGCGAGGTTGGTTGCAGATGAGCTGGCATCAAGTAGTGTTTGCAAAGTGAGATTTGACTCTGAGCAAATAACTGGTTTATGGAGGTGTAATCAGCTGTGGATGACAGAGGCATTTGTGTGCCATCAACTATGTTTTGGTTCTGCAGCTAAACAACTTGCAGATGTGAACGGTGTTACCAGAATCCTTCAGACCTGTGGAAGGGGAGGTGGAGTATTTCTCTGCAGTAGAGAATACTTGAAACCTGAAGAAAACCAGCTTATTTTTCCCTCGCCAGTTACTGTCAACTGTTATTTTTGACCAATAAATCAAAGACTTTATCATTTGTAAACCTGTTGTCTGTGCTTCTTGCAAGGAAATGGAACATGCCTGGAGAAGAGAGATTGAAGAATAGTAATTCTGGCCAGCAAAAGGATCAGGGAGTGTTGATTTACTAAAACAGTTCTGTACGACTTTGCACATCAATAAAAACAAACCTTGGATCTGACATTCCCTGCATTATGCAGGACACGATTTACATACATTGGAGGCAACAAGAGAGTGACAACTGAATCAAACTCCTATCGTACTTTGGCAGAAAGATCTTAGACAGTGGTCTTTACCCTCTGTGCCTTGGAGGCAGCAGTGAAAGCTTTAGTGCATCCCTCAGTATGTCATCCTGGACCTTGGAGCATGCCAGTCTACTACATTCAGTTGAGGTCATCTCTTTGCACTAGATGACCAACAATATTTGAACAGACCAAAGTGTCTTTCACTGGGTTGGTGGACATCCAGGCATAGTCAATGTTTGTCTGTGTGTTGTGGGGAACAGATCATAGAGCACAGAGTCCTGCATCATGGAGCTGCCCAGATGAATCTCAGTAAAATCACTGCATCTCTCTTCAGACCTTCTTTGCATAGGCAGATTCTACAAGGAAATGTGACAATTTTTAATGGTTTTAAATGAGTTGTGGTAGGATAAGTGTATGGAGACACACACATCAAAGGAAGCAGTGTACAGTGGCAAAGAGCATCCATGTCTCCATGAAGAATCTGATGGGCAGTGCCCTTCTCACCATAAACCATCACCTGCATCTTGGTGCTTGTTTTTAAATTCCAGCAATGAGGAATTCTGCCAAATGACTTTGACAGTCTGCTCAAGGAGCCACAGAACAGGATCAGTCTTCTCGTTTTCTCAGTGTCTTGAGTATGCTACGTGCTGAGCACTCCCTGATGTAAATGTGGGCAAAGGTGTTTTCCTTTACAAGTTTTTTTTTCACAAGGTACAGCTGATAGTGGTCAACTATTTGGAGTGTTCTGCGATACCAATGTCAGACCCATTCTTCCTAACACCGGGGACAGGTAGAACCTCCGTACGTAGTGACACTTGGTGTTTGTGTACCAAGGGCAAAGGTGAAGACTGCAGATGCTGGAGATCAGAGTCTTGATTAGAGTGGTGCTAGAAAAACACAGCAGGTCAGGCAGATCTGAGGAGCAGGAAAAGCAGAAGGGCTTTTGCCCAGCACATCTATTTTTCCTGCTTCTCGGATGCTGCCTGACCTGTGCTTTTCCAGAACCACTCTAATTCTAGTTTGTGTACCAAGGGTCCATGCACAGCTTGATACAGCCGCACACCAGGGTGGCCATCAGGGTGGATATATTCTTCCCCTCCTTAGCTGAAACTTTGTACATGGTGTTCCTGTGAACATGGTCTATCTTTTGGCCTCTAGATGAAATGGAAGATGGCTCAGGTGATTGCAATGGTGCAGGTTCAGGGAATGGGCCAGACCTGCGCCACATTATAAGAATACTCGGTACCTCAGGTTTAATTTTAATTTAATTTTCGTTTTAACTAAAGTTTTAATCTTGTTATCTAGACCACCATTTGAAACCTTGTTGAGTGCTTTACTATTATATAACTGACCAGGTTTTTACCCACAATGAAAAGGGAGCGGTGCTCCCATCTACACAGTTTCTGTCTCACCTAGACTATGTGCTCCTTGCATGTCTTGGCATATCTTGTCACCCGAAGTAGCCCAGCTTGTCCCTCAATTGTATCAAAAATAATCTTTTAGAAGGAGAATACCCACCACCATTTTCTCAGAGCGGCTGGAAATAAGCCGTAAGTCCTGACGTCAGTTTCCTCATTTTCCCTCTCCCCACCTTATCCCAGATCCAACCTTCCAACTTGGCACCACCCTCTTGAACTGTCCTACCTGTACATCTTCCTTCCCACCTATTTGCTCCACCCTCCTCTCTGACCTATCACCATCACCTCCTACCTTCATCTACTATTGCATTCCCAGCTACCTTCCCCCAGCAACCCCCACCCATTTATCTCTCAGCACTCCTTGGGCCACCCCCTCATTCCTGTTGAAGAACTCATGCTCAAAATGTCGACTTTCCTGCTCTCCTCAGATGCTACCTGACTGGCTGTGTTTTTCTAGCATCATACTTTTCGACTCTGATGTCCAGCAGCTGTAGTCCTCACTTCCTCCTAGCCATGTTCTGAGAATAAGAACATAAGTAGATATCATAGTCTTCTACTGTATGAAGTGTATTTTATGTAATGTCTGTAACTATCTGAGTACTGTTTTAAAGAGAACCTACTGAATCTGCTTTTAGGCTATCAATTATGAATTGTTGGCTGTGTGGTTCACGAGGAAAGTAACCGAGTTATTTTTTTTCAGATGTTGATGTTCCATCTCCGGATGAGAAGTCAGTCCTCACTTATGTCTCCTCCATATATGAATCATTCCCAAAGGTCCCAGAAGGAGGTGAAGGTGTCAATGCAAATGTAAGTCTTCAAACTTTCCAGCTTGTAACTTAGCACTGTATTACAATGTATTACATTGCAAATGCAGACTAAACCAGAGCTGCTGACGTGAAAATGGCTAAATACTTTAGCTGATAGATAAAACTGTGCAATGCAATTTGTTTTTGCACAGTTATAGGTTTTATTCAAAGTTACCTGGAAACGGATTTTTTAACACCTTCCATATCAGAATTCTGTTTCATTAATAAATTACTCATGATAAATTCATAATTATTTCCTATTCAGAAGAAGACCATCCCATCCGTGCAAACCCCTTGCAAATCAATCCTATCAACTCTCCAACTCAATCCCTGTAACCTTTCAATGCTATTGCACTCAAGTGCCCAACCAATTTGGCTCTTGTCAAAGTTGAATACCAAGAGACTTTGTGAAACCTGGAAACCTGGCATTTAGTCATGGATTGCAGTGTCGCTGGCTGGCCAGCATTTATTAGCTGTCCCTAGTTATCCTAGGTGGTGGTGAGCTGCCTTTGTTAAGACACTGCAGTCCATGTGCTGTTGGTTCACCCACATTGCCCTTAGGGAGGGAACTCTAGGATTTTGACTCCAGGATTTTTGACTTTATTCAGAAATACAACAAGAATTTTCTTCGAAATATAACAATAACTACTTTACCAATTATCCTATTTTAACAATGTGTCGGTCTGTTAAAGAACTTCAGGAAGGGTCAGAATTATTTATTGCATGGAGGCATAGAGCTGTGCAGCACAGAAACTGACCCTTCAGTCTAACTCATCCGTACTGACCAGATAGCCTAAATTAATCTAGTCCCATATGCCAGCACTTGGCTCTTATCCCTCTAAACCCTTCCTATTCATATACCCCTCCTTTTAAATGTTGTTGTACCCACTTCCTCTGGCAGTTCATTCTAAGCACACAGCACTCTGTGTGGAAAAATTGTCCCTTAGGTACCTTTTTAAATCTTTGCCCTCTTACCTTAAACCTCTGTCCTCTAGCTTTGATTCCCTTATCCTGCGGAAAAGACCTTGACTATTCACCCTATCCATATCCTTCATGATTTTATAATCTTTCACGAGGTCACCACTCAGCCTCCGACACTCCTGGGAAAATAGCCCCAGCCTAGTTATCCTCCAATCCTGGCAATAGCCTTGTAAATCCTCTAAACCCTTTCAAGTTTCACAATATATTTCCTTTGGCAGGGAGACCTGAACTGAATGTAGTATTCCTAAAGTGGCCTAACTAATATCCTGTAAGCAGCCACATGATCTCCCAACTCCTTTACGCAAAAAACTGACCAATCAAGGTGTGTACCAAAAGCTGCTTTCACTGTCCTGTCCACCTGCGACTCCACTTGCACTCTAAGGTCTCTTTGTTTGGCAACATGCCTCAGGACCTTACCATAAAGTATAGAAGTCCTGCCCTGATTTGCAATACTGAAATGTAGTGCCTCACGTTTACCTAAATTAAACTCCATCTGCCACTCTTCATCCTATCTGGCCAAGGTCCCAGTGTGCTCTGAAGTAACCTTCACTATGCACTACATCACCACTTTTGGTGTCATCGGCAAATTTACTAACCATACCTCCAATGTTCGCATCCAATCATTTATAGAAACAACAAAAAGAAGTGGACACAGACGGATTTTTCTGGCACAGCACTGGTCACGGGCCTCCAGTTCAAAAAAACAACTCTGCACTACTAAACTCTGTCTCCTACCTTCAAGTCAATTTTGTATCCAAATAGCTAGTTCTCCTTGTGTTCCATGTGTTCTAAACTTGTTAACCTGTCCACCATGCAAAACCTTGTCGAGTGCCTTACTATCATATAACTGTTGAAGTTCATGGCCCAGAATGAAGCTATCCAACGTATAATACCTTTCTGGACAAATCCAAAGTCTGTTCTACTTCCCTGCTACTTTCCTAGAGTTTTGTGTCTTCCAATGCTTCAAACATTTATTAAGACTTCCTTCAAAAGATGCATTAGTCTCCACTTCAGTCAGATCATTTGGTAAAGCATTTCATTCTTCAATCAAATTTCTGTGTAAAGAAATTTCACCTGATATTTCTCCACATGCTCGGTGATAAATTGATAATCCCACATTGCTAACTTCCAAATAGCACAAAATTAATCCTTCTGTGTTCACTATCAAAACTTTTCAATTTTAGAAGTCTGTATGAGTGCCCTTTTTCAACTTAAGTGTCTGCTACAACTACTGCATCCCATCACTAGTACAACTTGCTAACTCTGTACATTGTTGGGCTTTTGCCCTTTTTTATGATCAATCACCCAAAAATTGCACAGTATTCTGTGACCTAATAAATATTTCTGTATATAGCCATGATTTCCACTTTATTCTGTATGCTATGCTGCATGTGTGAAATCCAACAGTCCTTTGTTTATTCTCTTTACGTACCTGCACTTTCAGGGAAATACCTATTTCAACTCTTAGTCATTCATTGTTCATTCTCAACATTTCAGGGTCATAATGTTGATTCTGCATTTTTTTTGTATTGCCTAACTCTTTTAGCATTTAAATTGCACTTGCCATTTGTCTACCAGTAGTTCTCACCTGCGTACCCTTTCCTAAAGTTGATTAACAGTACCGCCCACTCCAAATAATTTATTTTCGTGTGAACAAAGTTCAAAGTGCATTTCTTCTGTCCAAGTTCAGCCCTTCGATGTATAACAAGATTGAAAGTGGGCCCAGCCCTTCCTTTTTGGGGTGGAGTACAGCTGACCCTGTTCCAGTCTAAGCATAGATTGTTTGCCCTATCATTGTTTAATGACTGGTTGTTTGAAACTTTGTATCCATAATACTCTGCTTCGTATCACCTAATATGTCTGAACTTCTCCAAGGAAACTCTTGGCATGCTTTATCAAATGCTTTTCTATAAATGTTATACGTACCACGCCTGCTATTTTGTTATTTGACTCATCTTCAATAACACCTAAATTGTCAAATTTGCCATTCAAAAGTTTGAACTCCCTGCCCTTGATTTTGTTTTCTGTATTTCTAACTCTTTAGTCATTTGATTACCATTTATTGATGATAAATATTTAACTACAGCTATATGGTTTATCCTCCTCTTCCTTTCAGAAGAAGGATTTTACATCAGCTACTCTGTCCTTAGTTAAGGAAGATTGAAAAATTTATGGCCATAGATCCTGCTGCTTTCTTTGAGTTTGTCAAGCCATATAAACAGCTGCATAAAATTAGTGTTGCCATTAATAGCAATAAACAGCTCCAGACTGAAGTAAGAACTGGATACTTTGGTTTGAGTTCATTAAATGATTGTTACTTGTCCATTTATCAGAAGGTGGTGGAAGTGGCACACATACTAACTAAAATTAATTTTCTGTCGCAGGATTGTGCATCACAGAAGAAGTATATTCAGCTCAGGATTGTTTTTTTTCGAAGTTGTTGTCAACTCATTGTTCTATCTTTTAAAGATTTATGCACATGAACCGCCAGGTTTCTGCCCTCTTTTTATAAACTAAATAGTACAATTTTACTCTTTTATCTCAAACTTTTCCAAAATGCATCATGATACTAGCCTACAACAAATTTTACCTTCACATTTTAACTGTGTACTTCAGAAGTCTGTCCTCCATCTTATCTACACTTTTAAGTCATTTGTAAACTCTACATTTTACCTACTGTACCCAACATCTTATTATTAACATATGTCAAAAAAATGAAACATTGTTCTCATTGTTGTTGAATTGATCAGTTAAGTATTCTGATTGATGTGAATCATCATTTAGGCTCTTCTGATTATTGTGACTGTTTTTCTCTCCAGGAGGTTGATTCTAAGTGGCAGGAATACCAGAATAAAGTAAACTACCTCTTCCAGTGGATCAGGCAGCATATCACACTGATGTCTGATAAAGCTTTTCCACACAATCCTGTAGAACTTAAGGTGAATATTAATATCTTCCTGCTGTGTCACTTATATATTGAACTGAGCAACCATTTAGTATTTAAATGAATCCAGATGGCAACAGTATGTTTTCTTCTGATTCATAATGTGAACACAAGTTTGCTGCAAATATAAATTGAAGAATAGCACACTATGTGCAGCCCAATACTTGTGCTATATGTAAATAGAATAACTGCCATATCTCACTTGATGAAACAAAGCAGAAATTGCTGGAGAAACTCAGCAGGTCTGGCAGCACCTTTGGAGAGGAGGCAGAATCGATGTTTCAGGTGCAATACTATAGAGTCTAGGGCAGTTTCCTTTCGATGAAGGGTCATTGGACTCAAAACATTGACTTTGCTTTTTGTCACACATGCTGCCAGACCCGCTGAGTTTCTCCAGACATTTCTATTTTTATTCCAGATTTCCAGTATCTGCAGTTCTTTGTTTCTTTCCCCAGATGATGGATTTCAGATTCATTGGAAGTGAAATGATTTTCGAATTTGACTTTGGTTTAAAATAATTAATTTATCTTTAAACTATTTTAATTTATTTTGACATGTATTAAGCTCTTGTCTGATTAAGGGACAACAGTTAATGCATTAAATAAGCAATGAATTTTTACTAGTTCTAGGTGGAAAATGTTTGATGCAATACTGGAATTTTGACTGTCCAATTTTGGAAAGGGGAACAAAAGTGAAAACAAAAAGTGGGACTCCATGAAAATCCTCTTGAAATGAATTAATCTTAGTCATATAGGCCATAGAGTTAGTTATATCTCTTTTGGTTGAGGGGGAAAGTTGATTGTGAGAGTAGTTGTGGAAAAACTGTAAAGGTATATTCATGGGATTTTTATATATATAATAGCATATTTTTCTGCAAATCTGTGAAATGGTGCAGCAAAGTCTTTGGATTCTGTCATGTAAGCTTGAACTAACTCTTCATTTCTCTTTCTTTTCCCCAGGCACTTTATAATGAATATGTACATTTTAAAGAAACTGAAATACCAGCAAAAGAAGCAGAAAAGGCACAAATACAACATTTATATAAATTATTTGAGGTAAGACGTTGGGGACTAGAAATTGGATTGAGCATAAATCAAAAAGCTGACCCAGGGAAAGCAGGGAATTACAAAAGAGTCAGCCTGACATCTGTGTAGGGTGGGATGTTGGGGAAGGATGTTATTGGAGTCTGTATTCAAGAAAAGGGTAACTGATCACCTGGAAAATTTTCAGTTAATTGGGAAGAATTAGCAATGGATTCATAAAGGGTAGATCATTTTTTGACAGACAGCATTTTTGAAGTGGTGACAAAGATAGTGGACAAAAGTAAGTTGATGCATTTGTGATATGAACTCCCAGAAGGCTTTTGATAAAGTTCCATATAAGAGAATGTTAACTAATATACAAGCCCAGGGAATTGAGGGCGTATTATTAACATGGATACGTAATTGCTGAGTGGCAAGAAACACAGTTGGAGTAATGGTACATACTCAAGTTGGCAAGATGTGATTAGTGTCCTGCAGGGATCTTTGTTGGGGGGGGGGGGTTAATTATTCACCATAATCATTAAAAACTTGTATAATAGCATGAAAAGTCCAATATCCAAATTTGCTAATGACACAAATTTGGGCAGCATTGCAGATAGTGTTCACAGCAGCATAATATAACAACAGATTTGATGAATGAGTTGAGTTGTAGCAGATATGTTTTAATATAAGCAAGTGTGAAGTTTTCCATTTTGGACCAAAAAAGAATAGGTCAGTATTTATTTAGAAGGCGTAATGTTAAATACAGAGGATGGCCAGTGAGACTTGGGGATTAGATACCTAACTCTTTAAAATGATGTGAATATGTACAGAAAATAGGCAAGGCGGCTAATGAAATGCTGGCCTTGTACCTTAAAAAGCTGGAGTATAAGAGTGAGATATTATGCTGCAGCTATACAAAACCCTTTGTCGACCCCACTTAGAGTACTGTGAGCAGATCTGGGCATCACATCTTAGGAAGGATGTTTTGACCCTGGAGGAAGTTAGTGCATGTTTACAAGGGTGATACATTGACTTCGGGTGTTATGTTTTGAGGAGTGATTGAACAAATTAGACCTTTATTCTCTGGAATTTATCAAGTTAAGGGGCGATCTAGCCAAGGTCTTCAGGATGTTAGGGAGCATCTGGATAGAATTAGGCCAGGCCATTCCGGAAAGATATTAGAAAGCACTTATTTATGCACATAGAGTAGTGGAGGTTTGGAATTCTCTTTCTCAAACTGCAGTCGATGCTAATTCAGTTGTTAATTTTATCTCTGAGATGGACGAATGTTTATTAAACAAGGTATCAAGGGATATAGGCCCAAAGCAGGCATGTGGAGTTAGGCCACTGATCTTATTGAATAGTGGAGCAAGTCCAAAGGTCAGAATGGCCTACTACTGTTCCTAATTGTGATCTGGTGACATGTGATTTTAATTGTAGCGATGTAGCAGCACCTCTTTTGGATAGTACTAGTGAGGTGTAGGTGTTATGCATTGAGGACAGCCAGTTGGGTTGGCTTTGAGAGGCAATAGTCAAAGGAGCCCATTTGTGGGAGGGGAGGATGTGTTGGGGTTTGAATGGTGATCAGTTATTGCACATGTTCTTAATATGTATAAGAGAGGAATACCTCTCCTAACTCCATGTCATGAATTGATTTGCTTTGGACTGACACTCTTGAATGGTCCCTTTTTAGGGATTGTTGATTGGACTCCTCAGCATGAATGCATGTAATTGTGCACAGTCCGACTTCACAACAAACCCTGGAAACCCCTCTTCCCCCAAGATTTGCACAAACACTCAGCCATTTTATCATCAAAACAAGGCAAAACCATGAGCACTCCAGTGGATGATGCATCTGTAGTGCAGAATATGCTTGCACATTGTTTGTTGTTTTGGGCCCTTTGGTTACACAATCCATTTTATAGAGCTGGATTGTTAAAAAGACACCATTTGTCCGAAGCAGATTATATATGTTTCTGTGATGGAACTTGTGCATATTGTAATAACTTAAATTACAATATCTGTTTCTTTTCCCTGTTTAGGTTTGGATAGAGTTTGGTCGAATTTTGCTTCCACAAGGATACCACCCCAATGATGTAGAGGAAGAATGGGGCAAACTGATCATTGAAATGTTAGAGAGAGAGAAGGCCCTCAGACCTGCAGTAGACAGGTTCGTTAATTAATTAATAATAATAATAATAATAATATGTTTTCATTTTTGCAAGCAAATATAATCTGTGGTAAAAATGAAATTTTCACACCACATCTAGCAGAATAACCATCAGGGCTATTTATATGCTCTATTTGTTCAATTCCACCATCCCTATGATTTAAAAAAATTCTTTGTTAAGCAACTTTTGATTATCGGTATATATTAGGGAAATAAGATTGATTACAGTGCTGATTCTCAGTAAGCAATTCTGTCTCTGCAATTGGTAATTCTTGTACATAACAAGTGCAAAATAGGACATCCTTCTTTCAAACAATCAGCACAGTAATATTATGGGTAGGTAGGTCGGGTCTGATACAGCAGCAAACCTGGATCTTATTAATACTGAATTGTTTTCAAATTGATTTAGAAAAGTATGATGCTCCATTCAGATAGTTTCACGTTATGCCATAGCGCTTTTGAAAGGACTTGTAGTTGTATGATTATGTCAGTGTCAGTGCAGCATTAGACACTGGAAATAAGGTATTTTGAATTCTATACATTCTTCAATACATTAATAAGTTTATTTTAATGTTTATTTGGAATATTTAATGCTTCTTGGAAAATAATAAATGAAAAGCTAATGATCATTATGTTAACTTTGTTTACATAGAGCTCCATGTTTTCTGTTTCTCCCTTCACCCAAAAGCATTGTTGGCCAAGTCACAGACTGAGTAGGCAGGACTTTTTGGTAGCAAGGTACCACAATATTAGTGATGAATTCAAAGGTTTGAAACTTCAGCAAAACAGATAGTAAACTTAGGTGTGATTAATTAAAGCACCTTAACCTGCACTGACTTGCATATTCTGATTAATAAGATACTATACCAAAGGTTCAGCAGGAAGACTGGCAATAGGCAATGTTTGGATAGTAGTGTGTCAAAGATTAACATTGCAATAGAGAAATAACAGCATATTCAGAAGACATATTTCATGCTTATGCTAATCTTAGGTTAATCGCAGATTGTTAATGAAGCCACCTTTCAAAAAGTGTTGCTTAGGGCAGGTTAAGGAAAAAGTTAGAATGGTATAATTGTTCTAATCCCCTTCATTCAGGGAGGTGAGTAAACGTAAATCTATTTACTATGAAATGATCTGTATACAAATTTGGATATGGTGGACACTTAAGCATATTTTGAAAAGTCATTTTCAATGAAATGCCTGAAATAGACAACTGCAGTAACAGCCAGATTTTACAAACAATAAATGTGCTTGATGGTAGTATAGAAAGTCGTCTGTTTAATGTGAAATTAATTTCTGTCTTTTCTGTTTTCTTTTGCAGGCTGGAACTACTGCTGCAGATTGCCAATAAAATCCAAAATGGAGCTTTGAACTGTGAGGAAAAAATAACATTGGCCAAAAATACTCTGCAAGCTGTGAGTAGTGGCGAGCATGACAGAGATAATTTGTAATATCTCTCTTCTGTGGGGGATAGATTCATTTTATATACTTCATAAAATCAAAAGTGCTAATAATAGTCAGATTTGTGCAGAGGGAAAAGTAAATGTTTCTGATCTGTGAACTCGTCAGAACTGACAAAAGTTTAAAAATGTAATAGGTTTTGAGCAACTGAAAAGGAGAAAAATGGGAAGAATATCAAAAAAGGAAGATAATATAGAGGAAGATGATATTAAATGGCAAAACCTTTGTGGTGCAAGACCACAGGGGCAAGACTTTTTTAATAAAAAAAGGTGTCCAGAAGTATGAAAGATAATATCCTGAATATCTGTGATCTGAAAATCAGGTTGGCAAAGTAAACAAAGCAAAGTGTTTAAACTAAGGGGGGGGGGTGGGGGGGAAGAGAGAGGAGACAAACTGGAAATTCAAGAAGGAAATTAAAGGGAAAGTGAAAATAAGAGAAGTTAGAAAGACAACAGAATCAACGGAGCAGAAAACTCGAGGGATTGTATAGTATGGTCAAGTGAAATACAGATTGATAGGAAGGGTGAGGGGATGAATATATGAATGCATGGATCATAAGAAATAAGGTGGATGAGCTTGGCTCAGTTGGAAATTGGCAAGTATGATGTGGGGATAACTGAGATGTGGCTTCAAGTGGACAGGGGGTATTACTGCAGTTGTTATGGGGGACTTTAACGTGCAGGTAGACTGGGAGAATCCGGATGGTACTGGACCCCAAGAAAGGGAGCTTGTGGAGTGCCTCCAAGGTGGATTCCTAGAACAGCTGGTGCTGGAGCCTACCAGGGAGAAGGTAATTCTGGATCTCTTGTTGTGCAACAAACCGGATTTGATCAGGGACCTCAAAGCAAAGGAGCCATTAGGAGGTGGTGATCATAATATGACAAGTTTTCATCTGCAATTTGAGAGGGGGAAGGGACAATCGGACGTTTCAGTATTGCAGTTGAACAAAGGGAACAATGGAGCTATGAGGGTGGAGCTGGCCAAAGATCAATGGTTCAAAACCTTAGCAGGGATGACAATAGAACAACAATGGCAGGTATTTCTGGATATAATGCAGAAGGTGCAGGATCAGTTCATTCCAAGGAGGAAGAAAGATCCAAAGGGGAGCCAGGGGCGGCCGTGGCTGACAAGGGAGGTTGAGGACTGTATAAAGATAAAAGAGAAGTATAACATAGCAAAGATGAGCAGGGAGCCGGAGGACTGGGAAACTTTTAAAGAGCAACAGAGGAAACTAAAAAGACAATATGTAAAGAAAAAATGTGGTACGAAGGCAAACTGGCCAATAATATAAAGGAGGATAGTAAAAACTTTTTAAAAGAAAGAAACCATGGTTAATACTAAAATTGGGCCCTTGAAGACAGAAATGGGTGAATTCATTATGGGGAACAAGGAAATGGCAGAAGAGTTGAATAGGTACTTTGGATCTGCCTTCATTGGGGAAGACCCAAGCAATCTCCCAGATGTACTGAAGGGAATTTATATTAGGCAGGAAATGATGTTCAATAGACTGTTAGGTCTGAAGGCTGATAAGTCCCTGGGACCTGATGATCTGCATCCCAGGGTACTTGAGGTGGCTCTAGAAATTGTGGATGCATTGGTAATCATTTTCCAATGTTCCATTGATGCAGGATCAATTGCTACAGATTGGAGGGTGGCTAATGTTGTCCCACTTTTCAAAAAAGGAGGGAATTATAGACCAGTTAGTCTGACGTCAGCGATGGGAAAGATGCTGGAGTCAATTATAAAAGATGAAATTACGGCTTGTTTGGATAGCAGTAACAGGATAGGTCAGAGTCAGCATGGATTTACAAAGGGGCAGTCGTCTCTTGGAATTGCATCTTTTTGAGGATGTAGCTATGAAGATAGACAAGGGAGAGCCAGTGGATGTAATGTACCTGGACTTTATCAAAGGCTTTCTGAAAGTCCCACATAGATTAGTGAGCAAAATTAGGGACAAAATACTGACTTGGACTGAAAATTGGCTGGCTGGCAGGAAGCAAAGAGTAATGATAAATGGATCCCTTTCAGAATGGCAGTTGGTGACTAGTGGGGTACCACAAGGTTTGGTGCTGAGACCACAGCTTTTAAAATCTACGTTAATGGTATAGATGAAGGTATTAAAAGTAATATTTGCAAATTTACTGATGACACAAAGCTGGGTGGCAGGTGAAATGTGAGGAGGATGTTATGAAAATACGGGGTGCCTTGGACAGGCTGGGTGAGTGGACACATGCATGGCAGATGCAGTTAATGTGGATAAATGTGTGGTTATCCACATTGACAAGAATAGGAAGGCAGATTATTATCAAAATGGAGTCAAATTAGGTAAAGGGGAACTACAATGAGATCTAGGTGTTCTTGTACATGAGTCAATGAAAGCAAGCATGCAGGTACAGCAGGCAGTGAAGATAGCTCATGGCATGCTGGCCTTCATAACAAGAGGAATTGAGTATAGGAGCAAAGAGGTCCTTCGGCAGCTGTACAGGGCCCTGGTAAAACCGCACCTGGAGTATTGTGTGCAGTTTTGGTCTCCAAATTTGAGGAAGGACATTCTGGCTATTGAGGGAGTGCAGCGTAGGTTCACGAGGTCAATTCCTGGAATGGCGGGTCTATCATATGTTGAAAGATTGGAGCAACTGGGCTTGTATGCACTTGAGTGTAGAAGGATGAGCGGGAATCTGATTGAGACATATAAGGGTATTAAAGAATTGGACACCCTGGAGGCAAGAAGTATGTTTCTGCTGATGGGGGAGTCCAGAACCGGAGGACACTGTTTAAAAATAAGGGTAGGCCGTTTAGAATAGAGTTGAGGAGGAACTTCTTCACCTGAAGAGTGGTGGATATATGAAATGCTCTGCCTCCAGAAGGCAGTGGAGGCCAAGTTTCTGGATACTTTCAAGAAAGAGATGAATAGAGCTCTTAGAGATAGTGGAATCATGGGTTATGGCGATAAGACAGGAACAGGATACTGATCAGCCATGATCCTAATGAATGGTGGTGCTGGCTCCAAGAGCTGAATGACCTACTCCTGCACCTATTAACTGGAGACAGAGTTTATGATCTTCATGTTGTGTTCAGAAGGCTGTAAAGTGCTTAAATGAAAATGCTCTGTTTACTAAATGTTGCGTTTCATTTGAATACTGTAGCAGGCCAAGGACAGAATTGCCAGAATGGAAGTAAAGTAGTGAATTAAAATGGAAACGTTTTGACTTAATGGCAGTGTTCTGCAAACTGATCTCCCCAGTGTAGCAGGGACCACATCATGGACAGTAAATGAAGATTCATGTTTGCTGCAATCATGACATTTAACATCTGACTATATGATCATTCTTGTGAGCTGCATTAACCATTATTTTTCCCAGAGTTATGATTGACTAAATAATAAACTTCCCAAATTAATGTTTTAGGGTCATGTCACAGATGGATAGATTTAAATTAAATTTGATTTATTTCGTCTTGTATTTCCCCAGGATGCTGCTCACGTAGAGTCAGGCCAGCAGGTTCAATATGAAACAGAGGTGCTTATGTACTTAGAGGAGTGTGAGCAAATAATACGTCAGCTTCAAATTGATGTGCAGATTCTTCGAGATGAGAAGTATTATCAAGTGGAACAGATTGCTATGAGGTATGCTTATTTTTATAATATGTTTATTTGGATCAATGTACTCATTCCATATAAAGCAATGCACCAATTAAGAGAACATAAATTCAAATTGTTGTAAATGTTGTTGTGGTAAATGCAGTAATAAATTGTGGCTTTCACATTTGTTAGTTCTTTAAGCAGTGCTGTTACAATGCACTGAATGTTCAAAAAGTAATTGTGTAATTGATGTTTACTTTCTGTGATATTTAGGCTGTCAAATATTGTTCAGTATCATTTTGTTTTAATACATAATATTGATATGTCAACTTCCTTTTAAGGTACTATTAAGCTGATAAATAATGTGACGTGAAGATGTTTCCAAGTTCCAGTATGAAATTTAGTTTAGTCTGACAAGATCTTGACTGAAATAATACCTCTACCAAAGTACAATTAAGTGAAGCACTTATAAAGTCGTTGTTACCATCTATATTCTGTTTAATGGAATTGAAGTGGCAAGGATACAATATTATTTTACCTGTGAAGTTGTGAATGTCAGATCTGTAGCCAACTCTGAAGAGGAACATTTAGAACTTTAATTTGTTAAAAGGGCATTTTTTATGCTTATTGAAATACAGAATGGTGGGTGAATTGTAATGGAAAGAAAATTTCCTTGTTTCAAAAACTCAGTTCCAGCGTTGCCTACAACTAGGTTAGTAATGTGCTATCACATATTCAATGAGCATATTATTCTCCACTGCAGTAACATCTTTATTCTCACTGCAAATTAGCCTTAATATATCAAGTCACCACATCAATGCATCCGTGCCGCCTTTAAATTTGGAAAAATGTTGCTGATTTTATGGTAAAATTCAGTTCTTGCATTTGTGTCTCCACTCAATTAGAACGAGGTTAAGATTGTCATAAAATCTTCAACATAGGCCTTTAGAGTGCCAGATATTTTCTCAACAACTTGTTCAGCGATGTTATTACATACCTCTTGAACAGGTGAGACTTGAAACCAGGCCTCCTGCAGTAGAGGTAGGGACATGACACTGCACCACGAAAGTCCAACTAGCTGTTATTTTATTGATTTTTGTGTGCCCATCCCCTGCAGTTTCCTTCCCCCATCCTATGCTTTCTGAATCTTGCCTAATCGCATCGTAATTGCCTTTCCCCCAGCTGTAAATCTTGCCCAGTTGTATACCTTTATGTCACTAAAGTAAACTTTAATCAACTTTCCAAAGATTGACTGGGAACACTATAGTACTATAGATAGGTCAGTTTTTGTCCAGTGTGTGTAGGAAGGCTTCCTGACACACTGTAATCAGGCCAACAAGGGACGAAGCCACATTAGATTTGGTACTGGGTAATGAGCCCGGCCAGGTGTTAAACTTGGAAGTAGGTGAGCACTTTGGTGATAGCGATCACAATTCTGTTATGTTTACTTTAGTGATAGAAAGGCATAGGTGTATACCACTTGGCAAGAGTTACAGCTGGGGGAAACGCAATTACGATGCGATTAGGCAAGATTTAGGAAGCATAGGATGGGGAAGTAAACTGCAGGGGATGGGTACATTAGAACTGTGGAGCTCATTCAAGGAAAAGCTCCTGAGTGTCCTAGATAAGTATGTACCTGTCAGGCATAGAGGAAGCTGTAGAACGCAGGAGCTGTGGTTTACGAAGGAAGTGGAATCTCTGGTCAGGAGGAAGATCGCTGATGTTAGGATGAGATGTGAAGGCTCAGGACACTTGAGGGTTGCTAGGTAGCCAGGAAAGACCTAAAGAGAGAGCTCTGAAGAGCCAGGAGGAGACATGAGAAGTTGTTGGCGGATCGGATCAGGGTAAATCCCCAAGGCTTTCTATTGGTATTTAAGGAATAAAAGAATGACGAGAGTAAGATTCGGGTCAATCAAGGATAGTAGTGGGTAGTTGTGTGTGGAGTCAGAAGAGATAGGGGAAGCACTAAATGAATATTTTTTGACTGTATTCACTCTAGAAAACGACAATGTTGTTGAGAACACTGAGATACAGGCTACTAGACTAGGTGTAATTGAGGTTCACAAGGAAGAGGTATTAGAAATCCTGCAGAGTGTGAGAATAGACAAGTCCCCTGGGCCAGATGGGATTTATCCTAGGATCCTCTGGGAAGCCAGGGAGGAGATTGCCGAGCCTTTGGCATTGATTTTTAAATCATCATTGTGTACAGGAATAGTGCCAGAAGACTGGAGGATAGCAAATGTGGTTCCCTGTTCAAGAAGGGGAGTAGAGACAACCCTGGTAATTATAGGCCAGTGAGCCTTACTTCAGTTGTTGGTAAAGTGTTGGAAAAGATTGTAAGAGGTAGGATTTATAATCATCTAGAAAAGAATAATTTGATTAGGGATAGTCAGCACGGTTTTGTGAAGGGTAGGTTGTGCCTCACAAACATTGAGTTCTTTGAGAAGGTGACCAAACAGGTAGATGAGAGTAAACCAGTTGATGTGGTGTATATGGATTTCAGCAACGTGTTCAATAAGGTTCCCCACAGTAGGCTATTGTACAAAATGTGGAGGAATGGGACTGTGGGAGATGTAGCAGTTTGGATCAGTGATTGGCTTGCTGAAAGAAGACAGAGAGTAGTGGTTGATGGGAAGTGTTCATCCTGGAGTCCAGTTATTAGTGGTGTACCGCAAGGGTCGATGTTGGGTCCACTGCTGTTCGTCATTTTTATAAATGACCTGGATGAGGGTGTAGAAGGGTGGGTTAGTAAATTTGCAGACAACACTACGGTCGGTGGAGTTGTGGATCGTGACAATGTTATAGGTTACAGAGCGACATAGATAAGCTGCTGAGCTGGGCTGAGGGGTGGCAAATGGAGTTTAATGTGGACAAGTGTGAGATGATTCACTTTGGTTGGAGTAACCGGAATGCAAAGTACTAGGCTAATGGTAAGATTCTTGGTAGTGTAATGAGCAGAGATCTCAGTGTCCAGGTACACAGATCCTTGAAAGTTGCCACCCAGTTTGAAGGCATAGTGTTTTCACTTTTATTCATAGAAGGATCGAGTTCTGGAACAATGAGGTTATGTTAAAGCTGTACAAAACTCTGGTGTGGCCACACTTGCAGTATTGTGTACCGTTCTGGTCACCACATTATAAGAAGGATGTGGAAGCTTTGGAAAGGGTGCAGAAGTGATTTACTAGGATGTTGCCTGGCATGGAGGAAAGGTCTTATGAGGAAAGGCTGAGGAACATGAGGCTGTTTTTGTTGGAGAGAAGGTTGAGGGGTGACTTAGATAATCAGAGGGTTAGATAGGGTGGACAGGGAGAGCCTTTTTACAAGTATGGTGACGGCAAGTACGAGTGGGCCTAGCTTTAAATTGAGGGGTGATAGATATAGGACAGATGTCAGAGGTAGTTTTGTTACTCAGAGTAGTAAGGGTATAGAATGCTTTGCCTGCAACGGTAGTAGATTTGCCAACTTTAAGTACATTTAACTCATCATCAGACAAGCATATGGAAGTACACGGAATAGTGTGGGTTAGATGGGCTTCAGATTGGCATGACAGGTCGGCACAAAATCAAGGGCCGAAGAGCCTGTGCTGTGCTGTAATGTTCTATGTTCTAAATGCAAACCAGGTAGGCCAGCACTGATTGTTCAGGATATTGCCACGAATCATATGGCATTTGTATGTCACAGTACTGATTTGTGTGATGAGCTGTGTGTCTTTTTTGGCTTGAGGATAACAGCCTGAGATAGTTAGTTAGTTTTAACCGTTACTATACTGGTCAGCACTCTACCTTCCTGCTGTACAAGATATTGCTTAGAATCAGATGTACAGCATTTTGTTTTAGTAAATTTCACTACATTGCATTCCTGACGAGTCAGAAAGTGTCTGTTTCATGATATTTTCGTAATGTTAAATATCATTGAAGATAACTTTTAGTTAAATATTCGGCATTAAGGTGATTTCAGATTATGTTTTAATATGAAAAGCATGGGAATAACTATCTGATGAATTTGAAATGCCAGTATAAGTGGTATCATGTTGACAAAGCCTTAATGTGTTGGCATCTTATCTTTGTTCACAGAATTATTAAACTGCAGGATGAGCTTATGGCAGTGAGACTTGAATGCAGGAACTTGTACAGAAAAGGACATTTTATCTCCTCCACAGAGCATTTACAACCTTTGAACTTGACTGTCACTGACTTAACAACTGATGCCGGCTCAGGCACTTTGCACATCACTTCCCTTGTGGGATTTAAAAAACCTGTGACAAGATCAGAATTAATTGCAGTCTCTTCAACGCAAGATGAAGGAAACCTGAGATTTGTATATGAGCTTTTGGCTTGGGTGGAGGAAGTACAGGTACTGTTTACTACTTTGGTTATGCAAGTCAGAACTGTACTGTACTTATACAGCTAAGATTTCATTGTTTTGAATTGTTTGCAAGCTTTTGTGAAGTTATGATTTTTGACTCTTTTGCATCCCCCCATGCTTAAAAACAAAGCATTTTTTGTCTTTTGTTCTATTATACGCCACACTTATTGAGCAATGCCTTGAAAAGCAATTGCTATTAGCATGCAGTTTCTTTTGCCAAAACTTCAGATTTATGCTTCGATATAAAAATCTACCTGCATTGCTAAAGTTGCAAGTATATACATTTTTGGCCATGCCTGTTGCATCATATCTTGCTCCCTTCAACTAGTCTTGAAATTGAAGTAGAAAAATGATCAAATATTTTCCAATTTTTGATTCTAAAGTTAGTAATAAGCATTGGTCAAGCTCAAGGAAATCCCTGTGGCTGCTATGAGCAATTTGTAACTTCAAGTTTTCAAAGTTGAAATAGATATCCTGTCAGCTTTAAAGTGTCATGGCCAAGAATTATAATACAGAATCACCCCCTGGCCGTGACCTTTAGTTTCAGTGTGTGCCTTTTCTAAATAAAAGAGATCGCCAAAAGGTGAGTGTGGAATTCAGTGGCTGTTTGGATTTGAATTCTGGAAAATCACACTTATGCAGTCAAGAAAATTTCAAGCAGGAAGACTAAAAGGAAGAGATGATGAGGGTCTGTCTGAACAAGAAGCCATCTCCTGCAGGAATTTTTGTTTTTCCCTTTGAGAGTTGTACAAAAATCTTAAGTCTCAAATGTAGCCTGTCTAAATCTTTAGTGGCATAATGTCCTAGTGTAGATCTCTCTTCACTTTGAGTGCTACCAGCCAGCTACCATTGAAGGGCTGATGAAGGGCTTATTCCTGAAACATTGACTCTCTTGCTCCTCAGATGCTACCTGACCTGTGCTTTTCCAGCACCACACTTTTGACTCGTACTTGTCAGTATCTTCAGTCCTCACTTTCTCCTACTGTGGAAAGGAACCAGGGCAAAAGAATTTCAATCATTCTGAAAAGCTCAATCTTGAAATTGACAGATCATCCATCAACGTCAGCATTACCATTTACATTACTGTAATGGCCACAGTCAGCACTATCTATTCTTAAAACGACTGAGATTTATCCATGTGTTTTTCAACTTTTATATATATTTTTATGCTGGCTTCTTATTCCTAATCTGTACGTGTGTGTTGAATCATCATTATTTTTTCTCATATTTGGTAATGAATAAACTTTTGCCTTGTTAACTCAAGGTGTGGAAGTGCCGATGTTGGACTGGGGTGGACAAGGTCAGAAGTCACATGACACCAGGTTATTCAAGTAGCTACTTGAAATCACAAGCTTTTGGAGTGATAAAAGGAGCAGTGCTCAGAATGCTTAGACTATAATCTAGTGTCATGTGACTTGTGGCCTTGTTGGCTAAAGACAGCCTAATTAACTTGGCTCCTTTTTTAAAATATTAATCCATTCAGTCAGAGAGAAAGGTGTATGCAAGGGAAGGGATCCTTCTTTAAATTAACTTTGTTGTGAACAACTGAGGGTGAAGGTGAATTAAGGGGAGCAAGTACATCCCTCAACCAGGAGCTTAACAATTGGGTCATTTTGTGAGGAACTTTGCCTATGGATGGATTGTAACAATACTGACATAGCTAATTTAATGTAACTCAAAAGATTGCACTTATCAATAAGCTTAATTTTCTTTTTGAATGTTTTAGCAGTCTCATCTAATTCTCAAGGGTATGCAATCTAAGCTTAAAGATTTGAGTTGAATATGTGGCCTAAGAAAGTACATTTAACAAAGTTCTAGACTGATTGCACCCATTACCACACAAAGGTCTTTAGAGCTGAGTGCAACTCAAGTGCAGACTGATTTTGATTTTCTGTCAGAGCATGCATGTGAGAGTCATCAGGTTTTCTGATGATGTAGATGTTGTACATGAAATTACAATTTTTTTTTCCATTTCACTACTTGGGTTGGAGAGCTCACAGTTGCTTTTATATTGGTAAAAAACCTTTCTGCTGCCAGCTATGTGTGTACTTGAAAACAACTTTGCTAGATTTAGCAAGGCTAGCAGACATAAAGTCTCCATTTTGAGTAAATTGGTGAATGAAATACATTTGCTTCATTGTGGTGTTGGCTGCCTGAAATTCTAATATAGGGAGGCAACAGTGCTAGCACACATCATGCACAATATAATAGCAGTTGTAAAGCAATTTCAACATGAAATAGTTTGGAATTGATGTAAGGTTTGATCTCTCAGGTGAGACTTGACAGAGCTGAGTGGGGCACTGACTTACCTAGTGTGGAGACACAGCTTGATAACCACAAGACAATCCACACTGCAGTAGAAGAACTGGAATCTAGTCTTAAAGAAGCTAAAATTTATGAAGTAAGTTTTTTTTTTCCATGTTTTATGTTTCAGTAATTCAGGCGTGTATAATTCACAACCATTTGAATATATCAAAACTCTAGATTAGCTGTCACTTGCATTCTAAACTTCTGCTAAATATTGCTATCTTTGAGGCAAGCTATATGCATCTTAAGTGGTCTTACTCTTAGAAAGTGACTATTCTGCCACTTTATTTCAGAATGACTTTGCTGCATAGAAAAGCCTAGTGATAATTCCTTCCACATTCATTCTAAATGAATTAACATTTATACAAATGCAATTACATTGTGGGTAATGAAGAAAGTTAATAGTCCAGGTAAATGTAGCATTAACTTCAGTTTGTAATTGCTTGTTGTCCCATCAGATTTACTTGATTGGTTTAGGCTTTTTGCGTGCAAAATTGAGGCTCCTGAGAAAAAAACAGCACCGTCTTTTAGCCCTTTAAATCTTCTGTCATTCAAGAAGTTTGTGATAATTTTCTATCTCAAATCCATTTTCCTGTCTCATCCCCATATTTCCCCAAGTAATAAGTATTCATGCTTTAGATGGACACCAAAATTTTCTGTTAAGTAATATTTTCATATTTTAGGTAAAGGTCACTTTATTACTTAATGACTGTTTTATAACATTGTTTTTGATGGCTTCTGTGCTTTCAGAGAGTATACCGTGAGGCAAGTTTCAATCTTTAAATTCCACATCTGCATTGCAAAACACTGTTTTATGATGTAATTTTCTGGAGAGTATAAAGCTCCCCTTTACAACATGCAGCATACATTAATTTCTCCAAGTTCTGTTTACAGGGTCAAATCTCTCCCAATTTCAAGACTACTTATGTAGACACATTAAGTAAACTGGAGCTACAATACCTCAAGCTACTGGTAAGTTAATTTGTGTTATTCAATTATTTCACAATTAATTCCAATCGAATGGAACCTTCTCTGAATCTAGGGAGTTTTGGAAAATAAAACTAATGAATCACTGCTACTTCTTTTAAAACTCTAGGATGAAATCCATCAAGAACTGAGCACTCGGCCTGCTTTTTGTTAAACCTGAGCTACCTTATATATCTTTGTTGGACAAGTTTGTGCATTTTTTGAAGGAGTGTAACATTAGAATATCTTCCATCTTACTTTTAATGAGAGAAAATTCTGTAACCCTTCAAAGCCAATTTCTTTAATAAGTCAAACCAAATTTTGTGGCAAGAAAGTACAAATGTACAAACAAGGAGTGGAAGTAGGCAGCTCAGCCCCTTGATCCTGCTTAACTATTCAGTAAAATCATGGCTGATCTGATTATAGCACAAACCACATTCCCACCAACCCTTTGCTGAGCAAGAATCTGTTCACCTTTGCTTTAAAAATATTCAACAATTCTGTTTACGCCACCTTATCAGGGAGGAGTTCCAAAGACGCTAACCCTCTAATGGTGAATAAAAAACACTTCATCTCTGTTTCAAGCAGGCAATGGCTTTTACAGTAACCATAGTTCCCTAGATTTTTCCATAAGAGGCAGCATTCTCTTCACAACCACTCTATCAAGACCCCTGTCAATTAACACCTTACTTTTCTCAACTCCTGTAAGTACAAATTCAGTTCATACAACCTTTCCTGAAAGACACTCCAGGTGTTAGTGTGGTAAATGTTCTCCAAACTCCTTTCAACAGATTTTACTTAAGGTGACCAGTACTGTGCACAGGACTCCAGGTGCAATCTCACCCTATCTCACTCAGGCATCTAGTATATTGGAACAACACCACTGAAAGTTTCTCTCCAACCCACACTCCATCCTGACTTGGAAATATATCACTCTTTCTTCAGTGTCATTGAATCAAAATCCTGGAACACACTCCCGATAGCCCTGTGGGTATACCTACACCAAATGGACTGCAGCAGTTCAAAAAGGCAGCTCATCACCATGTTCTTAAGAGCATTGAGGGATGGTCAATAGTTGTTGGACCAGCCAGCAAAGTCCCAATCACAACATGGTTAGAAAAATAAACAAATACCCTCTGGCATCTAAGTGCAGTACATCCACTGGTTCTCCTTTATTGACTGTTAATTTTTCAAAAAATTCCAATAGATTGCTTGAACATGATTTCATTCACAAAATCACATCGATGTTGCCTGATTACATTGAAAGTCATAATAAGTGTTCCTAAGTCTAGGAAGAACATGATGCTCTGCAAAGCCGGAGGGATGGTGCTGATAGGTTATCACAATGACCACAAAGAGAGGGATGACCTCAGTTCAGGAAACTTGGATACGGAAACAGTCTGAGACAAGATAAAGCCAAGAAGTCACTTGTGGGAGTGTACAGATAGTCCCTTAATTGCTATTACAGATGTTAAACTAACTGACCTGTATTTTTTGGTGTCCCCTTTTTTGAATAAAAGAGATATATTAGCTATTTTCCAATCTAATGGATCCTTCTCTGAATCTAGGGAGTTTGGGAAAATAAAACTAAAGAATCACTGCCACTTCTTTTAAAACTCTCGGATGAAATCTATCAAAAACTGGGTACTCGGCCATGCGGCTCCAAAGTTTTATTCAGAATTACTTCATTGATTTTAATTTTCCAGAATTCCTCCATCTTTGCATTTCCAGATACTGTATATAGCTCCTCCTAGGATGTTACTTGTATCCTTTATAGTGAAGACTGATGTAAAATAACTGTTCAGTTTATCTGCCATATCTTTATTTTCCAGTATTAATCCCCAAACTCCTTTTCTGTGTAACCAATGCTCATTTTAACTTCATTTTATAGAAGCTCTTACCATCTGTGTTCATGTTTCTGGCCAGCTTTCTCTAATCTCCAGTTTTGCCCTCATGTAATTTTTTTGATCATTGTCTATTATATTCTCTCTAATCTTCTGACTTCCATCTTTCTTTGCATATTTTCGTTTTTCCTTCCAGTTTGGTACCTTAACCTCTCTCTGTAAAAGTCAATCACTATTCTCATTACTGTTACCTGAGGGCATCTTCACTGTGAGATCAATATTTAATCCTATCTCAGTCACAATACCAGGTCTACTCAATACCATCCTGCGATGTGGTTACAATTAAGGGACTATCTGTATACTCCCACAAGTGACTTCTTGGCTTTATCTTTTCTCATCTTGTCTCAGACTGTTTCCGTATCCTAGTTTCCTGAACAGAGGTCATCCCTCTCTTTGTGGTCATTGTGATAACCTAACAGTGCCATCCCTACGGCTTCGCAGAGCATCATGTTTTTCCTAAATATGCTGTATCTTTCAACATTCAGGTCCCAAACCATATCATCCTTCAGTCATGTTTCTGGAATGCCTAACAGATTGAATCCATTTATTTCTATTCGTGCTCTGTTCACCCATTTTGTTTCAAATACTACATGCATTCAAATACAAAATCTTAAGTTATATCCCTTTGTTCTTTTTGTGTATTCTAGTCTAATCTGTTTATTCTTAGATTTGTATTACCTATCCCTTCCTGTCAATCTTTTAATTGTGATCCTCATTCCTTCTCTTCCCTTCTTGATTTACCATTTAGATTTGATCCTTTGCCCCCACTATTTAATTGAAAATCCTTTCTACTTTAAAAAAACGTTTATGGTATTTTGCCAAGCAATCTGTACGTATTTTTGCTCTTACAAACAATTGGTAGTGGCAGCAATTTTGGAATTTTTAGTTAAAGCTCACATTTAAACAAATACGCATGAATGAACTTAGAGGGGAGGAGAGGAGGCAAAACAAAGACTTAGCGTTAGAAGGCAAACTGACTTGAAGCATTTATAGCAAGATGTGCCTATTGCAAACACCTACACCAATCAACCCCACCGCTCCGTGGCCGAACCCTTCAACTCCCCCTCCCACTCCACCAAGGACATGCGGGTCCTGGGTCTCCTCCATCACCACACTTTAACCACCGACGCCTGGGGGAAGAAGGCCTCATCTTCCACCTTAGTACTCTCCAACCCCACAGCATCAATTTGGACTTAACCAGTTCCCTCATTCCCCTCCTGCCACCTTACCCCAATTTGGCACTGCCCTCATGACCTGTCCAGCCTGTCTATCTTCCTTCCCACCTATTTGCTCCACCCTCCTCTCTGACCTATCACCAGTACGTCCACCTCCATCTACTTATTGTGCACTCAACTACCTCCCCACCCCCATCCCTACTCCCATTTATCTCTTCACCCCCTCAACACTCACATGTCATCCCTGATGGAGGGCTTATACCCAAAGCATTGATTCCCCTGCTTCTTTGATGCTGCCTGACCTGATGAAGGGCTTATGCTCGAAACGTCGAATTCTCTATTCCTGAGATGCTGCCTAACCTGCTGTGCTTTGACCAGCAACACATTTGCAGCTGTGCTTTTCAAGCACCAGCCTTATTTTTATATGTTCATCCTTATCTGAACAAATTTCTCGAAAATGTAAAGATTGTTTTCATTTGTTTTCTTTGTGAGTATATTCCACTGTTTGCCCCTCTGATAGAGTCCATATCTGGATTGAAACTTGGGCCAGTGTCACTTTCCACCAGTCTGAAAGGTTGAAGAACAGCAAGTGGATAGAAAAAGCCTTTCCCCTCAAGCCCTGAAAACGTGTGGATTCTGTGTACCAAAAGCATTATTTAGGAGCATAAAAGGAGTTTTCATTCTGCAATTTAAAATCTTAGTTGCCAGTTGTTATGTTTGTTGTAATGGTTCTCTCATAAATAAACACTGATCTCTCTACAATACCGGTTTAAAAAGTTAATTGTTAGTCACACTCAATTGTCACAATTCACTGGGATAGTGTGCTAGAAATCAACCCCCATTATTTCCAGAGTCATCAGAAATGTGAAAATTTGAATAAACACCCAAATTGCCAATTACGCCAGCTTATTAAATTCAGGTTAAGAGAAATGCGCACTTTGCTTCTCTGAATAGAAAAATCACAGTCTCGCAACTGTTCAGATCACAGATGTCAATGAGTTGTTTTCTTCTAACTCCTTCTTAATCTTTGCTAACGATGTAAGGTTGTGAATACACTGATTTTTAGTTTTTCATTTCAGTAATTGAGGATTTTCCCTTTGTGTCTCTGAAGGTGTTTTTCTTTCCTTTTTCTCCTTTCAACAAGGGAATTTGCAGAGTAGGGAAATGCTGTAGAACATCAAAGCAGGAGGTTTCCTGTTATTTCTTCCCACATAAGGGATAGTGAGATTCAGTTGTTGCCTTCTTTCAGGCTAGAAGCTTGACATTGCATACAAGCTATGGCCACTTGTCCAGGAGCCAATCAAGTCATTGTTACTATGCCGAGCCCTTATGATCATAATTGGAAAAACTAATCAAAAGACTATCTCTGGGGGAAAAACTGCCCTGAACACACACAGGTAGTGTCTTTCTGTCTTGAATGCGCACTCGCTACTTGAACAAGGCAACATTGTAGATACCGCACTTAATTTGTCACAGTAACTCATTTTTTAAAATGACAAACATCATCCAGTTTCCTTGGTTTAAAACAGTGTCTTATCCCATTTTTCTTTTAGTTCACATTCTAAAACGAGGTCTTTATATAATGATTTACTATTTTCTTTAGTGCTGATCACTGACTTGGTGATGCATTCCTTTTTGTTAGTTCATTAAGTAATGCTATGTTGTTGTTTGTCCTCAGGAAACTTCAAGGTTACGAATGAAGCACTTGACTAGTTTGCACAGTTTTGTATCAAAAGTGACAACCGAGCTTATCTGGCTAAATGAAAAGGAGGAGGAAGAATTGGCTTATGACTGGAGTGACAACAATACAAATATTTCTGCCAAGAAAGAATATTTTACTGTAAGTTTTATGCTGAACCTTTTTATAGTATAGCGTTTTAAGGAAGATTTTGTCTCGCTTACCCTAACCCACTGCTTTGTTTCTCTAGCCTCATTATCTGGCAATAGTGCTGATAAAATGATTTAAAATTGAGAGCACTTCTTTGGGGTAGAGTAATGTGCACAGATACACTGTCTCAAACTTAGTGTCTAATACTGGAGGAATCTGAAAACTAGATGTTTTTAGCATGTGTTATGCATCGTTGTATTAACTGAGTTCAGTTTAACTTAATTGAACAATTTGGCTGGGTACTGCATGGTGCCAGTCTTGGCTGTTTCATTATGCACTAATCTGTTCCTGTGCTCCATGCAAAATCTAGCATTGCCTTTCTCAAAACTGACAGCCTTACATGAACATTTATCTGTAGTTTCAATTTTCCATCAACTGTTGTCCAATACAAAAGTTATCTGCGTACAGTTACGTTTCCATAAGCAAACCTGACTGAGCCCACGGTTTTAAGAATGGCAGTCTTTTTAATTGGAAACTGATTCTCTTCCATTCCTTCTGGGTTTGCTAATTTGGGCAAAAAGTTGCCAGGAGTGAATAAAAGTGAGCCATTGATCTTGAGTGCAGTTTTGATAACTGGGAAGGAGTTTTGTTGGAGTCATACTCATGAAAGTTTCAGATCTGTACAATGTTTGCACAGATATAGAAGCAACAATTTTTTTAGTATGGATGTATTCTAGAAGCTGAGGGCATGTTGGGGCTGGACAATTTTTTTTAAAGCAATTCACTCTGATCAACTTCAAACACTACCTTGTCACTTTAGGGCTATTATTCCATTGCACTACTGAGTTTCTACTATTATTGCCAAATGAATCAGTAGTCTTGAAATTCCACACTGTTTCCATAGCAATGACTAATTTTTGTAACTGTCTTAAATATCAGGAAAAATTGATGCTCAGCTTGTGTCTCGTGTATGCTGGTCCTGATGTGGGTTTTGATATTTTTGGAAGAGTGGATGTCCTTCCTTTATGTATTCATGCTAATTAAATTCTTGGATGATGCAAACGACTTGATCCCTTTTGTGATGAAGCTGAAACTACTTGAAGAATTCGTAGATAGTTAAAACAAAAAGGAATTGGATTCATAACATGGCTTTTGTGACCATCACACATCCTAAAGTGTTTCTCAATAACCGGTTTAGTAGTATTATTTTTAAAAGTGTATCTACTGTCATGTTACTGAAAATGCAGCAGGAAATTTGTACAAAACAAACTTTATAAAAATCAACGTGATAATGCCCAGATGATCTATTTTAATGATGAATAAATAATGTCTAGGGCTTTGGTAACAACATCCATGGGATATTTTATGTCAACCTGGGAGAGTGGATAGGACTTCTGTTCATTGTCAGATCTGAGAGAAAAGAAAATCAAAAATACAACACTCTCCCTCAGTGCTGCACTGAATTGTTAACCTAGTTTGTCATTCTCAAATCCAGGAGTAGGACTTGAACCACAGCCTTCTAACTCAGGTGAGAAAGTTACCAACATATGAACACAACTTTCCATCCCCCTCCCAAAACCCAAGATGGAAATTGTGGTGAAGTTGAAAATTAGTATAGCATATGGTTCACAAATAAAAATGAAATTGTTCAAACATGGGAAAATGATTTTAATAAGCACTGATGCCATGAATGAGTTTTGAGAAGATTTGTGGTACAGGTTGAGGTTCTGGATGTAGGTTTGCTCGCTGAGCTGGAAGGTTTGCTTTCAGACGTTTCTTCACCATAAGAGGTTACATCATCAGTGAGCCTCCAGATGAAGCGCTAATGACCCGGCCTGCTTGTATGAAACACTTGGGTGCACCATTTGCAGGGGAGAGAATAAGCAGAAGTAGAAGGCTAATTACAAATGACTAGAGGGAGGTTTTTAGGCTTCCATGTCTGTCGAGCCACAGCAGCACCTGCAGAATGCCTGGAATGGTTTCACTTCCATGGACTTTATACATTTAATGGTAGGGTCCGAGGGAGTGTTGCTGAACAAAGACACCTTGGAGTGCAGGTTACTTGAAAGTGGATTGCAGGTAGATAGGATAGTGAAGAAAGCGTTTGGTATGCTTTCCTTTGTTGGTCACAGTATTGAGTACAGGAGTTGGGAGGTCATGCTGCAGCTGTACAGGACATTGGTTAGGCCACTGTTGGAGTATTGTGTGCAATTCTGCTCTCCTTCCTATTGGAAAGATGTTGTGAAACTTGAATGGATTCAGAAAAGATTTACTAGGATGTTGCCAGGGTTGGAGGATCTGAGCTACAGGGAGAGGCTGAACTGTCTGGAGCTGTTTTCCCTGGAGCGCAGAAGCTGAAGGGTGATCTTACAGAGGTTTACAAAATTGAGGGGCATGAATAGGATAAATAGACAAAGTCTTTTCCCTGCGGTCGGGGAGTCCAGAACTAGAGGCTGTACAACTGCAACATTTAAGAGGCATTTGGGTGGGTATATGAATAGGAAAGGTTTGGAAGGATATGGGCCGGCTGCTAGCAGGTGGGACTGGATTGGGTTGGGATATCTGGTCGGCATGGACGAGTTGGACCAAAGAGTCTGTTTCCCATACTGTACATCATTATGACTCTTATGATGCTTGCTAATTGAACATTTTATCATTTGAAATGTGGAAACGTTGTTGAGAGAGCACCCTCTGACACTAATTGGCCAAATCCAGGAAAATCATTGCTGGGACACAGCTCCCCACATATTGGTGTAAGGAGCCATATTTGTCTCTTCCTAAGGAGACTTAACCAATACATGAAATCGCACCCCTCGTCTCCCTTCCTGCCTCACTCTTTCTCTCTTTCTCCCCCCCCCCCCCCCCCCCCCCCCCCGCCTTGCCCTCACCCTCGCACTGGGGACCCACTTGTATTTGTTCGTCCTATTTGCTGACTTTGATTGTAAATTATGTGACTAATCTTAACATTTGCTGTGGACAGTTATATTTCTTTTCCTTCAGAGTTATTTGTCCTCTGTCCAAAGTGCACCTCAATAATTGATATGATTGTTAAAATTGTACGAAGTTTGGTTAAAAATTACTCTTATCACATCTCCTCTAGGAACTGAAGAAAGAATTGGAGCAGAAACAGAAAGTTATCATATCGCACCAGGAAACAGGGGAGCATCTTTCACTAGAGAACCATCCAGCCAGGCAGACAGTTGAGGTAATTTGTTCAGCAAATATATCATCACATTTCGGTTGTACCAGATGTTGGTGAGGCCTCTTCTGAAGTACTGTAACCAGCTCTGGATGCCCTTTTATATGAAGGTTGTTATTAAAGCTGGTTTAGAAAAGATTTACCAGGATATTGCCAGGAATGGAGGGTTTGGATTATAAGGAGAGATTGGATAGGCTGGGACATTTTTCACTGGAGTGTAGGAGGTTGAGGGATGACCTAGAGGTTTTTAAAACCACGAGGGGTATAGATAAGGTTAATGACAAGTGTCTTTTCCCTTTTGAAGACAAGGGAGTATATTTTTAACGGTGAGAGGAGAAAGATTAACAAATGACATGATGGGGCAATTTTATTTCTTTTTAATACAGCGGTTCATGTGTGGATTGAACTTCCAGAGGAAGTGGTAGATGTCGGTACTGTTACAATGTTTAAAAGACATTTGGATAAGTAGATGAACAAGAAGTGTTTGGAGGGAGAAGGACCAAATGCAGACAAGTGGGGATAGTTTGAGATTATGGTCAGCATGGACTGGTTGGACTGAAGGGTCTGTTTCCGTACTGTATGAAGTTTGACAAATCGTTATTGAAATCTGATTTCAAGGCAAGCAGGCCTCTGTTTTAGCTATCTCTGTTCAATCTATAATATGGTTAAAACATGGGATTATCAAAAGCTGCTTCAATCCTGCATTTGTTTTTAATGTAAAAATAATGATTGTTTCTAGTAGTTGTACCTTCTTGAAAACTCCTGGAACTTCTTAAGTCCCAGTTTGAACAATTGCATTTACCTGTTGTACTGTACCTCTGTTTAACAAAATTTATGTCAGGATATTAGTTGGAATGGTAAATATTGGCAAGATTAATTTACTGGCTGCAGATTCATCATGTTAATTGATCAGGAAAAAAGTCAGTTCTTAGACACAAGTTCACAATCTAGCTAATGTGGTTAGTGCACCAGTGAAGATTATGTATTTGAGGGAGGGCATGGAGAATCAGGGTGCTTATAATGGCATAAATGTAGATAATTCATACTGAAAAAGCTAAAAACATTTCTATTAATTTTGACATGTTTTCTGTAAATTTTCAAAGAATAGATATTAACAATTGTAGGAAATTAACAGCCACTTGACCACTAAAGAATATTTACTGTAAAGAAAATTTCATTTTCATATAAAATTTATGGTACTCAAATTTGCAGAACCTTGAATTTAATTCTTTGAAAATGTTATGCACCGATTTGAGGATTTTTAAAATTTATTCATGGGATGTGTACGTTATTGGTTGGGCCAGTATTTATTGCCCATCCCTAGCTTTTGAGAAGGTGTCAATTAACAACTACCTTGAAACACGAGTCCATTTGCAGAAGGTAGACACAAAAATTAGGGAGGAAATTAAGAATTTTGACCCAGTGCCAGTGAAGGAGCTGAGATCTGTTTCCAGATCAGGAGGATATGCAGCATTGTGGGGAACTGCTAGAGTGCTGTTAGAGCAGGCAAATGGGAAGTATGCCATAATGCTACAGACTTGTGCCTTGTAGATTGCTTTGCGAGATTGATTGTAGAGATGAGGGGTTCCTCTTATGAAGAGGAATTGAGCAATTAGGCTTATACTCCTTTGGAGTTTAGAAAAATAAAATGTAATTGAGGGATATAAAATGCTAAAGGGAATTGACAGAGTAAGTAGGATGTTTCCTCAAGTAGTGCAGTCGAGAATGACCAGGTTGTAGTTTTAGGCTGTGGGAGAGCAGAATTAAAGCAGATGAGAACTAACTTTTCGAAGGGTCGTGAATTAATGGCATTCACTACTCCAGGGTATGATGGCTAATGGGTCATTGAGTAAATTTAAGACTGAGGTAGATTTGTAATTTGCAACGGTTTGAAGCAGGCAGGGAAGTGAGTTTGAGGCAGAGATGAGATCAGTCATTGTAATAAATGGTGAAGTAGATTCAAGAGGCTGAATTGTCTACTCATGCTCTCAGTTGTAGAGTCATAGAGATGTATAGCACTGAAACAGACCCTTTGGTCCACTTGTCCATGCCGACCAGATATCCCAACCCAATCTAGTCCCACCTGCCAGCACTCAGCCCATATCCCTCCAAACCCTTCCTATTCATATACCCATCCAGATGCCTCTTTAAATGTTGCTGTTGTACCAGCCTCCACCACTTCCTCTGGCAGCTCATTCCATATAATTATGGCAAGACAGCTTCATCACCCTCTGCATGAAAACATTGCCCCTTTAGGTCTCTTTTGTATCTTTCCCTATTTATCCTGTCCATGCCCCTCATGATTTTATAAAATTCCTCCAAACCTGGCAACATCCTTTTTAAATCTTTTCTGAACCCTTTCAAGTTTCACAACATCTTTCTGATAGGAAGGAGACCGGAATTTCACGCAATATTCCAACAGTGGCCTAACCAATGCCCTGTACAGTTGCCACATGACCTCAACTCCTGTACTCAGTAGTCTGACCAACAAAGGAAAGCATGCTAAACGCCTTCTTCACTATCCTATCTATCTGCGACTCCACTTTCAAGGAGCTATGAACCTGGACTCCAAGGTCTCTTTGTTCAGCGACACTCCCTAGGACCTTACCATTAAGTGTATAAGTCCTGCTAAGATTTGCTTTCCCAAAGTGCAGCACCTCTCATTTATCGGAATTAAACTCAGTCTGCCACTTCAGTCCATTGGCCCATCTGAACAAGATCCTGGTGTAATCTAAGGTAACCTTCTTTGTTGTCCACTACACCTCCAATTTTGGTGTTATCTGCAAACTTACTAACTATATACCTCTTATGCTCACATCTAGATCATTTATATAAATGATGAAAAGTAGTGAACCCAACACCAATCCTTGTGGCGCTCCACTGATCTCAGGATTCCAGTCTGAAAAATAATCATCCACCACCACCCTCTGTCTTCTACCTTTCAGCCAGTTCTCTATCCAAATGGCTAATTCTCCCTGTATTCTATGAGATCCGACCTTGCTGACCAGTCTCTCTTGGGGAACCTTTTCAAATACCTTACTGAAATCCATATAGATCACATCTACCGCTCTGCCCTCATCGTTCTTATATTCTAAATGGTGGTAGAAAGGCTTTGGGAAGTCTGGGGCTGAAGATCTAGACCCCCAGGAGAGACCTCTTAGTTCCGCAACTGGTCAAAAGAATCACTAGGAGTACGACCTGTTTCAACAAGGTTTCACAATTTATTACGATGTCGGACACAGGTTTGTCCAGCAACACAGAGGTTAATAGCTTCTGTGTTCCTTGGAGAAACTGTGCAATTGAATTTGAATGATAAGCAATTTTATATGCTTCTTCAAAAACAGTGCACCCTTTTTTACAAAAGAAAACCAATGAATTGGGTGACACGATACACAGCAGGTTAATCCAATGGTGTTTCCTGGGAAACGGTATTGTCTTACGCACATTATCATCTCTCACTTGTGGTTCAAGGTGAGTCAGGGTGGTCAGTTAATGTCTTATGATTAATATTTTGAAGACTCCATTGTCTGCATTATCTTTTAATTCAGCTCGCTCAGCAAAGCAGGGATGCAGCTTTCAACTATTTTAGCACAGTATTAAACTGAAGCCATTTTGTTACGTTACTTAATATTGAAAAGCCATTTTGTGGTTAATAAAAGCTTGCATAGATTTGTTGCTCCTGACAACAGCCTAAATCCAGGTTTTTAGATCCTCAGGGTGATTTATTTGCTGCGGGATTCTTAGCCTTTGTCCCATTTTTGTAGCTACAGTACTTGTATGGCTTGTCCAGTTCAGTTTCTGGTCAAACTCCACTTTGGTGCGAAGTTACTGGTGGATTGTCACTTGTCAATCCAAATAAGGGTATTGTTCAGTCTTTCTGCATTTCGGCAAGGATTTCTTCAGTATCTGAGGAATTGCAAATGATGCTGAATGTTGTGCAGTCATCAATGAACATCAACACTTGTAACCTTGTGATGGAGTGAAAGTCATTGAAGCAACTGAAGATGGTTGGGTGAAGGTAATGTTGAGCAAAGCATGTTGTTAGAAAAAAAGTTGTAAAGCATGAACATTCAACATTTTACTTCACAAAACATACTGAAGTTCAGTTAACAAGAAACAAAATAATAGCAAGACAGGGATCCATAACATTCATTAGTTTGCAGCTCCTCAGAGTCAGATGGACAGAAGTTCAAGCCTTGCTTGGATACGCCATCAAGATGATCACTTTATCCAATCAATTAGATTGTGCATCTAACAACGTTTCAAAGAGATTGCATATTCAACAGCATTGTAATTCTTCTGTAAAAGTTTCACAGATATATCAGAATATTACAGCCTCCATAAACACTACTGGGAGGAAAAATAGGCTAACAAGTTACGTACCTGTGCATCTCCGATGCTATTTGTAGGATATTGCAGTGGCCAGTTAGTTGCCGTGCCTGCTGTTTACAGCACTGAGAGCATTTCAAAACATAATTTCAGGAATGAATTATTTTCAAGTCCTGAACATGTGATCAATGACAACATTATAAGTTCTATTAGAGAAGATTTAGTTTGTCAACATAACAGAAGTATTTGCATTATTGTCTTATCTAACAACAAAATGGTTTTATAGTTGAATTATAGAAGAACTTGAAGTACTAATCATATTCTGACTAAACTATGTTTTGTCACTTCAAAGGCATACAGTGCAGCCCTTAAGACACAATGGCACTGGATCAAACAATTGTGTTGCTGCGTGGAACAACATGTAAAGGACAATACTGCTTACTTCCAGGTAAGATAGACTTTATAGTTACAGTGAGCACACTAACTATAGGATCTAATTGCAAAAATAGTGCCCCATTGAAGGAAATCCATACATTGATTACTGAAATAGTTAATCTATTATCTTTAAGTGAAGGTTACTTTATAGATACCTGTGAAATAAAGTTAGTCAACAACAAATGTTGAAAATGCAAGAGATGCTACCCCTCAAATTCCTAAGCAGTAGTCACAAATGTTCTTTCCAACAATACAGACTTACAGCTAAAACAGGAAAGTTTTTAATAAGTTAGTGAATGTTCAGAAAATTAAACTCTTGTTTGCCACTTTACATTTGGCCCTAAGGAGCATGGAGCTGTATGAAAGATCTCAGCTACTGCTGAACCCAATCCTTAGCGGTCTTGTTACTAAGTCTCGATGAAAAGAATGTTAATGCTATTCAGGTATTGAGTCAACTGAAGGTTGCGGTTATAATGTTGTGCACATGGTAATAGGATTAGTTTTCTTCTCCAGACAGTAGTGTGGTTTTGTACATCTCTCTCCTAAATATTAAACATACTCCCTTGAGCAAGAGAGAAAGAGAATTGCTGTTTTGTAACAGTCTTTTTTTTGAAAGATTTATTTTTCTATGTGTGTCTACCTCTACTGTTTCTCTGATCCTTTCGCTGCTGATCTTTAGTAATCATTCTTTTTACCTTTTATTTCCAGTCACACACACTTTCTCCTTCCTGGTCCAAAAAACAAATCTTGGACCTCAAACAAGTGTGTACCTTCTCATAATTTTGCTCAATCTCAAGACCTATTCCATAGGCACTGGTAGATTGTAGATTGGACTTTGTTTTTCTCAGCATTCTCCCCTCTCTGAGAAGTGTTGACTCTTTTTGTAGTGATGTTTCAGAAATGCTGTTCTCCATTCTTTACCTCTAAGTAGTCATCATTTATGAATGAGCCTGTACTGTACGTGTTGATAAGTTGTTCAACACTGAATGGTAACAACTAAATTTGATCATCTTCTCCACCTCTGCATAGGCTACTGAGTCCTTAGCAGAAACTCCGAATAATTTCTCTCGCTCTGCATCAATTCTGTTGTGGCCAGTTGCGAGCCCCAAATGCTGCACCTAGAATCGGACTTCGATATTCTATCTATGAAATGTGCAGTTCCTCACCATTCAACTTGTGCTATCAGTAAATTATGTCCTGAACATTTTTATAGCCTTTCTGTCCATTTGGATTTTAATCATTTTATATTCTGTGAAGTACAGAAATGTCATAGTCAAAATCGTGTCGATACTGATTGAGCTTCATTGAACCTTCTTACATGTCTGCCTTGCGCACGCACACCCACACCCCTCACCCCACCAAACTCTCAACTTTACAAGTTTAAATCCTCCAGAGCAGCTCTGGCAAATCTCCCTGTCAATATATTAGTCCCCTTTTCAATTCAGGGCAATCCGTCTTTGTTCAGGTCACTTCTACCCCAGAAGAGGTTACAACGATCCAAAAATGTGAATCCTTCTCCCCTGCACCAGCTCCTCAGCCATACATTCATCCGTTCTATCCTCCTATTCCTACTGTAACTAGTGCATGGCACCAGGAATAATCTAGATCTTACTACTCTCGAGGAACTCCTTTTAAATTCCTACCTACCTACTCTGTCCTCAGAATCTCATCCTTTTCTCTTCCTGTCATTGGTTCCAATGTGGACTATGACCTCCTGTTGGGCCTTCTCCCCTTTTAAGAATATGCTACACTCTGTTCAAGATATCCTTGAAGCTGGCACCAAGGACGCAGTGCGCCTTTCTGATTTCTTGCTGTTGGCTGCAGAAATGTCTGTCTGTCTGTGCCTCTGACTAGAGAGCTTCCTGTCACAATCACTTGGAACCTGATGTGCCCTTTGTTACATTAGAGTCAGTCTCTACCAGAAACCTGGCTGTCTGTGCTACATTCCCCTGAGAGTCCATCACCCCCTAAATTTTCCAAAACAGCATACTTGTTTGAGATGGGGATAGCCACAGAAGACACCTGCATGACCTGCCTTCCTCTCCTACCTTTCCTGGAGGTAACCCATCTACCTGACTGTAACTGTGTTTTTTCTCCCTTCCTACTATCTATCATCTGCCATCTATCACACCCCCTAGCTCCTGTAAATTCCTCATTGCCTCTAAGTGTCACTCCAACTGATCCATGCGATCCAACAGGATTCACAACAAAACACAATTCTGGTAGACATAATCATCAGTAACGTGGAAACTCTCTCTCATCCGATAAGAAGAACGCTTACTAGAAGCTATCTTTGCAACTTAACAATCTATAAACCCAGAAAAAAAGCACAGTCTTACTCCACTAAAAAGACACTGCTCCAGGCTAACATATTACCTATGTTTTATATTTTCTAGGAGAAAGTGAGGACTGCAGATGCTGGAGATCGGAGCTTAAAATGTGTTGCTGGAAAAGCGGAGCAGGTCAGGCAGCATCCAAGGAGCAGGAGAATCGATGTTGCTGGCATGACCCCTTCAGGAATGAGGAAAGTGTGCCAAGCAGGCTAAGATAAAAGTTAGGGAGGAGGGACTTGGGAGGGAGGGGCATTGGAAATGCGATAGGTGGAAGGAGGTTAAGGTGAGGGTGATAAGATGAGGGTGATAGACTGGAGTGGGGGTGGGCACGGAGAGGTCAAGAAGAGGATTGCAGATTAGGAAGGTGGTGCTGAGTTCGAGGGTTGGGACTGAGACAAGGTGGGGGTAGGAGAAATGAGGAAACTGGAGAAATCTGAGTTCATCCCTTATGGTTGGAGGATTCTTAGGCGAAAGATGAGGCGCTCTTCCTCCAGCCGTCATGTTGCTATGGTCTGGCGATAGGGGAGTCCAAGGACCTGCATGTCCTTGGTGGAGTGGGAGGCGGAGTTGAAGTGTTGAGCCACGGGGTGGTTGGGTTGGTCGGTCCGGGTGTCCCAGAGATGTTCTCTGAAACATTCTGCAAGTAGGTGGCCTGTCTCCCCAAAATAGAGGAGGCCGCAGCGGATGCAGTAAATGATGTGTGTGTAGGTGCAGGTGAATTTGGGGCGGATATGGAAGGATCCCTTGGGGCTTTGGAAGGAAGTAAGTGGGGAAGTGTGGGCGCAAGTTTTGCATTTCTTGCAGTTGCAGGGGAAGGTGCCAGGAATGGTGGTTGGGATGGTGGGGGGTGTGGACCTGATGAGGGAGTCACGGAGGGAGTGGTCTTTTCGGAACACGGGGAGGGGAGGGAAATATATCCCTGGGGGTGGGGTCCGTTTGGAGGTGGCGGAAATGACGACGGATGATACGATGTATGTGGAGGTTGGTGGGGTGGTAGGTGAGGACCAGTGGGGTTCTGTCCTGGTGGCGATTGGAGGGGTGGGGCTCTAGGGTAGAGGAGCAAGAAGTGGAGGAGTTGCGGTGGAGAGCATCGTCGACCACGTCTGGGGGGAAATTGCGGTCTTTGAAGAAGGAGGCCATCTGGGTTGTTGGGTATTGGAACTCGTCCTCCTGAGCGCAGATGCGGCGGAGATGAAGGAATTGGGCATATGGGATGGCGTTTTTACAGGGGGCAGGGTGGGAGGAGGTGTAGTCTAGGTAGCTACCACAGGTAGCTAAAAACGCCATCCCATATTCCTAATTCCTTCGTCTCCACCGCATCTGCTCCCAGGAGGACCAGTTTCAATACCGAACAACCCAGATGGCCGCCGCCTTCACAGACCGCAATTTCCCCCCAGACGTGGTCGACGATGCTCTCCACTGCATTTCCTCCACTTCCCGCTCCTCTGCCCTAGAGCCCTGCCCCTCCAATCGCCACCAGGACAGAACCCCACTGGTCCTCACCTACCACCCCACCAACCTCCATATACATCGTATCATCCGTCGTCATTTCCACCACCTCCAAACGGACCCCACCATCAGGGATATATTTCCCTCCCCTCCCCTATCAGTGTTCTGAGAAGACCACTCCCTCCGTGACTCCCTTGTCAGGTCCACACCCCCCACCATCCCAACCTCTACTCCCAGCACCTTCCTCTGCAACCGCAAGAAATGCAAAACTTGCGCCCACACCTCCCCCCTTCCCTCCAAGGCCCCAAGAGAGCATTCTATATCTGCCACAAATTCACCTGCACCTCCCCACACACCATTTACTGCAACCGCTGCATCCGATGTGGCCTCCTCTATATTGACGAGACAGGCCGCCTACTTGCTAAACATGTCAGAGAACACCTCTGGGACACCCGGACCGATCAACCCAACCACCCGTGGCTCAACACTTCAACTCCGTCTCCCACTCCACCAAGGACATGCAGGTCCTTGGACTCCTCCATCGCCAGACCATAGCAACACGACGGCTGGAGGAAGAGCGCCTCATCTTCCGCCCAGGAATCCTCCAACCACAAGGGATGAACTCAGACTTCTCCAGTTTCCTCATTTCCCTTCCCTCCACCTTGTCTCAATCCCAACTCTCAAACTTCGCACCACCTTCCTAACCTGTAATCCTCTTCCTGACCTCTCCTCCCCCACCCCCACTCTGGCCTATCACCCTCACCTTAACCTCCTTCAGCCTATCGCATTTCCAACGCCCCTCCTTCCAAGTCCCTCCTCCTACCTTTTATCTTGGCCTGCTTGGCACACTTTCCTCATTCCTGAAGAAAGGCTCATGCCTGAAACATTGATTCTCCTGCTCCTTGGAAGCTGCCTGACCTGCTGTGCTTTTCCAGCAACACATTTTCAGCTAAGTTTTTTATATTTGTGAAGTTTAATCAAGCAACAGATCTTAATAAACATACTTTCTTCACTATTGTAGCTTTACAAAATAAACAGTAAAGATACACTGTGAAAAGCTACTTAGCTGCTCCCCTGCTGTGAGCTATCCTGCACAGATTTCTCTAAGATCGGCTGTGAATTACGCTGTTTGTTAATTTTTCTTGGACAAACTCCCATGTTCAGAGATACTTGATGCCTCTGCTGCTTGATTTTCATGAAATTTTTTGAGATTGGCGAATAATACAACTATTTCTTTCTCTCTTAGTTGCAATGTTTCACTATGACTGCTTGATGCAACACTAGTTCATGGACTCATTTGCCTGTCTAAGATTGATTAATTTCTTTACATTGAAGTTCAGTATCTATGCAACTAATTAATAACAGCCCATATTGGTTTAGGAGGTATTTGGAAACTTGTGTCTTTTGCTTTATTCTTTAATCCATTAAAATAATAATCTATGTATCCTGCTTTCTTGCAGTTTTTAAGTGACATTAAAGAAGCAGAACAGTATTTGCGGAACCTGCAAGAGACAATAAAGAGAAAATACAAGTGTGACCGGACCAGTGGTCTGTCAAAACTGGAGGATCTACTCCAAGATTCCATGGTATGGACAATGATTTGCTTGTTAGAAATGAATATTCTTCTATTTATTTGGTAATTGTCTTGTTTGTGAAGTCAACCTCATGGAAAATTGCCTTTTAACCAAAATCTTTCACAGAGGACTTGAATTTAGAAGTTAGTAATATGTAAACATGAAGTTTTAAATTTGGATATCTGAAGCATCTGAACGTTCCTTACACATGTCAAATTGTTCAGTGTAAGTTTCTCCAGGCTGACAGTTGAATGGTGCAAGATGAAACTCTAGGATGGCCATTTTTGAGACCTGTCTGGAAATTAGGCATAAGAAATGCATTTATATGCTCAGTGTCTATCATAATTGTTGGAGAGTGGCAAGCAGTTGCTTTGAATTCCTCACCGCATGTGCCATTTGATGAATTGTCATGTGTGTCCATGGTTGGGAAAAGGGCATTAGTGTATTTGCACACTTAATAGTGAGTTGTGCTATCCATCTTGCCACCTGAGCAGTTGTTGGTATCTAAAATGGCTTAAATCCATTTTTGTTAGCTACCTGGCAACAACTAGTGACTTCCATTTTATTCATTGTTTGGGTGTAGACATCACTGGCATTTATTACACATCTTTAACTGTCCTTGAGTACGTTGTGGTGATTTGATTTCTTGAACCACTGCAGTCCTTGGATGTAGCTACACCTACAGTGCTGTTAGAAAGAGGATTCCAGGATGTTGACCCAGTGATTGCAGTTCCAACTCAGCAGTGTATGGTTTGAAGGGGGCTTGCAGTTGGTAGTGTTACAATGTATCTGTCACTGTTGTCCTTCCCGGTGATAGTGTTGGGTGGTTTGGAAGGTAATGTCAAATGAGGCTTGTGGAGTTGATGCAGTGCATCTTGTAGATGGTGCACAAAGCTGCTACTGTGCATTGATGGTGGAGGAAGTGAATGTTCTGGATGTTAGATTGGGTACCAAGCAAGCATGCTGCTTTGTACTGTAAATTTTGGGTCTGCGCTCGTCCAGGCAAGTGGAGAATATTCTATCACATTCTTCATGTTTGGAGTTTTGAAGTCACTTGACAATGAAATATCGTGGCAAATAATAAATGGTCAGTGAAATTTATGACTGGGTCAGTTATCTGAAATTGGGCCACAGCCTACAGTTCTTCACAGCTTGATTCAATAATAGAATTTACAAGAATGGAACTGGTGATGGTGGCTGGAATTCTTTGTCGCAGCTCGGCATCATCCTGTAAGCCAGTGCTGTTATGAGTAGGATAAACGTAGATGGACAGAGTTCCAGCATCTGTAATTGTTTGTTTTATTCCATTTCTTCATGTTGGCTTTTAGTACATTCTTGTCCTCTTCCATTCTCCTGTGGTTTATCTGCCTTGACAGAATTGGGAGAAGAGTATTTGCTTTGGGAGCCTGGTATTTTGATATTCTTAACCAAAGGCCAATAGAGTGGCTAACATGGGGACCGTAGCATTGATGTTTGATTGGCTGCAAGCCTGAGAGGGCACTGATGTTTGTGTGTCTATCATTCCAACTGATTACCTTCACGCAGCGTTAATGTTATGAGTCCTGTGCTTTTGCCTATGCCAAACTTGTCCTCTTATACATTGTAACGACTGTGTTTTGGATCAAGAGTTTTGATTCAGTTCTGATGTTACAGTCTGTGAACATTGGTTCACCCAAGCAGCCAAAGACTGCACCAGATTTTAAGTGGTGCTAGATTATTTCACCAATATCAGCCTTATATTATAATTTCCAAGGAATTAGAAGTGTTCCACATTTTCCAGATACTCATGATAAATCTTAGACAATGATGCATGTGTGTTTGTATTTAAAACTTGCTGATGGAGGACTTTGGCCTTCTGAATGTTAAGTGTGAATCTCAACTGTCTCCCCTTGCTCTCACTATAGGACTAAAACAATTAGGTACAGAAGTGCAACTTATGTCTAGGGCTGCTTTGGTTACGTGATTTCTTATTAGGAACTCTAGCAATGCTCAACTGTAGGATTCTGGCAAACATGTCCTCAACAACAAGAGCAGGTGAGAGAGATGTGCCATCTGGAATAGCTTGGTGGTGTTCTGGCAAAGGCAGTAATGTGAAACCCCCCAAAGTCTTAGTTACTTTACCATTGGATCAAGATTTTGTTTTGTTATATGTGTAAGCTAGTATGCTGCAGTTTTTCTAAGGCGTCTTCTTTGTCACCCTCCACGTTATTGGTCTTGTCTTTGGTGATGGTGATTGTGTTCCATGAGTCCAAAGATGGCTGATGAGATCAATTCATTTAGTTGTGTTAAAAAGCATGTAAACCCTTCAAGTGTTTTGTATTTTTTGATCCTGCTAAAATGACTAGATTAATCTAATTGAATTTTTTTCCAACTTTGTTTATTCATCTATAATGTAGAAATAAGTTTGAGAATTAATCAATGAGCTGCTTTGTTTTCATTTCTCGTTCTAAAAATTTAGAATTTTTGGAAGCATTTACAATTGAACCCTTTTATTTGAAATTTGTTTCCTTTGTGTGTTGTCTCCGTATGCCATCTAGAGGGCAAAGACAGGAAAAAAAAATGGTTTTGTGAAGATCTAATACATAGGTGGAAAATGTAATACATGGTCACCCAATTAAAATTCAGCACTTGCATCAGCTTTGAAACATAGTTGATATTTTAACTTATACGTAGTTTTGAAAGCAATATTGTATTGTAGTTAATTTTTTTTTACAATATAATCTCAGGATGTCTTTGTTTTTAGCAGTTTGTATGTGGATTAAACAGTCACACACACATTTTCCATTTTAGCACCTTCGATTTGCTCGCTTCACTGAGTGATCACATTAGTTTTTGTGATTTTTGATTTTTGACTATCTTTATTTTGAAGGATGAAAAGGAACAGCTGATCAAGTACAAGAGTTCCATAGCGAGCCTTGTTGGCAGAGCAAAAACCATTGTTCAGTTGAAACCAAGAAACCCTGATAATGCTTTAAAAACCACTATCCCAATCAAGGCTATTTGTGACTACAGGCAGATTGAGGTAGGAATTCTGCACCTGCTTTTAGTAAAAAAACTGAAAAGGGAACAAAATGTTGAATTGCTTTTAGTAATGTGGAGGTAGTGGTAATAAAATGTATTAAGTACATTTTCCATTTTTGGCTGAGGAAGGCTTGCACCTAGAATTGGCACTGACAACTTGTTCTTGTACTATCATAAATTTTCAGCTCTGCAGTGTTTTATTGAATAAGAAATTTAATGAATTTTGCAAACAATTTTTTTATCCCTATTCCCTCACCACCTCCCTGCCCTGTCTTTGTTATTTCTCATGGGAGCCGCTTGGCACCATGCAGCATCCATCAACTGGGAAGGTTAAAGGGTCTGGGCCGCAGTCAACACTCCATAACCACTGTCAGTGTCACTTCGGAATTGGCCAGCAGGAGGTACGTTTTAAATGGGGTCATCCAACCATGCCAATGTTTCCCTCCATCAGAGACTGGTACATTGCACCTCAAGACATTTTATGTACAGTTCAACTTGGAAATATCATTCCCAAGCAATGGTACATGTGCTTTAGCAACTGCTACTATTCAAAACCCATGACCATTTGGTTGGGGCATTCACTTTCTATTTAAAATTAAAAAAACTTTATCATTCAAATGGAAAATAATAGCAGTTTCACGATAATACAAATTTTGTGACAAAATATAGCACTAATTTGACTTTGTCAGATGTCTCATTCTTTTTCCCCCCAAAAAAGGAACAAGTGTGTAAATTTATAACACTCTATAATTAGCAGATCATGTTTTGTTATGGTTTACTGGGCCAACATCATGGAGCACTGGATCCTTCCCAACCTTTTTGCATTTATTGTTTGCACAAGTTGTTTCCAAAGGCCATGGACAAGCACGTTATATGCAACACCATTCAACCAAACAAGCGAAGAAGTTAAAATGTAGTTACTTAATTTTCTATTTAAGCAAGTGGTTATTATGTAACACTCACTATGTTTCTACTGATGCCATGGTTTAATAAAATATAGATTTGTCTGCGTTTGAACATAAAAGTCCTGGCATTATAAACTTGTAATTATTAACAGATTACTGTCTGTAAGAATGATGAGTGCGTTCTGGAGGATAACTCTCACCGAACCAAGTGGAAAGTTATTAGTCCAACTGGCAATGAGGCAATGGTTCCATCTGTCTGTTTCACAATCCCTGCACCAAACGAAGAAGCAATTGACGCTGGCAGCAGGTATAGAACATTTTGTTATGAAAGAGCAATTTGATATAGGTGGTTTTCATCATGCACTTTTTATTTCAGAATATATCAACTAATTGATTGAAGTAATTTTTTTAAAACCTTTTATGTAAAATCTATTTATTCAGCAGTCGGATCTTGTGCAGTATTAATTTTATAAATTCACTTCTATGAATTGTTGTCTAGGTTATATGGAATGTTATACTTATGATAAAGTTTAGATCTTTTATGAATGATATCCTAAAGGACATATTTGCAGTGGTTTTGTTCATTAATGACACTTGACTGTGATTTTTGTGGAATGACCAAATCTAATTCAGATGGCTTCAAATGCCCACCAGGTTAAAATACAAATCTGTTCATTGAAGTAGCCATGCCATGAAGGCTTCCTTCTGTTGTAAGACATTATAACTAAAGTGTGGTGTCAATAAATTTAGGTTTTGACCTTTTATTACCATAACACTTCTTTGAAAGTTGACCCACTTTCTACTGGATAAAATATACTTATTAAATATTTGGGCACTTTGTTAAAATAATTCTGTTGTGGATCTGCCATGCCGAATCATTTCGGGGAAACCTACAGCAAGTGAGAATTTAAACAGATGTTAATGCCACGCTGATTTCAAAATGATCTTGCCTTGCTGTGATGTAAAAGTTTTATAGCTTGATTTTACACGCTCTCACCAATCTAATCATGTGTTTCAGGGTTGAACAAATGTATCAGAATGTTATGGCTTTGTGGCACCAGCTGCATATTAACATGAAAAGCGTTGTGTCCTGGAATTATCTAGTGAAAGATATTGAAACCATTCACTCCTGGAACAAAGAAACAGTATGTATCCATTTGTTTGCTTAAATTTTGCTAACAAAAAAGACTTGAAATAGTACAAACCTATCATGCTTTGTAATTAATGATAGAATAACAAAATTTGAAGATGGAATTCACAGACATGTAGGCTGTCATTTTACCCCATACTTCCCTTTTCTGACAACCCTGATAGAAATTTCAAAATGCTGGAAAACTCTGTCCATAAATGCAATTTATTCTTAAGTTTTTTTTTACTTTGCAAAGTATCTTTTATTACATGAATCATATAAAGGCTATGTATATGCAATACCATATTCTGAATAATTCTGAAGCCCAAACTTTGTAGTTTGAATGATGGTGAAACTGTCAGCATTTCTAACATTGCTGTGTGAAACTGGTAAACAGCCTCGGGCATTCTCACACACATTTAAATGCTGAAATCCAGATGTCAGAGATTTCCTGCTCGACAGGATCCACTTCTGAAGTTCTGACACTAATAAGTGATTTACAGACCACTGAATTAACACAGACTTCTACTTTTTATGGTAGTACTATTCATAACTAGGGTTTTAATAGCGTACTAAATTGTAAACAAGAAGTCTGCCCCTTTAAAAATCTGTTATATTTTGACATGTTAAACTTTTTCATTCCTTAGATATATTTTTGTCTCATGGTTTTTCAACTTCTATCTTAATCCATGTGTGTGTGCTGACTTTTATTTGTAAAATTATTTTTAAAAAGTGAATGATAAAATCTGTGATACTTTATTGTGCTGTCTCTCTGAGAATTCTTTAGTGTACTAGGCAGTTAAACCTATTACGTGGCATCTAAGAGAAAGTGAGGACTACAGATGTTGGAGATCAGAGTCAAAAAAAATGTGCTGGAAAAGCACAGCCAGTCAAGCAGCATCCAAGGAGCAAGAGAGTCAATGTTTCCAGTATGATCTCCGGATGAAGAGCCCACACTCGATGTCGGCTCTCCTGCCCCTCAGATACTGCCTGACTGGCTGAGCTTTTCCAGCACCACACTTTTCAAATACTGAGTGACATCGCTGATATTAGACACCAGGATCCTCTACAGCTACATCAGAATGAAAGTAACATTGAGAGAAAAAAAAATTGAAAACCACACTGCAAGCTTGTGAGGTCATGTTGTGCAGCTTTATTTGAGGTCAACGGAGGATGCTATCACCTTGCCAGTGATTGTCACGCTGATTTTCATTTAGTTGAGGTTTTTTTTAAAATGTAATCTATATCTTGCATTTATTTGCAGCCCAAAAGCTTGATTGATTTGTATTTTACAATGTCTCCAAATATTATTTTGATGTTTTTGTCAACAATATTATTTAAATAGCACTGATACCACAAAACTAACTTCTGAATTATTATGTGACCCAAAAGCTTTTAAAGCCAAACTAGCTAGGGGAGGTAACAGCATGTAGACCTGCTGACGACCTAAGCATTAAAATGATCTCTGACAGATTCATACCCGATTTAGACAGCCTTTATTCCTTATTACAGTTTAAAACTCTGAAAGAAAATGAGCATACACAAGTCATGAAAAATCTCCAGATGCATTTTGAGGATTTTCTTGAGGACAGCCAGGAGTCTCAGGTCTTCTCCATTGCAGACAGGTTACGGTTAGAGGAAGATGTTGATAACTGTAAGGAGCAAAGTGAGAAGCTACTAGTATCCGTGGAAACAGGTCAGTGAAATGAACATATGATTATTATGCGCTTTTTTCAGAGCTTCAGTGTAATTATTTTATTAAAATGAAGTAACATGACAAATAACTTTAAAGTATGTACTGGAGGCAACACAGCCTTAATCTTATGAATTGGATTTTCAATAATAATTCCCGCTAGCAGTATGCTGACTGTTTGAAGAGCATGATTGTGACCATTTGAAATTTGTGTTTGCTTAGAGCAAAATCAATTGCTGTAATAATGTTGTACAGTACGAAACAGTGGTACTTATAGGTGACAAAGCATTCCTTAAAGGGTAGATGTTTTGTTGAGTTCTGAGGTGCCATTGGAAATAAATACAAATGACGACATTGTTAGAACCAAGGACAGTGTGGTATTTGACCCCTTGACCTCACCTGCTTTCATTTTGCAGGCCAAGTAACAGTCTTCAAAGTACATAGCAGCTCTTATTCTCATGACTAGCAGTGTACAGGATAGCATGCTCAGGTTTAATAATTAACCTTTTCTTTTGTTCATGGGTTGAGAGTATTGCTAATAAGATCATAACTTATTGCCCAGATCTAATTAACTTGAAAAGGTGATTTGTAAGCTACTGAAATGCATTCCTGATGAAGGGCTTATGCCCAAAACATCAATTGTCCTTCTCGGATGCTGCCTGACCTGCTGTGCTTTTCCAGATCCACGCTCTTGACTGCAATCCATATCTCGTAGGTCAAACCACTTTGCCAGACTACAAAATAAAGAAATAGGATAGCTGCCCCCACAGGGCACACTGATGAAATGTCCTGCATGTGGCAATTAAATACAATCTTGGAACTGACCAGAGTTTGCATGTTCATGCTTATGGTCTTGCTGCAATAGCCCTTTAAAAAGTTGCATTTTATTGAATATGGAATAGTTGGATTTTTCATGGTGTACTAACCACTTAATAACCTTCCTGTCCCAGCAGCACTAATGCTATATTTGTGAAATGTTGATTTTTTTCTTGATAAAATTCGCATCAATCCATTTGCTATTTTTGCTTCTACTGTAATCCCATCTGTTTGTAGCAATCCTTTTTTTTTAAAAAAAGTTTGATGCATTTTACTTGCTGGCTAAGAGAGTACATCATCATGACTGACTGCTTGCCTTGCTGATGATACCACTTTTACATTTATTGTCTTCTAAATATTCCTCAATTTTTAACTGGGAGTGCCCGTTTTAAAGGTGCAGTTTGTTTTTGTTTGCACCAATAATTGGAGCTCTCAAATGATTAAAGGAGAAAAAAGGAAAGAAAGGATCCCTTGTTTGTTTGAGAGACTGAGAAATTCTTCAACTTAAACTTTCCACTTCAGATTCTAAAATTGTTTTGCTGTTGCATTAATGACTATGAATAAGATCTTACTAAGAATCTGTCAATGCAGAATTTGGTCACATGTGCCCTACCTTTCAAATAAATTGTTATAGTACATCATACTTCTAACAGTTGGTTAAGCTATGCTGCTTTGAAGTTCTAACTATATTTAGCCTTCAGGTTAGGGAAGCAAATTTGACTGGTGCAATCTTGGATCCTTTAAGAAAATGGCTTCCAATGACAGTTTTGAAAGCTAATGTCATGTCTTTTATTTTCATTTAGTTTAACTTCCTTGTTATCTCCATAATCATTATGACTTGAGAAAATAACAAGAGATTTGCATTCTTTTCAAATTTTATATCTAATTATTATGTGCTTATTAAATAGAAGAGAAAGATGAGACATTGAGTAAAACATACATCTCCGAGCTTCAAAACATCTGTTTGCGACTAGAGAAGTATCAAGACCGATTAATACGGAGGATTCAAGCCTCTGTTGAAGGCGATGCCATTCAAGATAGTGCCTTTAGAATCATTGAGCAAGAGGTTTGTCTGATACAATATCTATCCTCAATAAATTTACGATTGATTACTTGTCACAACAATCTCAATATTGTCTTTGAGCGTCGTGCTAATTTACTCCAATTAAACCTGGCCTACATTATACCATGGGAAATGCTCTCTCATAGTATTTTTAGGTAGAAAACATTTTTTGCTGTCTCTTTTCTACAATTTATCCTTGTTCTCCTAAGTAAACTTTCCGTAGATCTATTTATTGATTCTTTCATTACTTACTGTTTTTGCAGAACATGCAGCAGGAGTTGGATGGATTGAAATCTCAATTAAATCAAGTGACAAAGAAATGTGAGAGTTTTTTCCACCAGTCTCCCTCTGCAGCAAGTATTCCAGCTTTGCATTCTGAGTTGGAATTGGTGGTACAGAAGATGAATCAAGTGCATTTATTATCCTCCACCTACATGGATAAGTAAGTCTGAAATTACAGAACAAAACTGCCAAGGGTTCAGTATATGAAGAGTGACAAAATGAGTATGTATTTGAAATATTGCAGTCATTTTGTCTTTTGACGGGCTTGCAGGAGCAGTATCTATGAGCAGATCACTAATATTTTGTTTGTAGATCAATAGAGATTTTATTATATTCAGTAAGTGGACAGTTATTGAGGATTCACTTGTGGCCTTATATGTAGCACCAGTCTAAAGCTCTAGTGTAATTTAGAAATGCATGATTGTGATTTGTATATCTGTAAGTAAAAGCATATAAATGTGTGAAGAATAGGTACATTTAATATTTACGTTTGCTTCCTAAGTATAATCTTTCTTCATTTAATCTCTAGATACTTTTTTGGGGGATACTGGATTGTATATCTGCCATTCACTGCCTTGTTATTTGGATTAGACAAGGGAGATAGTGTGGCAGAATCTGAAAGATATACAATCTTTCTCTGCACCTTCTCTGAATCTATAACACTATATTCTGATCTGTTACCCTAATATACATTTGTCAGGTTAACATGCAAAACAATACTTTTCACTGTACCTCAGTACATGACAATAATTCATCAAATCAAAGATGAACTGAGAAAAATATCTATTTGTTAAAATATTAATTGCTGTCACATTGACTGAAATTAGTTCCATTGACAACTAGATCATATAAGCAGATCCCACCATAGAGCTTCAAGAGAATGGTATAAATTTAAGCAATTGTCTGATCATACATGAAATGTTGTATTCAAATTTGGTCCTTAAGTTTTTAAAAACCACAAGTAAAAAGGTTTGAAAAATGACAGCAGAAGTAATTCAAGTTTTAGATCATTAGGCTGTAGATAAAAATCCGTACAGGCTAAATTTTTTTGTGCAGTCATTCCTTTTTCAAATCTTTGTTAAAACGTTGAGGTATATTGTTAAAGGAGTGGAAAAATATTGCCTTCAAAATGTGGCAAAATTGACTTCAAGCTATTGTTAATTTAGAGAATGCTGTCTTCATATTTGTTGATGATGCTATAACTGAGCTTACTTCAGGAAATGTGTACTCCATTGTAGTATCTAAAGGTATGTTGAATGGATATCTAATTAGTAGATGTAAAGATATGATTTTGCCACAAGAAAAGTTACAAGATAATCTGAAGATGAAAGGGGATTGTTCCAAAACCATTGCTCTTTTATTCTTATGCACAGAGGTTTTATTTTCAGCAACTAACTTTTTTAAAAAATTTCTTTTAGACTGAAAACCGTGGATGTTATGTTGAAAAGCAGTCAAGGAGCTGAGATGCTTGTAAAAATGTATGAAATGAAGCTGAGTGAGGAAGATGCAGTACCAGTAGACCAGGACGCTATTGAAAGACACAGAACCTTACTACAGGTCAGATAGTTCTCAGTAATCAGTATAGCTAATTGATGCACATAATTCTTGAAGTCTTGGTACTGGCCAAGTAGTGGGTAACAACAGCAACGCATTTAAATAACATCTTTAACATAGGAAAACATCCAAATGCACTTCAGAGAAAATTTGACCTTGAGGCATAGATATTGAAGGGCAGAAATAAAAGTTGATCAATGAGACAGGTTTTCAGAAGAATTTTGGAAAAAGAAAGTGTTTTTAATGAGGGAATTCCAGAGATTGTGACTTTGGCTGTTGATCCTTCAGCTGTCTATGGAAGGTAAAAGGAGGGGGTTGATTTAAATATGTTAGTTGGTGGAAGGTTAACTGTCCTTGAAGAGTTTTTAGGCTGGAAGAGGTTGCATAAATAGGGGGATAAGAGTACAGCAGAATTTCATCAGATTTTAGAAACTGATGTGGATTAGGAGTCCCTTTGGGTCTGGAATGCACTGTCTAGAAGTGCGAGGTAGGTTGAATTCATACATTCAAGAGGTGATTATTTAAATAGTAAGGCTATGGAGGGGAAATGTCAGGAGAATGGCTGAATCATAATGCTCATACAGAGATCCAGTTCAGATACAATGGCTGAATGTTCCTCTATGTCACAACAATTCTGTGATTCTGAGTAAACAGAATCATTATGATGGGTCTAGAAGACTTTGATAAATATACCTGCAATAATATTTTGGTTGAGCTGATGTTTTAGGGGTGCAAGATGTAGAAGGTTAATTGGGAAAGTACTGAGTTAGTTGGGTAATGTAAGCATGGTTGGGTGTCAGCAGCACATGTATTGTGACAGGGACACAGACTGGCCATGTTACTAAGTAGACATTTTATGTGATGTCAAGTTCAGAAACTTACCTTTGGGTTCAAATTTAATTGTAGCTTCAGTGGGCTGACAGTGATTATCCACAGTAAACCGGAAAATATTTGTAATCTGTAAAGCAATAGACTTGTTGGAAGATTTTTAAAATAATTCACCATGATACATGATTTGGAGGTGCTGGTGTTGGACTAGGATGTACAAAATTAAAAATCACAATACCAGATATAGGCACAGAATTTATAGCAAAAGTTTACAGTGTGATGCAACTGAAATTATGTATTGAAAAAGATGACAAACAATCCAGGTCTTTTTCAATACATAATTGCAGTTGCATCACACTGTAAACTTTTGCTATAAATTCTGTCTTACAATGTTATACTCCACAAATACCTGATGAAGAAAAAACACTCAAAGCGACTGTTTCCATCTAATCCTGTTGGACTACAATCTGTTGTGATTTTTAACTTTGTACACCATGATACATAACTAGTTTATATCTCTAACGGTAAAAGTTCTACTAGCAAAAATACATGGTTCGTAGTCTATTTAAGAGATAGGGACAACATAAATGTAAAAGAAAAGTAATACAAGAATGCAAACAAAATAGAACACATCCTAGTAATTGGCAGGAGAACAGACAAGGATGACAAACAGGCTAAGAATGATACGCAAAAAGAATGTGAAAGTAAACCTGCAAGGGTTATCAGAACCATCTCAAAAATCTCTATGATCACATCTGAAAATGTGGTTGATTAAGAGCAATTTTAAAAAAATAAAATGCTGTTTATGTATCTGAAAATGAGGAACTTAGTTTCAATTCATCATTATTTACATCACAGGAAGAGATTGCCTGCTGTGTCTTTGAGCCTGCTCCACATGTTCAATACCCTGTTTCTGCTTTCTCTCATGCCCCTTGATCTCATTAGCCCTAAGGACTATTTAACTACTTGAAAATATTCCATGTTTTAGCCTCAACCACCACATGGCAAGTTTCCTGCAATCTGTAAACGGATGCAGGTGCATCGCTGTTCTCATACTGGCTGAGGTTACCATGAAGCGCCCCTTTTCAACCTCTTCCCTCTCCTGAAATATGGTGACCCTCAGATTTAGCCATTACCAGTTGTCCCCCCCTTGTGAGAGAGCAGTCCTAGGGTCCAAAATGGATATAACAATGTTTACCTTTTACCTACATCACGTTGAGTAGAGACTGTCTTCCTCAAGCACATGGTTTGGTAGTTTGCAGAGCCAAACAGATGCTTCTGTCTGTTGATAGCAGCTTTGTGCAATGTGTCATTCATTGATTAGTAGGAAGGCCTCATCTCGGGAATTGGCTTCCCCTGCATCCTTCCCTATGCTATTGTAAATCAACATTAGCCCTGGGTCCAGTTAGAAATTCTGATTGGCTTGTCTCAAGACCCTAATTTTATCCTCCATCTTGAAATTAAATGTATGATCTAAAGCTTAATTGTTACTTCCAGATATTCTGAATCTTTCCGGGAAGCATGGAAGCTCCCAGTCTTTACTGTGTTAATATGGAAACTGTTGTTCCAAGTAAAACAATCTCATATTCCTTTTGTTCTAATGGTAATCAAACCAAGCTTATTGTAAGTCAGACTTCAGAACAAGTCAATTGACCCCTTCCTTGAATCTAACAGTCCTGTAAACCTCATAACTATAATCAGCTGAGCAATGGAGAAGAGGCATTGAAGGAGTATGGTATAGTGCCACCGTGTCAAGGCCTGCAAATAGGTTCAGAAGGATGTGAAGGGATAGTTTATGTAGAAGTTTATGTATGATTTTTAAGAAGAATAGGTTTAAACCCATAACAGCATTAAAATTAATTGGAGATGTTGAAGCATTGAAGTTGCAGGAAATGGAAGCATAGAGATAATGTGACTGGATTAATAATCCAAAGACACAGGCTGCTGATCTGAGGTTCCCACCATGGCAATTTGGTAGAACTTAAATTCATCAAGTAATTCTAACATATAAAGCTAAATTCAATAATTCTCTCTTCCCCCCACCACCACCACCCCCAAGATCAAGCTAGCTGAGTAATATTCAGCAGGGAGAGAAAAATGGCAGCATATGTGATCTGATGTTTATATGACTTCAATCCCACAGCAATTTGGTTGAATCTTAACTGGCCTCCAAAACGGCCTCCCAAGCCACGCAGTTCACAGGCAATTAGAAATGGGCAATAAATGCTGGTTTTTGCCAATGAAGGCCTCATCCCATGTAGTAAAATAATACAAAGAAAATCGGGAGGTGATATTATATCCACATAGTTTGGATGATGAAGGGAAGTTTCAAATGTGCCAATAGTTGAGAAGATCAGAGGAACCAAGTGTTAGTTTCATGAATAGATGGTTATAGTAAATTAGATTTGGGGGAGAAGAACCTTGAGAGTTTGAACCATTCACTGTAAGTTCTTGCATATAGACCAGAAAGGTTAATTTGAATGGTCAGCAGTTTGTTGTATGTGCTTTAAGAGCTTGAGATTGTCTCGAGGACAGGGTTCGTAGAAGCATGCTAATGGTCATTGATCCCTTCTGATTCTGGTGTCAGTTTGAGGATTTTCAATAGGAACATATTTATCCAACCATGTGTTTTAGCACATTGTCACATAAGACTGTTTTTACTCAAAAGATATTAAACCTAATATCAGTCAATGGTTACTGAATATGAATGTTGTACTGGTAAATGGGAATAACAAAGCTGAAAATTTGATTTGAACTTTTACTGATGTTTGGCACTTGCACATTTTTGGTTTTAGAAGTGTTATTTTTTGTTATGAAAGTAAGTGACGTAATCTTTGTTATTTGCAGCAATGGCTTCATGATGTAAATGATAAAGACAATGTGTTTTCCTCTTTGGATGAGGGAATGCAGCAAGCAAATGCTGTTGGGGAACGTCTCTTCAAGCTACACAACGAACGCAATTTGGATTTAGAGCGATATCAAGAAAAGGCAGCACAGCTAAAGGATCGGTGGCGAAATATCTGTTCACAAATTGAAATTAGGTTAGCTGTCTTTTTGCTCTTTTCCAAGGCAAAACTTTTTTAATAGTATTTTTTGTATTTGAACTCAATGCTTCTACAAATCCATTAGCCTAATCTTCTCTACAGGTTTTTCATTGCTGTTTTTCTACTCTCACTGAGACCCACTTCAGGCACATATGTTCATTCATCCCATCTTTGACGTCATCTGCTTTAATAACAATTTTTTTTTTAAAAAACATACATTGAAGCAATAAATTATTTCACATTGCCATTATTTTCTGATCATTGAACATTAGTGTAGATCAGAAGCTTTGTCTTTCATATTAATTTATTAACAATTTAAACAACAATGACCATGAAGAATAACTTATTGTATTTGTGCCATTGTAATTTCATGATCTAACATGGAAGAAGGTTTCTCTCATAAGGTTTAATCTGACAACTAATTGGTGGTACCATGTTCCAAGGAGAAAGTGAGGTCTGCAGATGCTGGAGATCAGAGCTGAAAATGTGTTGCTGGGAAAGCGCAGCAGGTCAGGCAGCATCCAAGGAACAGGAAATTCGACGTTTCGGGCATAAGCCCTTCATCAGGATGATAAGCCCTGATGAAGGGCTTATGCCCGAAACGTCGAATTTCCTGTTCCTTGGATGCTGCCTGACCTGCGCTTTTCCAGCAACACATTTTCAGCGGTACCATGTTCCAAGCCAACCTGATATTACACTATTTCACAACACCACCACCAATGTCTGAACCCTCTAATCCTAATAACGCATGATAGTGACATGTAAAATATCTCTATTTTATCCTTTTGGTTTTGCTTTCATCTTATATAAAGTTAAAGCTATTAAGCTAAAGTTCTGAATATAATGTTGGTTGTTCATTCAATACCTTTTGATGTAGCCTGTGGATGAGAATTACAGCTGTGGTCTAGAATGAAACCTTAAGTAGAGGAGTTGATTAAGTTCAACTACTTTTTTTTTTAACCCTTTCCTTACACTATGCAGAGAGTCTGAACTGGAAAGCATTGAAGGGTTATTAAAGAATTACAGGGACTGCCATCAGTCACTGATTGATTGGATCGAAGAAACAACTGCTCAGCAAGAGAAGATGGAGCCAGGCAAGGCTGAAGATACCAAGATCCTGTCACAGCAACTTAGTCAGCAAATGGTAAGAAAAACCAAATCCACTGTAATCCACCAGTCGTCTTCAAGAATGCAGTGGTGTTGCCTTCAATAGTTTATTCTTCCTTAAACTAGAAAGATCCAGCTAATCAATTCAATGGGAGGACCATTGAACCAAAAGTATTGTCCTTGAAGCCAGCTCCATAAAATCTTCAAGTAACACTTTTGCCAAATGAATTATGATAGACTGGATGCTGTGCCTTGATTTCCCAATAGCATTTTGCCTGCTTGGTGTTTTCTCAATTCTCAAAAGACCAGAGTTCCAAACAAGGGCAAAGGGAAATGCATCAAGGACATTATGAAATTTTCTGTGAAGCAATGATATTGATAAAGGGGTGGAGCTTGCTTTTTCAAAATTATGATAATTTGTCCATGAAAATGCTTTATGCTTGGAGTCACGATGCTTTAATTAACAAGTTGCTGACTAAGCCAATGTTTATTTCATGTATGATTGCCTTCAAGAAGGTGGTGGTCAGCTGCTGCCTTGAACTACTGTAGTCTTTGTTGTGTGGTACAGCCTGTGAGTAAGTGACAGTGAAGGATTGTCAATATTAATTCCACATTAGAATGATTTGTGGTTTGTAGGGGTATTTGCAAGTTGTGGTGTTCCCAGGCATCTTAACTGATGAGGCACAGTGGAAAATCAACAGAAATAAATGCTGCATTCCATATCCTATGACCTCATGGGACACTCTGCTCTGTTTGCCCAAACATCTGCAGGTTGAGAATCGGCTTGTTCAGTCACATGAAGCCTACCGCAGGAGTCTGTGACGTTGAATAGATGTGACCTTCAGCTGGAGGGACAGCTGTAGGCAAGGACAACCACTAATGTGTCCACTTCAAAAAAAAAACTTGTTCCAATGTTGGTCTAATGTCTGTTTTATTTTCCTCTTTTGTTTTGCTTTGATTCCTATCTTGATAGTCCATAAGTTTGAACTACAATTATGCAGCTTATTTCTAAAAGGTTAATACCCCAGTTATGAAAAGATTATGTAAAACTGAAAACTTGCTCTTAAACTCACTGTATTTTGTATCATGTAATATATAGACTCAAATTATTTATTTTAATTTAGGCATTGGTTGCTGAGATTGAAAAGAATCAAACTAAATTAGATGAATGCCAAAACCTCTCTAAACAGTACTCAGTATCTGTAAAGGTAAGCTTTTGACACATTCGGAATTAAATTCATTAATAAGATACTTTTTGTTTTTGGTGAATTCAGTGAAACAGAATTTAAAATACCTCACTTGATATCTCTAGGATTATGAATTGCAGTTGATGACTTATAGAGCTTTTGTTGAATCTCACCAAAAATCACCTGCAAAACGTCGGAGAATGCATTCCTCATCAGATGTCATAACCCAAGAGGTGGGAAAGCAGGGCTAAATGAAAATAATTTTGTAAATATTCATTGTAAATAAAAGAGCAATGCAGTTTTTGATACTATCTTTCTATTTGTGTAGTTCATGGACCTTCGAACCCAGTACACAGCATTGGTGACCTTAACGACCCAACATGTGAAGTACATCAGTGATTCTTTAAGGCGACTAGAAGAAGAGGAAGTAAGTGGATAAAGAAAATAGGGACAATGAATTGCATGTGAATTAAAAGCTGGGGTGAGCCATTTGGGACTACAACCCCATTTTGATGAGATTGGGCTGATTTGGTTTACTGCCTTGGCCGTACTTTGCTGTATGTACCCTGTAGCTTCTAACTCCCAGTTCAAGACTGCTGCTAATTTCCAATCACTTCTCATGATCAATAAATGTTGGCCTTGCCAGAACAGCCCACATTCCTTGAAAAGTAACATAAGATCCTGAGAGGATTTGGCAGTGTAAATGTTTTCCTTTATGGGAGAGAATAGAATGAAGAGCCACAGATTTAAAGCGGTCTCCCATTTAAGATGGAGATGAGGCAAAATCTTTGAGGTTTTTGGGGTCTGTAGTATTTGTCTCCCTCCAGAGAGCAGTGTAAGTAAAATTATTGAATATTTTTAAGGTAAATTATTTTGAATTCTTGATTGTGTACTCCCATACCTTTTTGATTCCTTTATCAAAGTGGAGCTGAGGCCTTAATCAAATAAACTATGATCTTAGGAAATGTCAAGACAGACTTGAAGGGCTGAGTGGCCTACTGCTCCCAATATGATGTTTGTATGTACGTAAGCCTAAAGATGTTGGCATAGTTGCAGTAGATTAACTCAACTCAGCTTATGGAAGCACTCATCTTACAGTAAAGATATCCTATTTAATCCACAGTTTCAGATTTCAGCCAGAGCATTCTGTGATTTCTCTACCTTTTGAAGATCATTGTGAGAGTAGGACCATTTTAAGCCCTCCGCTTTATTCATATTGGCAAGTTTTGGGTAATGAGCTTGTGTTCTGACACAGCTCACTTGTTTGTGGAGTTTGGGAGAAGTAAACCAAGTTATGGGGAGCTAGCTTCTAGCAGATCAAAGGGGCTCTAATTTAATTCACAAATGTAAATTTTAAATAGGCAGTCAGTGACAACCTAATATACAAAACTGACCATTCAACCTTACTTCGCTTGGAGCAGGATTTAGCAGTTCTGATAAAATCCAACACAGGTGTGCTAACATCAGTAGAGAGAGAAGCTAATGTTAACTGTTTGTTTGTTTCTCCGGACCTGCTTAGCTTTTTCAGCATTTTGTTCTTAACAGCTCTGAATCAGTTCATAGAATCTCTTCTTAAAACCCAATTATGATGCAGCTTATAGAATTATAAAGAAATGCAGCCTAATTCAATCCACTGTTACTCTGCCAGCTCTTTGAAAGAGCTGTCCCATTAGTCCCACGCCCCAATTATCCCGTTATGTTTGAGGTAGATATCCAATACCTTTCTGAAAGTTGTTGTCGAATCTGCTTCCACCATTCTTTCAGGTAGTACGTACTGCTGGTTCTGATACGATGCAATAGTTCCATTCTCATGCGATCTCGCAATATAAGACAATCGTGCAATAATCACACCATTTAAGCTAATGGGGCCGGAATAATGTTATAGCCAATATAGTTAAGGAAGGTTCACATTCTACAAATAAGTCTAAATTCTTCAATTGCATTAAAGTTAATTCACATTGAAAAAACACACATTTATAGCAGAACCGACTGTATCATCTTTTTCATTCCTGACTACAGAAAGTTGTTGAAGAAGAGAAACATGAGCGTGTTGAAAAAATGAAGGAGCTCCTAGGCTGGGTTTTGAATACTAGTCATGAAATAGAAAACAGGAACACTCTACCAGAAGAGGGAGACCTGAGATCCACTGAAGAATCATTTTGTGAGCAGCAGGTATGCGAACACAAATGTCTTAAATTAACATTCTGAGAGATAAAATGTGATATGAAGAGACTAATATTAAATGCAGCAAGTGGTCTAAATATGCATTATATTCTGCAGCATCTGCAAAAGATGCAGATATGTCAACATTTCAATTGTACATCTTCAATCAGAATGAAGATTATGTCCTCGTTTGCACCCTCTTTGCCAGCCTGTAAATATCAGGGTAGAAGGGCCGCCTCAGGTGACTGACTGTGGGCAGCATGGTGGCACAGTGGTTAGCAGTGCTGCCTCACAGCGCCAGAGACCCGGGTTCATTTCCCGCCTCAGGCGACTGATTGTGTGGAGTTTGCACATTCTCCCCGTGTCTGCATGGGTTTCCTCCGGGTGCTCCGGTGTCCTCCCACAGTCCAAAGATGTGCAGGTCAGGTGAATTGGCCATGCTAAATTGCCCGTAGTGTTAGCTAAGTGGTAAATGTAGGGGTATGTGTGGGTTGCGCTTCGGCAGGTTGGTGTGGACTTGTTGGGCTGAAGGGCATGTTTCCACACTAAGTAATCTGATCTTAAAAAAAAAGGGTGTGGAAAGTCAAGAATCCTCACTTGGCTTATTTCAGGGTATGCCTGGAGGTGCCATGCATGGAAGTGTAGTACCTTATTTTTAAATTGTTTATATTTACATATAGAGTACTGCATGTCCCTTTCTTCAAAACACGGAGGATCTGGTGTTGGACAGGGGTAGACAAAGTTAAAAATCGCACAACACCAGGTTATAGTCCAACTGGTTTATTTGGAAGCACCAGCCTTGGGAGCACTGCTTATTCTCCACAACCACCTGATGAAGGAGCAGCGCTCCAAAAGCTAGTGCTTTCAAATAAACCTGTTGGACTATAACTTGGTGTTGTGATTTTTTAAAAACTTTTTTTCAAAACAGCATTTTTGTATATTGCCTTAAACAGAACTAAGGGTAATAGTCTCTGAGGGTATGTTAACACTTTTTGGCTGTTCTTGGTTGTTAGTTCTCCAGAAGCAATTTTTTGTATATTTGTTGAAAGCAACTTAATTATTAATATATTTTCTTCTTCCTTTCTGCTGGGTAACCAAGCCTTTCACTATAGTCATAGAGTCAGAGTTATACAGCGCAGAAACTGACCCTTCAGTCCAATTCGCCCATGCCAATCAGGTTTCCAAAGCCTATCTAGTCCCATTTGTCAGCATTTGGCCCTTATCCCTCTAAATCTTTCCTCTTCATGTACCCATCCAGATGCCTTTTTCAAATGTTGTAATTGTAACCGCCTCCACTACTTCCTCTGACAGCTCATTCCATACTTGCACCACCCTCTTCGTGATAAAGTTGCCCTTTAGGTCACTTTTAAATCTTTTCTTTCTCACCTTAAACCTAGTTTTGCACTCACCCACCTTGAAAAAAGACCTTAGCTGTTCACCCTATCCATGCCCCTGATAACTTTAGAAACCTATATGGTCACTCCTCCAGCCTCTGACCCTCCAGGGAAAATAGCCTCAGCCTATTCAGCCCCTCTGTAGCTCAGACACTCCAATCCCGGCAACATCCTTGTAAATCTTTTCAAGTTTCACAACATCCTCCCTATTGCAGGGAGACTAGAATTGAGTGCAGTATTCTAAAAGTGGCCTCACTAAAGTCCTGTATAGCTGCAACATAATATCCCAACTCCTATACTCAATGCTCTGACCAATGAAGGCAGGCATGCCGAATACCACTTTCACCACCCTGTCTGTCTGTGACTCCACTTCAAGAAACTAAGCACCTGCATGTCTTGGTCCCTTTTTGTTTGGCAATGCTCCCGAAGAGCCTGCCACAAAGTATACTAACCCTGTCCTGATTTGCCTTAAAAGCAATATCACCCACTAAATTAAACTCCATCTGCCACTCATTGGCCCATCTCATCAAGGTCCTGTTGTACTCTGATAACCTTCACTGTCCACTCTGCCACCAATTTTGGTGTCATCTACAAACTTACTCACCATACCTCCTATGTTCACATTCAAATCGTTTATGTAAATGACAAAACGCAGTGGACCCAGCACCAATCTTTGCGGCACACCACTGGTCGCCAGCCTGCAGTCCAAAAAACAACTCTCCATCACCGTCCTTTATCTGCTAACTTCAAGCCAATATATACAGTTGGCTGGCCTCCCCCAGATTCCACGTGATCAAACCCCCTTGTAAGAAGCTATGCAGAAATCATTTTCTTGAGCTTCTAATGGCTGTTGTTGTAATGGTTGTTAGTTGTAGAGGTCTCCAGCATGGAAACAGGCCCTTTGGCCTAACTTGCCCATGTCACCCAGTATTTACAATTAAACTCATTTCATCTGTCTGTGTTTGGTACATATCCCTCTATACCTATCCTTTCCAAGTACCTGTCTAAATGTTTCTTAAATGTCAAAATTGAACTCTGTTCCAGCACTACCTCTGGCAGACCATTCCAGACATTCACTCCCTTCTGAATTGCCCCTCTGAACCCTTGTGTATCTCTCCCCTCTCATCTTAAACTTATGCCTTCTGGTTTTAGACCCCCCTGCCATGAGGAAAAGCTGTTGGCTATCTACCTTATCTATGCCTTTCATGATTTTATAGACCTCTTAGGAGGTCACCCCTCAGTCTCCTATATTGTAAGGAAAAGTGTTCAGCCTATCCAACCTCTCCTTATAACTCAAAACCTTCCAGACCAGGTAGCGTCCTAGTAAATCTTTTCTGCATTCTTTCTAGTTTTAATTATATTCTCTCTGTAGTGGGGCAACTAGAACTGCACGCAGCACTCCAAATGTGGCCTCACCAATGTGTTGTACAGTTGCAAAAAGGTGTTCCAACTCCTATACACGGTGCTCTGACCATGAAAGCAAGCATGCTGAAAGCCACCTTCACCACCCTGTCTACTTGTGACTCCACTTTGAAGGAGCTATGAATGTGTATGCTGAGGTCTTTTTGTTCTAGAACACTCCCCAGGACCCTACCATTACTCTAAGTCCTGCCCTGGCTTGACCCAGCAAAATGCAATACTTTGCATTTATCTAAATTAAACTTCATCTGCCATTCCTCAGCCTAGTGACCATAATTGATCAAGATCTCGTTGCATTCCCAACTAGCCACCTTCGCTATCCACTTTATCCCCAATCTTAATAAAATCTGCAAACTGACCAGCCATACCTCCTAAGTTCTCATCTAAAACCATTCTATAAATGCCAAACAACAGTGGACCCATCACTGGTTCTTAATAAATATTTTACCACTAAACATTGCCAGAACTTCAGAGTCATTGAATTATTTGCAGAATTTAATTGCTATTGTCATTTAGATAGATATGACAGTCAACATACAGCCAGGGGGAGGTGATGTCTTGTGATATTATCACTGGACTGTTAATCCAGAGACCCAGGTAATGATCTGAGGACCCAGTTTTGAATTCCAAGACAGCAGATGGTGGAATCTGAATTCAAAAATCCAGTAGTTGGAGTCTAATTGTCAAGTGTTGGAAAACCCCAACTGGTTGGCTAATGTCCTTTTGAGGGAAGGAAGCTGCCATCCTTACCTGGTCTGGTCTACCATGGGGCTCCAGATCGACAGCAATGTGGTTGACTCTTAATTGTCCTCTGGGCAATTAGGGATAGGTAATAAAAGCTACCTAGCCAGCGAGTTCCTCATTCCATGAATGCATAAAGAGATCCCACAAGCAGTAATTCCAAGAGTTAACCTGTTAACTGGTTTTGGTGACCGAAGAAGAAATGTTAAAACAGGATAGTGGAAGTGGAGGTGAACTCTTCTTTTACAAACATACTATAGGAACAAAGCAAAAACATACATGTTGTTATGGTCTCAGTTTGTCGTGGGGTTTGATTCCATGACCACCTGACTTTGAAATGTGCATACGGCTTACTGAGTGCCATTATATTAGGAGGTGCTAAAGAACAACTTGAGATTTTGCATTGCACCTAATGAAAGAGTGAGTGATTTCTGCTTAGACCTTCTGTATTTTAGAGCTAATAAAATTAAGAGTTAACTTTAAAGGTATTTAACTGTTGCTGTCAAATTTTCTGCAATCGTGTAACTGCGTAGGACCATCATCTATTATTGAAATTTGAAGTAATTTTTCTGTATCAAGGTATTGTTGTTTTCAGCTTACATGTTTAATTCAGTTCCTCAGCGTACCTGTTCGAATAACAGACTTCTTCACTAATGTGATAGCAAAATATTTTAGATGCTGTAAATACTCATCAGATCAGGCAGCATCTGTGGTGAGAGGAAGCTTGCACGCTGGTGATCTTTTCTCAGAATACTGTACTGAAATGTGAATTTTATCTCCCTTTTCACAATTGTTGCCAGATCAACTGAGTATTTCCAGTATTTTCTGTCTTTTACGTTGTCAGCTATTTATTCTTGCTGTAAAAAATGAGGTCTGCAGATGCTGGAGATCACAGCTGCAAATGTGTTGCTGGTCAAAGCACAGCAGGCCAGGCAGCATCTCAGGAATAGAGAATTTGACGTTTCGAGCACAAGCCCTTCATCAGGAATAAGAGAGAGAGAGCCAAGCAGGCTAAGATAAAAGGTAGGGAGGAGGGACTAGGGGGAGGGGCGATAGAGGTGGGATAGGTGGAAGGAGGTCAAGGTGAGGGTGATAGGTCGGAGTGGGGGTGGGGGCGGAGAGGTCAGGAAGAGGATTGCAGGTTAGGAGGGCGGTGCTGAGTTGAGGGAACCGACTGAGACAAGGTGGGGGGAGGGGAAATGAGGAAACTGGAGAAATCTGAATTCATACCTTGTGGTTGGAGGGTTCCCAGGCGGAAGATGAGGCGCTCCTCCTCCAGCCGTCGTGTAGTTGTGTTCTGCCGGTGGAGGAGTCCAAGGACCTGCATGTCCTCGGTGGAGTGGGAGGGAGAGTTAAAGTGTTGAGCCACGGGGTGATTGGGTTGGTTGGTTCGGGCGGCCCGGAGGTGTTCTCTGAAGCGTTCCGCAAGTAAGCGGCCTGTCTCACCAATATAGAGGAGGCCACATCGGGTGCAGCGGATGCAATAGATGTGTGTGGAGGTACAAGTGAACTTGTGGCGGATATGGAAGGATCCCTTGGGGCCTTGGAGGGAAGTGAGTGTGGAGGTGTGGGCGCAAGTTTTACATTTCCTGCGGTTGCAGGGGAAGGTGCCGGGGGTGGAGGTTGGGTTGGTGGGGGGTGTGGATCTGACGAGGGAGTCACGAAGGGAGTGGTCCTTGCGGAACGCTGATAGGGGAGGGGAGGGAAATATATCCTTGGTGGTGGGGTCCGTTTGGAGGTGGCGGAAATGGCGGCGGATGATACGTTGTATGCGGAGGTTGGTGGGGTGGTAGGTGAGAACCAGTGGGGTTCTGTCTTGGTGGCGGTTGGAGGAGCGGGGCTCAAGGGCGGAGGAGCGGGAAGCGGAGGAGATGCGGTGGAGGGCATCGTCGATCACGTCTGGGGGGAATCTGCGGTCCTTGAAGAAGGAGGACATCTGGGCTGTGCGGTGTTGGAATTGGTCCTCCTGGGAGCAGATGCGGCGGAGAAGAAGGAATTGGGAATATGGGATGGCATTTTTACAGGGGGCAGGGTGGGAGGAGGTGTAGTCCAGGTAGCTGTGGGAGTCAGTCGGTTTATAATAGATGTCTGTGTTGAGTCGGTTGCCCGAGATAGAAATGGAAAGGTCTAGGAAGGGGAGGGAGGAGTCTGAGACAGTCCAGGTGAATTTCAGGTCGGGATGGAAGGTGTTAGTAAAGTTGATGAACTGTTCAACCTCCTCGTGGGAGCACGAGGCAGCGCCGATAGTCATCGATGTAGCGGAGGAAAAGGTGGGGGGGTGGTGCCAGTGTAGTTGCGGAAGATGGACTGTTGCACATATCCTACGAAGAGGCAGGCATAGCTGGGGCCCATGTGGGTGCCCATGGCAACTCCTTTAGTTTGGAGGAAGTGGGAGGATTGAAAAGAGAAGTTATTCAGGGTGAGGACCAGTTCAGTCAGTCGAAGGAGGGTGTCAGTGGAAGGGTACTGGTTGGTGCGGCGGGAAAGGAAGAAGCGGAGGGCTTTGAGTCCTTCGTGATGGGGGATGGAGGTGTACAGGGACTGGATGTCCATAGTGAAAATAAGGCGTTGGGGACCGGGGAAACGAAAATCCTGGAGGAGGTGGAGGGCGTGGGTGGTGTCCCGAACGTAGGTGGGGAGTTCTTGGACTAAAGGGGACAGGACCGTGTCGAGGTATTGGGAGATGAGTTCGGTGGGGCAGGAACAGGCTGAGACAATGGGTCGGCCAGGGCAGGCAGGTTTGTGGATTGTGGGCAGGAGGTAGAAACGGGCGGTGCGGGGTTGTGGGACTGAGGTTGGAGGCGGTGGATGGGAGATCCCCTGAGGTGATGAGGTCCTGGATGGTCTGGGAGATGATGGTTTGGTGGTGGGAGGTGGGGTCGTGGTCAAGGGGGCAATAAGAGGAGGCGTCTGCGAGCTGGCGTTTGGCTTCAGCGGTATACAGGTCAGTGCGCCAAACTACCACCGCGCCTCCCTTGTCTGCGGGTTTGATGGTGAGGTTGGGATTGGAGTGGAGGGCTGCATGTTCTGAGGGTGAGAGGTTGGAGTGGGTGAGAGGGGTGGACAGGTTGAGTCGGTTAATGTCACGGCGGCAGTTGGCTATAAAGAGGTCGAGGGCGGGTAGGAGGCCAGCACGGGGTGTCCAGGTGGATGGGGTGTGTTGGAGGCGGGAGAAGGGGTCGTCAGAGGGTGGGCGGGAGTCTTGGTTGTGAAAGTGGGCACGGAGGCGAAGGCGGCGGAAGAATTGTTCAATATCTCGCCGCGTGTTGAACTCATTAATCCGAGGGCGTAGGGGAATGAAGGTGAGGCCCTTGCTGAGGACTGATCTTTCATCCTCAGAGAGGGGGAGATCTGGAGGGATGGTGAAAATCCAGCAAGGCTGGGAGCTAGGACCTGTTGTGGGACTGGAGCTGGAGCTGGGGCTGGGGGCGGGGTTAGTGGCGGGGACAGAGATCGAAGTAGGGGCGGAGTTAGACGTGGTGACGTTGCTCGATGTGGGGGCGGGGTCATATTGGTGAGACAGGCCGCTTACTTGCGGAACGCTTCAGAGAACACCTCCGGGCCGCCCGAACCAACCAACCCAATCACCCCGTGGCTCAACACTTTAACTCTCCCTCCCACTCCACCGAGGACATGCAGGTCCTTGGACTCCTCCACCGGCAGAACACAACTACACGACGGCTGGAGGAGGAGCGCCTCATCTTCCGCCTGGGAACCCTCCAACCACAAGGTATGAATTCAGATTTCTCCAGTTTCCTCATTTCCCCTCCCCCCCACCTTGTCTCAGTCGGTTCCCTCAACTCAGCTCCGCCCTCCTAACCTGCAATCCTCTTCCTGACCTCTCCGCCCCCACCCCACTCCGACCTATCACCCTCACCTTGACCTCCTTCCACCTATCCCACCTCTATCGCCCCTCCCCCTAGTCCCTCCTCCCTACCTTTTTATCTTAGCCTGCTTGGCTCTCTCTCTCTTATTCCTGATGAAGGGCTTGTGCTCGAAACGTCGAATTCTCTATTCCTGAGATGCTGCCTGGCCTGCTGTGCTTTGACCAGCAACACATTTGCAGCTATTTATTCTTGCTGCCATGATTTAATATACTCTGCTCCATACTCCAGTTCTAAGTTTGCTCACTGAGCTGGTAGATATGTTCTCTGACGTTTTGTCACCAGTTATAGTTGGTCATGTCTTTTAGTGGCCAGTTGGTGCCCATTCATCAATCTCTCTGAAATGATGTCGTCTACCACGACAAACTGAGACGGATAAATAGCAAGCAGGGCAGGACACCAATGCTTCACTGGAGGCTCACTGATGATGTTACCTAGCATGGTGGCAAAACATCTGAGAACAAATCTACCAGCTCAGTAAAAAAACTTACAACCTGATCCACATCCTGAGTACAAATCTTCTCCAAAATCTCTGTTCAACACGATATGTGAATGTGCACATCTGCATTTCCTATTGTAAATTTGCAATTGATATCATTGGTCAGTCCCTTTTTTTAAAAAAAAATTCTAATCCTTGGAAGGATTTTGTTTTAAAAATTGCATTACATACTGGTAATAGTTTCTGGATTAGTGGTGCTGGAAGAGCACAGCAGTTCAGGCAGCATCCGAGGAGCAGTAAAATCGACATTTCGGACAAAAGCCCTGGTAGTAGTTGTCTATCTAAAACCAATGTTTCCCAATAGATTGTCTACTAGCTACGTAGGATCACCATTTTTATTCACATCAAATTTGCATGCATCCTTTAACCATTTTTAAGTTGGTAAGATGGAAAGCAGAGTCTGTGATCATTTTGATAATTAAATGTTGAAGTAAATGTATACTTACAAATTATATTTCCCTCCATAATTTAACATATGTAAAACATTTCAAATAAAATCAGTTTAATGTTGCTAAAACTGCATTACTGTGATGCGTCGGCAGTTTCTATTTGGGAAATACCATTCCAGGTGAAAGCATACTAGCAAAGCCTAAAAATATTTATTCTTGGTACAGGCAATTACAGAAGAACTCAATGCCAAGAAAGATCAAATAGCGGAAGCGGTCAAAACAGCACAGATTTTTCTAGCAAAGCATGGGAACAGGTTAGTTGGTGTTGTACTTTGTATTTGTGTTTGGATCTCAGTTGCTACCATGACAGCACGTTTACTAAAAATGAACAGCTGGGAAAGGAAAAGATCTGCTTCCCGACTTAATTATGTACGGGTGTGGAAACTTAGATTTCACAAATTGTAATTCCTGCTCAGTTCATGGTTTGTGCAAAGTAATTTCTTGTGAAGGAAGTTCTATTGTATTCCTTGATCAACAGATAAGCAAAGTAACCCACACTTACCACTTTATAATCATTTAACTAGCAATACAGATGCTAAAATTGGAAATCTATACTGAGACATCCAGAAGAAATAATGTGGACAGGTGGAAGTGATCCTCATTTGCCTTTAAGATAAAATTTATTGCTATTATCATCATTTCATTTGATATCTACATAAGTGCATACAAACATACGAATAATTGTCAGAGCAATATGAAGAAGTTTAATTATGTGCAGTAGCATATCTGCAGGGTCATCTGCATGACGTGTAACACCAACATCCCATTCCTGTGTTAATGTACTTGGATTGAGGTTGTTTTTCCCCAAGGTAGAAATGGTACAAATACCATAGAAATATATTGAGAATTATAATATTAAATAAAAATATACTTGTCTTTAATATCTCATGAAATTATATTGGTATAATTCAAGCTCGATCTACAAATCAAAATAAAACCATTCTCCATTTAGGTTCCAGTGCTGCTGAGTTAAAAGATAATCCATGTTAATGAATGCATAAAGAAATGCTTCCTTTCATTGTATCAAAATATCTCATCTGGCAAGTCATCCTGTCCTTCCAGATTTCATATGTGCGAAATGTATTTTTGTATGTTGAAATAACTTGTAAGAAAGTTATAAAAGTTGATGAGGGGTAAGCTAGTGGATATGGTTTACTTGGACTTAGAAAGTTTTCGATAAGGTCCCACGTAAGAGATTAGCATGTAAACTGAAACTGCATGCAATTGGTGTAGCATATTGATATAGATAGAAACTTTGTCAAACAAGAAATAGATAGGTATAAACAGGCCTTTGTCTGTGTGCCAGCCAGTGACCAGTGGGCTACCGTAGGGGTCAGTGCTTAGGTCCCCAGCTACACTCAATATTATGAGTTAGATTATGGAACTAAAAGTAAATCTCCAAGTTTGCAAATGATACAAAGCTGGTGGGAGGGTCAACTGTGAGGTAGACACAGATGATTTAATGTGATTTGGCCAAATTGAGTGGGCAAATGCTTGGAAGATATAGTATAATGTGGAAAAATGTGAAGTTATCTACTTTGGTTGCAAAAACAAAGGGAGATTATTTATTATCTGAATGGCAAAAGATAAGTAAAGAGGGAGGTTCAATAATACTGGCAGGATTAATGTATGAAGAGAAATTTGATCGTTTAAGACCATTTGAAGAATGAGGGTGGTGATTTCTCTTAGAAACCTATAATTCTGACAAAACTAGTCAGGGGAAACTGAGGAAGGACATTCCAGATGCAAAAGACTTGGAGTCCCAGTTTAAGGATATGAGAGAGGCCATTTAGGACTGAGATGAGAGAAATTTCTTCAACCGGGGAGTGGTGAGCCGATGGGATTTTCTGCCACAGGAAGTGGTTGATGTCAAAACATTGAGTGTTTTAAAGAAGGAAATAGATATAGTTCTTGAGGCTAAAGGGCTCAAAGGGTATGGGGAGAAAGTGAGAACAGGGATTTAGGTGATCTTGAATGGCACAGCAGATTTGAAGGGCTACATGGCCTAATCTAGTCCCATTTTCTGCCTTTCTGGAAAAGGTCTCCAGAATCTGAAGCAATTTGAAAGTGAAGTTTGTGTTATCTGTAAGCATATGGTTTGAGCTATGTAATGTAAATATTAATTTTGTATCCTAATGTCTACTTCTGGTTAATACAGATTATTGTCAAACTCTCAAGGAAACTGGAATTTGAGTTCTCAGAGTTGTATGATATTTAATTTTTAAATACCAGCAATTGGCTCGTGTTTTCTGACCTAATTGAAATCACTTTCTTCAAAAAAATGGGCAGAGTTTGTTCATTTGGCAGATTGTGAATTTCCTGTCTATTAGAAAGAATAGAGGGAAATCGCAGATTAGTGAGTGCATTGCTGGAAAGCACTGACCATAATATCAATGTTAAAAGAAATGGGAATTGGTTCAGTATAAATGTTAACATCCCAATGATCAAATGAAGTTTGACTGTTTTTTGGAAGAATCCCATGCAGAGGTTTCCTTCCTCATTTCATTTGCCCTCCTTTACTCCCTGTTCCCAAATGCAGACAATGTTAATTACTAATTGTTGAATCTTTCCAGGATGTCTCCGGAAGAAGAACAACAAATGATGTCACAGTTGAACACGCTAAAAGAAACATATAGTCACCTGTGTGAGCAATCAGCAGAGCAACTTCAGCAACTACAGGATAAACTCACTGAAGAAGTGCAGCGCAAGGTATACTTTGGGTCATAAAAATATTGTTCTTGAATTAATATTTCAAGTATCTTTTTACTGCCTCCAACATCTGGTAATGTGACTACATGGATCAGTATATGAATGTATTTGTGACTGCATAAATGAACAAAAAACACTTCATTGCATGGTGTGTTTTATCTGTAATAGCACGGAGTGAACATCATTATTCATGTACATCTGATTACTCAACCCACAGACAATTTTGTGTTTCTCAGCCGATTATCTCCAAATCAACAATGCTGGCTTTCAATGTGCTCCCTGTAGTAAACTGTGTGTGCTTTGCCTTGTGTTTCTTTTCAAAGTATGTATCCGCTATGTGCTTCATTTATAGTGGAAAAACTGCTAGAAATTTATCCGGCTAATCATAGTTGACATTTAAAGAAATCCCACTACAAATTAGCACTCTTCATTAAGCAAACAAATAATATTGTATGATGTGAGTTGTAAAGGAAAATAGAGTTTCCATTTGCCTGACGAAACTCAGCAGGTCTGAAAGCATCTGTGGGAAGAATCAAAATTAACATTTCTATTCCAATTTAACACCCCTCTTAACTGACTGAAGTCGAAAAAGGTATGAGAGAGCAAGTGGACCATAAGAGAAGGTCAGGGAGAGTTTGAATGATTAGAGATCTCGCCTGTCACAGCATAAAGGGCAAAGGAAGGAAGTAAGAATGGTTGAAGGGATGTAAGATAGATCCAATGTAGGTATTAATGGAAGGATCCAAGTTCTTCTCCAGAAAGCAAAACCAAGAAATCCAGACACCTCCCAGAACCGTAATAAGATTCTTCTGTCCAAACCTTCCACCCAACCAGCCTTTTAAATTCAAAGTATTATACTCTGTCATTTCTGCCAACTTCACCAAACATTTTTTTTCCTCCTCCCGTCTCCTGTCAGCCTTCCAAAGGGACAGTTCCCTTCAGGGTAACCTGATCCACTCCTCTATCACCTTCAGCATCTTAAGCCCTCCCACTCCTTTCAGCTGAAGCAGTGGCTTTCTTAGAATTCTTTCTGCCTAGTCCACTGTATTTGTTGCAGTATCCTCTATCTTAGTGAGATCAATTGCAGACCAGAGGAGTGCTTTGGGGAACACCTTGGCAGTCAATTTGTGCAGTCTGATCAAACATCATTTTGTGTTGGTCAGGAAATAAATATTAGCACCACACCAAGAGGAATCCTGTCTGTTCCTATTCAAACTGTGACATTAATATGTGTTATACTGGCGTATGGACCATCAGTTTAATTACCTTAATCCAAAGTATTTAGAATGCTGAGCATATTTTATGGATCAGGCTGTAAAGGCCCCTGCTGACGGAGATTACATTGCCTGAGAAACAAAAACTGAATCTTTTCAGACCTCATTAATTGTTTACTGCTTCATCAATGCATGACATGGTGTGGGTGTGTGTTGTATGTGTGATATGTGTAGAAATAAGAACGGTCTAATTGAGTTTTGCTCAATTACTACCACTTTTCCAAAGTTACTCACCTAATGTCTGTTTCCAGGCTACCCATATGTTACCTATATATCGTGATGCACTGTGAAATACAGCCTGATACTAACTCTAATTGTGCCATATTTTACAGTGTTCTCACAATATATTAATATTTCGGCATTTGTAAGGTGTCTCATGATAAATAGCCAATCTTAGAACCTACCTTCTCTGCATTATTCAGCAAACAGGAGGTTGGATATATATATCTTTATTGCTTCACTGTAGAAAGGAACTACGTTTGAAGATGGTATGGTCTTTGTTTGCTATAAGCAACGTAGTGCAATCATTATCAAGTATGAATTTCCATGACAAGTTGAGCATGATGTGTCACTCTGATTTTCCTATGAATAATTATGTCAAATTAACCAGCATCCTTGCTTACAACTCAAAACTAACCCTTCTGAAATAGAAGATGGATTAAAATTTGATGCAAAAAAAACCCCATAAGCCGCATGCTGGACCTAACAACAAGCTTACACTGTGTGTGACACTGCTGAAATACTCGCATTAGCTCTGTTTGCTACTGGCAAGCCTACTGGTAAGTGAGTGTTTTTGTCTTTTCCTGTTCTAAATTGGTATATTCTACTTTTGTCACATTTATGTCTTTGTTCATTGTGTATTTCTAATTAAAATAATGCCAAGCAATTAAATATCAATATCCTGGGCATTATCATTGACTAGAAATTGAGCTGGAGTAACCATTTAAATGCTGTGCAGTTATGGGCAGGTCAGAGGCTAGGAATCCTGCAGGGAGTAACTTGCCTCCTGTCATCTTAATTCCCTATGAACCATCAAAATGGCACAACTCAGAAGTGTGATGAAATACTCCCCATGTGGCTAGATGAGTGCAGCTCCAACGGCATTCAAGCCACTTGACTCCACCCAGGATGAAGCAACCCACTTGATTAACACGCCATCCATCATCTTCACCACTCTATAGTGAGAGGCAGCCTAATATACTAGCTACAAAATGCACTGCAGTAAATCACCAACCCTCCCTTGACAGTGCATTCCAAACCCAAGACCTCTGCCAGCCAGAGGATAAGGGCAGTAGATGCATGGGAACATTATCTGCAAGTTCCCCTCCAAGCAACACGATGTCCTGAATTGAATTATATTACTGCTGTTCCTTCATTATGACTGGGTGAAAATCCTTCTAATAAGCACCATGGGTGCATCTCCATTCTGAGGACTGCAGTGTTTCAAGAAAACAGCGCACTTACCACCTCCTTCATTGAAATTAAGGACAGGTGATAAATTTAACATTTCCCAAAAATCATAGCATACATTGTGGCTTTCAGGATCTCTGAAATGTATGATAAAATTCCAGAAATTATCATATTTTGGTATGATCAGTTTTTCATTCTAAAAATGTCAAACTGCATTAAATAAACAATTCTGTAAGGAGGAAAATATTTTATATAACCAGTTTCAGGCTTGCAAAGAAAATGGGAGCAGGAGTAGGCCACTTGGCCCTTCGAGCCTATTCCACTATTCATTTATAATCATGGCTGATCATCCAAAGTCACTGGCCTGTTCCCATTTTTCCCCCCATCTTTCGATCCCTTTAACCCCAGTTGCTACCTCTGATTCCTTCTTGAAATAGTACAATGTTTAGCCTCGACTGCTTTCTGTGGTAGTGACTTCCACAGACTCACTACTCTCAGGGTGAAAATTTCTCCTCAACTCAGTCCTTAATGGTTTGCCTGTATCTTCAGACTGAGACTGCTGGTTCTGGACTACCCCATCATCAGGAACATCATTCATACATCTCCCCTGTCTAGTTATAAAAGTTTCCTCTTCATTCTTCTGAACTCCAGCAAATATACTCCAAACCTATTCAAGCTTTCCTCATGCATCAGTCCTGCCGTCTCGGAAAATAATATGGCAAATCGTCATGACACTCCCTCTATAGACAGAACATCCTTGCTCAGGTTTGGAGACCAAAACTGCACGCAATATTCCAGATGTGATCTCTCTAAAGCGCTGTGTAATTGAAGCGTGACATCCCCATTCACCCCCACCTGTTCATAGCCATTTAGATAATAATCCACTTTCCTCTTTTTGCTCCCAAAGTGGATTATCTCACATTTATTCACATTGAGCAAATGCATGGTATTTGCAGTATAATCATTCAATTTGTCCAACTCTCACTGAAGCATCTCTGCATCTTCCTCCCTTTCCTACCCAGTTTTGCCATCTGCAAATTTGGGGATATTGCATGTAGTTCTCTTATCTTAATAATTCAATATATATTGTGAATAGCTGGAGCCCATGCATTGATCCCTCGGGTATGCTACTGGTCACTGCCTGCCATTCAGTAAAAGGCCCATTTACTCCTATTCTTTGTTTCCTGCCTGCCAACAAGTTTTAGATGCATCTCAACACAACAACCCCAATCCAGTGTGCTTTAATTTTACGTGCTAAGCTGTTATGTGGGACTTCGTCAAAATCAAATAAACCATACCCACTGGCTCCCCCTCATCTCCTCTTTTGTCATTGAAGAATGCCAGTAAATTTATCAAGTATGATTTTCTTTTCATAAATTCATGCTGACTCAGTCCAATCCTGTCACTGTTTAGCAAGTGCTCAGCTATACTGTCTTTTATAGTCTTTTTCAAATACAAAACTCCGATGAATCTCATTCTTAGATGTGATTTGGAGATTCTGGTGTTGGACTGGGGTGTACAAAGTTAAAAATCTCAATACTAAGTTATAGTCCAACAGGTTTATTTGGAAGCACTAGCTTTCAGAGCACTGCTCTTCAGGTGGTTGTGGAGAATAAGATTGTAAGACAAAAATGGATAGCAAAAGCTTACAGTGTGATGTAACTGAAATTATATGTTGAAAAAGACCTGGATTGTTTAAGTCTCTCATCTTTTAAAATGACGATGTTAATTTCCGTTCTTTATATATAAATCGCAAAACGTCTTTAAAAGTTACATTCTCAAGTGAACTTTAACAATTGGTGTCATGTCGGCCCAGATAATGCATTGAAGATGTGACCTGCCCTGTGTGAGACTGTGCCGCGATGGTCAGACTGGTTCTAATCTAAAAAATGGATTTACAGAATCTTACATGGATTCATGCAGTGTTTGAGCAAAGTAAAATGTAATTGTGCAAGTACAAATTCGCCAGGTGTCATTGGGGTTAGGAATGTGTGTGAGTGTAAAGGGGAAAAGTCTATGACTGGGTGTGTGTGGGAGTGTATATATGAGAGCAAGTAAAAACAAGGGCTGCAGATGCTAGAAACCAGATTCTAGATTAGAGTGGTGCTGGAAAAGCACAGCAGTTCAGGCAGCATCTGAGGAGCAGGAAAATTGACATTTCGGGCAAAAGCCCTTCGTCAGGAATACAGGCAGAGTGCCTGTAGGGTGGAGAGATAAATGAGAGGAGGGTAGGGGTGGGGAGAAAGTAGCACAGAGTACAGTGGGTGAATGGGGGTGGAGTTGGAGGTGATAGGTTGAGGAGGAGGGTGGGGGAAGGTAGCAGAGTACACGATAGGTGAATAGGGGTGGGGATGAAGGTGATAGGTCAGAGAGAGGGTGGAGTGGATAGATGGAAAGGAAGATAGGCAGGTAGGACAAGTCATGGGGACAGTGCTGAGCTGGAAGTTTGGAGTTGGGGTGAGGTGGGAGAAGGGGAAATGAGGAAACTGGTGAAGTCCATATTGATGCCCTGGGGTTGAAGTGTTCCAAGGCAGAAGATGAGGCGTTCTTCCTCCAGGCGGCGGTGAAGGAGGCCCAGAACCTCCATGTCCTCGACTGAGTGGGAGGGAGAGTTGAAATGTTGGGCCACAGGGCAGTGTGGTTGATTAGTGCGGGTGTCCCAGAGATGTTCCATAAAGTGCTCTGCTAGGAGGTGTCCAGTCTCCCCAATGTAGAGGAGCCCGCATCGGGAGCAACGGCTATAATAAATGATATTGGTGGATGTGCAGGTGAAACTTTGGATGTGGAAGGCTCCTTTTGGGGCCTTGGATGGAGGTGAGGGAGGAGGTATGCAGGTTTCGCAATTTCTGCGGTGTATATATGAGTGTATGAGACTGCCTGCCTGTGTGTATATAGTGCAATGGAATCATCTGTAGTGTGACATGTCCCAGTTGAAGCCATCCCCCTGGGTACCGGGCTTGTTATCAGCCTCCGCTCGGCCACTTTTCGTTGTTGCCTGTCCCGAAGTCCACCATGGAGGGCAGTCACCTGAAGGTCCGAGGTCGAAAGTCCAGGACCGCTGAAGTGTTCTCCAACTGAGATGAAACACTCACGTGTATTAATTGTTGTGCATGGTCCAAGCCCCTGCTTGGTCTGTCCAATCAACCATGCCTCAGGGCATCCTTGCCTGCAGCATAAGAGAGAGATAACATTGGCTGAGTCGCATGATTACCTGCCACGTACACAGTGGGTGGTGTCCGCATGTGTAACGTGGTATCCGTGTCAACATTCTGACACGTCTTGCAGCGTCTACCATGACAAGGTTGTATGTGAGCACCTCACCAAGACCTTCCCCACACCTCCACTTCTCACCTTTAAACAACCACCAAACCTCAAACAGATCAGTGTTTATAGCAAACTGCGCGGCTTTCACAACACCATCATACAACCTTGTCATGGTAGATGCTGCAAGATGTGTTAGAATGTCGACACGGATGCCACCATTATGCGTGGGGACACATCCCACGATGTCAGTGGCAGGTACTCATGCGACTCAGCCAACATTGCCTATCTCATACGCTGCAGGCAAGGATGCCCTGAGGTGTGGTACATTGCTGAGACAATGCAGAGGCTATGGCAATGGATGAATGAACACCACACAACAATCAACAGCCAAGAGTGTTTCCTCCCAGTTGCAGAACACTTCACTTCAGCAGTCCAGGACGTTCGACCTCGCACTTTCGGGTGACTATCCTCCAAGGCAGACTTCGGGACAGGCAACAACGAAAAGTGGCCAAGCAGAGACTGATAGCCAAGTTCAGTACTCAAGAGGATGGCCTCAACTGGGACCTTGGTTTCATGTCAAACTACAGGTGACCCCATTGCAATATGCGCACACTGATGCACGGACTCGCAACCTCTCAGACTTATATCCTTTTACACTCTCACATACGCACACTCTCTCTCAGACACTCATAACCCCCTCCTCTCCCTCCCCCAACAAACCCCGCCATGCACACATACACATAAATTTGTGAAGTAAATTAGCACTTGCAGAATCACGTTTTACTTTGCTCAAACACTGCATGAATCCATGTAAGATTCTGTAAATCCATTTTTAAGATTAGAATCAATCTGATCATTGTGGCACAGACGGTCTCTCACAGTGCAGCTCACATCTTAAATGCATTATCTGGGCTGACATGACACCACTTCTTAAAATACACTTAAGAATGTAAGTTTTAAAAAACATTTTGTGATTTACATATGAAAGAACTGAAACCAACATGGTCATTCTAACAGGTGAGAGACTTAACAAACAATCCAGGTCTTTTTCAATATAAAATTGGTTACATCACACTAAACTTTTTTGTTGTAAATTCTGTGTCTTAGGATCTTATATTCCACAACCACCTGATGAAGGAGCAGTGCTCCAAAAGCTAGTGCTTCCAAATAAAGTGTTGGACTAAAACCTGGTGTTGTGATTTTTTTTAACTTTGTATATCGTTTGACAGTTGACAAATGACAAGAATTAAAGTCTATTAAGTGTTTTGTTAGGTCAAAACATTACCTGCCATGTTTGCTGTCTTGCCTGCTTTTTTTTGTGCAATGCTTAAGCTCACTGTATTACCATCCCACAACACTACAAGTTCACTTTCTAAAATCCATTTATGATGTTTAATTAGATTATTTTATAATTTTGAGACGTGTACAGCAACATTTACAAGTGTACAACAGTTCAGAAATTTTTAGCATAAACCACAAATGGCAATGCAGTTTTGTGGTTTTAATATCTGTCAGCTCATTAATGTAATTTTCACATTGTGTGCATTGTCAACCATTGCTCCGTCAAGATTAAATGATTGTTCTTGTTAATATAATCATCTTTCAGGTTATCAAGCACTCGAGTGCATTTTTTTCTTTTCTTAAAGACGTTCTCTTGTAATTTTTCCTAGTGAGGGATCTAGTTTCCTATAACTGATTGCAGACCTTTTATTTCCTGCTACATCAGGGCCAGACTCAATTGTCTAGTTTCAGAGACCATTCAAAGTTTAGTTTATTATCTCAAAGCACAAGTTAGCTACCTACCAGCAGCAGAACTGACTAGAGTTGCATCAACTTAGGATATTTCATTCTGTGACATCATGATGCTGAGGCATCTCAAAATGCGATAATGGAACTGGCAAAGAGCTTCTCAGGTTCGCTGGTCTACCTAAATGTGTAGTGACGATTAGAAGTGAAAATATTGCTTTCTGAAGGGAGTTTCAAGCCAAGTTCATACCCATCACTAAATCTGGCAGATTTCAAAAAGTGGACTACAACAGAAACTGACTTAAAGTCATCCGAAGTGGAGCATACTAAATTCAAGTGATAAACTGTTATGAATCAACTAATATACAATTGCAATGGCTTCAATGTCCTTTTAGGTTTTTTTTAAGCTTTAAATGCAAAGTCCATACGAATTGTCTTTCACCTTCTGTAGTTTTAAAATGGTTTTGTCAAAATGAGTAAAAATTAATTACTGATAAACCAAAAATTGCCCTTTTTAAATAAGCATGTATACGTAATAGTTGCTTGAATTTCAATGACCTAACCTGTTCTTTACATTTTCCAGGAGAATGAAACAATTGCAGGTGTGATTGACCTAGGAACAGTTGAAATGTTTTCAATTTTCCATGCCATGCAGAAGGGCCTTATAGACCAGGACACAGGGTTCGCTTTGCTGCAAATTCAAGTCATTAATTCTGGCCTCATAACACCTGAAACAAATGAAAGTTTATCAGTGGAAGAAGCTTTTGAAAGAGGTGCACTAGATAACCGAACAGCTAAATCTTTAAAAATTCTGGAGAATGCCATACAGCTGCTGAAAACCACAAGCTTTAAAAACAAGAAGCTTCTGCCTGTTGCTGCTGCTGTTGAAGAGAGGAAAATTGAAGAGAATGTTGGGCTGAAGATTCTGGAGACACAACTTTGCAGTGGTGGTCCTTGTCACCCATCAGTGGATGAAGCTATGAATTTGGATTGGACTTTACAACAGGGACTGATTAGTGCTTCTCTTCACTCAAAGCTGAAAGCTAGACAAAGAATGCAGAAAAGTCTCATTGATCCAAACACAGGAGAAAAGCTCAATCTTTCAGAACTGATGGAACGGTGCATTATTGATAAAGAAACTGGTTTGACATTATTTCCAATAAAGCAACTTGCTGGTGGAATGGTGTGCCTGAAATCTGGTAGGAAAGTTAGTATATTCCGTGCTATCCAGGAAGGCCTGATAGATCAGCAGGTGATGGTAAGACTTTTAGAAGCCCAGCTGTTTGCAGGAGGCATTGTAGATCCCAGAACAGGGCACCGATTAACAGTGGACGAAGCAGTGAGACATAATTTAATTGATCATGACATAGCCTGTTCCATATTAATTCGCCAGATCCAGATGGGTGGTGTTATTGATCCTGTCTCGGGTCAGCGACTAACACTGGATGAAGCTGTGCAACGGGATTTGATGACATCAAGAAGTGCATTGGTTATATTGCAGTCCCAGTTGTCCTTTAAGGGTTTGTTGTGGCCAGAATCTGGTGAAGTCCTTCCTATGGCTAACGCATTGCAACAGGGACTTGTCTCCACAGAGCTTGCGCACAAAATCCTGAAGAGGAGAGCGACAATATCAGAACTTTATGTCCCAGAAACAACTGAAGTGCTGTCCTGGGAGAAGTCAATTCAACATGGAATTGTAGACTCTGAAGTTGCTAAGGTGTTAAAGTCTATTCATATACCTGATGTGATACCAAATATGAAAGAACCAGGTACTCCAAACCTGAACAGATTGAATTGGCAGTCAACTTCTGAGAGCCTGGCAAATTTCAATTTGCCATGTCTGGATACAGACAATGGTACTGAAGCTTCTGATAGTCAAATAGCGGAGGAAAAGCTGGTATCGTATTTGATGGCACAAAGTTACATGGATGTGCACACTGGTAACAGGTTACTTTTGGTTGATGCTGAGTTGAATGACATCACAAAAGAAATCATAGGTGCAACCATGGTCATGAAAGAGAAAGGTCTGCTGGAGGAATGCAGTGGAGAGGATATTTTAGTGGAAATAAACCCTACAGATTTTGTTGCAATATGTCATTCAGATAATGTAAAGTTAAAGCAGAATGACAGATTAAAAAGTGATGAGAAGAAATCTGAAGTTGTTCGTAGAAAACATGAGTCAAGCTCAGATGGACAAATGAAGGAAACTATGATCAGCAAAGAAATAGTCAATAAGAAAATAGACTCACCAGTCTTTCAAGAATTAGATGATAAGTCAGGAACAAGCAAGAATGTTCTCTCAACTAAATCACAACCAATGACTAAAAGAAAAAAGAAAACGAAACATGAGACTGATGAGAAAGAAAAGCTTAAACAAACATTGGATAAATCTAAACCTGTCACTAGTGTAATCATTAATGAAATTGCTACCACTGACAAATCGACAGAATTACAATGTAAAGCACCTATATCTAACAAAGATAATGACACTTCACTTTCTGCAGTAACTGACATGAAAAGTCGATCACCTTCTCAAAAGCAGGATAACATTAACAAAGAAACCTTTGATCTGCAGACAGCTGCACCATTAATTGGCTCTATAATAGATGTTACGGCATCTATGGCTCAAACATCACTTCAAAAATCTCATAGCTTGGTAGTAAAAAATATGGCTGAAACTTTTAATGGAGATGCTTCACTGATAAATGCTAGCTCGAGTGAACCAATATTATTTGAAGAAAAAGTTGAACAAGGTAATCTGAATGAGACAATAAAAGGTAAAAGTGAACACCTATCTGACAGGCAAAATTCTGAGCAGTATGAAGAAGTAGAAGCTGTCCAATACTTAGAACCTGCTTTAAAGTCCATTCCAACCAAAGAATGTTTGGAAGAGAAATTGGCATTAAACTTTCTGATTGACCAGCTTCAACATGGAGGCATCGTTGATGATCAAACAGGACAAAAACTAGCACTCAATGAAGCAGTGGCCAAAGGGGTGCTGCAAAGCCACACTGCGCTCAAACTGATGGAAAAACTGTGCATCTTCAGTGGCTTCTTTGATCCACAAACCCATGAAACACTTACAATAGCTGAGGCAGTAGATGAAGGACTTGTGGATGAACAGTTGATTCAGAAGATATTTAATTCTGAAAAAGTTATTTGTGGTGTAATTGATTCAGAAGACTCTTCCATACGCTCCATTAAAGATGCAGTTGAAGTTGGCCTTCTGGATCAGGAAACTGCAGCTAGAATCCTGGAGGGACAAGTGGTTTCCGGTGGAATCATTGACTTAAAACGAGATAAACAGTTGTCTGTGACTTTAGCATCAAAAATGGGTTTGGTGGCTAATGCACCTTTGGATAATTTGACCAAGCTGGAGAAGGCCATTAAAGGAAAGGAATCTGATGATAACACAAGGCTGAGAAAGATCTCATTACAGCTGGAAATGAATGGCATAGTGGATCCTCAGACAAAAGAATGCATCTCTATTGTTGAAGCAAGAAAAAGGGGTATCCTTGATAAAGCCACCATTCTTAATGTTTTGAAAAAACAGGTTGTTTTGGGGGGCATTAACCATCACACATTAGGAACGAGACTTTCTGTAACTGACGCAGCAAAATGCGGCCTAGTTGACCAAGATGTAGCTGATGAATTAATTGAAGTAGAGAAAGCTTGTCAGCATGTGTATCTCCATCCTCAGACAATGCAACCAATCACTTTGTCTGAAGCTGTAACATTAGGCCTTGTGAGTTCAGACTTTGTTTTGGAGGTGAAAGAACTCCAGGCTTTGAGTGGAAGGTTCAATGAACCAGGAACATCTAAAAGTCTGACATTAGTTCAAGCAACAAAGCAAGGATGGTTAGAAACATCTATAATGGAAAAGGCAATGGCTTCTCCTGAAATGAATGAAGGAATTGTGGATCCTGCACAGTGTGTGATATTACCTTATTCAGAGTTAATAAAAAAAGGAAAAATTGACATGGAATCTGGCAAGAGATATTTGGAGGTCAAATATTTTACAGGAATTGTAGATGAAGACTCTGGCAAGACTTTATCTGTAAATGAAGCAATAAAAGCAATGAAAGTGGATCCAGTGCCAGCTTTGCGATTGCTACAGGCCCAAGCTGATAGTGGTGGAATTGTGGATAGGGCGACTGGTAACCGAATGACTCTTGCAAAAGCTACAGAATGTGGGCTATTAGATGACAACATGCTGAAGATTATTGCTACCAATCAACTTATGAATGGAGGAATATTTGATGCACTTACTGGAGACCAGGTGCCACTGGTTCAAGCAGCTGCAAGTGGTCTTATTACTCAAAACATGGCCAAGGAAATTGAATTCAATTTAGATTTTCTTAGTGAATACCCTAATCCTGACAAGACCAGTGCTGCAAAGATGGTAGAAATTGTTAAACCCATAATGCAAAAGACCTCTTCCCAGGAACTATCTTCAAATGAAATGACCTCTATGTTCCTTCCAACAGCAAATACTGACGATCAGTTGAGTGGTGAAATTAAAGTGGTCGGTTCTAAAAGTGAAGTGCTTTTATTGCCTGAAGCGCCTATATCACCTAAAATGAATAAAATGGCAGTTAAAGAAGATATATTACCTGTTACTCATAGTGCAAGTTCACTGACAGTTGCTGCTCAAGAAGCTTTGGTGTGTATGGACAAAGAGACTGAATTTGGAGATGCCAACAAAGTGGTTGAAGAAGAAATTGAGCTTTCTAATGGTTCAGAGGAATGCTTAAATCTTATGGAGAAAGAACTGGATGTTATTTGTTTGGAAATGAGTGATTGTCCAAAGTTCATGGAAGGAAATGATCATAATTCTCGAAATGGAACACAAAGCATAATTTCTAACAATTTAGAAGGTAAGAGTGTTCAAGAAATCTATTTTGTGGATAATGAAAAGAAAGAACCCAATTCAGAAGAAAAGGAACAACTGATTTTGTCAAGTATAAAAGATCTTCCTAATTATGGGGCAAAGGGAATAAATGAATTGGCTAGATACCAACTGGAAGATGAAATCTCAATAGAGTGTGTGCCTATGAATCCTAAAGAGAGAGATGCACTTTTAAGAAAAAACAAGGAAACTGTTCAAAAGCTGGATGTAGAAAATGTATCTGAAATGAAGTTTCTTGGAATGGCAACAGATGTTAAGCACACTGAAGAATCAAATGCAGAAGCAGAGGAAAAAGAAAATCTAGAGCATAGTGAAAAATTAACGGGTAAAATATCTGATGAAGGTAAACTTTCCAGTGCGAGCAAAACAGCACGATCTGTTGTGCCCACAGAAAGCATGTTTCTAACTAACGACACGATAAATGAAAACTTAATAATATTTTCAAAAGATAAGCACCTGTGTCCAGAATCAAAAGAAATATTCATCACAAAGTTAAGTGAAGGTGAGAGATCAATAGCATACACAAATGAACAGGAAAAGACTGAATTTGGTCAAAAGCTGAATAACTCCTTGGGCCAGAACATTGCAATGAATTCTGAAGCAGCTAATAAGAGTGTCCTTATCGTGGACAATGTTGAAACTGACCAGATGACCAGTGAAAGCCTCCTACAGGAACAAACTGAAGAACTAACATTGATGAATTTGAGTGAGCGAGGAGGAGATAACAAAGATACCAGAAGTACTGAGAACAGATCAGATGAGGAAGAAAAGCAGGTAGCTATAACATATTGAAGAATAATTTTTATTTAAAGTTTGTTTTATTTTATTTGTCTTTTCACACTTCAATTACTTAAACCCAACTGAAAGGATTATCTAACTGTAGACTAGGCTCCTCTGAGTGTTGTTCCATATCAGGCCCATTAATGTGAAATAATAGACATAAGTGTGTGACTTCCTTTAACTCACTGAAGGCTAGCATCTAGCTTTTTTTTAATATTCTGCTGAATGTAGTGCTGCACAGTTAGATTGTATCTTCAATATGATTGAAGAATCAAGTCTGTGAGCTGCTCTGGGGGATTACTGATTTTTGCACCTTGCTGATCTGTTTCTCTGGCCTAACCTATACCTTTGATTTAAAGGTAAATATTTGCAAGCTGTTATATTCAAAATGTGAAATGAGAAGATACAAGTATTTAGAACCTTGATTGCAATATTAATGGATCAGTAGCATTAGTTCAAAATTGTTGAAGATAAAAATGAACACACTTACAGTGAATAGAGATTTTGCTAATATACAGTAACAGGCAGAGGCGATGGCCTCATGGTATTATTGCTGGATGGTTAATCCAGCGACCCCGATTAACATTCTAGGGACCTGGGTTCAAATTCCACCAGGGCAGACAGTGGAATTTGAATTCAACAAATATCTTGAATTAAGAATCTAATGACTGTTATAACTCCATTGCTAATTGTTGGAAAAACCTATCTGGTTCACTAATGTCCTTTTTAAGAAAGGAAATCTTCTCACTTGGTCTGGCCTATATGTGATTGCAGACCCACAGCAACGTGGTTGAATCTCAACCGCCCTCTGGGCAATTAGGGATGGGCAGTAAATGCTGCCTAGCCAGGAATGCCCTCAACCCAGGAATGAGTAAAGAAAAACTGAAAAACTACACTATGTTGTTGCAGTATGCTACTGTGGGTCAATGAGTCAAAATTTATTGTTCCTTTGTAGTAGAATGACAATATTAAGCAATTTCATGTCAAAATGAAATGACTTGATTGTAATGGCTGAAATGAGAAATATTTTGGCACCCCCAAAGTTTGATCACAGGATTAAAATATGCAGTTTCCTATACAAATTGCTGGCATTTTAATATAGTTTGTATATAGAATAGTTTTTCTGTATTTTCACTCATTTTGATACCTCTACATTTGACAATTCCAATGCACTTCTTGGTTGATCTCCCACATTCTACCCTCTGTAAACTTTAGATCATAGAAAACACTGCTGAGTACAGGAGTTGGGAGGTCATATTACGGCTATACAGGACATTGGTTAGGCCACTGTTGGATATTGCATGCAATTCTAGTCTCCTTCCTATCGGAAAGATGTTGTGAAACTTGAAAGGGTTCAGAAAAGATTTACAAGGATGTTGCCAGGGTTGGAGGATTTGAGCTATAGGGAGAGGCTGAACAGGCCGGATGTGGCTGTTTTCCCTGAGCATCAGAGGCTGAGGGGTGACCTTTTATAGAGGTTTTCAAAATTGAGGGGCATGGATAGGATAAATAGGCAAAGTCTTTTCCCTGGGATTGGGGAGTCTAGAACTAGAGGACATAGGTTTAGGTGAGAGGGGAAAGATATAAAAGAGACTTAAGGGACAACTTTTTCACGCAGCGGGTGGTATGTGTATGAAATGAGCTGCCGGGGATGTGGTGGAGGCTGGTACAATTGCAACATTTTAAGAGGCATTTGGATGGGTAGATGAATAGGAAGGGTTTGGAGGGATATGGGCTGGGTACCGGCAGATGGGACAAGATTGGGTTGGGATATCTGGTTGGCATGGACAGGTTGGACTGAACAGTCTGTTTCCATGCTGTACATCTCTATGACTGCCTATATCTCAACTTGCACCAAGTCCCATTCCCTTATCATCCCTGTAATCACTGAACTACATTGGTTCATGGTCAAGCAATGGAATTCTCATCATGGATTTCAAATCCCTCCATCTGATCTCCTTCACTCCTACAGATCTCTGCAATAGTAGTGTTTCTCGAATTCTGGCCTCTTATGTACTCTGATGTTATTTGCTTCACTATTAGTGGACGTATTTTTAGTTGGCTAGACGCTACACCTTTCTGCCCTTCTGTCTTGTTTTTCTCTTAAGACACTACTCAAACCTGCCATAATACCTCCTTATGCAGCTATGCTATATTCTATTTTACAACATTCCTATGAAGCATCTAGGCTATTATTTACTATATTATAATTAATAAAGGAGTATAAATTGGTGTTCAAAGCTTATTTGACTCGGTTTCCAAATATAAATTTCACAACTTCTTTGAGTGTTTACAAAAGAGTTTACCTTTTCTCTCTGGAGCAAATACAAAGCTTTCTGATTATATTACATTCTGATTATATTACATTCTGTTGACTTATTGGATCAAACGTTGCAGTCGGGCACTAATTACCTCTGCACATGCCCGTAAAGTATTTGTTGGACCTTGTAAGGCAGTTTGCTGCAAATTAAGAATCCAAGATATGTAACTTCAAGAGAGGTTATTACAGATGGGACTTGAACCTCGGTCAGCTGCCTCTGAGGTAGGGATACTAGAATCACTCGAGAGTACGTTGTACCTACCTGATTAGGGCAGCACTTGTATCTCCTTAGGACAAGTAGATTGAACGATTATTAATGAGTATAACAGGCTGAACCAGAAGGGTTCCAATAATGAACCTATTGGCAAATCAAGTACAGATTGAGAAATAAAAAGGAGAGGAGACGTGCTCATGCTATTGGTGAGGGTTTAAACTTCTTTAGCAGAAGGATGTGATACAGAGTGGAGATACAATTGGGATAAGACAAACATAGAAGAAAAAAACAAGTCAGTCTGTAAGGCACAGCATCTGTAATAAAGTTAAGGTGCAAGGGAGCATGGCAAGATTGATGTTTATTTACATGTAGGAAATTTTGCAGATGATTTGAGGTTGCTGATTTACGCATAGGGATATGATATCATTGCTATGACAGAATTAATTTTAAAGGAGGGGTGGGACTGTCAGTTCAATATTCCGGGATATGGATTCTTCCGGTAAGAAAGGGAGGTCTGTAACAGAGGAGATATTGCAGTAACAATTAATTCCTAAATTGGAACACAGATAATGCTATCAATCGGCATGTAGCAACATCTTGCTAACTGAGATGATTTTGTGTACCGGCTCTCAACTACTTAGCTCCAGATCTCATTTTAGCCTTGGACCAAAACATGGACATAAGTTAACTTCCAGAAATGAGGGGAAGAGTGGTTATCCTTGATAGAAAGGTACAAGGAGGAGGTGTTAGCAATTCTGGAGAGTGTGAAAATACATAAGTCCCCAGGGCCGGATAGGATTTATCCTATGATTTTCTGGGAAGCCAGGGAGGAAATTGCAGGGTCTTTAGCTTTCATCTTTGTCGTCATTGCCTACAGGAATAGTGCCACAATACTGGAGAATAGCAAATGTTGCCCTCTTCATCACGAAGAGGGTTAGAAACAACCCTGGTAATTTATAGACCAGTGAGCCTGACTTCAGTTGTGGGTAAAGTGTTGGAAAAGGTTACAAGAGAGAGGATTTATAATCAGCGGGAGAGGAATAAGTTGATTAGGAATAAGGGTAGGTTGTGCCTCACAAACTGAGTTCTTTGAGATGGTGACCAAACAGGTGGATGAGGGTAAACCGGTTGATGTGGTGCATACGGATTTCAGTAAAGGGTTTGATAAGGTTCCCCACAATAGGTTATTACAGAAAATACTGAGGCATGAGATTGAGGGTGAATTTAGCAGTTTGGATCTGAAATTGGCTAACTGAAAGGAGATAGAGGGTAGTGGTTGATGGGAAATATTCATCCTGGAGTTCAGTTACTAGTGGTGTACTGCAAGGATCTGTTTTGGGGTCACTGCTGTTTGTAATTTTTATAAATGGCCTAGATGAGGGTGTAGAAGGACGGGTTAGTAAATTTACAGATGACATTAAGGTTGGTGGTGTTTTGTATAGTGCTGAAGGATGTTGCAGATTATAGAGGGACGTAGATAAGCTGCAGACCTGAGCTGAGAGGCAGAAAATGGAGTTTAATGTGGAAAATTGTGAGATGATTCACTTTGGAAGGAGCAACAGGAAAACAGAATACTGGGCTAATGGTGAGATTCTTGATAGTGTTGATGAGCAGAGAGATCTCCGTATCCATGTGCATAGATCCTGAAATTTGCCAGCCAAGTTGATAGGGTTGTAAAAAGGCATACAGTGTGTTAGCTTTTATTAGTTGAGGGATTGAGTGTCAGAGCCACAAGGTCATGCTGCAACTGTACAAAACTCTGGTGCGGTCACTCTTGGAGTATAGCTTACAGTTCTGGCCTCCCCATTATAGGAAGGATGTGGAAGTTTTGGAAAGGGTTCAGAGGAGATTTACTAGAATGTTGCCTGGAGGCAAGGCCTTATGAGGAAAGGCTGAGGAACTTGAGACTGTTTTTGTTAGAGCGAAGAAGGTTAAGAGGTGACTTAATTGAGACATCTTATCAGAGGGTTAGTCGGGATGGACAGTGAGAGCCTTTTTCCTTGAATGGTGATGGCTAGCATGATGGGACATAGCCATAAATTGAGGAGTGATAGATATAGGACTGATGTCAGATAGTTTCTTTACTTAGAGTAGTAGAGGCGTGGAATGCACTGCCTGCAATAGTAATAGACTCGCCAACTTTAAGGGCATTTAAATGGTCATTGGATAAACACATGGATGAAAATGGAGTAGTGAGATAGGCTTCAGATTGGTTCCACAGCTCGGTGCAACATAGAGGGTCGAAGTGCCTGTACTGCGCTGTTATGCTCCATGTAGCATTTGGCAAGTAATAACTGGAAGCAGCCTTAATATTTGGTCATTTAAGGCCATTCACTCTGATCAGAAATAGCTAGGTTCATAGCTTGCACAAGCAACCTCCATTGTTGGAACTAAGCCTGTGGACAAGGCTGCAGGAATTCCTGAAGATAGTATTTCAGGTAGTTATATTCAGTCACTTCAATGTCCATCCTTCAACAACACAGGTTAGAATTGTGGCTGTTTGATAAATACACAGCCCTCCGATAATGAAGCAGTTGCTGTTGCTATACAGCAAAATCTGACAACATCCTGACTTGATCACACAGCAATGACTTCTAGTTTCCAAATTTCCCCTCCCCCACCTCATCCCAGATCCAACCCTCCAACTGGGCACCACCCTCTTGACCTGTCCTACCTGTTAATCTATCCACTCCACCCTCCCCACCAATTTATCGCAATTGCCCCTTACCTGCATCCACCTATTGTGTTTCCCCCTAACCCCACCCCAACACCCTATTTATCTCTCAGCCCCCTTGCCCCTCAACCTTCCTGTTGGAGGGCTTATACACAAAGCATCAACTCTCCTGCTCCTCAGATGCTGCCTGACCCATGCTTTTCCAGTACCACACTTTTCGACGACTCTTTGAGCTGATTAGAGGCAAGTAATATTAAAAACATACAAATGTCAGACATGACTACCTCCAATAATGCTATGAGGCCATCGCTTCTGCCTTAGAATATTGTGCTCGCATGAAGTTCTTTAGGGTACTTGATTCCTATGGTGCCCTATATGTTGGACAAAGTGGTGTTTGATGTGCTGGTGGCATTGAAGGTTAAGGGAAGACTTGGTCAAGATTGTGAGCTTTTTTTTCTTGCTGGAGATAATCAGTCATTTATTGGTATTTGCATAACACTGAATCCATCTGCCACTTGCCAGCCCAGGTAAAGTTAATTTCAAGGTTCACATGAGTTGTTATAGTTTTGAGCTTACGTGAACAAAGCTCAGTGTTAGCAGAAGCTGATAGAAATCCTATGATAGAAAGGGCAGTTATTAATAAAGTAGCACTAGATTGTTTTGTAAGGAACTCCTGTACTAATGCCCCAGAAATTCATTTGTTCAGACCAAATACTGAAGTTGATAATGTTATGATATTGTAATGTTATAACAAGATGAATTAGCCAAAAGTTTATTTAACTGAAATAATGATTATAAAAATAATAAGGTTGGCCCAGTAACATGTTTGAATGTCGGCCCACATACTTAATGTGCTACAGTTATTTTAATCTTCCACTTTATGTATGTTGTATGCGATGGCTCAGTGGTTAGCACTGTTGCCTCACCGTGCCAGGGACCTGGGTTCAATTCCAGCCTCAGGCAACTCTGTGTGAAGTGTGCGCACATTCCTCATGTCTGAGTGGGTTTCCTCTGCGTGCTCTGGTTCCTTCCACAATCCAAAAGGTGCAGATTGGGTGAGTTGGCCATGCTAAATTGCCCATAATGTTCACGGATGTGTAGGTTAGGTGCATTAGTCAGGGGAAAATGTAGAGTATTGGGGAATGGGTTTGGGTGGGATACTCTTCGGAGATTGGTGAGGACTTGTTGGGCCGAAAAGCCTGTTTCCACACTAAGGGTTCTAATTCTAAATACAATTCAACAGGAGCTTTTTGTTGGTTTTTCAGACAAAAAATAATTGGTTAAAATCAATACAAATTTAAAATTTTCTCCAGTGAAATTGGTTAAGGGTTTTAAAATTTATAAGTCAATTTAATTTATTTTGCCTGTCATTAGCCCATGTATAGTAAACAGCAATGCCTGGAACATGATGAGAATCTCGTCAGTTACCTTTCTCTTGTGTTGGATGTTGAGGTCAGACTTAAGCAGCAGCAACCAGCTGGTGCCAACCTTACGATGCTTCGTGAACAGTTCCACTTGGCAGAGGTGAATATTCTTTGCTTCAAACCTAATTGTTACACAATATAATGCATTTTCCTTTGTTACTTGTTTATTTGACTTTATGCACATATTTTAAGAATGGTAACGTTTTAGTAATTTTAACATTGCGTTTTCAGGATTTCGAAGTGGAATTGGAACAGCTATCAATCCTGATTGAGCGAGAGCTGGCATCAATAAATAAGTTACTTGAAGGATGCACACAACATGTGCCTGAACAGTTATTGAGAGCGCTTGAGAAAGACTCAAAAAACCTGCAAATATCATTTACCTCTGTCCGTGAAGTGTCAAAAGCTTGGCATGGAACTCTGGCAAACTTATTGGCAACTGAAAAAGTGAGCTGATTGAAAGAATGCAGTGAACATATAAATCTAACGCTAATTCTTGAAAAGCTTAATTTGTATTGTTCTTCATCAGTCTTGGAGGCTATTTATTTGCAAAGATGTTTGCTAGATTGGTCTGCAGTTCATCCACCAGGTAGCCTGTAGAAAGATAGCAAGATATCAAGGAATGTTTAACTACCTCATGCTGAAAGTTGGGGTTTAAAGTGAATTGTTGCAAATTCAATATTTTATACTTAGTCACTGAACTGTCAAAGTCATAGAGATGTACAGCATGGAAACAGACCCTTCGGTCCAACCCGTCCATATTGACCAGATATCCCAACCCAATCTAATCCCACCTGCCAGCACCCAGCCCATATCTCTCCAAACCCTTCCTGTTCATATACCCATCCAAATGCCTTTTAAATGTTGCAATTGTACCAGCCTCCTCCACTTCCTCTGGCAGCTCATTCCATACACATACTATCCTCTGTGCAAAAAGGTTGCCCCTTAGGTCTCTTTTACATCTTTCCCCCCCTCGCCCTAAACCTATGCCCTCTAGTTCTGGACTCCCCGACCCCAGGGAAAAGACTTTGTCTATATACCCTATCCATGCCCCTCATTAATTTTATAAACCTCTATAAGGTAACCCCTCAGCCTCCGATGCTCAGGGAAAACAGCCCCATTCAGCCTCTCCCTATAGCTCAAATCCTCCAACCCTGGCAACATTCTTGTAAATCTTTTCTGAACCCTTTCAAGTTTCACAACATCTTTCCGTTAGGAAGGAGACCAGAATTGCACGCAATATTCCAACAATGGCCTAACCAATGTCCTGTACAGCCGCAACATGACCTCCCAACTCCTGTACTCAATACTCTGACCAATACCAAACGCCGCCTTTACTATCCTATCTACCTGCAACTCCGCTTTCAAGGAGCTATGAACCTGCACTCCAAGGTCTCTTTGTTCAGCAACAAAGGACCTTACCATTAAGTGTATGCGTCCTGCTAAGATTTGCTTTCTCAAAATGCGGCATCTCGCATTTATCTGAATTAAACTCCAGCCCATTTGCACATCTGATCAAGATCCTGTTGTAATCTGAGGAAATCCTCTTCGCTGTCCACTACACCTCCAATTTTTGTGTCATTTGCAAACTTAGTAACTGTTCTTCTTATGCTTGCATCCAAATTATTGTGTAAATGACAAAAAGTGAGGACCCAGCACTGAACCTTGTGGCACTCCACTGGTCACAGGCCTCCAGTCTGAAAAACAACCCTCCGCTACCACCCTCTGTCTTCTACTTTTGAGCCAGTTCTGTATCCAAATGGCTAGTTCTCCCTGTATTCCATGAGATCTAACTTTGCTAATCAGTCTCCCATGGGGATCTTTGTCGAACGCCTTACTGAAGTCCATATAGATCACATCTACCGCTCTGCCCTTATCAATCCTCTTTGTTACTTCTTCAAAAAACTCAATTACGTTTGTGAGACATGATTTCCCTAATCAGTGCTTGCCTTTCCAAATACGTGTACATCCTGTCCCTCAGGATTCCCTCCAAAACTTGCTCAACACTGACATCGGGCTCACTGGACTATAGTTCCCTTGCTTGTCCTTACCACCCTTCTGAAACAGTGGCATCACGTTAGCCAACCTCCAATCTTCCAGCACCTCACCTGTGACTATCAATGATACAAATATCTTAGCAAGAGGACCAGCAATCACTTCTGTAGCTTCCCACAGAGTTCTAGGGTACACCTGATCAGGTCCTGGGGATTTATCCACCTTTAACCATTTCAAGACATCCAGCACTTTCTCCTTGTAATCTGGACATTTTGCAAGGTGTCACCATCTATTTCCCTCCAGTCCATATCCTTTTCCACAGTAAATACTGATACAAAATACTTGTATCTGCCCCATTTTTTGTGGGTCCACACAAAGGCTGCCTTGCTGATCTTTGAGGGACCCTATTCGCTCCCTAGTTACAATTTTGCCAATGTAATTGTAAAAACCCTTTGGAATTTCCTTAATTTTATTTGCGAAAGCTATCTCATGTCCCATTATTTTTGCCCTCCTGATTTTCCTCTTAAGTATACTCCTACTGTCTTTATACTCTTTTAAGGATTCACTCGATCTATGCTGTCTACACCTGGCATATGCTTGCTTCTTTTTCTTAACCAAACCCTCAATTTTTTAGTCATCCATTATTCCCTATACCTGCCAGCCTTTCCTTTCACCCTAACAGGAATATATTTTCTTTGGATTCTTGTTTTCTCATATCTGAAGGCTTCCAATTTTCCAGCCATCCCTTTACCTGTGAACATCTGCCCTCAATCAGCTTTCAAAAGTTCTTGTGTAATACCATCAAACGTTATTGCCTAATACCATCAAAATTTGCCTTTCTCCAATTTAGAACTTCAACTTTTAGATCTGGTCCATCCTTTTCCATCACTATTTTAAAACTAATAGAATTATGGTCGCTGGCCCCATAGTGCTCACCCACTGATGCCTCAGTCACCTGCCCTGCCTTATTTCCCAAGAGTAGGTCAAGTTTTGTACCTTTTCTCGTAGGTATATCCATAGACTGAATCAGAAAATTTTCTTGTACACACTTAACAAATTCCTCGCCATCTAAACCCTTAACACTATGGTAGTCCCAGTATATGTTTGGAAATTTAAAATCCCCCACCATAACCACCATATTATTCTTACAGATAGCTGAGATCTCCTTACAAGTTTGTTTCTCAATTTCCCTCTGACTATTAGGAGGTCTATAATATAATCGCAATAAGGTGATCATCCCTTTCTTATATCTTGGTTCCACCCAAATAACTTCCCTGAATGCATTTCCAGGAATATCCTCCCTCAGCACAGCTATAATGCTATCACTTAGCAAAAATGCCACTCCCCCTCCTCTCTTGCCTCCCTTTTTATCCTTCCTGTAGCATTTGTATCCTGGAACATTAAGCTGCCAGTCCTGTCCATCCCTGAGCCATGTTTCTGTAATTGCTATGTTATCCCAGTCCCATTTTCCTAACCATGCCCTGAGTTCATCTGCCTTCGTTGTTAGGCCCCTTGCATTGAAATAAATGCAGTTTAATTTATTAATCCTACCTTGTCCCTGTGTGCCCTGACTGTTTGACTCACTTCTGTTCTCAACTGTACCATCTCATATTAACCTCTTTCCTCACTATCTCCCTGGGTCCTACCCCGCACCCCCTTACTAGTTTAAATCCTCCCAAGCAGCTCTAGTAAATCTCCCTGGCAGTATATTAGACCCCTTCCAATTTAGGTGCAATCTGTCCTTCTTGTACAGGTCACTTCTACCCCAAAAGAGATTCCAATGATCCAAAAATGTGAATCCTTCTCCCATATACCAGCTCCTCAGCCATGCATTCATCTGTTCTATCCTCCTATTCCTGCCCTCACTAGCTCGTAGCAGTGGGAGTAATCCAGATATTACTAATCTCAAGGACTTCCTTTTTCAATTCCTGCCTAACTCTCTGTACTTCCTTCAGAATCTCAATCTTTTCCCTTCCTATGTGTTGGTTCCAATGTGGACAATGACCTCTTGCTGGCCCCTCTTCCCCCGTGAGAATGTTCTGCACCCTTTCTGAGACATCCTTGATCCTGGCACCAGGAAGCAACACACCATTCTGCTTTTTCACTGCTGGCCACAGAAACGTCTGTGCATCTGACTAGAGAATTCCCTAACACAATTGATCTCTTGGAACCCGATGTACTCCTCATTGCATTAGAGCCAGTCTCAATACCAGAAACTTGGCTGTTCGTGCTACGTTCCCCTGAGAATCCATCACCCCCTACATTTTCCAAAACCGCATGTTTGAAATGGGTATAACCACAAAAGACTCCCACACTACTGTTGTTGTTGCACATTCCTCATTGCTTCTAACTGTCTCTCCAACCAATCCATTCACTCTGATCAGATTCACAACCAACAGCATTTATGGCAGATATAATTCGCAGTAACGCCTAAACTCTCTTTAAACTCCCACATCTGACAAGAAGCATGTATCACTCAACTAAAGGCCATTTTTGCTCTCTCTCAATCTACAGACCCAGAAAATAACATGCCTTATTCCCCTACAAACACTGCCTCAGCTTAAATTAATAGTTATGGCTTATACTTTAAGTTTAATCAGGAGACATATCTCTAAAAACATAGAACCCACTCTTTTCACTACTGCAGACTTTCTGTAGGCCACACTTAAAACAACAATTAACTTATCTGATTCTGTGCTGTGAACTTCGCCCAATAATTCCTCCAAGATCAGTTGCGAATTTCACCGTTAGGTCATTGGTACAATTTCAGCCATCTGATCATCTTATTTCCTCCTTTAATTACTGAAAAATTAAATTTTGATCAATTTTGCAACAGCTGGCACAATGTTACGTTTAAACCTGTATCATTACCAAAATTATGATGGGGGTAATTCACCATTATTTCTCAACCAAATCAGCAAAATTTGCACTTGTTCAATGAGATAATTAGATAGTACCTGAAGATGAATACATTTTAGAATTCTAGTTTCGCAGCTCCATGAGGGAAATTTTAATTCAGGAATAAGTCCAATTATTTATCTTGTAAAACATGTTCATTAAGAGCCCTGAAAAATACTTTTAAACTGTCTATTATGAAGCTCACAGACAAGTTTGCTTGTCCATAAAGCTCACTTGACTTCCATGAGTTTTATCAATATTCAGTCAAAACACTGGCAGTTAGTTAAAAACAAAGTTACAGAAGTTGATTTGTTCCACTGTAATTATACAATGGAAAACTGATGAACTTAATACTCATTCAAAACTTATGCATACTAAGTATCAGAAGTTGTGGATAAAAATCTCCTTGAAAAGTTTTTTTTCCTGCAAAAAAGAAAATAATTTGCTATATGCAACTGAATTACGTTACTTGAAGTAGTGACTATATTAGAAATTGTGGAGATTTGACAAAAAAAAGTAAATAAAACTGCTTGCACAAGAGTAACGTGGAGAATGGAAGTAGGACATAATTTTCAACCATGTTATTGAGGATACAAAATAAACCAGAAGTTACCCTGGTATGTCAAAGGTATGTAGTACTAACCATTGTCTTTTGTTTTTAAGAATAAAGTAATCACTGAATATGAACATCTTCAAAAGAAACAAGGAGCACTTATGGGCTTGTTAATTCAAACCTCACAAATTGTGCATAAAACAGAATCTGAGACATCAAAAGATGTGATGGTCTTGAAACAGAATCTGCAGCAATATAAGGTAAATAACTGACTCACCTTTCAAATTAACCCATAAGTAAATAGCATACATGCAGTACAAAAATAGTATTACAAACCCGAGGAAAATTTGAGAGAGTTTAAGTAAAATTTAATTAATGTTCTGAGGATAAGTTGGTTTCCTGCAGATGATTCCTTACTAAAATAACTTCCCACCAGAACCCATCTGTTTCATGAAACAAGAGTTCAAAACAATTAATTACAATGACCAGAAATTCATATCTGATATTTTTCTTTATGCTTTCTTATTTTGTGTGCAAATCTTCAAACTCCTCCGGTTTAATTTCCTTTTAAGAAGGTAAGTAACTGAAATGACTGCAAATGCTGGAAATCAAACAGAAATTACTGAACAAGTTTAGCAAGTCTGGCAGCATCTGTGGAGAGAAATCAGAGTTAATGTTTTGCATCCAGTGACTAAGGAAGGGTTAACTTTGATTTTTCTCCACAGATATTGCCAGACCTGTTGAACTTCTCCAACAATTCCTGTTTTTGTTTTGATTAAAAACAGTGGCTTGCTCAGGTCCTCCATGCTATCTGATTTCAAATTCCTTGGGTAATATTACTTGACCAAAGATGTGAACACTCCAGTTTCTTGAATATATACCTGCACAATATTCTGACTAATATCTTAAGTTATGAAAAATTCAAGAAAGAAATCCTTTTTCTTCTCTAATAGACATCCTCAGGCAACATCCTAGAACTTGCTGAACAATATTCCACACAACCTTTATTGATTTAATACTTTTGGTGACTGGTTGAATTTAAACCCTCCTTCAAAGGGCATTCATATTTCCAATTTCAATTGTTTTTACTTTATGCATACTCAGAAAGCATCAAAAGACAATCATGCTTTATAACCTCTCCTCATATCTAAACAGCATGATAGTCTTCTATGAAATGCTCCACCATGGAAAACACAACTGCATTCCACAACTTCCTTTCCTGCTGCCTTTGAAAATTATTTTGCTTCACTTGTTTCTAATCTTATTGAGCTGTTATGTTCTTAGTGTTGTTTGTCATCACTTATTTTCTTTCCTTGTTACTTGAAGTATAATAGTTTGTTTATTATTTGAACTTAAAGCATTCAAAATATTATTCTTCTGTTAAAGACCTCGTTTCACTTCCCTCATTTAAATCTTCCCAAAATTTTTCTTTTGAATACTTTGAGCAGGTTGAATGAATAAGCAACCCATGAATTTTGGATGTTTGCAAGTCTCAAGTTTGTTCATATTTTTACCAGTGACCTTGAATTTAATGAATCATCTTAATTTCATCGATAACATTAGTTTCCAAGTGGACTGCTGAATAATCTTAATGTAGCAGGTTTCCTGTTGTCTCTTGCATGTAGTGTTAAAAAGCACTTACTTCTGTTTCAATTTCTCATTTGGATGTCCACATTTGATGCTTTTCTGGCTCCACCAGCTTTCTCTGATACCCGATTCAATTTTCAAGCAATCCTGGCATTAAAAGTGAATTTGTGCTTTGAATTTTCAAGGAAGCCAGCATTCTCAATAAGTTGTGTTACATCAACTTCTTGACATAACATCTACCTAAAGGGTCAGGCATTGTGATGGAAATTGGTAAAGTATCATACCACTACTGGTGGACAACTCCCAGCGTAGGTTTTTAGAGATGGACAGTATAATTATGTATTTTTGTTTAATTCCTATAAGTTTCATCGGTGTATGTAACTCAGTTACAATATACCTGTGATTATTTATAAGTGACGAGATTTAAGAACACAACAAGTACAATGATTTTCATTAAAATATTCCAAGTATTTTCTGCAGTTCTAAAATGTAGATTATGCTATAGCACTTTGGGTTCAAGTGAGCATTAATTTATTTTCTTTCACTTTCTCCTCCTCCCTTATAGGAACTGAAACAATCACTGTCACAAATTAAACCAGTTATTGATGATGCAGCTTTTGATATTCAGTTCTTTATTTCTGAACATGCCCAAGACCTAACCCCTCAACAAAGCAGGCAATTACTTAGACTATTAAACGAAGTCCAGCGATCATTTAGGGAAACCTCTGAAAATGTTTTGGAACGAATAGAAGTATTAGATCTTCACCTTCAAGACAAAGATTCCATGGAGTTCGAGAAGGTTTGGACCAGTCAGCAACTAACTTTAAGCACAAAGTTATATTCAACCTTAGGACAAAAAAATCATAGTTTCTTGTTTATAATATTAACATTGCTAGAGACAAAGTGAGAATTTATTTTCAAAATGCATTCAACTATTGCATGTTCAGGAGGGGCAAGCAACTAGTAATGTTCTTTGTGATTTGAATCAATTGCAATTCTACCTGAAAGCATTGTTGTGTGTTACTAAAATGACTGCAGTTCTGTTTATTTTCCAACTGTGAATACTAAAATGATGGTTATTAGAAATGATAAACTCAGTTTTTGGTTAGTCAAAGCCACACAGTACAGTTTTATCGTGTTGAACATTAAGACATGCCCAGTTTGAACAATTCAGGTCTAACTAGGTAAAGGGGTAAAAAAGTAAAGCAGTTTGCTGTGCATATTATGTCCGGTCAAGTAGCTACCACACAGAGGATGCAAATCAACAATGGAATTCAATTAGAAAGAATATACACTGGTACCTATTTGATGAGAAAACTGGAAATATTTTGCTAAGCGCAGCTGAACACTTGATGTGAAAAATCATTGTTCAGTGTGATGGATTAAATTGAATGGGGCCATGTAAATTGGCACAACCAAGTATTAAAAATATTCCAAGAAGTTTGAACTCCTAGTAGAAACATAAATGTGATGAAATTGACTTTGACCATAACAGGATTTATGGTAACGCAACCCAAAAGTCTTTAATCTGGATTAAATTGCACTCTAATTAGACATTTCATCATATTGGCAGTATTTTAACATGTGTAGATTATCTTTGTGTGTTTTGTTCAGCTGCAATGCTATCTGCAACCCTCTAACCAATGGTCATTGTTGTCAATCTTGTAACCTGTTTTGCCTTGCTTTTCCAGATACTTTTGTTCCGTAATTCGCCCTGGCTCACATTATAATGAAGATAATTCTTTGTAGTGGATCTGAAAATGGTTATTCAAGTGTTAACTGTGGTTTTTAAACTGCAAAACCACTGCTTATAGTTCCTGTCATTATTGTTCAATAACAACTGATCCTGCACTGCTTCTAAAATATTTTATTGTGACATTTTCACACTCTGGCTTTGATACACTCCTTGTATTTGTGTGACACATCCTGCTCAATTTTACTAATTCATGCAATGGTCGCTAAAGCGTATACAAAAGATGGAGAGACAAACAAACTTAGTTCATGTTCAAGCAACTCAAAAATCAAACTGGCTCAACTGATGTTCTTTGCAGATTTCTGAATGTGTAGCGACCTTCGATCTAGATCCCATAATGCATAAAATTCTCATGGGTTTAATTGCCAATAAGATTTTCTTTCTAATATCATACAAACAAGTAGTATAAAATTTAAGTTAACCTACTTAAACTTTGTATTAAAGATCGCAAACTTATTACCTTTCGAACATGGTTTTCAAATGCCTATTTCATTATGAATTATATTTGGATTTGAATTTGATTGTTGTAAACTTCCAATATATTTTAATTAACTAAACGAGCTGTTCCGTATATGTGTTTAACTTGTAAGTCGACTTAAACATAATCCACCAATATTTAATAAAAATGGCTTTAGAACCTTCTACATCAAAAATCTGCACAGATCTGTGTGTTGCCCTCATGCAGAAGTAGTCTATAGACAGTGTAAAGACAACTGTTCTGAGACTAATGTCACAGGCACAGGACTTAGGCATGTAATTTTATTTGTCTCCTTTCAGGCACAGCAAGAACAACAAGAGGAATGTAGGCAGAAACTGGATGAGCTCAGTACATGGCTGGCTCAGACAGCTAGCAGAGTAGCCAGTCACCAGGTGGCAGTTGGCGAGAGTGACCTGCCAGCTCTTCATCAGCATCAGAGCGTAATTCAGGTTAGTTATTGCAAGTTTACAGGAATAAAACATCCTTATTTTTTGACCGCTTATCTGTTGTTTTAGTTTAAATTGTCATCCAAACACATACACAACAGATCTTGAATGATATACTTTTTGTCTTCATTTCTTGAAGTTTGTTGAGAGGTGACAACTTTTATTTTAAAAATTAGAAAACAGACTTTGACTTTCACTGGGTGGCGGGACATCCAGTGAAAGTGAGGATCTGCATCAAGAAGGGTCCCCATTTCTTTCCAGCAGAGGGCTGCAAAGCAGTATATCTGTCTCCTTGCCTCCCTCATATGCATATATATGTGCACAAGCACAATCATATACACACAGTCTCTCACAGACACACCATGCACACACCTAGTTGGGAATCAGATTTGCAGGAATGGCCTAATTGACAGACTATTGCAATGCTGCTGGCAACATCCAACTCCCATAGCCTTCCCTAATTGTCTGATTTGCCAGCAGGCGGTCAATTGGGAGACCAACCATTGTAAAATTGCAGAGTCAGTGCCTCTGTCAGTACATATGGGCTTAGGTCCCATTTTTTGCCCTGACATTTGGCTACCAAACCCTAAGCTGAAATACTAGCTAGCAAGCTAGCAAGTCCAATAGTAAATTCAAACAAAACTCTGGCTAGAACGTGAACCTCACTACCACAGGAGTAGTTGTGACTAGTACAAATACATTTAAATGGAATCTAGACTGTGAAAAATGAAAGAAACCAGACCATCACTTATTGCAACTAATGCTGCAACACATTTTTCTACTCAGTGAATTTTTAAGGCTAAAGAAATCGAAGGGTATGAGGAGAAAGTTGGAACAGGGCACTGAGTTGGATGATGAGGCATAATCACATTGAATGGCAGAGCAGCCTTGAAGTGCTGAATGGCCGCCTCCTCCTATTTTGTGTTTCTAAATCATGACCCTGGAAATCCAATAATGCAAACAGAGTACTTCAATTGTCATTTTGTGCAGCAATACTATTCTATTGATTTTGGTGCTATGTTCCCTTTTTAGGCTTTGCGAAAAGATGTGCAATCACATGCTTCTGTGGTAGAGGATGTAACCAAAGCCACACAACGTCTATTGGAGGAGAATCAAGGCAAGCTAGATTCTGATGAACTGACAGCAGTTGAAACAAAATTACTGGAAGTAAAGGCTCAGCACCAAGTCTTGTGTCAAAGTACTGACACACTTCAGAAGCAAGTTGACAGTGCATTAACAAAAGCTGTCCAGCAAGAAACTGAGAAGGTAATACACATTTTTGATAGGGTGCTACCAATACCACTCTTGCACTGGAGAGTGATACTCTCACTCAGCAGTGATAAAGACATGAATGTGGTAACAGTAATTTAATCATTACATCTTTGATATTGCTTATCTCTTACAGCTGCATAAAAATTGGTGATTTAATCTTGCAAATACGAAACCTATAAATAGTAATCAGTAGGATTATGACAGTGTGATCTATATTAGAATGCTGTAGATTAAAACATGAAGTTGAAATCTGTTGCAAATATCAGATGCCAGCATTTTTTTTAAAAAGCTGGCCTGTGGTGCAGACTAAACTAGTAGAGAGTGGAAATATGCCACTCAATGGAAGGAAGTCCCACTCTTGAGCTGATCGCCAACCAGTTCATCCAACAGCTTTTACAGTCCCAGCACCAGTAGAATTGAGAAGTAGTTGTTTCTGTAATTGCAAATAGGCCCAAAATGAAGTCATATTTATTATGATTAGATTGGATTACTGAGTGTGGAAACAGGCCCTTCGGCCCAACAAGTCCACACCGACCCGCCGAAGCGCAACCCACCCAGACCCATTCCCCTACATTTATCTCTTCACCTAGCACTACGGGCAATTTAGCATAGCCAACTCACCTGACCTGCACTTTTTTTTTGAATTGTGGGAGGAAACCAGAGCGCCCGGAGGAAACCCACGCAGAGTGGGGAGAATGTACAAACTCCGCACAGAGAGTTGACTGAGGCGGGAATTGAACCCAGGTCTCTGGTGCTGTGAGGCAGCAGTGCTAACTACTGTGCCACTGTGCCTCCCACATATGAAATGCGCCATGTAATATTAAGGCTTGGTACGAAACTCAATCGCAGTTGCATTATTTATCTAAAAATATTATGTCGATTGCCCTTTATTTTTGTCATGCAACAACCAGCATATTCTGGGAGCCAGTTGAGAGCAGCCAAGATGGCAAGGAATTAACCACGTGTAATATTTTGTCACCCCCCCCACTCCTGTGCTGCCAACAGCACACCCCACCAGGAGCTATAAAATCCAACCCACGAACTTCTTAATGATTATTTCAGTTCTTAAACTTATGTATTAAATCTAGAAAAATTGAAAATTGTTATCTTTCATCAAATCAAATGCTATTAATTTGAAAAAATTAATTATTTATAGGCTCAAGCTGTCAAAGAATTTGAAGAAAACAAGGGTAAAATAGATGGCCTTTTAGGGTGGCTGTCAGCCATGGAACAGCAGGCAGCATCGTGTTCCCAACATGCACTGCTTCAGGAAGAACCAAGCTTAAAGTATGAAGGTGGCAAATTAGAAGCATTAAGAAATGATTTACAGTTAAAGGACCCGAATGATGGAACAAATACTGTGGCTGAGATGGGTGTAAGTCTGAACCAGCAGCAGCAAGCACTAAAGGTATGAATATTTCAGTATGTTTCAGATTAGAGCACTTTCTAAAACAGTTGCATAACAAGAAGATCTCTGTTGCTATATTGACTTGACCCTTAATATCAAACAGAAGCTAGGAGAAAGTGAGGACTGCAGATGCTGGAGATCAGGGCTTCAAAATGTGTTGCAGGAAAAGCACAGCAGGTCAAGCAGTATCAAAGGAACAGGAGAATCGACGTTTCGGGCATAAGCCTGAAGAAGGGCTTATGCCCAAAACGTCGATTCTCCTGTTCCTTTGCTGCCTGATCTGCTGCGCTTTTCCAGCAACACATTTTTAAGTATCAAACAGAAACAACTGGTGTATGTGTGGGAAACCCACACATGGAGAGAAAAGTGTTAATGTTTTGAGTCCAATGAACCTTCCTCAGAACTAGAAGATGGGGTGTGTGTGAGAGAACGGTAGAGATAGAGCCCACTTTCTCTGCTTTTTGGTTCATTCCTCTTTCCCTTTATGCTCCATCTTTTAGTATATTACCACCTTTTCCTAACTACCTCTAATTCTGAAAAAGGGTCTTTGGACTCAAAACATTAACTCTATTTTCTCTTCACAGATACTGTCAGATCTGCAGTGTTTCTCCAGCAATTTGTTTTTCTTCGTTCCAAATCTCCAGCATCCACAATTCTTTGTTTATAAGGTGTTAAATGTGCGTGTTATTTATGTTCTCATGACCTTCTGGTTTTCTGACGCCATTCCTGAGGCAGGTATAGTTCCAGAACCCGAAATGTATCTGGTCTGTTGGTGAACAACCATTTAGGCTCATTAAGAGTCTTGTCAAACAGAGATTGAAGAGGTTGATTGAGGGTAATGTCCCTGTCTCTGGATTGGAAAGCCCAGGTTCAAGTCCTTCCTGCTGTAGAGGTGTATCGTAACATATCTGCACAGGTTAATGTTAAAAATGGCTAAACATGTCTACTGGGAATTTTCCAATCAGGCCCAAGTGTCCTAGTCTGAATGAGATCCTGTAGACATGTACCCAACTAAATTGCTTCCTTTTAAAGGAGTTCCTGTCTACCCTGCCCACTATGCTGGACTGGCTGCTTTATCTGCTTTCTTAAATGTTTTAAAATGTGCCAAGGAGGCACCTTCCTTTATAAATTGCCCCCTTTGGTACTTTTTACTAATCATTTCCTATACCCATGTACTGCCTGAAGTGCTGAGGTTCTGCCCATCATCCTTAGCAGGAAAAGAAACTTGCCACTGTGCCTATTGGCAAGTTAAAATTCCAATAAATAACTCTTCCCCCTCGCGCCCTCCCCCCTCTCCAACATCACTCACCACACCCCACCCCAAGGGCTGTGTTTGTTTAATGTCTGGTCATCTTCTTTTACTGAAAATCAGGAAGACTGTTTTATCATATTTCAATTGATCTTGTACTAAAGAGACCTAAATTCCTGAAAAAAGATTTTGGATCATGAAAACTTAGATTTTCCTTTGTAAGCAGAGCTATATTCCTTTCTTTCAGGTCAGTCTTGAAAACTTGTTATCGCAACAGCAAGATTTCTTATTGGCAACGCAGTCAGCTCAATCCTTCCTGGACAAGCACAGCCATAACCTTTCACCAGAACAGAAAGAGCGACTGCAGAATAGTCTAAATGAGTTGAAGGTACAGTATGAGACAGCAGTTTTGCAGGCAGAAACTCAACTGAAACATGTGCAGGTCCTGCAAGAAGAACTTGAAAAATTTCTAAAAGGTGGGTGAATGAATCACATTGCTTTCCAAATTTCAAAGAAGTCTGTTTACTTGAAGTGAAAAGAATTGTGAATGAACTTACATGAAACACTAGTTTTCAAGAACATGATTGGAATTAGCTGTAGTAATTGTTCTGAGATAGAATTAATTCTAAATAATTTGATTTCTTTTTAATGGTTTCCACTTTCCAAAACATAAGATTTAATCCAACATTATCATGATATCCGTATAATTGATACCTTATCTTTTTATAAAAATAGATTATGGCGAGTTTGAGGCCTGGCTAATCCATTCTGAAAATGAACTTGAAGAGATAAAAGTTGGAGAAATGGACAGCGACTCATTACAAATCAAACTGCAGAGACAGAAGAGTTTCTCTGAGGATATTATTTCTCATAAAGGAGATCTAAGATATATCACAATCTCCGGACAAAAGGTCCTGGATACTGCAGATGCTTTTGCTGAAACCAATACAAATGAAAATTTTAAGACCCCCGTTGATCCGTCTGTTACCAGCACATTAGTAAAGAACAAATTGGAAAATGCCAAACATCGCTATAACACACTTCATTCCAAAGTAAGATACTTTTACATTAAGGAAATGAAAGATATTTAATGTCTTAGATTATATTTTAAAATTCCAGAAAAACACAAGATAAATCAATGGTTAATATGTGGTTAGAAAGCCAATGTCATGGGGGTCTGCTTAGTTCAGTTGTCTTGTAAATAATACTGGCATGGGAGACAGTAACCTGTTATTATATCGCCTGTCCGTTATGACCATCTTAAGTGCTCCGACTCATTTCAATTATGCACATGCCACTGCAACAAATAATAGTATCCTAGTAAATAATACTTTATTTCCTGGGAAGTATAATTGTACCAGGCTCGACTTCAAAGAAAATTAAAGCCAAAACACAACATATTGAAAATTGAGGCAATTTGTTGAGCTGCTGGTCTTAATTGTATTGTTCAATTTGAAAATTAGACATTTAGAATTATTGTAATTTTGTTTTTTATTTTGTATTTTCTAAATGCTAGTCCTATAAATCAAAGAATAATCTTTTGATTTTGTATCCTCTTTAAATTAAGTGGTTGATGGAGTGAAATGGAATACTTCCCACTTTGGGCAATCATTGGTTAATCATTGATTATTCCTAGCTTAGTACAACATAGACTGGGCTTGCAGTGTTCATTTCTTCTTGAAGCTGTCTAACAGCTGAGAGTTACCCTAAAAACCCACCTATTTTAACATTCCTGCTCCTTGTGCACATAACAGTGAAATGATGTTGGGATAAGCCTGAGAAGGTGGTGGAGTTCATTCTGGAGTTATGAGGGATGATTCCATTATAATTTTCTAAAGGGAACTGGATAAGTAATTGACTGAGAAAAAATATCCAGGCTTATAGAGCAATAGCCAAGCAATTGTACTAATTGGATAGTTCTTCTAAATTGAGTGTCCTCCTGTCTTGCATCACTTTTGATTCCAGTCTTCTCTCTTCTGATTTGTGCATTTTTGATGGTGCTCTATCAGCCTTGCTGTTCGTTAGTTTTCGAAAAGATATTGCTGCTGAAAATATCAAATGCAGTGTTATGAATTAATTAAACTTTCAAAACCACGTGGCAGTGTATTTTTTTTTCTTGTGTGGGTTGGATATTCATTGAATTGTGCAAAACTGACAGTATATCATTTAAAAAAAAAGGAGGGTTTTAAAAAATCCATGTAATTATTTGCTTGGTTCACAGTGCAATAAACTTAGTTGTCACCTGACAAGTATGTTGGAAAAATACCAGCATTTCCAAGAGGTTGCCAATGGATTGGATGTGTGGTTAGAGAACTCTGAGACAACTGGAGACGAGCTTCTGTCAGAAACAATTTCTTCTGATCCACAAAGCCTGCAGATGCAGCTTGAGAGTATCAAGGTAAAACCATTCACTCTAAAAATATTAATATAGAGATTTCTTTACTTGTAAAGGCAAAAGTGTAAAAACTGCAAAATAATATTATGTATTATAAACAATAATATTAAAACCCCTAAAGTGAATGCAGGAGGGTGTGCCAGAAATGTTACTACCGAAAGATGAGGCATTAACCTGGTGAAGCTGCCATACGTGAACTAGTTGTATACCAATCTGTGGAAGAAGTATATAATAGACATTTATGCAATTGTGCAGATGGATCACATGTAAGCTATTCAGGCCTGCCATATCCAGTCACAAATGATTGTGGACAATTAAGCAACACACTTTGGAGGTGGCTCCCCAGATATCTTCTTTCTCAAAGATGAGTGAGCCCAGCGCATCAACGCAAAAGACAAAGCCAAAACATTTGTAATCCCCTTTGCCCATAAATGCCAAGTGGATGATCCATCTGCTTCCCATAAAGGTCCCCAGCATCCCTGACATCTTAGCCAGTTTGATTCACTTCATGGAAATTGTTATTAATGTCAGTGAGATGTAAGATTTTTCCCAAAAACACTAACTAATTACTAGTTAATTGTGATGTAGGGTGTGATTTTTTTTTAAAACATATTATGATTTATTTTGGAGTTTGGATTTTGAGCTAGTGGAATGTCAATTTTGATCTATATCTGTGAGGAGCTTTAATATTGTAGTCTTTCTGGAGCCATTGTTATGGACCAGGTCAGACCCCCACAAAACATTTCAAGAAGGTAGCCCAGGACCTAACTTTTCTAGTTGTTTAGCAGATTAAAATGGATATTCCAGGATTGCAGCTGGTCAAATAACTCAGTTTTAAACAGAACAGAATTTATTTACAGACTACCAAATGAAACATGAACAAAATAGAACAGAATATAAAATAATTTAACCTATCTGAAAACCCAGCCGATTCTATCGTAACTTAATAATGCTGTTCTAGTTTTCCTGCAACATCCCTATAAACATACGCCTTGGTGAAATGGTAAATTCAAACACGTGGGCAGCACGGTGGCACAGTGGTTAGCACTGCTGCCTCACAGCGCCTGAGACCTGGGTTCAATTCCCACCTCAGGCGACTGACTGTGTGGAGTTTGCACATTCTCCCCGTGTCTGCATGGGTTTCCTTCGGGTGCTCCGGTTTCCTCCCACAGTCCAAAGATGTGCGGGTCAGGTGAATTGGCCATGCTAAATTGCCCGTAGTGTTAGGTAAGGGGTAAATGTAGGGGTATGGGTAGGTTGCGCTTCGGCGGATCGGTGTGGACTTGTTGGGCCGAAGGGCCTGTTTCCACACTAAGTAATCTAATCTAATCAAAAAACCAGTTCTTACAAGAGAGCTGTCAGAGCAAATCAGCTAGGGATCATTTGCCGAATGGATCCTCATATCGCTCCAGCAGCTGTTTCTCAAGTCCCCAGATAAAACAAAACCAAACTAGAGAAATCTCTGGTCTAGGGAAACTGGCCACTCCCCTTTTATTGTACAAGTGTGTTTAAAAACAAAACTGAAAGCCTTTTCCCTAATTATTGCCTTAGGCAATCTCTGTTAGGCATACCCTCAGAGAGACCAGAACATCTGCCTTTTACAAACCCCTTTTTTCAAAAACACTAAGGGCAACATAACCTTCTTAAAGGGTCAGCATCATCACATCTCTCCCTCCTTTTTTAAAACAAAAAGTGAACCATCAATATCTAAATATGGCTTCATTTTAAAACTCCTTTAATCGTACATGGTTAGTATACTACAACAAATATACATTACACTGACTATAGCCATACAAACGTACACTTCTACGTTCTATTTCAGTCTGTTTACTCCTGTCACTGAACGCCTCCATTTCTCATGCAAGTCTCAACACTGTGTCAGCAGTCACACTTTCTCATGCCACATGTACAATTTTCAAATTGATTGACTGTAATAATAAACTCCACCTAAAATAGTCTGTAATTTTTGTCCTTAAGTGGCTCAGTGGTTAGCACTGCTGTCTCACAGCGCCAGGGACCTGGGTTCGATTCCAGCCTCTGGTGACTGTCTGTGTGGAGTTTGCACATTCTCCCCGTGTCTGCGTGGGTTTCCTCCGGGTGCTCCAGTTTCCTCCCACAGTCACAAAGATGTGCAGGTCAGGTGAATTAGCCATGCTAAATTAGGTGCATTAATCAAAGGGAATGGGTCTGGGGGAGCATAATCACATGACACAGATTTCTTTCTGTCTGGAGTCCTTATTAAATAGTTCACCTCACTCAACCTCCTCTTGACTTGATAAGGTCCACTCAACCTTGCTTTTAAAGTTCACCTATCACTGGAAGTAACGTGAACACTTCAACTCTGGTAGCAAGTTTTTGATTTCTTGTCTGCTTCCTGTTTCATTGTATGCTGTGATATTTTTAAATGTTGTCTAGCCAACTCCTGCACTAATTCAATGTTGAGATATTTTTAATATATTTTATAACTTTATAATATTTTATAATAATATTTCAACATGCCACCCCACACTGCAGCACAGAGGAACTATGCGGAGCAGAGGGAAATTACCTATACAGTTTATTCAAAATGAATGGGTACCCAATGAACATAGTCCACTGATTTCTCAGCAACAAACCCAAGCAAGCAGACAAAATGTGTCCAGAAACACTAGCCACACACCCCTACATCAAAGACACCTCAGAAATGGCTGCCAGGCTACTCAGATCCCTGGCATCATGGTAGCCCACGAACACACAAAAATGGCAGCTAATGAACTTGAAAGACCCTATACAGACAGCAAGCAAAACTAATGTCATTTACAAAATACCTCACAAGAACTGTAACTCGCACTACATTGGACAAACAGGCAGAAAACTAGCCACCAGGATACATGAATATCAACTAGCCACAAAAAGACACGACCCGCTCTCACTTGTATCCTTGCATACGGATGAGGAAGGACAACACATCCATCTTAGAACAAGTCAAACAGAGACACACACGAGAATTCCTAGAAGAATGGCATTCCAACCGGAACTCTATCAACAAGCACATTGACTTGGATCCCATTTCCCATCCCTGAGAAAACGAACAGGAAATGACTTCACCAACCCAAGGAAACCCAAACATATAAATAGGAAGCGGGTTACACCACCAGGGCTTCATACAGAGGCTTACTGAAGATGTTACCTAGTATGGTGATGAAGTATCTGAAAATGAATATTCCAACTCAATGAGCAAACCTACATCCAGATTTCTACTTTGTCATATATTTGCTCCTGTTTGTGTCAATCATTTGATCAAACAAGGTCTCTGATAATTCCATAAGACCATAAGACATAGGAGTGGAAGTAAGGCCGTTTGGCCCATCGAGTCCACTCCGCCATTCAATCATGGCTGATGGGCATTTCAGCTCCACTTACCAGCATTCTCCTTAGATTCTTGATCTCATGAGGAATTATCAATCTCTGCCACGAAGACATTTAGTGTCCCGGCCTCCACTGCACTCTGCGGCAATGAATTCCACAGGCCTACCACTCTGGCTGAAGAAATGTCTCCGCATTTCTGTTCTGAATTTACTCCCTCTAATTCTAAGGCTGTGTCCATGGGTCCTAGTCTCCTCGTCTAACGGAAACAATTTCCTAGCATCCACCCTTTCCAAGCCATGTATTATCTTTGTAAGTTTCTATTAAGTCCCTCCTCAATCTTCTAAACTCCAATGAATACAATCCCAGGATCCTCAGCCGTTCCTCGTATGTTAGACCAACCATTCCAGGGATCATCCGTGTGAATCTCCGCTGGACACGCTCCAGTGCCAGTATGTCCTTCCTGAGATGTGGGGACCAAAACTGGACACAGTACTCCAAATGAGGCCTAACCAGAGCTTTATAAAGTCTCAGTAGCACAACGGTGCTTTTATATTTCAACCCTCTTGAGATTCCACTTCATCTATCTTGTTTGTATTCTTTGATCTCTCCTGTTTCAACTGGTGACTTTATGACTTATTACCACATAGTCAGGAGAAGTCCTAGGATATACTTCCTGTAATACCTCAGTTGCCTGATTTTCCACTGGCTTTTCAACTACAGTAGGCAGCACTCCTACCTGTGAACCGGCTATATTGTTAGCAATGACAAATTGTATTCCTGAAGCTGAGCATTTTTCCAGTACTCCTACCACCAATTCTCCACTTTTCACTGGACACTCTAACCTCATTCTACATAACTGAGCACTACTTGTCTCACCATGAATTTCACTCACTAGCATTTCTTCCACCAGTAGTCATTCAGAGGTACATCCATCATCATCTCTCAACATCTTGGGGCGGCACGGTGGCACAGTGGTTAGCACTGCTGCCTCACAGCGCCTGTAGACCCGGGTTCAATTCCCGACTCAGGCGACTGACTGTGTGGAGTTTGCACGTTCTCCCCGTGTCTGCGTGGGTTTCCTCCGGGTGCTCCGGTTTCCTCCCACAGTCCAAAGATGTGCGGGTCAGGTGAATTGGCCAAGCTAAATTGCCCGTAGTGTTAGGTAAGGGGTAAATGTAGGGGTAAGGGTGGGTTGCGCTTCGGCGGGTCGGTGTGGACTTGTTGGGCCGAAGGGCCTGTTTCCACACTGTAAGTCTAATCTAATCTAAAAAAAAATCTAATCTAATCTAATCACAGATTGAGAGAATCCTGTATCTCTGAATATTGTAACCTCTTTGCCTGTCGCTCCTGGCCTAGGCGAGTAAACTTTACCTTCACAGGTATATGGTTTAAGAAGATCTGGCTTTTCCTCCTTAACCAACTAGGTTGTACATTCTGGTGCAGCTGTATAGCCTCCACTGTGCTGGCATCCCCCTCATCTGATTTTTGTCCTGTTTTATCCATGTGCTGTTTCCGGAACAACTCGCCCCTCAGCAGACAAGCTGGAATTCACCAGCATCTCTTATGCCATACCATCTTTAAAAATCCATTGTATACCAATTCACACACTGCCAGTGCGGGGTTGCCCTGCATGCATGCTGACATTTTTACCCTGGATATGACAGATGGGGCATGTTCGACCCCTGCTTTGCAGGCAGGGTCTGCTGACATCTATTTCAAGCTTCCTGACTTTGTGTGTGCAAAGAGTATGGCACACAGCAGTGAAGCACAAAAAAGCAATGCAAGACAGGAATACTGAGAGCAAGGAAAGAGTCTCGCAATACCACATGCGCAAGGTAGTCATTAGAGCAGCACAAGATACAGCCTTAAAGAGCCAAAGCATTCTGTAAGTAGGCCTGAGATATGCACTGAGGGTTTCCTTAAGTTGGCACACGGCTGCCAATGTGTGAACATGTGGTGCATGTGGCCAGTGTCCATGGAGCATGCACTGAGGTGTTGGTGCCTGATTTCCAACATGGAAATCATTCAGAGCAAATGTTGAGTTGAATTTGTCACGTGTTCACTCCAGTTTTCCTTGTTGAGCTTTCCTGATGTTGAGTTGGACTATGGACAAACTTGTAAGGGTAAATATAACCTCGTGATGTGAAATTTTGTCTCTACGTCCATATAACAAATTAAATCCAGCAAATTTATCATCTGTATAAATTATTGTGTAAGATTGATTTAATACTGAAGAGCCAGAAGCATCCTGGCAGCAGGATAGTGTGCAATAGTTTTTAAATTTTCTAAATCATCTTTATACAAATGCACATTGTCAAAAGTTCAAAATATATTCTGGGATGTGAGCGTGGCTGGCAAATATAACCTATCATTAATTGCTGAAATGAGTGGTTTGCTACACCACTTCAGAGGGCAGGAACGAGACATATGATAATAGTCATAACTTGGACAATTTTAAAAGGGTGACTGATTTAAGGACATTACAGTATGACCAGCCATCTCACATGCTGCTATTAAATGTTTTTTTGTCTATAGAATAACAATGACAAATCCAGATTTTACAACTGTTGGTTTAACACTGGCAGTTACATGTTTATTTAGTTTTAGAAGAAATCCTGCAGGAACTCTTAATCCATGTCACAGTCTTTAATCTCGACAACCTTCTCTCCTCCCTTTCCCTGAAGGATGAATATGGTGCTTGTAGGCAACAGCCTTTTCAATATTTTCGGCACCAAGAAACTCTTGCAGCAGACTTAAGTGGTACCCAATTTGTTGTTCTAACAAATACCATCCTAATATACACTCCAAGCTACTGGATGTTGTTCAGAAGACATTTTTCCCTTCCCTAATCAAAAGCAATTGAGGCTATTTCTAACACATTAATAGCCTTCCATTCTGCATGAGAGTGGAAAACTGGACTATGCCTTAATATATCAAGCCACAAAGCGGAGCTATTGAATAAAAGTTCAACTAAAATAAAGAATAATAAAAGTCAAACTGAAACCCAAACCCTGTAAAGTACCTTGAGACACTTTCCTATGTTAAATGCTAGATACGAGTTTGTCATAGAAATAGAATCGCTACATGTGTGGAAACAGGCCAATCAGCCCAACAAATCCACACTGACCCTTTGGGCAGCATTCCACCCCAGACTCTTCCCCATACCCTTTTCTCTGTAACCCGACATTTCCCGTTACTCAAGCATCTAACCTACACATCCATGGACACTATGGATAATTTGGCATGACCAATCCACCTAACTTGTAGGTCTTTGGACTGTGGGAGGAAACCAGAACACCCGGCGGAAACCCACACAGACGTGGGAAGCATGTGCAAACTCCACACAGCAAGATGCCTAAGGGTGGAATCGAACCTAGGTCCCTGGTGCTTTGAAGTAGCTGTGCTAACCACTGAGCACTGTGCCACCCACGTTTGCTGGAGTTTACTTGTAATTATTGAAGCTGTTCAAATTATGTTCAGTGAACATTATTTAAGATTTTAGTTACCATGTAATTTGTATTGTACTTGTGATGCTGCTTGTGTACAATTCCTGGAATCATTATAAATTTATGCTCTGGATGTCTCACTGAGTTGTGTAATTTACAGGTGCTTCAGGAAGACTTAGATGAACATCAAGTCAGTGTAGAAAAGTTACAGCAAGCAGCAAAATCATTGCTGTCCTTGGATGATGACCTGATTCTGAACCAGAATCAAATTCAGCAAAGAACAGGTATAGTTGAGAAACAATATTTCCTATCAACAATTACTGCAAGTTTCTTCAGTATTCACAATGAATCTGAAAGAAACTCCAAACTATCTGAACCATTCTTAGAAATATGGTATAAGTTGTGACAGTTTCAAATATGTTTGTTATTTTCATTAGTGAGCTCATACATCCATTGCAAATAGCTATCGGTCATATCACCAATAATGAAAAAGCCTAATCAATTGTTTTAGACTGAAGACTTGCATGGAGTTAAAGTCCACATATAAATAAAATAGCAATACTGTTTTTAGTACAGTACTGTTCCAGACAAGCTACGTTCAGAATTAAATTTAAACTTATGAACGATATAGTGATCCAGGCAAGTTATGTCAGAATCCTCCTGGTGTTGTATAGCACATATTTATTGAATTATGTCTTTGCTGTAGTGGCACATAGTTCAAGTGTTAAGTCGTTTGAAAGCACTGCACGAGAAGTTCATAAATCATTGAGTTGTGGAGTTAATCCTACCTAGTTTGGAGATAGTGAAAATGAAAACAGGACCAAGTGGGATTTTGTGCAGGGACTCCACTCAATCACAGTAACATATTTGTATCAAAATAATGAAGCAAGTAATTATTTCAGTCATGTATACCAGCCAACTGCTTCAAAAGTGTTATGTTATTCATTGAAAATCAGAATAACTTTAAACTCATACAAAAGCAATAAAAGAATTTACTGGAATCTAAAATAAAGGCAAAAAACTGGCGCAAGTAGTGCTTTTGTCAGAAACTATAATTAGTAAAGATAGTCGATGCATAAAAATGAAAATTCTCAGTTTTTCTGTCCAGACTGTTTTGTTTGGTCAGTTTATGGGGCAGGTTTGCTTGAGTTTATTCGGTGGATAAAAGCATGATGGATATGAGACTGCCAAATGATGCTGGTGGTTTTGGGCATGTTAGTGGGGGAATATAAAGATGTTAAGTGAAAACCCAACAACTCTGACTGAAGGGATGTTTTCCTAAGGTATGTGTAGTGATTGTAACAAAGTCAGCCAAGTGGGCATCATAGAATATGATTGGGGTTGTTAATCTGGTCCAATCAGGGAGCCCTGGCTGACAGATAAGAACACGGTGGGTGGCACGGTGGCACCATGGTTAGCACAGCTGCCTCACAGCGCCAGAGACCTCCCAATTCCACCCTTGGGCAGCTTCTGTGTGGAGTTTGCGCATTCTCCCCGTGTCTGCATGGGTTTCCACCAGGTGCTCCGGTTTCCTCCCACAGTCCAAAGATGTGCAGGTTAGGTGAATTGGCTATGCTAAATTGCCCGTAGTGTTAGGTGAAGGGATAAGTGTAGTGGAATGGGTCTGGGTGGGTTGCTGTTTGGAGGGTTGATGTGGACTTGGGCTGAAGAGCCTGTTTCCACACTAAGTAATCTAATCTAAAAAACAGGAAATCAGAGGGGACTGGCTCTGAAGAAGCTGAATCAGTGCCAAAGACTGTCGTTGTGTAATTGAAGGGTGACTTGGTGATAGGATACCAGCATGAGCCTGTTGGATTGTGGAGCATAATCAATGGGCTAACTGGCATACTTTTGTTCCTGGGAGAAAGAAAGCACTGCAGATGCTGGAGATGAGAATAGTGTGTGTGGTGCTGGAAAGGCACAGCAGGTCAGGTGGCATCTGAGGAGCAGGAGAATTGACGTTTCTGGCATATGTCCTTCATCAGAAATGAGGCTTGTGTGCTGGAGGGGGCTGAGAGATGATAAATGGGAGGGGGATTCGGTTTGAGAGAAAGGTAGCTGAGAGTGCAATAGGTAGATGAAGGTGGGGGAGAAGGTGATTGGTCGGAGAGGAGGGTGGAGCGGATAGATGAGAAAGGCAATGGACAGGTCAAGAGGGCAGTGCCGAGTTGAAGATTTGGGATAGCAATAATGACCTTCTCCCCCATCTTCATCTACCCATCTCATTGTCAGCTACCTCTTTTTTTTTTTCCCCACCAACCCCCATTTATCTCTCAGCCCCCTGGCTCACAAGCCTCATTTCACACTTTTTTTTGTCCCTGATTCATTTGAACAGAACCTTCCTGTTGAACTCAATACAACCTCATCTTTTTTCTGCTTCTCCTGATCTCATTTCCAGAAAGTGGAACGTATTCTAGAACAGATGAGGGTATTTTTGTGGCACAGTGGTAGTATCCCAACTCCTGGACCAGGAGGCATAGCTCCATGTGCCACCAATCCAGAGGTGTATAATAACATTGATTAGAAAGTAGATTATATTTTTAAAATTAAAATTCCACTGATTAGAATCCCTGGCCTTTCTATGCTTTTGCCTCCTGTGTCCCTCTATTTTCATCTCCAACTACCTTTCACGTAAATTCTTTTCACATAATCCCCACCCCCGCCTGTCTCTAACAACCCTCACCCCCTGTCTCGCTCACGCTCGTACTCTGTCCCCTTCACTGTCCCTGCTCCAACTTTTATTTGCCCTTGTCCCCCTCTCCTTCCCTCTACTTTACAACTGACTTGAAAGTACAAAATAAAATTCACTTTTAATGACTTCCCTTTGTCACTGTAGAACCTGCTTTTAATGAAACTGTAACTTTAAATTTAGCTACATGTTGCCATATTTACACTTTGTTCTTTTCAGATTGTATCACCCAGAGATATGAAAACCTGACAGAGCTAGTGTCAAAGCGCAGTGAGAAGTTGCAGATGGCAAGTGCTCAGTCCCAAAATGTTCAAGAAGGCTTGGATAACTTACTGGACTGGTTGGAAGACATTGAAAAGAATTTGAAAAATCAGGATAATTTATTGACTTCATGTGCTGCCATCCAGGATACCCTTGTCCAAAATACTGTGAGTTCTCTCTCAGACTTGTGCTTTACAGAACCGTGAAATTATAATAACTTTGTGTTCCTATTGCTATATTTTCATGATTTTCTAGGAGATTCCTTTATAAACATTGAGATTTTTGGACAGCTTATGTTTTGTTTTACAGATACACTGTGAATATTACCTTTATCCTGGCAGTAGTGTTAGAATATCTAAAACTATTATCTTATTTTCTGTTTTTCTCCCTAGTCCCCTCGCACCTTTTCTCCTCTCTCCCTCTGTTTGACTCACTTGATTGATCTCTCTCTCTCTACCTGTGACAGGAGTACAACTGCCAGGAACGACCAATAGCTACTTCCTAAAATAAAATTATAATGTATACTGAAGTTTTAAGATATATAATTGTTTTCATTATACAAAATAATTTTTTTTAATCTTTTAGAAATTAAAACAGGATATCGCTAGCCAACAAAGCAGCATCAACACAATGCAGGAAATGGTTTGTGGTTTCATTGAAAATGCAGATGGAGCAACTGCTTCCTCGCTCCAAGAGAAACTTGACCAGCTGAACAGCCAATTGGGAGCAGTATGCAGTGAACGGCAGGAGAAAGAAGAGAAGTTGAGAAAGCTGCTGCCCAAAATGGAGCAGTTTGAGAAATTGGTACAGGACATTGGACAATTCATGAACAGTAAATCACAAAGCCTGGCAGCTGGAGCAGATCCAAATAAAGACATTGCTTATTTTTCACAGAAAATGCTGGTGAATATGATGCTTGTAAACTTATATTTCTAGTTGTGATCCACCAATTTTTTTTTTGTAAAATGAGCACTAAAAAGCATTAGATGTAACTTATCACTAATGTACACACACTTCAATTCAACATCTGGGCAATTAATATGTTAACTTGCCAAGCCATGTTCCAGACTCAACCACCTTAAGCTGACCTTCACTCTACCATAAAGTTAGAAGTAGATCTGCTCACTAAGTTGAGGACTGTAGTCATTCAATTTGAAATTCCTTGGATAATGAAGTGGTCTTTGTTTGTATGGAACAAGATCCGGATGTCATCCAAGTTTGACTAATAAGTGGTAAATTACATCTGTGTAAGAAAAAGCTGTTTCATTTACTACATTATTGCCTCCTTTCTTTAGCACAAACACCATAGGGCCAGCATTGACCAGAAACTTAACTGGACACCCACAAAAGGCCATAGTTACCAGAGCAAATAAAACACTGAAAATTCTGTAGGGAGTGGCTGAACTGCTGACTCCTCAAAGCTGTTTCACCTACAAGTGATGAGTATGATTGAATTCTGTCCCCTTACTTGGATGGATGCAACTGTGAAGAGAAAGTGAGGACTGCAGATGCTGGAGATCAGTGTCAATGAACGTAGCACTAGAAAAGCACAGCAGGTCAGCCAGCATGCGAGGAGCAGGAGAATTGATGTTTCTGGCATAACTCATCAGGAATTGTGCCTGAAACGTCAGTTCTCCTACTCCTCGGATGCTGCCTGACCTGTGCTTTTCCAGCGCCACAATTTTCACATCTGGGTGCAACTGTAACAGCAATTGGGGCATTCGGCACCAACCAGGACATAACATTCTAGTTAGTCAGCATCCTATTAAAATACTCTGTTCAAGACAATACTTCATTCCCCAGCATTTGCATTGATCAGCAAGAGAAGCCATGCTATTTTTCTTAACTGCATCTGACTGTATATGTTTACCACAGGAGGAGAGTACAGAAATTGTAAAGCAAAGTGAAGATCTGCAGACTCTACAGCGACTGGCAGAGGAGCTGACAACATCTGGCAATTTGACAGACAAGAATCAGCTCGCAGAAACTGTCAAAGACTTAACCAGAAGATACAAACATTTAGAGCAAGATGTTAAGAAGAGGTAAGAAACATTGCTCCATTAAATGGTTTATCTTAGGCCATTTTGTAGCTGAATGTTAATTTTGTAGGCATCATAAGTCCAAAGTTCATAGAATTAATGTATTATTGCTGCATTGAGAATAACACATTTAGACTAAAATATCATAGTCTGGGATTGAGAAGATTATCGCAATGTAAATTATTGTTATTTTAATGTTAAATTACTCATTTAGAAATAGATTTGACATGATGTATTCCTATCCTTTTTAGTTCCACCATTTTCCATCCAAGAGGCTGATCAAGTGACCCAGTTCCAGAATCCCTTTCCACTTCTGCCAACTGGTCATATACTATAAACCAGTGTTCAAGTTCAGCTTTTCAACCCCTTTAATGCCTAAATATTTAGCAAAACAAGCAAATTTATGTACAATTTAAACAATGCCTTACACCCATTTCATTAATGCGATGGATTGAGATAAGGACAAATGTTTAGAATGAAAAGTGATAGTTTATATTGTAAGTTGGTTTCTCCACACAGATTCTTCTGTTGCTTTGCTTTCATTCCTTGAGTGATGGAAAGCTCCCAGGTTAAATTTTAAAAAAACATCAACTTTGACAGCGCTATTTGATAATTCGGGGAAGTCTCTTAATATTTGGAGTAAAACTTGTCCAGTTACATTTTTGGGGAGACTTTGATTAAGACTGCTATCAGATGAGATGTCCAGGAGATTCTTTTTCTTTATATAGGCAGACCCTGGCAACATGGGTACTGCAGAAAAATCTCAGTCCTTCCCTGCAATGTAATTCTTTCAGGAGAGAGAATACACCTTAATATTGCCAATGCCATGAAGACATTGAGAGAGCAGGAGTGCATTATTGATGTAAAGAATAGCTTGTACTGAAGAGCTAAATGGTTTATTTATAGAAAGTGCCAAAATTTTGACATGACAGCTGTCAAGTGTGTCCATGGAGCAATTGATTGACATGCTCACTTTGTTACATAGAACAGAAAATATTCATAGATTAATTTACCATTATCTCCGTATCATTCAGGACCTCTTGCAAATCAGTAGACTTGTTTAGACAGCGAGTGCTTTCTTATGCATATTGTATGCATCCAAATAACGTTAGCAGTATTAGCCCTCTGATTACATATCACTATTGCACTACACCTGCCAGTCATTGACTTTGCTTCAGTGGTACAGATACCAGCACGTTGTGACCAGACAGTACTGTGGTGATTTATGAATTTGTAAATCAATCACAAAACCGTGTGTTATTATCTTGGTAGGTCACATCTGACCAAACAAATTATCTTGGTATATTGCCTCTTTATAAATATATCACATGTGAGACAGAAAGGTAAACTAAACCTCTGTTAACACATCTGGCTGCTAATGCCTTTATTCAGTGGTTAAATTGGAACATAATTGGTAATGCCATTAATTTGATGTGATGCATGCTGTTTGATATTGGCATTAATTGAATTAGTTTTAGGCCTCCTAAGTACCTGCAAGCACAGGTACTGTTTGTGCCTCTGCTAAGTTGAGGCTTTCTTGACTTCATAACTCTAATCTACTAGTATGAGGCTTCAAGGGCTTTAAGTATGTTCCAATGAAACATCATGGATTTTTTTTTTCCTCTTCATAGAAGCTGCTGAGTATTTTTAGCATTTTCTGTTTTATTCCACATTCCCAGCTTCTGCAATATTTTATTTTTATACTGTTTTGCTCATCATTAGTTGCGCCTGTGTCCATTTGAAAAACTTGGGTGGCTTGGCCACGTTGTTTGCAATTTGTCCCCTGGAGTCTGCATAAAGAGGTTTTAGATTGTTAGTTGATAACAATGTGCCACATAGCACACCACAGTTGAGGGTATTTAGCGGTTCCAGTCCAAAGGCATGTGTTTCATATTTTTTTTTGTCATATTTACATCTGCTTAATCGTGTTTTATGCATTGTTTCAAGGTTTTGCCTCCTAGTCTGAGATTTGCATGTTGAGTCAGTAATTGTTGTCTCACCAGAAATTTTATCAAGTAAGCTGGTACTGGCAAGACAAATATCATAACTTCACTTCTTATCACAATGTTTTGTATTATTCTTAATACTCCCCATCTGTCAGTTTGTCACTCTCTCTTATGCCTGATGGATATAGTTGTAATGCAATGTATACAACTGAAAATAAAGCCCAAGCCCCTTCCTCCATGTTTGAGCTATCCAGAGTATCTATCAGGATTTGCTGTCAGACACCAGCTCTAATAACACGCCAGTTCTGTGTCGGGAATTGTATACATGGCCCATATAAGACAGCCAGCGTTTGTTGATTCTTTTGGAAGCTTACACTGTGACTGGGTTTTCTTTTGAAAAATAAAAGCAGACCCACAGAGTGGTGATTATGTCATATCAATCTCCCTTGTGTGCTTGATACATCAAGGGGTCTTGTGAGCCCTCTCTCCTTGCCAGGTCAGTTGATTGCAGGCTGTGTAATATCCATGGTGCACTATATCAAGAGAAAAATCAACTACAGTTACCAGGGATTATGCTGGGCACAGCATCAAATTATGTATTTTGTGTTAAGTTTTTCACTTATTTTTGTATCTGCCTGTTTAATTCTCGAGAATGCTTCTTGTGAAATGTTTCAAATTTTGACTATCTTTTGAAGACCAAACTCATGCTTATACTTTGTTGTGGTTCAGAGATGAAACTGAGCTCATGGACTTCATTGTTGTGTTGATAAGTAGCAGTTTGGAAAATGGAATTACACCTTTTTAAAATCAGTTTGCTGCAGAGCAAAATATTTGCAATGTAGCAAGGAATCTTCAGGTTTTCTCATGGTTCTTTTCAACAGTCAGCGTTGCTACTCGGAACCACTAAAGTCAATAAAGGATAAGGTCGTGAGCCTTCCTGTGCATCACTTCTGGCAGCATCGATCAATACTGTCTTTGATGCCAGTAACAATACAAATTCTAGTCTTTATTCTATTTATGACCAGATGGCAATGGATTGTTAATTAAAGTGCTTCAGAACATAGATACTCAGTCAAGATATTGGTCAAAGGAATTAACTCCTACTGTTAGGACACAAAGACAGCTAAATCAAATCTGTCTCCCTATCCATGTATTTGCAATGTAGTGAAATTAAAGCATTGTGTCCCTCAAAATTGACCCCAATGGTTCCTAACCAGACTTTTTGAATAACCAGTACCAAACTTTGTGAATAACTCATACTGTATACCAGAATTATAGTTTTCAAGATTTAACAATTTATTAATAATATAGCTTCAGCAGAGGAAGTTAATCTAATTAATGTATTTGATTTAAGTCCAGTCTTTGAATCTAATGCCCACACTCATGCAGACAGATAAAGGGTAAATCAAAAGAAAAAATAATGAGACGTAACTGGTCAGTTCACTTAAGCCATCTCCATGATCCGTAATGTCACAAGCACGTGGGATTGTATCTTACTTGGATTCTGGAGACACTGCATGCAACTAGCTTCCTGTAGACTGAGGGATGTTCACTTAATATTTGTAACTGAGATGCTATTCTCTGAGCTTTCAGTAAGTTGATAATGAAAAAATAACTGTGAAGCAATCAAACCTCCATCTTGAAGTTTTAACCAGTACAATCCTCCTGACTTAATTGCCATTCAAAATCAGTTCAAGCATTGGTTCCTCTTTGTTCATCAGGTTGTCTCCCTGAGAGACCCTTGTTAACTTTTAAACATCTGCCACTTGTTTAAGCATAATGCATCTTTGGAACCCAAATATTCTTTAAACAAGAATTCTTTGAGCATTCCTTGTAAGCCAAATATCAGTTGTTTCATTTTATTTTTGAAACAAGCTGCTGCTCACAGTCCAAAGGTCAACTTCAGCTCACTGATATAAACTCCAAACTAAAAATGATCAAACTGTAAAATCTAAATAATTGTAAGACCAGTGAGAGTTCTAACACTACATTTTTGCTAATTAGTCAAATTTGGAGTTCCTTATCCTTCAAATCAAGCTTGTTGCCCAATTTGAAAGGGCAAAATGCTGTGAGTACCAGAAAATATACTGTGGTTTAGTTTTGAGTCTAAAATCTAACCAAAGGGTCAGGTGAGGGAAGAATCAACAATATGTAAATAAAACCAAAGCTGCTTTGATTTTGGATAATCAAAACACTGATCAGACATCAAAACATGCCCTGGCTCAGTTAGTTCAAACAATTTAGGTTTTACTGTATTATTGTTCAGTGAAAAGGCAGAGGTGCACCTTGTTGAATGAGTGAGGGAAGGAATGGGTGAACTTTGAAGGGATTGGGAGGTGGCAGTGCCGGCGAAGTTGGGGTTTGTAGTTGAGCCATGTCTTAGGGATGAAGGATGGGGGTGGGAGGGGGAGTCTTATTCCAAGAGTCTTGTGCTTAATGAATGAGAGAAGGCAGGGGAAGGGATATGGCGCAGTTGGTGCGTATGTCTCAGGGTTGAAGGAGGGAGTGAGCTATGTTGTGGGGTGAGGGAATGGTCGGTGATTGTGTCTCAGGGTTGAAGGAGGGTGAGCTGTATTGCAGCAGAGTGATGGAATGGTCAGTGAGTGTGCCTCAGGGTTGAAGGAGGAGAGTGACCTGTATTGCACTGGTGAGGGAGGAGATGAGCCTTGTTGGAGAGGGAGGGAGGGAGTGAGCCATGTCAGGTTGGGTGGGAGGTGAGACATGGAGTTAGGAAGTGGTGAGCCTTGTTAAAGGGATGAGGAGTGTTTGCTGAACATCTCAGTGAGAAAAGGTTATAGAAGTGCAGATGTTTGGTTCGTCAAGTGTTAAGTTCATGATGAGAGAAAGCATGGCTGCGTTAGAATTGAGCCTTGGCTCCTTCACACTGTCCATGCATCCCCAGTGGCAGGGTGGCACAGTGGTTAGTGCTACTGTCTCATAGTGCAAGGGACCTGAGTTCTATTCCAGCCTCTGTGCAAACTCTGCACACAGTTGCCATTCTCCCCATGTCTGTGTGTGGCTTTACTCCGGGCGGTCTGGTTTGGTCCCACAGTCCAAAGATATGCAGGCTAAGTAGATTACCCATGGTAAATTCAGGGTTACAGGGGTACGGTATAGGGTTGGTGTGGACTCGATGGGCTGAATGGCTTGCTTCAACATTGTAGGGTGTGTATGGAGCTGGCATCAGAAGGTGAAAAGTGGTCACTTCAAATTGCAGCCTCTGTTGATCACTCCCTCTCCAATACTAGAGTGGGGATCCTTATTTCAAAAAATAAAGACAGTGTAAGTCTATTTGTATGTCAGCAATAATCTGCGTTATAGGCAGGAGTAAGGCTAATGTGGATTAGTGAAAGGAAATGTATTGACGAAGAAATTCTTGATGTAAGATTGAATAAAGATGTCAGTTTTCAAATGATAAACTTTTCGCGTGTTGGATGATGGAATACCAGTTAGGAATCCATTGGAGTCTTTTGAGGTAGTTAATGTTTTGGAGTTATAGAAGCTAACATTCATTATGCTGTGATGTGGAGTCTGAAAGCTAAGCTCAGGATTATAAACTGTGCTCTATTTATCAGAGTTGGACATAGGTGAACAGAACAGCAACATTTTCTCAATAAATTTGATGAAATAGTTACTACAAACATCGTTGAACTGTAGATTGTTTGAAAATGACATGAATGATTTTGGCAACAAATCCGTTTTCCTTCTGCTTTCATTTAACCTTGACAGATTATACTGTCATCTCCTCAACAATCAGTTTGACATTGGGTTTGATGAGATTTTTTCATCAGATTCTTGTTACTGTCACTGTTAGATGAGCTGCAGATCTGAACCATTTTTGTTGATTTGTTTAGTAATCTTTACATTCTCAAGTTTTCCTTAATTTGAATTTAATCAAACTTGAAATGTCTTTTCTTTCAAGAAACAATAGATTTGTAAGAAAAATGAACATGCTTGCAATGTTCCATTCTTATGTGAACGATAGTCGCTCCCTGAATGATATATTCAAGTATTTTGCATGGATAGAATTCTCAACAGTGTTCAAACCTATTATTAATGGCAGATTCAAAATAGTTTTGTGTTCTGAGTTGGAGCTGAAAATATTGATGCATATTAGAAATGGTGAACGTGATGTACAACAAAGCCTGGCTCAGATGTCAGTTCTTTTGTCAACCCATCAATGTTAACTTCATAACCATTGAACTGATGTTAAGTAGGTACCTGCCTGGACCTGACTAGATTAATGCCTTTGCCCAATTTGAAATTCTTCCTGCTACTGACCAGTCAGTAGAAGTACTAGTCAAAGTCATGCACTCCTAAGACGGTTCCACTGCACTGTCACTGTCCTTGACAATTCCCCACTTTCAAAGATGATGAAGAGTGATTGTAATTTGCAAATTGTGTAAAGTAAAACAAAATGTGTTTTAAATGCATCCATAAAGAAAATTTTCCAACATTAAAATAGTTCACGTATTTGTCTAAGCTTATTATTTTTCATAATTTCTAGTGATAAATAGATAAACATTTGAGCTTGTATTTTTCAGGGAAGAAGAAGCATTATCCTGCCAGCAGCACCTAAGTGAATTCACATCTCTAGTAGAGTCAGTTAGAAAATGGTTAAAGGAAACAGAGGCTAGTGTGCCAGCTTTTGAATCTGCGCTTGATACAGATGTGCTGGAGAAACAGATCCAACAAGTAAAGGTGAGGAAGTGGAAAGAAAATAAAATACAAAATTTGCAAATTTATGAAACAAGACATATTTTGAATCTATATTTGCAGGATGGCTGTTTAATTAGAATTTCTATTTCGTTCTTCAAACTCTAAATTAGTCATGCCATTATCTGGATTAAAACTTCTGATGGAAGGGAGAATGGTCTCGGGCAACATGATTACTAACAAATTTGTTTATAACATTTGCCTTCCTCCTGGGAAAAGTGAAAATCATGACATAAATAAGATACATGTGTAAAATTGCAATTAGACATTGTAATAAAATGGCTTACACTGATTTCACAGATCCTGTTGGAAGATTGGTCATCAAAATCTCCACAAGTGCAAGAAATAAATCATAAAGGAACCCAGTTAGAAAGTCTCATCATGGAATTAACGTCACCTGATACTTCCTTATTGTCCGGTAAAAGAGGTAATAGCAAAGATCATTGAAAATGCAGTTAACTTGATGTTTCTTCATTTTAAAAAATAATTTTAGAATCCCTGTGTAATGCATGGTTTACTGTAAAAAGAAAACAGACAAGTTACCTGCTCAAACTTTCCATCTGCAATTGTTTGAAAGTGAATGAGAATGATTTTTATTTCTTCATACCTTTTGGAAATGTTAAGCCACTATCTGATGGCACAGTCATGATTGGGTTTTCTCCACCCACTTATTCTTGGCCACGCTGCCATGTTGGTAATTAATGAACAACTTTATAACCCCCAAATCAAGTGTGTCACTGGAACTACTTACAAATTGCTTGCATTTCTAATCTCTTCATGTTGTCCAGTTTTTCTTATGTGTCAGCTTTGTTTGTGACTTGCTTCAATGTTTTATTTAAGAACAGTCACGATTTCTAATCAACTTTATTTGATCTGTGTGCTTGCCATATCAACATAGGCTAATTTGGTCAGTATGCTCTTTCTATGTAGTTTATTTTATCTTAGAAAAGCTGTAGAGTACCCTTTTATTCCTATATTTAATGTAGTTTCATGTTTCTTAATAGTATACATCCATCCAAGTGAGTAAATGTATGGCCTATGCCTTGCTTTTGCCCAGTACAAGCAATTAAGTTATTACAAGCATACTCAAATTTTTAGTTTAGTTCTGTTGTTCTATTAAGATAGACGTTTTGCTGATGAAGGCAACGTTAATTGCTTCTCCACCCTATGATGTTCATTTTATATGACTAAACGTGTTGATAGTGCTTGTTACAAGAAAGCAGTGAAGCTTGTTATCAATTATATTTTTATAATGCCTCCACATATAATTTGAGATAATACATTCAGACTTGAAATTGTCCATGCTTCAGGTCAAAGTGATTGATTCTCTGTTTCAGTCAGTGAAATTTATTGAAGCAACAAGAAATAAGTGTAGTTGGTGTAGCAAAGTTCAACCTTCATAAGTGGAAAGTACTTAACATTTAATGCAGCACTTACAATCTTAATGTGCTTTGCAGTTAGCAAAGTACTGTAATTGTAGTTACTGCTATAATGTGGGAAAAATAGAGCAAACTCCACAAACAGTTATGCAAAAAAGATGAGAGAATCTGTTCTAGCGGTATTAATTGAGGGATATGTATTGGCCAGGAGGCAGTGAGAGCTCCCCCTGCCTCTTTTCTAAGAATGCCCTCATGTCTTTTTCTCAAGAAAGCAGGTAGAACCTTGTTTTCGTGTCTCTTCGGAAAGATGGCACCTTTGGTATTCCTCTATCCTTTTAGTGCTGCATACGTGAGTCAGGCTAAATAATGTACTCTCATCTTTGGAGTAGTATGTGAATTCATGGCACTGAGAAAAAGAGTGCTACCACTGAATTAAGATTGACACTTTAGATGCAATGAGCATTTGTAAAGAATTTAAAGATGCCTGCATTGCTTAATTTTCTTTGTGCATTTGTGTATATGGCAGCGTTTTCCACAAACTTGTCTATGAAATAACACTACTAAAGCTTAGCTACATATATAGATGTATATTATAAATTATAATTATCCATGCTTCCTGCAACTTCAGCAATATATTTAAGGTTTACATGCAGCTATTGCACAATGCAAAGCACTTTTAAAGCCAGCTCCATGTGTAGTGCTTATTAGTGTCTTGTGATATCCTGCTGAGGGAGCATGTGTGCTCAGCTTTGTTCCTAACATTGGCTGTCCTGTGCACTGTTGTGTCTCCCTGTTGTTTATTCAGGTTCTGTAATGATGAATGGTGGAGTGACTGCACCTAGTATGAATGGGTACCACAGAAACAAAGGTGAGAACATAGGAAATCTGAGGTGTTTTTCTGTTGCAACATCAATTATTTTTGTCCATGAGTGGATTCATATAGGAATGTTAGAGGGTAAAATCAAATATTAATAATGTACTGTACTCTTATCTGTACTGGAATACAGCCTTGGTTGACAAGATTTCTAATCTCATTTTAATTGGGTACTTGCTATACAACCTAAACAATCATTCTTAATTGAAAAACCAGAATTGATCGCTGTGGACTAACCCTTTTAACTGTATGAGATTCTTCAGACAAAATGTTACATTGTATAACTGGCCATTAAAAAATATTTGACGAAGATATTTAGTAATATTTGATTTTTTAAAAATGTGGATACAGTCCATTATGAGAAACTATATAACCACCTTGTTACTATATAAATGTGTTAGGAAAAGCTTCCAAGGAAACCTTAAAGTAGTCTATTGTTGTACTTCCCTTGCTTGGAGACCATTGTTTGGACAAAAAAAAGTGTAAATATTATCTGTAGTCTAATTTGAAACTGTAGCCAAGGCAAGCTGACTCATGCTGCCAGGTAAAATTGCCAAGTGAAGTTATTAAAGTAGAAAGTTGCACCCAGTTTCAGGAGTCTGAAAACAATTACACTTTTAAGGATATGTGGCCTGTCATAGAGATGTACAGCATGGAAACAGACCCTTCGGGTCCAACGCGTCCATGCCGACCAAATATCTCAACCCAATCTTGTCCCACCTGCCAGCACCCGGCCCATTATCCCTTCAAACCCTTCCTATTCATATACCCATCCAAATGCCTCTTTAATGTTGCAATTGTACAGCTTCCACCACATCCTCTGGCAGCACATTCCATACCTGTGCTACCCTCTGTGTGAAAAAGTTGCCCATTAGGTCTCTTTTATATCTTTCCCCTCTCACCCTAAACCTATGTCCTCTAGTTCTGGACTCCACAACCTCAGGGAAAAGACTTTGCCTATTTACCCTATGCATGCCCCTCATAATTTTGAAAATCTCTATAAGGTAACCCCTCAGCTTCCGACACTCTAGGGAAAACTACCCCAGCCTGTTCAGCCTCTCCCTATAGCTCAAATCCTCCAACCCTGGCAACATCCTTGTAAATCTTTTCTGAACCCTTTCAAGTTTCACAGCATCTTTCCGATAGGAAGGAGACCAGAATTGCACGCAATATTCCAACAGTGACCTAACCAATGTCCTGTACAGCCACAACGTGACCTCCCAACTCCTGTACTCAATACTCTGACCAATAAAGGAAAGCCTACCAAATGCCGCCTTCACTATCCTCTCTACCTGCGACTCCACTTTCAAGGAGCTATGAACCTGCACTCCAAGGTCTCTTTGTTCAGCAACACTCCCTAGGACCTTACCATTAAGTGTATAAGTCCTGCTAAGATTTGCTTTCCCAAAATACAGAACCACGCATTTATCTGAATTAAACTCCATTTGCCAGTTCTTGGCCCATCTGGTCAAGTTCCTGTTGTAATCTGAGGTAACCTCCTTCGTGTCCACTACACCTCCAATTTTGGTGTCATCTGCAACTTACTAACTGTGTACCTCTTATGCACGCAACCAAATCATTTATAGAAATGACGAAAAGTAGAGCGCCCAGCACCAATTCTTGTGACACTCCACTGGTCACAGGCCTCCAGTCTGAAAAACAACCCTCCACCACCACCCTCTGTCTTCTACCTTTTGAGCCAGTTCTGTATCCAAATAGCTAGTTCTCCCTGTATTCTCAGATCTAACTTTGCTAACCAGTCTCCCATGAGAATCTTGTCGAATGCCTTACTGAAGTCCATATAGATCACATCTACCACTCTGCCCTCATCAATCTTCCTTGTTACTTCCTCAAAAAACTAAGTAAAGTTTGTGAGGCGTGATTTCCCACGCACAAAACCATGTTGACTATCTCTAATCAGTTCTTGCCTTACCAAATACATGTACGTCCTGTCCCTCAGGATTCCCTTCAACAACTTGCCCACCACTGAGGTCAGGCTCACTGATCTGTAGTTCCCTGGCTTGTCTTTACCACCCTTCTTAAACAGTGGCACCACGTTAGCCAACCTCCAGTCTTCCGGCACCTCACCTGTGACTATTGATGATACAAATATCTCGGCAAAAGGACCAGCAATCCCTTCTCTAGCTTCCCACAGAGTTCTTGGGTACGCTGATCAGGTCCTGGGGATTTATTCACCTTTACCTGTTTCAAGACATCCAACACTTCCTCCTTTTGTAATCTGGACATTTTGCAAGATGTCATCATCTATTTCCCTACAGTGTTTGTCTTCCATATCCTTTTCCACCTTAAACACTGATGCAAAATTCTCACTTAGTATCTTCCCCCATTTTCTGCGACTCCACACAAAGGTCACCTTGCTGATCTTTTGAGGGGCTCTATTCTCTCCCTAGTTACCCTTTTGTCCTTTAATATATTTGTAAAAACTCTTTGGTTTCTATTTACCAAAGCTATCTCATATCCCCTTTTTGCTCTCCTGATTTCCCTCTTAAGTATACTCCTACTGCCTTTATACTCCTCTTCTAAGGATTCACTTCATCTATCCTGTCTTTCCCTGTCATATGCTTCCTCCTTTTTCTTAACCAAACCTTCAATTTCTTAGTCACCCAGCATTCCCTATACCTACCAGCCTTTCATTTCACCCTAACAGGAATATACTTTCTCTGGATTCTCGTTATCTCATTTCTGAAGGCTTCCCATTTTTCAGCCATCCCTTTACCTGCAAACATTTGCCCCCTGTCAGCTTTCTAAAGTTTTTAGATTTAGACTAGATTCCCTACAGTTTGGAAACAAGCCCTTCGGCCCAACAAATCCATACCGACCCTCCGAAGAGTAACCCACCCAGACCCATTTCCCATTGACGAATGCACTTAACACTATGAGCAATTTAGAATCGCCAATTCACCTGATCTGCACATCTTTGGACTGTGGGAGGAAACCCACGCAGACACGAAGAATGTGCAAACTCCAAACAGACAGCTGCCCAGGCTGGAATCAAACCTGGTGACTGATGCTGTGAGACAGCAGTGCTAAACACTGAACCACCGTGCCACCCCTCTTGCCTAATACCATCAAAATTGGCCTTTCTCCAATTTAGAATTCAACTGTTAGATCTGGTCTATCCTTTTCCATAATTATTTAAAATCTAATAGAATTATGGTAGCTGGCCCCAAAGTGCTCCCCCACTGACACCTCAGTTACCTGTCCTGCCTTATCTCCCAAGAGGAGGTCAAGTTTTGCACCTTCTCTCATTGGTACATCCATATAGTGAATCAGAAAATTGATACGCACAACCAGTTCCTTTCCATCTAAACCCTTAACACTATGGTAGTCCCAGTCTATGTTTGGAAAGTTAAAATCCCCTCCCGTAACCACCCTATTATTCTTACAGATAGCTGAGATCTCCTTACAAGTTTGTTTCTCAATTTCCCTCCGACTATTGGGTGGTCTACAATACAATCCCAATAAGGTGATCATCCCTTTCTTATTTCTCAGTACCACCCAAATAACTTCCTTGGATGTATTTCTGGGAATATCCTCCCTCAGCACAGCTGTAATGCTATCCCTTATCAAAAATGCCTCCCTTTCTATCCTTCCTGTAGCATTTGTATCCTGGAACATTAAGCTGCCAGTCCTGTCCATCCCTGAGCCATGTTTCTGTAATTGCTATGATATCCCAGTCCCATGTTCCTAACCACACCGAGTTTATCTGCCTTCCCTGTTAGGCTGCTGCATTGAAATAAATGCAGTTTAATTGTCCTACCTTGTCCCTGCGTGTCCTGACTGTTTGACTCACTTCAGTTCTCAACTGTACCAGTCTCCGATTGATCTCCTTCCTCACTCTCTCTCTGGGTCCCACACCTCCGACCCCTCCCCAACCTTACTAGTTAAAATCCTCCCAAGCAGCTCGAGCAAATTTCTCTGCCAGTATATTAGTCCCCTTCCAATTTAGGTGCAATTCGTCCTCCTTGTACAGGTCACTTCTAACCCAAAAGGGATTCCAATAATCCAAAAATGTGAATCCTTCTCCCATACACCAGCTCCTCAGCCATGCATTCATCTGCTCTATCCTCCTATTCCTGCGCTCACTACTCATGGCACTGGGAATAATCCAGATATCACTACTCTCGAGGACCTCCCTTTTAAAATTCCTGCCTAACTCTCTCTAATCTCCCTTCAGAATCTCGATCTTTTCCCTTCCTATGTCATTGGTTCCAATGTGGACAATGACCTCTTGCTGGCCTCTCTCTGAGGCATCCTTGATCCTGGCACCAGGGAAGTAACACACACCATTCTGCTTTATCACTGCTGGCCACAGAAACGTCTGTCTGTACCTTGGATTAGAGAATCCCCTAACACAATTGATCTCTTGGAACCCGACGTACACCTTGTTGCATTCAAGCCAGTCTCAATACCAGAAACTTGGCTGTTCGTGCTACGTTCCCTTAAGAATCCATCACCACCCCTACATTTCCAAAACAGCATATCTATTTGAAATGGGTATATTCACAAAAGAGTCCTGCACTAGCTACCGACGTCTCTTACCTTTCCTGGAGTTAACCCATCTATGTGACTGTATCTGGGAACCCCACCCCCCCCCCACATCTGCCACCCCTCACATACTGTTGCTGTAGCAAATTCCTCATTGCTTCTAACTCTCTCTCCAACCGATCCATTCAATCTAATAAGATTCACAGCCAACCGCATTTATGGTAGAATAATCTGCAGTAACCCTTAAATTTTCTTTAAACTCCCACATCTGAAGAGGAGCACATATCACTCTATTAAAGGCCATTTTTGCTCCTTCACAATCTACAGAGACAGAAATTAACACTGTCTTATTCCTCTACAAACACTGCCCCAGCTTAAATTAATAGTTATGGCTTATATTTTAAGTTTAATCAAGAGATATATGTCCAAAAACATATAATTAAGAAAGAACCCACTCTATTCACTACTGCAGATTCTCTGTAGACTACACTTAAAACCACAATTAATTTATCTGATTTTGTATTGTGAACTTCGCCCAACTGTTCCTCCAAGATCAGTTGTGAATTTCACTTTGTTAATTTTCCCAGATGCACTCTGATGTCTCAACTATAAAACCATACATTTCTATAACAGTATACAAATCATTATTTGTAAATATTATGCATTGATACGTATAATATCACAATGATCATCTCATCAATGTAAGTTTTTCTAAAGATCCTCTAAAGATCATGGTGCTACTAACTAAATAGTCTGGTTTTGGCCATTTGTGGTTGACATGTATTTTTCCATTTGTAGACCTTGCAGAAATTCAACAGTGTGTCTCTGATGTGAACCATGATTATAAGACCCTTGGAAATGTACTAAAGGAATGTCAGGACCACCTTCAGGCCACAATTTGCCAAATGCAAGAGGTTCAAGAAGAAACAGATTCTGTTCTGAAATGGTTAGAGTTAAAAGAGCATACTTTGACCAGGTTGAATTCATCACCGGCCAAAACTCAAGCTGTGAAAACACAAGTAGAGCAAAATAAGGTAAATGCAACAAACTTATTTAATAGTGTAAATGTAATCCCTCACTAATACCTCACTTAAATCATCGTAATACCTTAGCAAATTAAACTTCTGAAGCCTGTGATTTCCCATGATTTTTCAGTTTATAAATGGATGCTGCAACTTTAGGGAGAAAGGAGGAAAGGGAGGAACAAGTTATGTTGAGGGCATAAATAGAATGAAAATAGTCCCATTGATTTATTTTCAGTTTTTTTAAAGCAAAATAAGTGTTCCAGCTTCATTTAATCATTCGGATTGATTTTTTGATTCTGAACCACAGAAATATTCATAAGGGCTAAAGTTAGTTGCTGTGAAGGCTGGGTTCCTCAATGTGAGCCCAGATCATCAAGTAATGTAACTTTCTTCATGTGAAGACCTGAATTTTCAGTTCTGATATGTGTGCATAAACACTCCCAATGTGAGAAACAAATATAATTCAGCTTACTTTAACTTGAGTTATCCTCAATTGTAGATGGGTTGATGAACAAAGATAACACTCTTTTTGTGACCATATGGAGTATTTATAGTTTGCACTCAACCTATGTCATCTGGTATTTAAGAAACCAAATCTCTAATATGTCTTTTTCTTTTGTTACTTTATTTACGCTCTGGTCAGGGCACACAAATTGAAAAAATGTTTTTTAGCCAAATAGCTTGAGCTGTTTAATTATTTTCGTCTTAATGATTTCAGTTTTATTTAGGTTCTGTTCAGATTCTGGCTGATGGATTTTAATTTTGTGCAATTTATGTTGCATAAAATGTAAGGACTAAAGACGATGTATATTTGATTCTTAAAGAGTTGACATAAAATTTTGAGCAATTAATTGTGCTTCAATAAGTAAATATTTCAGAAAATGCCAGAATTAATGCTGTATTTTAGTAAGTGCAAGTTTGCAAAGTTCTTAATAACTAAATTCCTTTGTCATTAGGCATTTCTTGTTGAGCTTGAACAAAATTCTGGAAAAGTTGAGAAGCTGAAAGAGACATTACAAGACTTATTGAAAAAAAATCCAGACTCACCTGAAGCAAAGAAGTTAATGCAAGTGCTAGAACAAATAGGTAAAGCAAGTATGATACAGTGCTAATATTCATCCATTTGGAATGGAATACCTTACCCTCAAAACAAATAAAGAAGCATACAAGAATTGACCTGGCAGGTGAAGTTAGAAGGACGTGGAATTGGTTAGGCTGAATAGTCTGCTTTCATAATGTAATTTATCTGTAAGGATGGGAAGTTTAATTTTATGATGATATTCCATGAAATAGTGGGAAAATAAAAGAAAGTAATTATCTAAGCAAGGGAAAATGCTTAAAATAATCTGGTCACTGAACTGTATATAGTCCAACTTGCTTCATGTATTTTCATTAATGTGTTTATATACAGAAGTGGAAGGAGAGTCTCTGGTTTGATCCCTGGTTCATGCCAAATTAGCACAGAAAATGTAGACATTGAGAGAAGAACTTGTTACCAACTGGAAAAGTGTACATGTGAAGATCTTGGGTGGCAATATGGAGGGTTAGGATGCATTTCTGTAGTTGCTGTATGTAATAACATTGCGTACATTTCATCACAACATATTTGCAATGATACATGCAGAGCTCCTATTCACTTCTTTTCCCAAGTTTGGAATTAAATTCTATTCAGTTGAGGATCTACACATTGCAATTCTTTATCAATTGTACAAGCTTATCCATGATGTGTAGCTATTTGGATCAGTTAGGGTGGGAATATTGTTTGCCCTTTTACTGTATCTCCACCTCAGTCACTGGAACAAGAGGGGTGAAAATTGGGGGAGAAAAGTGACAACTATAACCAAAATGTTCAAATCTCTGATCCATGCAAGAAACTTGGAGTTGAGATTTTAAATCTCATTTGCCTAGGAAGATTTCAGTTCTACTCGTAAATCTGTTTTGGGTCATCTTGATTGAAGTGGTTTTTTTAATTTTAGATTATGGCTTGTTCTGGAAACTTGATTAGCTATTTGGTCTAGAATATTATTTTAACAATAGTTCTGAAGTTGTAGTTCTCAAAAGTTAATGTACAAGCCTTTGTATCGTTTTATAATGTATGAATAAGTGCAATTATTTTAATGATTTGCATTATGATTTTGTTGAGCAGCATAAACCAATACGTATAATATTGTGTGTAGCTTTTCTCTGATTAAATCATTGAAGTCATCTTTTCTTTGTTTAGAGTCAAAGTGGACTCATGCCAATCAGATAGTAACTGAAAGACAACAAAAACTTGAGGAATCAGCCAACCTACTCTCAAATTTCCAGAATACAGAATCACAGCTCAGTCCATGGCTATCAGAAAAGGAGTTAATGATGAGTGTATTGGGTCCTCTGTCAATTGATCCAAATATGCTGCGTGCCCAGAAACAACAAGTACAGGTAAAACTAAGGACCAGAAATGTCAAAATTATTTACAGATGCAATAAAAAGATTGTATATTAAATTATTCCTGATATCTCTAATTAAAATCTTTTGTTTGTGACAGTTCATGTTGAAAGAATTTGAGACTCGTAAACCTCAGTATGAACAACTAAACAAAGCAGCAGAAGGCATACTGTGTGCATCTGGAGATGTATCTCCTCCTGACAGCCAGCTGAGCAATCAGCACAGAACCATTAATGACAAATGGAATAAACTTACCAATCAGCTCAGCAGCCGTTCAAGTCAAATTGATCAAGCCATAGCCAAAAGTACACAGTACCAGGAGCTACTGCAGCAGCTCACTGACAAAATCAAGATCCTCTGTGATAAACTAAGCAACCAGTCTGTGATTAGTACTCAGCCAGATGTTGTCAAACAACAACTCGAAGAAACTAGTGAAATTCGCTCAGATTTGGATCAGCAAAAGGAGCAGATTGAACAGGCACAGATTCTCTGTGATGACCTGTCTTCTCTTATCGGTGAACAATATTTAAAAGATGAGCTTCGGAAGCGCCTAGAAGCAGTTGTAATGCCATTTAATGGTCTTGAAGAGAGAGCAGGTATGCATTGATGCTGCGGATTTAGTTATAGTGTGGCAAAATAAATTGTAACACAATTTAAAATCAGTTTATCATTTGACAGATGTACTGAAAAAACAGATTCCTATAATTTTTGAAGTTGTTGTTTTTGGTTACTTTTGTTGCAGATGCTTTCCACTCTTCCACCAATATACATGAGAACTTAGCTGAAACCTCTGTAGTCAATAGTTGTCAGAAGCAAGTTAAATTACCTACTTCCTCTAAGAGATGGAAGAGACCCAGCTAATACTTTTCGGCTAAGTCTTTGACTCTGCATGAGCACTTTACGTCCAGAGGAACGATGAGCACTGATAGCCTTATCATTGTCATCACAAGAACTATGAAGTTGTTCTTTCCCAGATTAGTTAGATGTTTATTTGATATTTACCTTTTAATTGCTACTTTCGTTAAAATACTCTAAAAATGGATTTCCTACTTAACTCCTATGATTAATATTCCAACCTGCTTCCCATTTCTATGCTTCAATTAACTTTGAGGCCAAATCTGTGCTCTGGCACATAGCCAATTAGCCATACTAGGGACATAATTATTCCTTCCCAGGAGAGGCAAGAAGGGCAAATAGTTGAGTGAAGCAGAAGCAGAAATGCTTGGAGAAATTCAGCAGGTCGCATCATTTGTGAGAAGAAACCACAGTTCACCTTTTGGAGCAGTGTGAGGGGGAGTTGAAATGGTCAGCCACAGGGCAGTGGGATTGTTTGGTCTATGTATTCCAGAGATGGTCCCTGAAATGCTCTGAGTTGACATGAGTCAGCCCTAGAGATAACCCCCCCCCACCCCCCGGCCTTGTCTCTCCTCCGATTAAGGCTGTTAAAAGTCAATTAAAGACCACTCAAGGGTCTCAATTTGCCATTGACCCAGTTACCCACAGTTCCTGTCAGGCAGAAAAAGTTGCAACTTTGCCAATTGGGGCCAGTTTGGGACAGAGATGAGGGACGAGTGCTCACTGCTGAAGACCACGTTATCTATAATTTTGGATTTGCAGGATTTTAGGAATCCATCCCCTTTCAAAGCCCATCTCTATGACAAACTGAATCACATCACTTTTTTTATCCAGATGGAAATGCTGATTGCGTATCCTTAAGGCACCAACTCCGTTATGGGGAAAAGTGGACAGTTTAATGCATACAGGTTATTCCACTATAAAGCGGATTTCATCTGTGCAAATTGGCTGTAGCGCAACTAATGAATTGCGGATGTTTAAGTTAGGCAAACTTTCTGCTGAACAAGTATAGCAATTGTTGTGGTTCTGTTCGCCGAGCTGGGAGTTTGTGTTGCAAACGTTTCGTCCCCTTTCTAGGTGACATCCTCAGTGCTTGGGAAGTACTGAGGATGTCACCTAGAAAGGGGACGAAACGTTTGCAACACAAACTCCCAGCTCGGCAAACAGAACCACAACAACGAGCACCCGAGCTACAAATCTTCTCCCAAACTTCGATTATAGCAATTTTATTTGCGATCTTCTATTAGCAATCTTCTACAGCACAACTTTCTATAGTGGTTTTGATAGATTAGAACCCCGACAGTGTGGAAACAGGCCCTTCAACCCAACAGGTCCATACTGACCCTCTGAAGAGTAATCCACCCAGATCCATTCCCCTATGCTATTGCTCAACATTTACCCCTGACTAATGCACCTAACCTACACATCCCTGAACACTACAGGGGAATTTAGCATGGCCAATTCATCTAACCTGCACACCTTTGGACTGTTGGAGGAAACCAGAGCACCTGGAGGAAACTCGCGCAGATACAGGGAGAATGTGCAAACTCCACACAGATAGTTGCCTGAGGTTTTCCATAGCGTGATTTTCCATAGTACGAAGTTACAGAGAAACACAACTATCAGTTTATAGCAGAGTGATGTTTAATTGTTTACAACCCAATGTGATGAACACCTTCCTGGGCCTTTGGAGACAAGAAGTCTAACCACTGTAAATATGGTGCACACAACTCTCAATTTCTTTTCAGCAAACCAATCTGGGTGACCCTTTAATTTTTAAGTCATGTCACCCTGGTGTTAGGCAAACGTCGAAACTGGTTATGTGACTGCTTTATTTTATCCCAAAGTAAGGCCAGTCCTGAAACTCCTGTTGTATTATAAATGTTATTTTTGTAACAATCGTTGACTTGTTTCATTGATTTTAACCAAAATTACCTTATTTTCAACTCTGTATTCAGCAAGACAGATTATACACTTTAAAATGACTACAATTTTACAGTGCATACAGTAGATAAAAATCAACTGTTCCATCAATAATTAAAATATTTTATATGTTAAATATTTAGTACCTATACTTGCAATTAAGGTTTGCAATAATATTTTAAAATATTTTAAATATCAATTCAATGGAAAATTTGAAAGATGACCGAAATTGTATATGTTTCCAAATAATGTGTGGTGATGATTATTTACAGGTGATCGGATAAACCAACTTCAGACAATTCTGGCCAGTTCTCAGCAGTTTCAACAGACCTTTGATGAACTCAAGCTGTGGCTAGATACTAAATGTAGTGAACATGCTCAAAGGTCTCCAGTGTCTGCAAACTTAGATATTTTACTGTCTCAGATAAGTGAGCAGGAAGAGTTCCAAAAAAGCCTGAATCAGCATTCAGGCTCATATGAGATGATTCTTGCTGAAGGAGAGGCTCTATTTCGGAGTGCCCAACCTGGGGAGGAAAAAACGATCCTGCAGAGTCAGTTGTCAACTCTTAAAGGACAGTGGAACGATCTAACCAAACAGGTTACAAGCAGACATTCTAAACTTAAAGACTGCCTGCAGAAAGCACAGAAGTACAGACAGTATGTGGAAGACTTGCTTCCATGGATTGGAGATTGTGAATTTAAAATTAAAGAACTGGAGATTACTGTTGATCCAGGACAGCTTAATTCCTCTTTAACATTAGCTAAAGATCTGCATCATGATGTGGAGAAACACCGTTCACTCCTGGAAATGATGAATACTGCTGCTGATATTCTTGTTGAGTCTTGTCAGGTCAATGAAGAAGGAATTAGGGATGAAAAAGCAGGTATAAATCAAAGAATGGACCTTATTACAGAACATCTTCAAACCAAGAGTGAATCAATCGAGGAGATGGCTCAAAGGCTAAAGGAGTTTCAGGATTCCCTGAAAAACATTCAGAAGAAACTTGATGGGACTAAGCAACAGCTTGAAATATATGATGCTCTTGGACCACAAGCCTACAGTAATAAGAACTTGGAAAAGCTTAGGACACGGCAGGAATCTCTGCAAATGTTAGAGCCACAAGTAGAGTACCTGAGAGACCTTGCCCAAGGACTAGCAGCAGATGCCCCTGATGGTGCAGATTCATCACAGCTTCTACAGCAAGCAGAGGTAGTTCAGCAAGAATACAGTGATGTAAAACAGAGAGTGGATGAAAGTTGTTTATCAATGGAAAACAAACTTCAAGGAATTGGACATTTCCAGAGCCGTGTACGAGAAATGTTTTCATACCTTGCAGACCTGGATGATGAACTGGATAGCATGAGTCCTGTTGGTAGGGATTTGGACAGCCTACAATCGCAGATTGATGATATTAAGCAATTCATGAGCAAACTTAAAGAATTAAAAAAAGACATTGAAACTTCAGAAAAAGAATGTAAGCAGACGCTAGAAGTAGAAGGCAGTCCAGACCTACAAGGACTGAAACGAGAGCTTGAAGCCTTGAACAAACAGTGTGGTAAACTACTGGAACGAGGGAGGAACAGACAAGAGCAAGTAGAGATGACTGTTTCACGAGTTGATGATTTTTATGAAAAGCTTAAAGAACTCAACAGCCTCCTAACTAAAACAGAAGAGGGTGAAGAATTGCAAGGAATGGTAGGAACAGAAGTTGATGTTATCAATCAGCAATTGGCAGACTTTAAGGTAGGATTTCTTTTAAATCAGCTCATAGTACTTTTTAAGAGATTTTCAAAGTGATAAATAGTTCCAAACATTTTTTTCTATAAGGTGTTGGTAATTTGTTTCAGTACTACTACGATTATTTGAATGTATATTTGTAGTTTCAATCAGCATAATCCTTAGTAACTGAATCCTGTTAGGATGGGTGAACTGAAACATTGTCCTTGTGTGGCAATGTCCATGTTGTAAATTATCATCTACTCCTTTAGTCTGTGCTGTTGGAATTTTTATTTTGGATGATTAGTGGCTGTACACACCATCTATATGCACATTGGCTAGCAGTAATTTTTATAAATCATAAATTCAGGTTTATCTGAAAGGATCCTTATGGAACATATGCGTTCTATTTCAAAGTACCCAACCTGAAGAAAAAATTAAAGCTTTAGGGCAATTGTCAATCTTCAAAGGAAGCGAGATCAGCTCATGAAACAGCTAGCAGGCAGATATTCTAGGCTCAAAGATTGCCTTCACAAAGTATAGCAATGCTGACAGTATGTAAGGACTTGCTGACATGGATAGAAGAGTGTGAAGTCTTTCAGACGTTGTACTGATGTCAGTCACTACAGTGGCTTAAGCAAGTAGGAGGTTACAATTTGTTTGAAGACAGTTAAAAATCAGTATTTATGCAACTGAAAAATTGAGATTGATCGTTCAGCAACGAGGAGGAGGAGTAACTGAGCATCATTTCATTGAGAAAAGTGAGGGAGGTAAAAGAAAAGTAGAACCAATAATTTGAGAATTTTGGGAACAACAGCTGGAATCAATGCTTCAGAAGGGAGAGAGGGAGCAATAAGCAATTGAAGGGGAGGAGAAAAGTGTGAATCTGAAGCATATTTATTGTGTAGAATGGGACAGCACAGATGGTGGAACATGAGAAGAAAGCAAATGAAAAAATTCAAGAACAGAATTTTTTGGGTGGGAACAGGAGTGTGTGGAGGTTCAAGGAAAGAGAAGCCATATCTGATGCTTTTGTTTTTGAAGTGTAGAAGATTGAGACAGCTGTAAGGCTAAGAATGACTTGGAACGGAAGAAGCAGAGGACAGGGCAGTGGACGTGATCTGTATGGACTTCAGTGAGGCATTTGACAAGGTTCCTCATGGTAGACTGGTTAGCAAGGCTAGATCACATCCTATACAGGGAGAACTCACCACTTGGAGATTGAACAGTAAGGTAAAAGACTGTAAGGATAGAACTGTAAGGTGGTGGTAGAGGGTTGCTTTTCAGACTGGAGGCCTGTGACCAGTGGTGTGCCACAAGGATCAGCGCTGTGTCCACTGCTTTTTGTCATTCATGTAAATGATTTGGATGTGAACATTGGCAAAGTTAATAAACTTTCAGATGACATCAAAATTGGAGGTGTAGTGGACCGCGAAGGAGGTTACCTCAGATTACAACGGTTCTTGATCAGATGGGCCAAGGAGTGGAGATGGTGTTTAATTTAGATAAATGTGAGGTGCTATGTGTGGAAAGGCAAATCAGAGAAGAACTTATGCATTTAATGGTAAGGTCCTGGTGAGTGTAACTGAACAGAGACCTTGGCGTGCAGGTTCATAGCTCCTTGAAAGTGGAGTCGCAAGCAGATTAAATAGTGAAGATGGTGTTTGTATGCTTGCCTTTATTGGTTAGTGTGTTGAGTATAGGAGTTGGGAGGTCATGTTGCGTTTATACAGGACATTGATGAGGCCACTTTTGGGGAATACTGTGTGTGCAATTCTAGTCTCCCTAGCATAGGAAGGATGTTGTGAAACTTGAAAGGGTTCAGAAAAGATTTATAAGAATGTTGCCAGGATTGAAAGATTTTTTTTTAGATTAGATTACTTAGTGTGGAAACAGGCCCTTCGGCCCAACAAGTCCACACCAACCCGCTGAAGCACAACCCACCCAGACTCATTCCCCTACATTTACCCCTCCACCTAATATTATGGGCAATTTAGCATGGCCAATTCACCTGACCCGCATATTTTAGTTTTTGGAATTTGGGAGGAAACCGGAGTACCCGGAGGAAACCCACGCAGACACAGGGAGAATGTGCAAACTCCACAGTCAGTCGCCTGAGGAGGAAATTAAACCCGGGTCTCTGGCACTGTGAGGCAGCAGTGCTAACCACTGTGCCACCGTGCCGCCTGTGAGCTACAGGGAGAGGCTAAATAGGCTGGGACTATTCTCCCTGACAAATCGGAGACTGAGGGGTGACCTTAGAGAGATTTATAAAATCATGAGAGGCATGGATAAGGTAAATAGACAAGGTCATTTCCCCAGGTGGAGGAGTCTAGAACTAGAGGGCATAGGTTTCAGCTAAGAGGAGCAAGCTTTAAAAGGGATCTACAGGATAACTTTTTCATATAGAGGATGGTGTATGTATGGAATGAGCTGCCAGTTGAAGTGGTGGAAGCTGGTACAATTACAACATTTAAAAGGCATCTGGATGGGTATAGGAATAAGAAGGGTTTAAAGGGATATGGGCCAAGTGCTGGCAAATGCAACTAGATTAAGTTAGGGTATCTGGTCAGCATGAACAAGTTAGACCTAAGGGTCTGTTTCTGTTGTGTACATCACTATGACTCTTAGCAGAGTTCAGTGATTTAAAAAGGAATATCAATCTAGGAACACCACTTTGGGGAAATATGAGCAAGGCTAGGAGCAGTTTTTTCAATTGTGAAATGATAGACAAAAGACTGCAAAAGAAAATTGGAGTGAGGATAAACTGGGAGCAGCGTGTTTTTGGATGGTAGAACCAGAAACAGGGAAGAAAACACAAGGCATGTTTTGTTCATTTTTTAAATTAACCAGTATAGGGCATTTTTTAAGTTGGGATATTTTACCTATTATTTAAAATCTTATTGTATGCCTGCTTTCTCACTACTTCTGTCTCTAATACGAATAAATAGGCAATTACCCAAGCAGAGAAGCTGTTGGTATACTGACCCATATGTGTTTGCTGCAGTTTGAAAGTTAAGATCTTACACTTGTCTGCTTCACTGTTCTCTGGTTTTGTGTCCATTTTGACATCCATTGTCTATCATTAATGCCCAAGCTTTATATAGAATCATGAGCTAACAGAAGGTGGCTGTGTGATCAGTGTGCTTGTGCGCTCTCTTCAAAACGGCTGTCCAATTTATTCCCACTTTTTTACTCTTTACCTCTCCTTTTTTATTTCAAGCAGTTAGCCAATTTTTAGAAAATTATTTTTGTACCCTGGGCTCCAATCCTCATTCTCAAGGACAAACCAGGATTGGCAACAGATATTCTACTACTACTACTTCTGCCTAAATCTCGGTTTTCTGGTTTCATTAGACACCCTTCTGCTGTTGGAATTTTTTTAATTACTTTTTCAATCAAAACTGTCATGTTTTTACATTTCTCTCTATTCTTCCCTTTGCTGTCTCTGATCTAGGAAGTTTGGTTTCTCTAATTTTTAAGTAACTGAAGTCATCAATTCCATGTGCTGATGGTCCACACTATTCAAATGAGGAAAATCTTTTTTTTAGGGGTTTGACATAACCCTGTGGTTTTTAGAATCCCTACTGTGTAGGAACAGGCCCTTTGGCCCAACAAGCCCACACTGTCCCTCCAAAGATATCCCACCCAGACCCATTTCCCTATATTTATCCCTGACTCCTGCACCTAACCTATACACTATGGGCAATTTAGCATGGCCAATTCACCTAACCTGCACATTTTTGGATCGTGAGAGGAAACTGGAGCACCCGGAGGAAACCCAGATAGACATTGAGAGAATGTGCCAACTCCACATAGATAGTCACTCAAGGCTGGAATTGAACCCAGGTCCCTGAGAGACAGCAGTGCTAACCACTGAGCCACCCGTGCTACCCAACGGCAAATATCTTCAATGCCCTTCTTTTTATCAAACTGATCTACTAGTCCTGCCATTGTCAAAGACTTAGCATGTGTACAGCTGTTTTAAAATATAGACATTATACTGCCTATTCAAATGTTCCTATCAAATATAACACTGCACACTTATCTGCATTTAATTTTATCTATCATGCATCTGTCCATTTTATCATGACTTGGACTTGAATTTCTGGAGATTCTGAATAATACTTTAGTCCCAAGAACAACCCTGAAAACAGCACAGTTCCATGCCACCTGAAGAATAGCCATTTATCACTATGCTGTTTTTCCACTGCAGTCAAGTTAGTATGCATACGCCCATTGCCCTTCAATAGTTTTAGTTCTGTTAGTTAGTGTATTATACAATATTCTATCAAATATTCTTTGAAAGTTCATATGTACACTGACAGCTGCAACCCTGTCAAACACACTCTCCATACAAAGCTCTCAATAAATCCAATCTTTCATTTGCTGCTAGGCAGATTTTCTTTTATTAGACTGTACTTTTCCAGGAATTTGCAAATTTTCTTCTTGATAACTTCTAAAAGTTTTTCAACCATCAGTGTTTGACTGGTCTGTAGTTGCTGGTAGGTTTATGCACTCTTTCTCTTTGAGTTTGTGGGCAACATTTTCAATCTGCCAGTATATTTCTCTTTTTATCCAGGGAGAATTGGAAGAATATATCCAGAGCTTTCACATTTCCTTTGGATGCATTTCTTCAGGGACAGATGACAGTTTTCCTGTTGTGAATGCTTCTCTTCTCATTCTTTTTTTTTATCCAGTCAATTTCTCTATTGCCTCTTCCTTTTCAGTTGATATTAGAAGCATAATTTTTCATGCAAGTAGATGCGATGTACTCATAGTTTTGAACTGGCCACATTCTTCCTTTGACATTTTGTCATTTATGTATTTGAGATACCAACAGGGATATTTTGTTGAAGCTTCTCCTGTGTCATCAGTCCACTTTCCCTCCATTCACAAGAACACTAATTCAAGGGGAAAATTAAATTTTACAATGCAAGCAAGTGCTGATTAGATGATAAGTGGACACTGATCAGTTGAGGCATTACCCTAGAGATGCATAATTTAACGATGATTAACTGCCACACTTTGTTCATATTTTAGACCAGTCAGGTTGACAGAGATCAAGGCAATCAACCAGAAAATGGCTGTTGCTTGATTTGTTAAGTTGAAATAGGTGCAATGTGCATGCATGTGTACATAGCCAACCAACTAGTTATGTATTGATAAACTACTACCTGTTCCTTTTTGTTATCTTTTCATCCATTCTTGCCTGTAGCTAAATCTTTTGGCTATTCTCCTTTCCTCTTACAAGTCCCCATTTTACTTTGTATATTGAGCTTGGTTCTTTGCTGAATTATGAATTTAACTTTTATCACCAGCTTCCTTTTCCTGTTTCATTTCAATCTCTACCTTTAATCATCCACAAACTGCTTGGTTTGGGTGCCTTTCTTTTCCCATTACTAGGAATATATTTGGTTTTTACCTGGTTTTTCTTTTCTTTGAAAGCTTTTCATTCCTTAATTACTGCTTTATGTACCAATCTTTGATTATAGTTCACCGTGGTTGGTTCTCTATCTTGGACTTTGTGGGCAACGTTTTCCAAATTATTCCTCGTTGAATTGTCGATTTGTATTGATTCTCAGGCTTTTTCATAACTATGCTAACCGAATGATGATATGATCAATTTTTCAAATGTTTGCCCAGTGAAATATCCTATTCTTCAGAACTAGCACCAGATTACAGCTCAACTGCCAGAAACATCAGACCAAATTTTTAAACGGCCAGTAGTTGGTTAAGGGGCTGGCAAGGGAATAGTGTCAACATTTGGGTCTTCCACTGTGATCAAATCCCAATTAATGAATAAGGGCCACTTACCTATGGCTGACTTGTGGGAGGGGGAGAAACGTGCAAACCTCCTCCTGGCCATGACTGAGATGACCGCAGTTGTCATCAAGTAAAGATGTTTCCCAATGCAAAAAGGCACTTCATAGGATCTTTCCATCTTGAGACCAACTTGACATTGGCAGCTCCCACCTCTGCCCATAGGTTTCCAATTTCCCTGGGCTGGAGGGTTTCCAACTGGACCTCCACCTTGGGGGACAGCATTCCATCCTTCATTGGTCAGCAAGTTTGCAACCTGGCCACTAATTGCTTTGCCAGTCAAATATTGCATTGGGCCTCGGGTGCAGTTCCAACCCTGCTTCAGAACCTGGGCGTATGCTCAAACACAGTCACAATTGCAGAATAGAAATCCAGTGGGTTAGATGTTTTTACAGACATTCGGATACTTCAGTTCTGAAACTATAGCACTCGCTGTTCTTGACATTGGTGGTGTGGTGGGCCTTCACATTATTGAATATAGTACCTAGATTACTTCAGAATGGATGTGAATGCATTGGAAATCGCAACAAGCCAAATTTCTGTTTTGAAGCTGGTGGATCAATTGCAACACGTTTTCTATTTTTGAGATCTGACCAAAACAGTATTGGTGAATTTGAGCAAGGGACCCTCTTTCACTTATTTGTCTGATTCCTAGTTGATATTTATCACGGATATAACATAGCAAGTTACCCACTTTCAGGACATTGCTGCCATATTCCAGAGAGCTTTTCTGTTTGGGGGGGTGGGGGGGATTTAATGTCTAACTTCTGCCAGTAGCCAATGAGAACTTTGATCAGAATGCTTTGTAAGTAAAGTATATTCACAAGGAAGTAATAGCTTGATGGAGTAGTGACAGTTTCAGTGACAAGACCAGTTTATTGCTTCGAATCTTCAGCATGTGACTCAATTGCAAGTCACCCTCCTTGGTTTTTTTTGCCTTTATAAAAAAAATCTGTTTGGGAAAATTGCATTTTCCTAGTACACTATTGATCCTCTTTCACATAGGAAGTTTTGGTGGTTGGGTGGACAATCACGTGATGTAGACTGTAAGATTTAAATATATCTTTAGACTGCACTTCCTAACACACAAGAACATGTGTACTTAATCCCCCATAATGATTATAGTCAAAGAAATAAATACATAAATGAAAAAGAAATATGTCTGGTAACAAAAATTGTTGTAGTAGAATTTTAATTTCTAAAAATTAGCTTAATGTGCCTAATCGGAAATAATTATAGAATGGTCAGTTGGTAATTATCAGATAGCTGGTGTCAGCAAGCATTGATATTGAGTTTTATTAATATAATTTTTAACCTAGTCTACTGTAAGTTTAGATTTTGTTTTTTGAGTCAGTAATGAGCTTTCTGTCTGCCCAAAATTCATTATTAACTTGTAGCCACGATGATTTATTTTAAAACTGTGTTTTTGAGGCCTAGCTTTAGAATAAATTGTTTTTTTTTGCAGCATAATAGATTTCTGTTTATCTTTTGTGATCTGCAAGACAAGGTTTATGAGGATGTTGCCTGGTATGGAAGATGCTGACTATGAAGAGAGGTTGGGTTCCTTTTAATTATGAAAAAAGGAGATTGCAGGTGGTGGGGGAACCAGATTGAGGTCTACAAAATCATGAAGGGTATAGACAGGGTAGTTAGAGATGAGCTTTTTCTCAGAGTGAAGGATTCAATAACGAGAGGTCACCCTTTCAAGGTGAGAGGTGATATGTTTAAGGGGGATGCACGCGGCAAAAGAGGTTGGTGGGTGTCTGGAACACATTACCAGCAGAGGTTGTAGAGGCAGGCACAGTGGATTCATTAAAGATGTGTCTGGACAAATGCATTAGTAGGTGGGGAGCAGAGTGATACAGATGCTTAGGATTTGGATGACCAGTTTAGACAATAGATTTGGATCAGGTCAGGCTTAGAGGGCTGAAGGGTCTGTTCCTGGACTGTAAATTTTCTTTGTTCTCTGTTCTTTCTTTGTAAACAGTGGGACCTTGGTTTGTTTGACATTTCTGGAATGTTCTTAAGCTCAAGGGAAACACCTAATACGTAAGGAAGGAGATTTTAGTTTTACTCTTGAGCTTTGTGCAGTCCTGTGAACTCCATAGGTGAATATGCCTACGTAGACCCATGCTTCTGAGAATGATGGGATATAGTGAAGTCGGCTTCTTTTAAAGTGATGAGTTACTGTTAGTCTCAGACCAGGAATTCTGAGATAAAACCCTGAAAAAGTTACTTAAAGCTGAGCATGCTTTTAATGCAAGTGTATAAAAGCTTCAGGAAGAAGCTATCAGCAGTTCCAGTCTTTACATTAAAACAGCAAGTAACTTAAACCTACCAAGGTATTAGAGACCGGAACGCAGGTATGAGTATTGCAGGAGTATGTTTTGGGATGTTGCATCATTTGGGTACTGTAGAAAAGTTGTTTTCTTTTCAGTGTCTGAAGGATTGTTATGGGATCACGTTTCTGCTGTGTGTTTAAAACCTCTTTTGAATTTGATTAATCAGTAGATGGTTTGATTTATTCCACTTTATCTTAATTTCTTGCATTAATAAACTGTTTTATTGTTAAAGCAAAACCTGCTGCATTGTGTTCTTATGCTTCAGTGAGCAACCACTTCACTGAACTCAAAACAAATCAAAATATGATCAAGCAAGCCAGATTTCGGTCTGAAATATGACTTGTCCGGGAATAACAACAGCTGGGATCTTAACACATGTAAAAAGAGCTGCAGGATTAGAGAGACAGTGCACATTATTTCCACACATCACTAGAATCCCCAAGCTTCAAAGTCATAACTTTCCAAGTGTAATCACTCCCATTATGACTTATTTTAGAAAGCACTTCAGTTTTCTCAATCCAGTCATTTCGTCCTGTTACACTTTGTGATTAACCATGAAAACAGTACAGAAAATCGATCTATTAGCCCATTCAGGATCTGGGCAGAGTATTATGTATGTCAAAAAGTGAGGATTAGGCTATAATGTCTAATCTTTAAAGATATTTGTCCTCAAAGCTCACTGACACGTCTTGGTACATAATGGGATTTGTATAAATTTGCTGTTTTCAAAAAGAATGAAATTGTTTGAAATTTGAGTTTTGAAAAGTTAATTTTCTGACCTGCATGTCATTTCCAATGATATCAGCATTGGTTAACCACTCATGAGACCTTTATAATAAATTTCAGGCCAATTTATTCTTCTTGCTTCATGTTTTTCATACTTAAATATATATTTATTCCTTTCATGACAGACTATGCCCTCGACCCAATCCCATGGTCCTTCATAGTCTCTATGCCAACTCATTCTCATCATTCTCCCTGGTATCCATGCAGAGATGAAATAAATTTGTATTAAATAAAGTGACTTGGGTCTGGATTTTTGCCATGGTGGAGAGGCTGTCTATCATGGCAAAGATGGCAGAGCAGATCAGACATTGGAAGACATACCCCCAAGCGACTTCCCTTTTTGTCCAGGAGTGAAAACTGAGTCCATTCTTAGTTTGTGTATGTATGCTTTATCAAGGCAGCTGGCCATTTACATAATGAGCTGTCTCCACTGAAATGGAAATGCTGGCATTAAAGTAGTGTGAAACTGGGAGCACAAAGATCAGGTCTAAAGTTTCTGTATTTGCTTGAAAAACCAAGGTATTCCTTTCAAGTGACTATGCCACAACTCCCCCCCACCCCAACACACACACACACACACACACACACACACACACACACACACACACACACACACTCTCTGTATACTTTATATACAGTCCCAGGTGGTCATGGAGTATGTAGTCAGCAACTTATTTTTGGGTGGTGGGGTCTTAAAGGTATATACCAATTTATCTGAAAGCTATTCAGAATTGACACCGTGTTATCGAAGCACTTAAAGGGCTTGGATTTTTTTTTAAAGTGTGGATTTAAATCAGTCAATGCTAGATATTTCATTGTTCATGTTGACATAAACCAGTGGAGGATTGATGCTTTCTTCACCTATCATTTTCATTTAAGTGCCTGTTAAGTGAGCAATTTGATGGACGGTTCTGAGTGCTTCTAGAATAGAAATATTTGGTGTCATGTGAGATCATATTGAAGGAATTGAAATTTTTTTTTTCAATGTTTTTAATAATGTAATCAATGCATATTCTTGTTTGAGCATTAACGTTTCATGCAGCTGGGCAGCTCTTACGTCCAGCCCATGCAGTATCCTGCAGCTGGCAGCCTCCGCTTTCATTCTGAGGTCACGTAACATGTCTCCAAGGGCACCCTGTAACTTCTGAATGAAAATCCAACCCCCCAGGCCAGTTTTCCCAGGTTGAATTTGCAGAGCTGGGAATTCCCCTGTAAAAGGAGGGCCCAAGTGTATATTGCAGACTTCATTTTTTTGTAAAACAAATCTTCACTGCATAACACCTTAAAATACTTAATTCAGGTGTCCAAACCTTATAACAGCAAGCATTTATATTTCATTTATGTTTTCACTTCAAAAGGTCCATAACTAATTTGAACTGTCAGTTAAACTGAAATGGCAGCTACCCTACTAGGATAATGGATGGTTGTGAAATCCACTAGATAGCACGAATCCAATAATTGAAACTCTCTCAGCCTCAATCAGTAAACAGAGTGAAATAGCAGGCAGTCTTTTTTTTAAGCTTAAGGCATTTTATTTAAAAGATCTAAAGAGCAGTGTTTTTTACATGCCTTGACAGCTCTCCTTGCCTATTGCTTTTCACACTTTTGACTGTTTATTCTGCAAGTCCATTGACAGTTGCAAACAGTGTGATAGTTAATGAGCATATGTACTTTACAAGTGCATTCGTGTGTACTTTTCACTATTGCAAAAGACACCTGACATCCCGCAGTAGACTAGGAAACAATGAGGACTGCAGATGCTAGAGAGTCAGTCAAAAAAGGTGGTGCTGGAAAAGCACAGCATGTCAGGCAGCATCCAAGGAGCAGGAGAGTTGACACTTCGGGCATAAGATTTGCATCAGGAATGTGGAAGGAGAAGTGAGATGAGAGATAATATGGGGCTGGGTAGGGGGGAAGATAGGTGGGAAGGCGATAGGTGGATGAAGGCAAGGGATAATTGTGATAGGTCAGTGAGGATGGTGGAGTGGATAGTTGGGAAGGAAGGTGGAGAGGTAAAGAGGGCAATGCCAAGGCTGGGGGTGGGGTGAGGGGGTGCAGGGAGGAGATTTGGATACTAGGGAAGTCAGTGTTGATGTGTGGTTGAAAGGTGCCAAGGCAGAAGATTAGGCTTTCTTCCTTCAGTTGGTGGATGATTGATTTGGCTTCAATGTGGTCTCCTCTGCATCGGGGAGACAGGACACCAACTCACGGAGCATTTCGGGGAACATCTCTGGGACACGTACCAAACAAACTCACCGCCTTGTGGCCCACTATTTCATCTCCCCCTTCTACTCCCCCAAGGATGTGCGAGACCTGGGCTGCCTCCAGCATCAAATCAAAGCCACCCACCAACTGGGGAAGAAGAACACCTCATCTTCTGCCTTGAGAAACTTCAACCACACTTCACCAACATAGACTTCACTAGTTTCCTCTTACTAGGACTACACTGCACACCTCTGGTTTCACTTCCTTGGGCTTACAAAATCTTTCTGGAGTAAAGGCTGCTAGTGATTTAAATGACCAACTGTGTCTGTGAACTATGAATCCTGCCCCAATTCTACTACAATTAAAATGAGAAGTGCTGTGCTTAGGGATGATAGCTGCAGTTTCTTGGATCATCTTTTTATAATAGTACTTCCAATTATTTCCTGTTTAAGTAGCAGCTTATTACTATTACATGAGGAGCTGTATATATAGGTTACTAAATACACAAGTTCTTGGTTAATGTGTATTACTGGATTAAAGTCTAAAGTGGTGCTTCTATGCACCTTGAAAAATGGATGAAACTACTGTGTTAACTGGCATTACCTGCAGTTAATTTAAATTGCATCAATTCCATGAATGAGCAGCTGGGTTGAGTTATCTAGTTGTTCTGCTAAAAATAGCATTCAAGTCTGTCACCTGTCTTTAGCTAACTATTTGTGTTCCTCCCCAATAGTTGACATAGCAGTCCGTGTCTGGAGTTGTACAGCCCTCTACGCCTGTTGTCTCAGGACCTCTCCCTATAGAAACATGTGCTTGAATATCATTGCTTTGCTATTTTTAAGAAATTATGCTGTGCAGATTGGCTTTAACAGCCATCTCATTGGCATCAGGTTTTATTTGAAGAGAACTACAACCACGACAAAATGTTTTAAACTAATCTTTTAACCTTTCAATTTTTTTTCTTGACTTTTATTTGTCTTTTTCGAATCATTTATCTGTTATTTTCCTTCATCTGATGCCTTCCTGTGGGCACGATTAATTTAAGGCATATTTCTCTCAGGTGTAGTTGTTCTCTGCCCTGCATGAATGTAAGCCCCAGACAATGAATTTTAAAATGATTTTGGGATCTAAGGAACACAGCAACAAAGCATAATCCTGTTGTTACCCAACATCCAGATATCTACTTTCACTCAAGATTTGAGCAGTTTCCTTAGGCATTCTGACCATAGTCATCCATATCAGCAACTTGTTTCCTAAACAGGGGTCAGTTGTGGTTTTCTTGCAAGTTTAACATAAGCCACAGATTAAATCTGGAACTTTTGCAGTCTGTTTGGTGTAGCTATTCACTATCTTAACATGTTGAGCAATTGAAGAGCTTGTTTCTAAGTGATTTGAAATTGAAATGTTGAATTTCTGATTATGATGATACAGAAATTGTCTGGTCTCCTTAAAGCAGAAGATTAAATGTTAAAAGAAATTTGTTCATACGCACAATTAATATTCTCAGTATTTTTCTTTGTCTATGGCAAAGAAACGTTTTTTTTAATCTTCATACTTGCTACTGTCATCACAGATGATGCAGCTGAAGTGCAGGACACAAGTTAACATCTAAATAGGAATGCTAGGAAAATGACTGGTCTGACATGTTGATGCAGTGCAGGGCTGGTGTTCTAGTTCTGATTTCAATTTTGATATCGTCATGGCTGTTGTTCTGTGAAGTGGTTCAGTGATGCATTCAACCAGTATCAGTGATCAACCATCTATGTAGCACCATGTGAGGTGAAGTTAAACTATCCATATTTGCGATGTAGCAATGTCATTTCTTATAAACACCATGGAGTAAAATGTTAATCTGTTGTGGCAGCTTGCAGAAATGGAATATTTCTGGATTTTAAAGTTTCTGCGCATCATTCCAGTCAGTTGCTAAATGTTCATCTGTGTTTGAAGATATTCCACAATAATAGGCTTCTGCATATAGTGTTAGTTTATTTTTTTTGTTTTGGTTTAAAGTTCAAAAGATATATATGTGTGTACACACGTACACACACACACACGTGTACACACACACACACACACACACACACACACACACACACACACACACACACACACACACACTCTCTCCATCTAATCAGATTGCACACATTAAGATTTTTCATGTAACTATATGAACCACAAATCATATGCATCCATTCCTTTTTGTGGACCATGAGAGGACAAGGCATACTGATTTCCATTAACAAATGGATAAATGCTAATTTCTCTTTAAATACCAAGGACAAGTTAGCCAATATACAGCTGTCTTAACACTGTTTCCAAATCTGGCCTTAAACTTTAGAACTTTTTTCCCAAACCTTTGCTCACTATGATCCCCATATCGAGGTTTGGAAATTATCATGACTCTTTTAATAGGAGTGGAAGTGAACCAGACTGTGGGGATAGGAGGGTAAAGCAAACCATGGCTATGGAATGGTGATCTATTGGAGCACGGGGAGGAGCTGTTGAGCTCCAAAGCAGCTGTTGCTGGCTCGCATCTGTGGCCCCACTTTGGAAAGCCCTTCTCTGAAGGGTTTGTATCCTACGCTAGTATCATTTTGGAAAGAAAAAGTAGTTGCTGTATTCTTTACCCTACTATCAGTTTTTTTAATTCCCTGTTAGCCACATCCTAACTATAAACATGAAAAGTCATACATTACTACTTCATCAAGATGAGACAAACAAAGAAATTGCTTTCTCTCTACAGATGCTCCTAGATTCTGCCATGTTTTTACAGCAATGTTAACATTTCAGGTCCTGATAGACTATTTGTTTTGCCCCTTACCCCTTTACTCCCGAGTCAAAATGCCTTCATCTTGCTTGAATCCTGACCATAAGCACCTATCTGATTAGTTGCAAACCCCTGTCTTGATAACTGCTCTAAGAAACTGGTCTCATTTTCTTCTAACCTCAGTCCTGACTATTCAAAATTCCGTTCCTATTTCCTGCACTACCTGAAGTTGTAGAAACAGCCACAATTTTACTGCTTCCTAAAATATTCTTTTTGAAAATCCAGAGTCCAGGTTCATCACTTTTGTACTTTCCTGGGATGAATGTCACTGGCAAAACCAACGTTTCTTGCACATTCTTAATTGCCATAGAGAAGATGGGTGATGAGCTATATTCTCAAATTTATGTAGTCCATATTGTGTTGCTGTGTCTACAGTTTTGTTAAAAAGGGAATGCCAGGATTTTGAATATGTGACAGAGAAGGAATGTTGACCTAGTTCCAAGTCGGGATGTGTGTGGCTTGGAGAGGGACTTGCGGTGATGTAATGGTGTTTTGTTATATCTTTTTCTATACACTGCCTGCAAGTGATGTTACAGAGACAATGGATTAGCTTCCGCATGTCCCTGATGAAATCATCTGTACCTCTTCATTTCTGTCAAGCCCTTAATTAATTCTTTGCTATCAGACAATATGGTTACAATTCAGTCTTTTGATCATCTGTAATTTTACACAACTAAATGTACCAAAACCTGAAATCTTATCTTCAGCCACTAATAAATTTTGTACCATAACTGTTGACTTTGTTCCCCTAATCCTTTACTGTTGAGGGCTGTGGAGTTGGATCATTAAGTTTATTCAAAGCTGAGATAGACAGATTTCTAATCAGTAAGACAATTAAGATTATGGGGATAAGGAAGGAAAGTTCAACTGAAATAACAGATGAGCAATGATTTTATTGAGTGGAGGAACAGATTGAATGAGCAGAAGTAGTTTCCATATGTCTTGACTTACTGTTGTCTTAGTCTGAACTTGTGACTTGTCTTAGTTGTTTCCAACCCTTTGTTTTCCCTGATTAAAGTCCACCTATATCTACCTCTTCTGCCTCTGCTCTTTCTTTAAAATGTCTATTGCTGACATACTCATTGATTACTTTGTCTTCTCCAGACTCGATTCCTTGAGTGATGTCCAGGCTGTTATTTTTTATATATCTTCCATTCTCTAAGTCTCAACTGGAAGAAAAAATTGTGGGCCGTATTCTATCCACTCCAAACCATGTTCACCAAGCTCTCCGTGCTTGCTGATCTAAACAGACGTCTGGTTCCCCCAAGGTCTCAAATTTGAAATTGCTTCCCTATCTCCATAACCTGTACAACGCTACCTTTCCAGCACTATCATTCCCCCAACTGTCAATTTCACTTATTTGGGGATCCTTCCATTAGAACATACCACGCTGTTACTTAGATCCCACCCTTGGCAATTATGCCTTCAACCACCACTTCTCCAAGCTTTTGGAATTCCCTCTTTTTCTCCAATGCCCTCTCTGCTTCCACGGTCCATCACTGATCACCATCTCCAGGTCTTTCATTTATTGCATCAGCAGTCAATTTCTTTGTGCATCAGAGAAGCACCTTAGGACATTTTTTCCAAATTTAAAGCTGCAGTATAAAATACCAATACTGATAAATTGTTAGATTACATACAACTACTTTCCAATGTTTATATCTACATGGAATAGAAGATGATGTCCAAAGACGACCGAAATGTCTAGTACTAAAATATTAATTACAGAATTGATATTTTTCATACATCTGTTATAATTCTGTGCAATAACACACCATTTTTAATGGTTGCACATGATAGGGGTGGGGGTACAGATGGATATACATTTGAGTTTTTAAAAAAGGGAGTGGACAGCATGATGCATACTTTGAGCATGTGGATGGTAAAGAGGAGCTACTTTTGCTGATAAATGTCGCAATGTTTACCAGATTCAGACAAGTTGATGTATTACACTGCACTGGAACTTTCATATGCGAATATTTAGATGATTGATCTAGATTTATGACTGGTGTGATAGGTTAAAGTTCTAACATTAATATATTAATGTTATATCCTGAATTTATATGTCTTAAAATGGATTCAAAAATGCAATTTGTGATACACTTCTCTCTGAGCATCCCCTTTTTAAATACTTTTCTGCAGAAAGTTTTTTTGTGTATTAAAGAGGCACATTGAGGTTTCACAAAAGGTGCATAAA